>NC_143259.1:13602044-14237332 GCF_984573655.1 Nuphar pumila | reverse complement strand
AAGTACCCCTTCACAACGAAGTTATCCTCCATCCCTCTCAGGTCCTCGATGCTACCACCTTCAATCTAAGGTCCCTGCACATGCCCGGCTCTGATGAAGAAGATCCAACATCCACCTTCAATTACTTCTCTGCTCTGATAGATGTCCAGTGCTCTCAGGATCGTATTCTTCGCCGTCAAGCCTCGTTGCAGCAAACTCTACGGACCCTCCAGTCAGATCAAGTCAACCGAACACATCAACATATTCCACCTTCGGGATAAACTTATTTCTTTTGTCTGTAATAACTTTTAATTACTTTTGGTCTGTAATAACTCTCTTCCTCTGATCCCTTCCTTTTTGTCCATGACAAAGGGGGAGAAAACCTGTCTCCATTATTGGAGAAATACTCTCTTTAAACATTTTTCAATATTTTATCATATTATTATTTCTATGCATAATGTCTTTTTGACAGAGGGAGCATATTTTGTCATCATCAAAAAGGGGGAGAATGTTGAGAAACTCTGTTTTGATGTCACATAATATGATACACTGTCGTATTTAATTTTATATGATATGATAATATGTCCTCTTGAAAAATGTTATATTATGACTGAATATGTTTTGCCATAAATCTAACGAGTATTTGATGCAAGGATATCTCACCCAAAAAGGATGGAGACTTCCTGTTCAAGTACAACTAGTGCAATCATACTCCTTGAAGAAAAAGCTTGATAAGCCATGCATTCCTAAAGTTCAACTGAAGAGATCGGCTACCTCAAGATAAAGATTTTCTTCTTCTTTAGAGTCATATGTAACAGAACCTTCAGGAACATGCATATTGCATATTACATACTCATTCATAAAAACTATATCATAAAAGTATACGATAGTTTCAAAAAGCTCCTTTTTGAAAACTAATAATTGTACCTCCTTACAACCATTTATGAAAAAGGTATTTTGACATGATTTCAAAATGTAATAATTGTACCTTACATCATATACAAGACAACATGAAAAGAAATGTAGAAAAAAGACAAAACATGAAATCGGCTACATAAAGAAAAACAAATATAATATGTTTTTGAAAAGACTCTAGTTACCTCCTTTAAAGAAATGTTTTTAATATGGGTAAAAGACAAAACATGAAATCAGCTACATAAAGAAAACAAATATAATATGTTTTGATAAAGACTCTAGTTACCTTTTTACAAACCCATAGAATGTCGACTTACTTGAAGTCATCATTCTCTTTGTACAAGCATTAAATACCTCCTGTAAAAAATCCTTGTTAAATATCCTTCTCAAGAATGTCGACTTTTTTGTAGTCCTCATTCTCTCTGAACACTTTGAAAAACACAACATAAAGAAAACACTTGACATGACTATGTACAAATAAATATCTCAAAGCACTCATTGTACTTACACTCATTTAAAGTAAAGAAGTACTTATGTACCTCAAATCATTAATTAGAATAAAGACAAAACTACAATCCAACGTTCAATATACTATTGTAAGAAATAGACTTTTTACATAAAATATGTATTACCTAAAATATTACAACGACTAGTGTACCCTATATTTTACTTTTATGGAAAAAGGCATTCTCGAATTTCTCTAAAAGATGTTTTTGAAATGACATAACATTTCACATTTCAAAAAGGCTACGATTTCAAAATGTAACGACTACTTTTTTAAAAGCTATATAAACACACTCAAATAAACAATTCAACAGGAAATGGAGTAAAGTGTGAGCTTACAACGAGAAAAATTCTATTCATTATTTGAAAAGAGAGCCTTGAAAAAGAAAGAGAAAAAGAAAAGAAAGAAAAGAAAGAAAAGAGAAAAAGTCAAGTCCAGCTCTTTGACAAAGAGTATCCTCTGAGTGACAAACAGAACATTCTGAGAATCTTTCATTCGTGCATTCATATCATTCTGAAGGTTCTATAGGAAGTATTGTAACTTTCTGTTATTCACTGTATTCCTTCTTTGTTGAAAGAAGTAGACCCTTGAGAAAGAGGGTGTTGTCCTTCTCTGTTGAGAGAAGAAGACCTCTATGGAAGAGGGTGTGCCCCTTCTCTGTTGAGAGAAGAAGACCTCTGAGGAAGATGGTGTTGTACTATTTATCCGGTGACTCAGATGTTATAGTGGAAAGCTCAAGTGGTTTGCTTGGGGACTGGATGTAGGTCTGGGTACTGACCGAACCAGTATAAATTCTGTGTTTTATGTGTTGTGCCTTATTGCCCGATTATTTTATTTTATCGATCTTTATCGTATTTCACTATTCACCCCCCCTCTAGTGGAATTTCACAAGCATAAGAAGAGTCGAATGATGCAAAAAATTCTTGACCTTATTGGTTGACTATATTACAAAGTTTCAATGCTTGGAGTGTTATTGCCCCAATGCTTACACCACTAAAGAGGAGCATGCAATGAAATTTGCACTGAGGCACAAACTGTCTTAAGCAATCACCATCATCGTGTCAAATTTATGATCCAACACATCGAATTTTTGTTATAGATTTGACACCTTCACGCCCGTTTAACACGCGTAGGTCTTCACATAATCCACTCTTCTATGGATTCTCTTCATTCGCTTCTTGAACTATGCAACATCACAAACACATGATCAGGATGTGACTCTGATACCAAATTGATGCACCTTTGATCATGAAGATGCAAATTTTTTTCTATGTTACACTTATATGCACTAACTTCAAAGAAAAACAAAAAAATATTAAAAAAATACATAAATTCAACGAAAAAAATAATATTCAATAATCAATTTCCTCAATTTTTTCGTATAACAAGTATTAAAAAAATAATAAAACCCTTATCCTACTTAATTTGGATCTGAAATAGATCCATTACATAAAAAGATCTAATTCTAAACAAATCTCAAATAAAAAACCCTAGACTAAAATAAGTTTCAAATGAACCATTCAAACCCATATTGTCAGGCTGCTGCACTCCTGCATCAAGTTGGCAACCCCAAACACCATAAAACCATTCACATCACAAGAGGACTCGCTTGGCCACTCTATCCCAACATTACATTCTTTGGCAACACTTGCCAAAGTCATATTTCATTAACACATGAAAACGGTGTTTTCATCTCAATGTAAGGCTCCCAAACAGCCTAAAATACATAACCGCCCTGACTCCCTTCAATGAAATTTCCTGGCGAAAAGGATGCAACTGGCAATCGCCCCTGTTTCCTGTTTGCACATTATTGTGATCCTGACAAGGTCTGAACAAAGCACTGCCTTGTGACCGGGGATGCAAATGAGTTGGATCCAGTATTGGGGTTTTGTGATTTTTGTTGTTCCGACCCGATTTGGACCTGACTCCCATGTATTTAGCTTATCCGAATCCAGTCCGTTTGCATCCCTACTTGTGATACCATGAATTTTCTCAGCATCCTGTAATTGCAAATAGTAGTTACAAGACTTTCTCAAGTTTAGTGAAGCATGAGAAGGTGCAAGTAATGATCGTGATTCTCACATCTTGTGAAAGTTGGTCACAAGACTGGCATTGTAACCAACAATCATAGATTTTGGATTCTCAGCTATGATTGCTTATCCCACCTGTGACCAAAGCAAATGTGCCCTTAGGTCTAAACTGACTATTTGGATCAACAACTTTATGCATATACCCGAATATTCGGGTTCAGGTCAGGTACTCTAGAGAAACCTGACCCTTTAACAACTCTAAGTGGAGGCCTAACGCCTTTTTAATTGGTGGGGTGTGTGTGTGTGTGTGTGTGTGTGTGGGGGGGGGGGGGGGGGGGGGGGGGGGCATGGGAGCCCCTTTTTAATAGGGAGCCATCCACTGACGTGGCAGTCAGTGGTTGAGGCCGAACACTTTGGGCCGATCACTTGAACACTTGTAAAGTGTTTGGCCTCGATCACTGGATCTGCTACCACAGAGCTCAAACAAATAAAATTGTCCATCACAATCCAAATAATTTCCATAATAAAGCAACCACTAGAACATCAGTACTAACAAGAGAATAATATCTCAGAAATTCAGAAAATACAAAAAAAGAGTACAAAAACAGGAGTCAATTCCCGAACCACCACCCTTCCTGCATGGTGAGGCCAGCACACTCTTTAGTCTGTGTGCATGTTGCTGATGCAGCCCTACCATACAGCAAGGGTTGTTTCTGGTGCGCTCTTGACTCCTTCATCCCCCACAATTTTATACCACTCTCCGTTTAGAGACTGCCATCTGTATCACCTACTCTCTTGTAAATCTTCCTTATCCTCTTATTCTCATATTATCCTATGATCAACCACTTGAGTACTCCAAGCACTTGATCTCCTAATCACAACTAGGTATAAACCCTGTTTTCCAAAATGATAAAACTGCCCCTCACCTCATAAAAGGGTACCTTAGTCATTTTAACCCTCCACTTACAATACATGGTAGGATGCACCACATAAGGTCAATGCTGTTCAAAGTTCCATATGGGTGCAAGGATTCATGAAACATTGATCTCGTAGGTTACCTACACTTAGCCAGGAATAGGGTATCAAAGATACTTGATGGATCAGGATACTAGAATAGTTAAGTTACTCTTCATCTTTTTCTAAGGCTACCATATAACTAACATGCTACTCTTCTACACTAGGACTAGTAACTAGCAACCAAGGGCTATAAACTAACGACTGGAGGGAATTGACTCAGGGGAGCAAGCACTCAGTGCAGCATGAATTTGGTGAACGACATTGCAGATGTGGTTGTTGATGGTAGTGACTGTGGACATGCTGATCTTGGACGTTGGAACTGAACTGGCTAACACTTGGAATGCCACACTCAGGATGCAGCCGCCATGGACAGGCATCTTGCTGGCGTTGGCATTGTCTGCGCCGCATCCAACGGAATTGCCACTGTCTGCGGGCACTATGATGAACCCGCATGGGAGCAGAGGAATGTAGGAAGTGTCTTCGGCGCTCATTGCTATGTTGACGCCAGCGACATCCATGGGTGCATACACAACCATGCTTCCAGATGCATCAGTGAAGCTCTCTTGCACCATGAGCTCTGCGGTTGTACCCCCTGAATTGCTTGCAGCCTGCATAAAAATGTTGGTGTTAAATGAAGGAACAACTTTAAGCATGACGACAGAAAGGAGATTGTTCCTTCTGGCATTGAGGCAGTAGGTGGATCAGATAGCCTGCAGAAGTAGGAAACCATGGCATATACGTTTGGAGCAGATTCCATTTTGAGAGATTTGGAAATAAAAAGGCTCTTTACATCTGATGTTTATTTGAGAGAGAGAGAGAGAGAGAGAGAGAGACTTTGTTTACAAGCTCATTACGGGCATGTTCAATATGAGATCCTATCATTTGAAATCCAAGAATCTTTGGCATTAGCCTGACAACACCCTCCCACCAATTGGGCTACAAAACTGTGTATTTCTGGGATCTCAGATCCTGCATTTGCATGGCAGGAGGCTCTGGATGGGTCCCATGCCAGAACTAGGGCTTAGAAACAAGCCAAGTAGCTCGTGGCTCAGCTCATGTTAGCTCGTTCATGATCACGAAATAGGCTCAGAAAGCTGAACAGGAACAACAGGTATTCAGCATGACTCGATTTTGATGAGCTCATTAAGTAGTAAAACATATATTTTAGACATTTTACATCATATACTATATGTAAAACATATGATTGAACAATTTTGTTTTCCAAAAATAGGTTTAGTGGTAAAATCTTATTACTTTAGCTCTGAAACAATGTTTTTTTTGTAATCTTGTTTCTTTCATCTCTAAAACAATATATTTATTCCGTAAACAAGCCAGCTCAAACTCGGGCTTATTATGAACTCGAACTCAGCTCATTTAATTCGGGCTTATTATGAGCTCGAACTCGGCTTGGCTCGCCACAAGAACAAGCCAAGCTTGAACACTTCAAACTCAGCTTGTTTGGCTTTTTTACCAGCCATAGCCCAAACTGATCTCCAACACGTTTGATCTCAGGCATTCAAATGTACCTCTAATTAAATGTTTTCAGTTGTCAAACAAGTTCTAATCAATGCACTTACATTTATGCGAAGAAGTGCAACATAATTGCCAGGATGCGAACCATTAGCAATATGAGCCACCTCTTGGAATGTGTTGCCACCTGCAAGGGCATCCACCTGCAAGAAAGAGCTTCAATTTGATCAGAATCTCACCAGAAGGTGCATCCAAAGCAAATGAATCTGCCTTGGAACTGAGACCCTCCAACATGTCAGGGGCATTTTTGTCATTTGAAGCAACAACAATCATAAAAAAAATAATGGAAGGGTATTTTGGTATTTTCACCTGCGAACGCCTTTTCTCGCACCGGAGGAAATCAAATACTTGAAGATGGGAGTATGGAAGCCATGTAGATGAGACGCCAGAAAGGATCACACCATGAGGCTGGCCGGGCTTGGTGTTCTTTCGGGTAGTTATCCTAACAGTGTCATCTGAGGAGCTGCCAAGAGCCGTCCATGACTGGCCCCCGGCTGAGCTGATGCTCACACTGAACATTCGCACCATTCTTTGTGCTAGATGCATGATATTCCTTCGTGCTTCCACTGAGTTTGTAACTGCAACATGACCAGTGTTTCATGAATGTTTAACCTTACGACATCCCCTTCATACGTATCACCTTACATGTTTTCTTAGCAAGATCCAGATCCATACACTATTGTATTTTGTAAATTTGGGTCATGATCTGGATCTGATTAATAGAATATAATTAAATTCAAAAACATCATGGCCAACTCATGTTCAAATTGGATCTCCAAAAGATCACACTTCATACATATGGCTATTATAGAAGTTGAATTCGCACCAATTCTTATAGTTATTTTAAATTTACATGCAGAAAAGCATATACGTATGTATTATATGGATCTACTTTTTTTCCCAAGTTAGACCTTATCCATTCTGTAAACAAAACCCTCCACGTGATCCAGTTCTAGCAATTGTAGTTGGTTTCCTACTTGTGTTAATTAAGAAAGGTTGCCATGTAAATTATCTGCATCTATCTGTAAGGCTCAAATGGATCAGGTTGCATACCTCCGATATCGCGCTCCATTGTGTTTGAGGACATGAGGCTGGCAACCCTCTCACAGTGGCGCTGCAAGTTTGAGATCCAACGGTGAGCGCCAAACGCGCTTCCGCCAATCACAAACCCACTGAAGATCTGGTGATGTTCTCTGTCTTCAACTTCAGCATGCTCCACCCATGTCACCTAAACATGGCATGAACCTTTATTATGATACAAGGGAAAAGAGATGAAAAAACAAACTGAGTCCAGGTCAAAATCCAGCTTGTTAGATTCGGATACAGATCAAGGTCTAATCTTATCATGCCTGTGTACAACCAGAATGGATTCATGGGGCCCAGCTGGGCCAATTGGAGATGGAAACTGGGCCAACTGGATCTAAAGCTAAGGATGAATACAGCCTGGATATGGCTTGGGTCTGGCTCTGTACACATTTTTAAGGAACGCCTTCATATTCGGATCCAGATCTGAATTGGATCTCATAGCTGTATTGGATCTGATGGAAATGGGTAAAATTAACATATTGATTTTTATGTGAAAAAAAAGTAAAACAGGCTGGGCTGGACCCGATTTCTCAGATCCACTATTTTGTTTATCCAATTCCAACTTGAATCATAGTAAGCCCAGTGATATTGATTCCAGATCCAACCTGTATACAGATACAAACTCCCTGGATTGGTCTAGGATCAGAGACCCGGTCCATTTTCATTTTCAGCCGTGGAGACACAACCCTATCCAAGTTTGGTTCCATAAGGTTGGATCTGATCCTAGACCCATTTCTGCATCAAGCAAAATCCAGATCCATTACATCATGTGGTTTTAACTGGGTCCAGCCCAGAGTTACATGAAGCTTCTTAGATAGGTGGAAAGCTTGCTTCTCGGAAACTCGCTTTGGAAGCTCGATACTCCTCGCTTCCATAACTTTATGAGAACCTTGATTCTCCCATACTTCTCCTATGCTTGCTACACACTTCATCTATTCTTTTTATATGCTCTCTTAACTTTTCTTGTTTTTACTCTTCTCACTCACTCAAATGTGCATTCTCTAAATTTATAGCCATCATTTTTAGATTTTGTTCGTACACTAAAAAAAACATGAAATTTAATATTTATCACTTTTATTTTAATTTTTATTTGTGTTTCATTTTTATTCTCATTCAATTCTTTTATATATATATATATATATATATATATATATATATATATATATATATATATATATTCTTCACTTCCCGCTTCCTATACATTTTAAAATGCACCCCACTTCCCCTTCATAGTCTAGCAACCTTGTTCCAGCCCAATGTTGAGGAGCTCCAATACCATATCGGACATGCAGTGCTGCATCCAGCACCCACAGATCAAGTAGTGCATGCAACAGAAGGTTACCTTAGAGTATCCATTGGGCATGTCTTGGATGATGAGGCCGGAAGGGCGGCGTCTGTAGCGAGGGACAGGCATCTGCAGACAGTCATTGAAGCCATCAACGGGGAAGTCGACGATCCCCCAGAGGCCCTCTGCGCTCTTCCGGCCGCAGAAGCGAAGGAAGTAGCACTCCCTTGTGGGCACCAGAGGAGATGGAAACTGAAACTCTGCATGCATCTGCAACAACACATTAAGCAGCCCATTTCAATAAGTAAGCTCATACGAGGGTGCGTGTAGAGAGGATTTTCCAGGGTTTCTTTTTGGTTTTATTTATTTATTTATTTAAATCTGACCGTATAGATGTGTTCTGCATGCTTGATTTTGTAAGAATGGGCTCTTAAATATCCATTTAAGACAAGTATGCCAGTTTTTTAGGGCTTAAAAATCAGCAGCTCACAATTCTCGTAAAATTTCAAAATATATAAAAATGATATTTTTCATTAAAAACCACTATGCAAGTGTCGGTTCCTTGCAAATATATAAAACATGCCAAACATATCTGTAGGGTCGGATTGTGAAAAAAAGTGACTGAAATGCTCAGTTCATATGCAGTATATACGTAGTATGCACGGTTTGTAGAATGGATATTTATCTCTCTCTCTCTCTCTCTCTCTCTCTCTCTCTCTCTCTCTCTCTATATATATATATATATATATATATATATATATATATATATATATATATATATATATATATATATATATATATATATAAACACTTGAACTCAGCCAAAAGGCACACACAGAATAGAGGGTGCTTGGATCTTTACCAACTGAAGAGAGCCATTGGCACGGTTCCCTACACCCGATGTTATGACTTGAACGGTTCTTGCCCGTGCCACCATCGAAGGAAACATCTCCATCCACTTCTCCTGTGATTGGAATTAAAATCCATGGATGATCATACGTAAGATATTGCATGTAGCAGTTTCAATGTGATTCATCACCATGTTCGCGGATTCTCAATTTCTCAGTAGTTTTTTATCTTGATCATGTTTCATGCCGATATAAACGTTTTGGAGTTCATGAACTTGGTCATGTTTTACGAGATTTCATAGTGGAGCTCATGCACTTCATACAAGTTGTCCCAAAAACACCCTAGAGTTTGGGATCTGTTGGGACTGAAAATGTCATGTCCACGTGAAACATGACCAAGTTCATGAACTTGAAAAGGAATTTGTGAACTTGGTGATGATCCATCTGAAGCCAAACGCGTCTCAAACCTTTGCTTCAGGCTCAAGGGACGGAAACTTACTGCATCCAAGAAGGCTCCCACAAGGTTGGCAGCATTCATGATAATGAGGGTGCTATGCCTCGAAGCCTCAGTCCTGAAGTTGCCAACCCGCTGCCTGAAACCAACAGGCCAAAAGAAGGACCTTGAGTGCTCTTGCAAGTTCAAGACCTCCCTCTCTCCTTCTCCCATCTTCATCCACAGGGGCTCCCCACCTTGTGACATCCTCAGCAGGTGCTCCATGGCATTTATCGCAAGCTCGAGCGCCATCGGCTTCTCTGATTCCAACAGGCCGATCGGGGGGTTTTCGGGGATCGGAGCCGGTGGAATTATTTCTGCTGAAGATGCCATGGTTTCCTGGAAATGCCTTGAATACACACCCATGTCCAAGTCCAAAGATGGCAGCTGGATTTGTGGCTGCACCTGCCCAAAGACTGGTAATGGCTGGCCGCTGTACCTCGATGTCATGCCGCACATAAGGTCGATCTGCAGGAAAAACAAATATATAATTATTAATACTTGTGAAAGTTTAGTTTTTGATGCACAAAATCACGAAAGTAGGCAACCATTCATGTCAAAGAAGGATGATAATTTGAGAAGGGTCCATTAACATGCAATAGCTTACTTCACATACGTAGTGAACCCACTCATGGGGCAGGGAGACATGCTAATTATCATTCCATCTTTCTCCAGCATGCTTTCACAGTTACAAAATTCCTTTCTTTTTTACATTACCAAGTTCCTCCTTTCCCGCCAAGGACACCCAGGTTCAGCCTCATGGCAAAGGGTGCACACCTGTGGGGTTTCTAACTCGTGACATCCCGTCAATTTGGTGATGTAATGAGTAGCCCCTACCAGATGAGTGGAGCCCTCATGGGCTAGTCAGGAAAATGATGAGTCAGGCAATCATTTTACTATCACTGTAGCTGCTCAAATTAATTTATATAATCTTCCAGAACAACTTATATTTTGTCTTTAAATTTTGATATACTGTATACATGAGAAGATCTACATGGTCTCTCGTATTGGAACCAACCAGAAATGGTATGTATACGTAGGAATCACCAATAGGGTGCTAGCATATCATTCTCTGTGCTTATCCAGACAAGAAGGGATACCATGGTAATTCTTCTAAAATTTTCAAAAAGGGGACTTCTTTGAAATTTTTAAATGGCAACTTCAAGATGAGACCCTAGAGGATGTCAATAATGTAAATATAGAGTACACAATACTAATCTTGCTATCAATGATTATCATAATAAATAAGGACAGATGTACCATGCTGCTAATACACTCACTATTTCCAAAACCCAATTTACTGACAAAGGCCAAATGGAGAAGTTAGTTCCTCAGGTGTAACACCCTGTATGCATGCATGCATTATGCTCCGGGCATACTCACACACCATCTTTCTGTATCTGGATTTTGATAAGGGGGCTAAGAAAAACCCTAATTGTTGTTTCCTTGACAAGAATTTCCAGCTAGGGGTCTGGGATAGCCTTTGCTTATGATACAATTATGGATTGTCATTTGCGTAAACGTTAAGATTCAAACCGTTTTTTGCTTAACAGATAGATCATGATTATATTAGGTAATAATATTTATTAATGAAAATATCATGCATGAGTTAAAGTTGGTCTAATATCTTCCCTGTTAAATTACATAGCTAAACAAAGGGCTAATCATGTTAACAAAATAGCGCCAAAGATAATTGGTCAAACCAGGCATAAACAGGCAATATAAATGTGACATCTCAACTTATTCACAAATGCTATCAAGCAATCATCATAGTGTTTTGAAATAGTAATTCCTTCAAATAAACAAGCATTTGCAGAACATATAGTTAAACTTCAATAGTAGGGCCAACCAAGCAAGATTCAGCCAGCAAGTCTTATAGATAAAGTGGCCAAACAATTCTCTAATTGCTAATCTGAGTTCATCAAGTACTACAAGCACAACATGAGTATTATCTTAGAACCATAAGGGAATAGATGAGAGGAGCCGTACAAGTTTGGAAATAAGAATAAGAATAGAAGATTAATATCTGTAGCACCAAAGTCTTATACAGGATGAATAATTTTAGCATTCCAACATAAAGATGGTTGAAAAAATAATATACCTCTTCTCTAAGTCGTGCGTTCTCTAAACGAAGGTGCTGCTCATGGTATGACAGCTCCCCAAGAATTTTTGGGCTTCCACAGTTAGGGCAGGTGATGTTTCTAATGGCCGCTTGAAGTCTGAAGTTCTCACTCTTAAGGCTGTCATTTTCTGCCCTAAGAATCACATTATCGGAATGGTCTTGTTGTGCCTAATAAGAGCAGACATTTGATAAAAGCCTATATTTTTCATACTACCATGACTATGAAACAAAATGTTTTGGTCATTGCAATCAACTGAATATTGCAACATTAATATAAAAGTTTTAATATTATTTAACCTACACGCAGTTACACACACAGAGAGGAAGAAAATTACCTTCAATTGGGTACGGCGATTTTGAAACCAAAATTTCACTTGTCGAGGTTTTAGACCTAGTTCTTGGCTGAGCTTGAGTCTTTGCTTGTCATCAGGGTGTGGGCACTCCTTGAAGAGACTGCAATATGCAATATGCAACTTGAAAAACAATTGTTTTTTGAATTTAGCATAAATAAGAAGCCAATCAATACACCATTGTGGCATGTTTGATGACTTAGAGTTCAAAATGGAAAGGAACATACATGAGCACTTAAGTGTCTCAGCAAAATTAAACATGAAACTTATGTCCAAAATGAATCATCATAATAAAAAAAGTTTTACTAGAATCATCAATGCTTGAACAACTTTTGTTTTATAATCATAAAGAAGGGGTTCCTTCAACATAATCTACTTGAATGATTATTAATAATGGATATATATATATATATATATATTTTTTAATGAAACACCATGTCTCAAAAGCAAAGACATGGTAGTGTTTCACAATATAAACAATGACATGAAGTTCCTTCCAAAGCATAAAGAAGATAAGGTCATTTTCTCATAAGAAAAAGTTGGTATACTTCTCTGTCATGCATGGAGAAGACTCTGTAGAAGGTTTCACCAGGGCCTTCTGTCAAAAGAAAATTGCTGGCCCCACCTCCCCTATTCTGACCCCTCAAACCTCTCTCCCTTGAGAGAGGATACCTTAATAGTGGAACCCAAAACACACATAGGTTTTCATGCATTTTACAAAAACCCTCAGGTTTCCATGGTACACTAGTGCACCCTATGGTAGCCAATAAATGGCATGAACTACAGATGGTGAAACACAAGAATTTGTTATCAATAGAACAAACATATTAACTTTCATACGAAATGCTTACACTTCCATTTGTTGAATTTGTCTAGCAGTGTGCCTGTGAAAGCGCTTTTTTTTCTGTTGATCACCTTCTTGATCATCACCAGAGCCACCATCCATGTTGCCACTACCACCAGATCTGCTGTCTATCTCTTCCTCCTTGCTTTTTTGGGAGTCAACCATCTCTTCCTTCTGAAAGGCCAACATTTGGAGATTAAGAAAGTCAAACCATAAACCACCCAAAAGGAAAAACTTTACATTATTTCTATATATAAAAAAATAGGAGTTGCAACCCAAAACCCTAAGAGACATCTAATTGCATGTGAAAACTCTAAGACCCATGCAAAGGAAGGCACAAACCCATCGACAACCCGGCAAGACCTAGAAAACTTCCATTTTCTTTTTTTCTTCAAGCAGAAAAACCCAAAAACTAGAAGAAAAAAAGTCAACTGATAGAGGTTTTAAAGATATAAAACTTAAAAACCCTAGAAACTCAAGTCTTTCTACACTGTAAATCCACTAAACCATACCTCCATTTGGTGTGCAAACTTAAGCTCTAAAATCAACAAAGGGTATTGCCTCTCTCACTCACACTCACAAATTGAGACTAGAAGCGCGATTGCCTACAAAGAGTTTTTTTGTTCTTATATATGCATCCAGTAAGGTAGAATGCCTAGAAACTCTAAAAATGAAACACGCATGGCCCTAAAAGGAATCTTACAAAAACAACCTAAAAAGGAAAATGTTACCTAGGATTTTGTGTGCTTTAAAACAATTAAGCTTACCGAGAGGAATGCAGAGAACATGGCCTGTGATTGGAAAGGCATATTAGCAAAGAAATTTAGATTAGTGCTTCTAAGCATCGTAGTAGGTGTAGAAAATAGAGGTTCTCCAACTGCATTTCCACCCATTGAAGATAAAACTTGACAATCTCCATACATTTTTGCAGAAGATAATTATGCCCTTCTCATCTAAATCCAGAACCTAAACATGTCCAAAGATAAAAATTCAATCTAGACAAAATTAAGGATATAAAATATGTTTAGTTAAAAAAAACATTCATGTGATAATGAAGCATAAAAATGCAACCAAAACCATCGAGCATGAGCGAGATAACAATTATGAAAAGAAAATAACAAACATATATAGCAATGATACTTTAAAATTATTCATTTTACATTCAATCCAAGTTATACATTGACATAACATCAAGCATTAAGTGATGAACGAAGTATTTTATCAAATTATCACATGATTCTCAAGAAAACCCCAGCAAAAACAATGAAAATATGTCTTGTGGAAAGATAGAGGGAGATAAAATTACCAATAAAACAAAAGTTTAACCTTAGGGGGCTTATAATCATAGAAGAAGAGATTTACAAGTAGAGCTTAAATCAACAAAGTGTAGGCAAAACATCTAGAAGATGAAGAAATTACAACTATAAACATGGAAGTAAGTTAGATTAGTAGAAGGCTAAGAACCACATAAACTCAGCAATTAAGACTAAATAGGAAACTCCATAGAGGTTAGGTCATTTATATAATTCATTGAATGAGTGCCAACCATTCTTAACCAGAATCCAACGACATCTTTCTTGGAGCTATACAAAAGTATTCAATGTTGCAAAAATGAAGAATAAAGTGATTTTGAAGCAGAAAAGATTATTATAAGTTGCACCAGAATTACCAAGCAAGAAATGAGACCGTAAAAACTAATTAAGTCATTGACAGACCATCGTGAGGGTTGCCCTGGGCCTCGTAAGACAAGGTGGTCGTGGGCCCCACCTGGGGTTTGCCTTGCGGGGGAACGGGTCCATTACTGGATTTCGACGAGGGTTCCTCATCATAAAAAAAAAAACTAACGGCAGACGACCAAGAAAGCTAGAAAAGATCATTTTTGTAATTTATACGATGGCCTCAACAAACTAAAGGAATGATGGGGAATCCCATTGAAATAAGAATGAAAAGAGTGAAAACTAGATTATTAATCTGGAGATGAGAAGAAGTGATCACCTAAAGTGATTGATATTTAAACTTTAAGTGAATAAATAAACAAACAAATAATTTCATAAGCATTAGAAAATTTGAATAAAAGGAACGCTTGAAAAGAAATTTAATATTAAAGAAAAGCATGCAAATTAATAAATCATCACAAATAATGAACTAAGAGTAGTAGTGTGGCATAACAAGGAAAAGCATCAAGGACAAAAAAAGTTCAAAAAGGGAAATAAAGATATATTGTTTGTAAAATAGCTAGATTTATTAGAAACAATAAAATATCAAGAAAAACTATAAAATGAATAATAACAACTAAAAAGTTGAGAAACCAAAATATAAATATAATTACCGAATTAATCAAGATGAGGAGACTACAAATCACCTATATCTTGAATTGTCAGCAGTGCCATTTAGACTTGTGTCAATAGATGTTTGAGAAAAAGTTTTGCTTTGGTTGATCTATAGTAAGATAAATTCAGGTATGACTTGTGACTAGTTTCAAATCGAGGTGGTTAACTAATGCTTGGAGGATTTCCTGCCAAATGTTTTTTAAATGTCTTTCAAGGGTTAATAATCAATCTTGTTGATCAAACTAGCTTGCACTTGAGGTGGGCAATTAGTTTGAGGATTCTTTCCCTCCCTTCTCAACCTACCTATAATCATATTTCTCCTTGGTGGCTTCATCTTCACTCTTACTATTTTACCAAAGGGTGGGCACTCATTGAACAGAAAGATAATATTGAAAACATGCATAATTAAGCAAAAAGAAAAGTGCACCAAATTTGACTAAATAAATAGGAACTCATGGAAATGGCATAAGAATACCACAAAATCCTAAATACATGAAACTCAAAACAAAATTAACTTGAGTTAAAGACCGAAAAGCTACAATGCTAAGAAGCTAAGTCACACGAACTCGGCTATGAGGTCGCCGCACCCGCGTCGACACGGGTGCGGCTTCGAACATGGGGTGGATACAGTCAACCAAGTGTCAGACTCGGTCAACGCACCGGGGCCGAGTCCATCCACATTTTGGACTCGGTCAACTTTGACCGAGTTTATTTTTGTCCATTTTAGGGCAAAAGACGTATAAAAAATAAAAAAATGATCTTTTTATATATAATTTTTAAATATATATATATATATATATATATATATATATATATATATATATTTAAATATATATACATATATATAGCCGTGTTCCCGTATCCAAAATTTTTGAAATTGCTTCGCACCCGTGTCGCACCCGTACCCACACCCATGTGACATAGCTAAGAAGTATTATCCATGAAGCATGTGTAAAATAGGTGCACATGATAATAGCTCAAAACACACCAATATTGAAAAAGAAACTAAAACCACACACATAAGCACCAAAAACCCAAAAAAATCATCAAGCACGATCATTTAGAGAGTGAAACTAGTTATACCAACTTTAGTTGTCTAGCAAGCCACTGTTTTTTGAGGAATAGAACAAGTACCAAAGTAGGAAAAAACCTATGGTTAGGGGTAGGGATGGCAGTGGAGCGGGGGAAAGCGGGGCCCCACCCTGTTTGGACCGGGGATGAAGGGTATGAAACGGGGATGGAGGCGGGGATGAAGGTTAAAATCCATCCCCGTCCGGGGATGGACGTGCACTTTTCCCCGTCCCCGCCACGATCCCTGCCCCAACCCCGCCCCGATCCCTGCCCCAACCCCGCCCCGACCACTTTTCCCCGCCCCGCCCCGCCTCATCCCCGTTTGAACCGGGGATGGAGGATAAAATCTTGAGGCGGGGCGGGGGTGGAGACCTTGTCCCCCGCCCCACTGCCATCCCTAGTTAGGGGTGGGCAATTGGCTGGCCCGGTTCCGAATTCCTGGCCCACATGGGCCTAAGTGGGACAGGCCATCCCTTGAATAAGTAAATAAATATATATTACTAATGGAGAATGTTCTAGCCATGACTCATTTTCGTTAATTCACAAGTTAGGTAGAGCAAAAAACGTTGCTGCAGGTGATTTTTTGCTTGATCTAAACCAATAGACGACTTTATTGTAGTTTACTTAGTAGTTAACATACATTCAATTAGGTAATTTTCATGCACACGTGTTTTTTAGAGGGGTGAAAAATCAACGGCTCATATTGTGCTAAAAATTTGATGCCAGAAGATCCTATTTTTTTTAGTAAATTGATTTGATCCAAAATACGTGCCTTGGTAAATAAACAATTGCATGTGAACACATCTGCAGGTTCAGATTCAATGAAAAACACCTACAACCACGTTTTTTTGCCAGGACCTAAAAAAATGGGACCTAACTAGGGCATTTCCCATTATTAATATATATTTATACACACATCCATATATATGTATATTTATTTATTTATATTTATATATTCACACACACACACACACACACACACATATATATATATATATATATATATATATATATATATATATATATATATATATATCAGGCTGGGTGAGGTTGGCCCGAGCCATGTTGGCCAGCACCAAAAATCCTGGCCCATGGCGGGCTGGACTGGGGCAAGAAAAGGGGACGTCCGGCCTGTTGCCCACCCTTACCTATGGTGTTAGTTTGAGCCAAACGAAAGTTGTAAACAAAAGACATGTTGCTAGTTTTGGGCCAAATGAAATTTGAAAATATTTTCTGACAAGTTTGTCACTCCCAAGCATAGTGACAAATATCGCCAGATTTATGAAAATCTCAAGATAATATCGGGCGAAATTGCCTGAAAGCTTAAAATGACAATTTCTTGCAAGATTTTCAAAACATCATGAGATTTATGAAAAAACATAAATACCGCGATTTAAATACGATATTTAGGTTTTAAACGGCTATTTATAGTGAAAAAACCGTGTGTTTTTATTTTTAAATAAATGTTATTAATATTTTCTTATAAAAATATTTTTTAATTAATTTTTTTATTGCAGAGATTTTGCCAAAAAAATGCGAGATTTATGAAAAAATGTCAATTTCACGCGAGTTTTTGAAAAACCAGATTTTGCTGAAAATAGGTTACAGTAATTGCATGATTCCGTCATTTGCATCAAAATTCCATGTGTTCATATAAACGATTATGAGTCTCAGTGGGGATATGTAGTCACATAAACATCTATATATGCTTCCATTCAAAAACAAAAACAAAAAAACATCTGTAAATAAATAGGATTTTGTTATGCTCCTCATCCAAAACATGATTCCAATGGAAAGAAAGCTAATGTAAAACCTATATAAATAGGATTTTGTTATGCTCCTCATCCAAAACATTAAAGTGTTACATTACCTCTTCAATGGTGGTCCAAGCAGAAGGCAAAACTGTGGTTGAGTACAACCATAAAGAATATAGCAAGAATCTAGATTGGAGAAACAGCAAACCTAGCCACCATAAATTGGTGCAGTGACCAGTGAGTCCACTTCAAATTCTGATATCAATCCCTTGTATTCCAACTTGTTCAAGTACAAAAAAAAAATATCAGGATAATCTTGAAAATCTTGTGTTTGGATATTCAGATAGTGGGCTTTTCTATTTGTGGGGATTGATAATCAAGATATCTTTCAATAGAGGTGATTAAAGGATGGTGACCCTGTACTCTAGGTTTTTTATACCGTTTATAAAGTTCTCCACAAGTCGTTTTGGTATAGCTTCATGGGGCATAGTGACAAATATCGCTAAATTTATGAAAATCTCACGATAATATCGCGAGAAATTGCCTGAAAGTTTAAAACGGCAATTTCTTGCAAGATTTTCAAAATATCATGAGATTTATGAAAAAAACATAAATACCGTGATTTAAACACGATATTTGCGTTTTAAACGGCCATTTATCATGAAAATTTGTGTATTTTTATTGATATTTTCTTATAAAAATAAATTTATATATTTAATTTATTTTTTATTGCCTAGATTTTTCCGAAAAAAATGCGAGATTTATGAAATTTTTTCAATTTCTCGCGAGTTTTTGAAAAACGAGAAATTGCCGATAAAAACGTTTGTCACTATGCATGGGGCATCGTTGGAAGGTTGTGTAGAAGTTGGGGTGAAAAGAAATTTTCACCCCCTCGACTCCCTCTTGCTTCTGCTCATTAAAACCGGTAGTTATTGAATACCGTACGGGGTGAATGCAGACATTAACTGCACTAGACAGAAAACACAGTCATGGCAGTGAAGCCGTCCACGCGGCAGGGTAACCGGCACGTGTACAGCTCCTCCGTAACGCAAGTCAACCAGCACGAATTTAAGACACCCCAAAACATTATAAAATAATAAAAAAATATCAAACACGAAGAGAGAGAGGAAAAGTTTATTGTATCGGAGTATATAAATTATATATAGAGAGAGAGATCAACTAATACAAAGAAAACTCAGTAAATTTATAAAAAAAAAACTAAAATAATCATGAAAAACACAAATCACAGGAAAAAAAGAAACCATCAATAAAAAAACAACCATAGTGTAAGAAAAAACTAAACAAAAATTGTCAAATAAAAAATAGTAAAGAAGAGAAAAAAAAACAATCCAGCGAGAACGATCAGCAGCTATAATGACACAGAGAACTTTACATCTCACTAAAGAAATAAAGCATTCCATGCTTTAGTTTTCTTATTTTAAGAAATGGAGCCAAGGCTAAAGAATAATGCCTATATATATGAAGGGAAAAGGAAAAAGAATTGATGGCTTAAAAACATCTTCTAGCTGGGAGTTTAGTCAGAAAAACAAGGGAAAACATAGAAAAAAAATTCCCATCAAAGAAGAAACATATATACCAAAATGTTCTTAACCATAATATATACAAGAAATGTCACTTCAAAGAAATTTTAGTTTAGCTCAAGAAACATGCAATTTTTTTCACAGGAAAGCAATGTTTTGTTCATACACACAAATAATCCCTTCATATAATGCACATTCTGGACGCCTAGAGCAACCTCTGTCAAAGAATTAGAACAACAAGAACAAGAATGCCCAAATGAAAATAGAATAAGAAAACGTCAATTACAGAAGAGAAAGAGAAACCCAGAAAAAATAAATCAACTGCAACACCTATTTTAGAGAAATGGAGGACAAAAAAAAATCAGGTCATTCTCTTACTACCAGAGAGAAAGAGACAAAGAGAGAGATTCACAAAGATGGGGATGGCATTTTAGTATTGAAAGGACAACTTTAGCACTTACAAGACGAATTGAAGATGGAAGAGGAAATGAAAAGGGTAATGCTGGTGCAGTGGTAGTGAATAGAGATCAGAATAACACCAAAATCTTTCGTTCCCTTTGCTCCCTCACACCAACAAGTGAAGTTGGTGCAGTAAGAAACGTATCCCCTCTAAGTCGTCAATGGCGATGAGAAATAGATCAAAATCCCCCACCAAGAAACTCTCTCTCTCTCTCTCTCTCTCTCTCTCTCTCTCTCTCTCTCTCTCTCTCTTACATGCGTGGGAGTAGGAGAGGACGTTGGTTTTTACAATTAATCCTAGAGGGAAATTTGCAGCAGAAAGGCACTGTTCCCTTCATTTGCATGAAAGGACCTCGTCTAAACCTTTCTCGCATCATGGTCCTCAAAATTTAAAAGAATTTCTTTGGCCACTTATGAAGTATTGAAAAGGGCAGAAAGGAGCTTCTATTTGATTAGACTGTTGGCTTATTTTGGTTTGACCTTGTTAAACCATTCAAATGAAAATAACAAGTTTTTTAGGATTATGTCGTCTTTTGAAATATTGAGCTAAAATTTATATTATTTTTTAATATACTGGCAATATTTGTCACATGGGACGTACATAAGATGTAGGCTACATCAGAAAAGATACGTAGATACAAGAACAAGGGATATGACCATATGGGTTTGACTGACAAGTTCGATTTTTTCAAAAACAAGACTCGAGGGTAGGGATGGCAGTGGACCTGAGCGGGGGACAAGGTCTCCACCCTCGCCCTGTTTCAAAATCCAAACCTTCATCCCTGCCTCCATCCCCGGACGGGGATGGATTTTAACCCCACCCCCGCCTCCATCCCCGTTCCATGTCCTCCATCCCTGGTCCAAATGGGGGCGAGGCGGGCGGGACCCTGTTCCCCTTAGTCTATAGTCATCCCTTAAAGGATTGGGGGCAGGGCGGGACCGGGATGGGGATGGGACGGGGCAGGGAAATGTGTAAGTTCATCCCTGCCTCCATCACCCCAGGGGGATAGATTTTAACTTTCATCCCTGCCTCCATCCCCGTTTCATCCCCGGTCCAAACGGGGTGAGGCGGGGCGGAGCCCCATTGTCCTGCCATCCCTACTTGAGGGCATCAATTTTTTTTAAATTTTTAATCAATAAAAAACTATTTTAACATTAAAGAAACTTTCTATTAATTATATTAAAAATAATAAAATAATACAAATATTAAAATAATATCTTTGCATATCCGTATTTGAATAAGCATGTCCGTTTCTATCACTGGGAATATGAGACGAAAATTGCACATCCTATGTAGGCTATCCTTTCCAACCCCTAACAGTCATCTATTTATGTCTAGCTGCCTTCAAGCCATACTTGATATCATAAATGTCCAACAAGAACTAAGTAATAATTAGTGGTGTTTACGGGTCGGGTTTGGTTTGGATCTAGGTAAAATCAGACTTGGATCAGATTTTTGGGTATGACATGGATCTGTACCCGAATCGGGTCTATTATAAGAGAAACTATACCCAGACCCGATAAGAACTACATGAACTAGACCTGGACACAGGTCTGGTATAAAATTTCACAAAGTATACCCTGATCCATGTATTAATCGGACCTTTGGGTCTGAATCTGGGTCTTAATCGGGTCTTCTTATTTGTCACCATACCTCATGAACCCTATAGTGTTTGGTCCAGATCGGGTCTGGGTAAACCCGACCTGTTGACACCCCTAGTAATAATATTGGACAATGACTTGATAGAGTGGGATTCAGCTGCCAGTGGTTGACAAGAAACTCAACCAACACATATTTAGGGAAGGGAAGAAAAAAAAAGACAGTGTTTTCCACCATTTTGACCTTTAGTGACGGTTCTAGACTGCGGTCAAGGGTCCATGTTCTGTTGGGACCTTTAGCGATGGTCAAAATTGTCACTAACGCCCCCTAGGTATGCATCCGACATTAAATTTTTTGGTTTTAGTGACGGTTTCGATGTTGTGCAACTTTTCCATTGTTTCAGCTTTTTTTGTGGGAAAAAATGCTGAGCATCCATCACACGCACAGTGGACGCTCATGAAGGCTCCACTGGTAGATGCGCTCCTATGGATTGCACCGCTACCCATCTCTCTCTCTCTCTCAAGCCTACAGCCAGCGTACAGTAATATATTTTTTTCTAAGATCTAATCATACATATGTGATCCATGCTTGATTTTACAGGAATCGACTTTTAGATAATCATATTCAACATGCAGTTAGGTTTTTATAAGATTTAAAAATCAACAGCCTACAATTTTTAAAAATATTCAATGCTTAAAAAGTCATCTCTTTTTTTTTTTCAAAAACACATGATCCAAATGTTATTTTTTGACAGATCGACCATCCCAAGCACATATGCAGCCTATATACATATATATAATGAGGAGAAGCTACCAATAAATCCTGGTATGAATACAGAAGTACCAAGTTGACCATGGCCCAGTTTTTGTGTTTGTGGTATTTAAGTCTCCACCAATACTTTCCCCCCTCTCCACAGGTCATAATTTTCCATTGGCTTCAATCTTATGGCCCCTAATATCGAAATCACAACTTCCTTCAACTTGAATGCTTTAAGCCGACCCACATAGCCAGGTGCATAGAGCCCTTCTGGGCCCGACTAAGGACATTTACAAGTAGGGGTGGCAATTGGGTCGGGTTGGTGGGTCGTGTTGACGGATCAGCATACCTCAACACGAACCCGACCCATTTATTAAACGAGTTACCCGACACGACACGGTTAACCCGTTTAATAAATGGGTCGGGTCGGGTAAACGGGCTGACGGGTTAGCGGGCAGGTTGGCGTGTTGGTTTGTATTAGTGGGCGGGTCGGGGTCAGGTAAATGGGTTGACCCGCCCGCCTAACCCGTTTATTAAACGGGTCATCCGGGTTGGCGGGTTGGCATACCCCTAACACAAACCCGATCCATTTAATAAATGGGTTAGGCGGGTCGACCCATTTACATCACAAACCCGTTTAAGCCAAACCCGAATCCTGCCTATGAAGCCGGTTGGCTGGTCGGGTCAGATTTTGCCACCCCTATTTACAAGTGCCCAATCCTCTTATGAAAAGATATTTGACGGGTGATTTATGCAACTTTGGCAATTCACTAAAAGAATCCTTAAGTGGGTGTTACGACTTCATTAATTTAGATGGGGAGGAGAATTCAGAAAACGTATGGCCTCTTCTAAATAAAATTCCACTGGCTTAGTGAATAAAATTAGGCATCAATTTGAATTTTTTATTTCTTCCAGTTTGGTTGAAATTCTTCAAGTGCTTTCTTTATATCTTGATAAACAGGGTATCCAATTATCCAAAAAAACTTGGCTAAGAATGCTGGGTTATTCTATTCTACTATATAATGAGATATCCTAACTTATCCCAGTCTTCTGGATAAGTTGTTACAACCAAACATACCCAGTTATCTGGACAAATTGATATAACCAAACACAACATAAAAACCTAGTTAGTGCAAGTCACCTTGTGTTGGGCACAGTGACAAACGTTAAAAATGGCAAAAATCTAGTTTTTTTAAAAAAAACTTGAGACAATTTGAAATTTTTTCATAAAACTGGCATTTTTTGGCAAAATCTTGGCAATGAAAAATAAATTTAAAAATATTTTTATAAGAAAATATTAATAAAATTATTTAAAAATAAAAATACATGGGCTTTAATCCATTTCCTATTTGCTATAGGGATGGATGAGCTTACGCGATCAATTCAAGAAAATTTGTCGTGGTGTATGTTGTTTGCTGATGATATTGTTTTGATTGATGAGTCTAGAGTTGAGGTTAATGCTAAGTTAGAATTATGGAGACAGACATTGGAAGCAAGCGGTTTTAAGTTGAGTAAGAGTAAGACAAAATATATGGAATGTCGGTTTAATAAGCAACGAAATAGTGATGAGAGTGTAGTGAAGCTTGGTGAGCAAGAAATACCGGTGGATGATTGTTTCAAATATTTGGGATCTATCATTCAAAAGTATGGCGAAATTGATAGAGATGTAAATCACAGGATAAATGTTGGGTGGATGAAATGGAAAAATGCAACTGGAGTGTTGTGCGATCGTAGAATGCCATTGCGGTTGAATGAAAAGTTTTATAGGACGACTATTAGGTCCGCTTTACTATATGGTATGGAATGTTAGGCTGCCAAGAGACATCATATTCAAAAAATGAGTGTAGCTGAGATGCGTATGCTTAGATGAATGTGTGAAAATACAATAAAAGATAAGATTCAGAACGAGGAGATACGTAAGAAGGTAAGCGTTGCACCCATTGAAAATAAGATGAGAGAGAATTGTTTACGGTGGTTTGGACATATTCGGCGAAGGCCTAATGATGCTCCAATTAGAAGGATGGTGAAATGGAAAAATATATTAGTTAAAAGAGGTCGGGGTAAGCCTAGGAAGACTTGGATGGACATAATAGGAAAGGATTTGAAGGCTTTGAACCTCACCAAGGACATGGCATTGGATAGAAATGATTGGAGGAGAAGGATTCATGTGGAAGACCCATAATGATTTTCTTTGTTGGTTCATATCGCCGACCCCAATTGTTTTGGGATGAAGGCGTAGTTGTTGTTGTTGTTTGTTTTTGGGTTTTCACAATAAATAGCCATTTAAAACGTAAATATTGCGTTTAAATTGTGATATTTATGTTTTTTCATAAATCTTACGATATTTTGAAAATCTCACAAGAAACTGCCGTTTTAAAGTTTAAGGCAATTTCTATGGTGTTGGGATGTTGAAAGTTGGAAACCCTATCGTATGGTGGTGGGGTCTGCCTTGCTTATCAAAAAAAAAAAAGCCACACTTATGTCACGGGGACACGCCATTTTGGTAGTATGTCATGGGTGTCACGAGCGGACATGCTGGGACACATGAACATGAGCACTGACATTTTAATAATTTTAATGTTTTTAAAGTATTACTTAATAAGAATTCATTTTTTTGTATTAAAAAATAAAAAATATTCCGTGCCCTTGTGTCCTATTTTTTTCAAAACATTAATTCAAAATTTATGAGTCAAACCCATGTCACACATCTGTGTGTCCACGTGTCTTTGTGACATAGTTTAAAACAATTCACTACAAATAGGGCTGCCAATGGATCGGGTTCGTGTTGTTTACTCAATCTGACTGTAACCCAGAAATTCAAGTATGGGCATAAAAAATTCGACCTGAATGTTATTTTTGTTCACTCCAACCCAACCAGAATTACATGTCTGAGTTGAGTTTGAGCTATGTTTTCTTATGTATTTTCATGTAAAAACCTGAACCCAAATCAGTGGGTGGGTTTGGATGCACCCTGATGGATTGGATACCCGACCCATTGACAGCCCTTAATTTGATTGCATTTTAATTATTCAGATAATTGTTATAGATAAGTCTCCATTGTATAAATTTGTTTCAAGTTAATCAAATTTTGTGTATTTTTGGCCAATAACAGAGTCTGTTGTCTTCTCTTTCATTTTTCTCTCAGCCTGTCATATATCCCCAATATTTGTTTCAAATTGATGAGCTCAAAGAAGAGTATGCACTGTTAGGAGATCATGTATAAATGAACTTTATTGTGCTTATCTTGTGTCTATTAAATGAGGTGCATACTTTTCTGTCTTGACTACAAGTTTTCATTGCATACGTTACGGAACACTGAATCAGTGTAATTAACGTGTACTGGATTTTGTTGAGCAGTTTATCAATGGATTGTCAAAAAGAGAATTGGAAGAATACCCGGCCGGCCGGCCGGCCTGTACTACCATGTGTCATGGGGCCCACCCTCTCCCTAATGGTGGTCGGTCAGCCACCCTCCTTTAAGAGGATGGGGGGGCCAGGATGAGCCTACAACCATCCTAAGGAAGGGTGGCAGTGGCAGAGCCAGGGGTGGGCATGGGCGGGCAGTCGCCCACCCCAGAATTAGAAACCGAGTCGAAATATGATACGACTCGGGTCTTCTTCATTCCCCACGATTTGGAGGTTGCATTCTTTCCTTGTGAATGCTTGTCGAAGAAGATCAGAGCAGGGTCGTGCAGGAGTGGAGATCACGCCTCCCTGCGATACAAAGTTGCTCTGCCTCGATGCTGTGGCGAGGACCGTCCCCTCCGAGAGAGAGCTGAGGAGGCACCTCAGTTGGAAGACCTTCGGCTTGCTGCTGGATCACCACCGAGAAGGAGGTGGCTCAACTACCGAAACAGGCTTTCGATCTCGATGTATGATCTTCACCACCATGGAAGCTTCGTGCCACTGCACCACCGACAGAGGTCGATGATCACCACCCGAAGTCTGCCCACCCAACAAAAAACTTCTGGCTCCGCCACTGAAGGGTGGGTCCCAAGAAGCATGGCACCACCCAATGAGGCTGAATCATTGTTAAGGAAAGTGCCTACCTACAGTGGGGGAACAGTGCTTCCTGCTTGCTTCTCGAATCGCTTCCCTCTCGCATCCTTTTCGTTTCTCACTCATTTTTCTCTTTTTTTTTATGTTAATATTTATATATTTCCTTTCTCCTCACTTTTCACTCGTGTCCTCCCTGCTATCCACTCATTTGAACTTGGTTTTGTTACCATTTCTTTTTTAACTTTTTGTATGCTTCCATAATCCCTTCCAAAATAAACCCTAAGTAGGGACCCATGAGGGCAGATCGAGGTGGAGCACGTTGTGACGTTGATGATCTTCAAGATCAGGACCTAGTCACAACCTCTCTGTAGGTATTGTGATCTCTCTCTCTCTCTCTCTCTCTCTCTCTCTCTCTCTCTATTCTCGTTTTCTCGGTCTATGTATCTTTTTCAGAGAACGAGAGAGATCTCCTTATAACGACCAGGGGCTAGAATCTGTTTGCCTAACTTGGTGAAACATTCCCCTTCTTTCCTTTTCTCATCCGATTGTTATGCATGAATATATTTTTACTTAATTATAATAAATTAAATGTCTTTAATTTGTTTCTAAATTTAATCCCGTGCATTTCAGTTTTCATGTATGTGTGCATGAGTGGTGGGCCGACCCCTCATGCATGCCCTTTAGGATTTCAGATGTTGAGATGACCCTGTCTTAGAACTTTACATTAAGAAAATAATCATCATCTTCTCTGATTCTAGAATAAGGTCTATCTTATTGCCTTAATTCAAAATCAGATTTCCATAATGGCCTTATGGCCACTAAATCCTTACATCTCCCATTTGGCTATAAGTCATTTAGGGTTGTTCAGTATTACAAAGCTTACTCTCACTCTTTTGGGCTTTTGCATTTGTACACTTACCACTTTATATTTTATTCATGCATATTGCAAATTTTAATACTAGCATCATGAGGATTTCTTTCACATTAAATGAATTCTTCACTCATGATCATTTACACATACCTGAGTCTCATTTAACTCACATGTCTTGTAAAGACATCCTTAGTAACTGCCTTCATCAATGAATCCACTACCATATCTCACAGGGGTAAATAACTATCTAAGATTTTATTTTTCTTTTATCATATCAGGAACATACTGATATTTTACCTCAATATGTTTAGTCCTAAAGCTGTCAACTCCAAAGCTCACCCGGATTATTGCAGTTTTATTATCCCAAAATATTTGGACTGATTTATTCGAGATATCTAGTCTCAACTCACTCAAGAAATAACCAATCTAGACTTAAAAGGTCTCAACCATGTTACAAGCTATATATTCATCTTCTTGAGTATGCAATGCCACACAACCATGCTTCTTACATGACTAAGAAACAATTTCACCTCTCAAAGTAAAGATATATCCAAAAGTAGATTTTCTATCATCAATGCTTCCTGCAAAGTCACCATAAGAATAACCAATAAGCTTTAACTTTTTTGTTTGATAACATAATTTAAATCTCTTAATTTTTTTATGATACTTAAAAATTCTTTCATTGCTTTTCAATAAAAAATATCAAGATTACTTTGGTATCTACTCACTAGAGTCACGTTAAAACTAATGTCTGAGTTAGTGCACAACATAGCATACATCAGGCTACCAACTGCCTGAGCATAAGGGACTTCAATTTTTTCTTGTCCGTCCTTTGGACAATCATTCTTACTTAATTTTATTCCTTTCACAACAAGGGTTAACTTGGCTTTACTGTTGTTCATTTTGAATTTGTTCAAAATGTGGTAAATGTATCTTTCTTGACTTAGGTGCAATAATTTAAACTGTTTGTGTCTTGTGATTTTGATTTCAAGCATATATGATGCTTCACCCAAGTCTTTCATCTTAAACTGAAACAATAGCCAACACTACAACAAACCAGCGGATTAGCGATGACCTAAATCCGTCGCTAATCCGTCACTAACTTGTTTAGAGACGGATTAACGTCAGAATAGCGATGAATATCTTCCATCGCGAATTTTTTGACGCTAATAAGCGACAAAATATATCTGTCGCTAGGTAGTGGCAGATTGTATATGTCGCCCATTCCGTCGCTAAATTTTGATGGAATAACAAATGACAAAATCCGTCGCTAGTTCGTCTTCACTAAACGACAGCTTTAGGTTTGGCGACGGATTTATAGCTATCGTTAATCCGTCTCTGAATTCAACACCATACTAATTAGTGACGGATGTATCCGTCGCAAAAAAGAAAAAAAATTAAAAAAGAATATTTGAAAATTAAATATCGAGAAAAATTTTCTTGTGATACAATTTATATCTCCTGTACAATTTATATTTCCTGTGAATAAAAAACGAAGTACACAACAAAATACATATAAAAGAAAACTAAACAATTAATCGATCCACTTTAAAATTCGCAAGTTCTAATTATTTACAATTCAACATTTATATTTTTGAAACAAAAAGAAGGTAGAACAAATTCAACACATAAATCTAATCATCGTCAAGATTTTGTGCGTCCTCTTGTTCAGTGTCTCGATCTGTCCCTTCAGCTCCACTACACTGATCATCGCCATCAACCTACACGAGAAAAGAAATGTCAGTATTGATAAACAAAATATACTGAAATATAGCCTACTCTATATGTGATTCTATCATGCGCATATGTGTTCTAAGACAGTAAAAAAACTTTATACATGATTCTATCATGCTCATATGTGTTATAAAGCAGTAAAAAAACTTCATATGTGATTCTATTATGCTCATATGTGTTCTAAGGCAGTAAAAAAACTGTATATGTGATTCTATCATGCTAATATATGCACTAAGGCAGTCAAAAAGCTATATATGTGATTCTACCATGCTCATATGTGTTATAAGGCAAGCAAAAAACTGTATATATGATTTTATCATGCTCATGTGTACTCTAAGGCAGTAAAAAAACTTTATATGTGATTCTACTATGCTCATATGTGCTTTAAGGCAGTAAAAAACTATATATGTGATTCTACCATGCTCATATGTTTTCTAAGGCAGGCAAAAAACTTTATGTGATTTTATCATGCTCATATGTACTCTAAGGCAGTAAAAAAACTGTATATGTGATTCTACTATGCTCATATGTGCTCTAAGACAGTAAAAAAACTATATATGTGATTCTACCATGCTCATATGTGTTCTAAGACAGACAAAAAACTGTATATGTGATTTTATCATGCTCATATGTACTCTAAGGCAGTAAAAAAGTTGTATATATGATTCTACTATGCTCATATGTGCTCTAAGGCAGTAAAAAAACTGTATATGTGATATTATCATGGTTATATATGTTATAAGGTAGTAAAAATACTTTATATGTGATTCTTGAAATGCTCATATGTGCTCTAAGGCAGTAAAATAACTTTATACATGATTCTATCATGCTCATATGTACTCTAAGGTAGTAAAAAAACTTTATATGTGATTCTATCATGCTCATATGTGTTTTAAGGCAGTAAAATAACTTTATACATGATTCTATCATGCTCATATGTACTCTAAGGTAGTAAAAAAACTTTATATGTGATTCTATCATGCTCATATGTGCTCTAAGACAGTAAAAAAACTATATATGTGATTCTATCATGCTTATATGTGTTGTAAGGTAGTAAAAAAACTTTATATGTGATTCTATCATGCTCATATGTGCTCTAAGGCAGTAAAAGAACTGTATATGTGATTCTATCATGCTAATATGTGTTCTAAGGCAGTAAAATAACTTTATACATGATTTTATCATGTTCGTGTGTTATAAAGTAGTAAAAAAACTTCATATGTGATTCTATTATGCTCATATGTGTTCTAAGGCAGTAAAAAAACTGTATACCTGCCGGGCACCGGAGTTCATGTTGAATAAGACGAAGTTCTTCTGTCCTGAAAAAAGTTGCACAACTCATTACGAATAATGTTGGGAATGGCTTCATCTAAAAAGTACTGCATTTTTTCCTCAAGACGCTGAAAGACACCATCTCAAGACATAGCAGGGTCATTTGGACATTGAGAGTTGATGCTGACGGAAGAACTCTGTGGGCCCGGGCTGCAGGAGGCCCATAACAGGACCGAGTTTTGTTCATGCGGCATCAAATATCAAATTCATATATGGATTATCGTGCACCACATTCACCCGTGCATCAAAATTGTTTCTAAATTCTTTTCCATGAAACATCCAATTCTGATAATCACTCACAAAACCCTTTCTGTATAGGTGATGTCTAACGCCATGAGGTTCTACAAATCGATTATTCTTACAAATCTTGCAAGGACACCTAATCCGACCTGTGGGATCCACTGTACTGACACTTGCAGTTGCAAATTCAATAAAACTTTCAACACCATCCATATATTCATGCGATAACTCATTGTCAACTACCCTATGGTACATCCATTCACGGTTTGCAGCCATTTTGTCGTATGATGTTACAAAATGTATCCTAACCAATTAAAAGAGAACCATCAGAATGCTATGATGAAGAAAATATCAAATTTATCATGCAATATATGATGTCATACAATCACAAGAATTATGATACATGCATTGATAATTTAATATTTTCATGTGCAAAACTATTCATAACACGATACATTAATTTGAAGCACACTTTCATTATACAATTTCACATGAAAGTCATAATTAAATTGAAATTAACTACATGCAAGCATGAATATAATCACATCAAATATTGCAATACATGGAAATCATGCATATAAAAAAAATGTCAAACATGTACCTGCAGCAAACACACTTCAATATCTCGCTAACTACTACCATGCCTAGCATGGAATCCGTACTCCAAAAATAAGAACACTTTTATTCTCATACATTGAAATCATGCTCAGCATGATCTCCAAATTCCAACAAAGCAGTCCTAGATATCAACAACTAAGTGAGTGTGTGAACAGTAAAGTGTTGCATCCAATAAATTAAATAACATATGAAGCACTTGCATTACTTACTCACCACGGGTATTTACTCGATTTGCATTGTTTTTGTCAATTACTTACCACGGGTGGCAGAGCACAAGCGGGATACGTTGAGAAATCTGCAAGAGATACTTTGTTAAAATGAAATCACACTTTGTTAAAATGAAGACACTCCAGAGGCAGTGATCGTCTCTCGAAGCGATAGGCACAGCGTGATGACGTGGTTTAGGAACCCGACGAGCGTCGGGTTTCTGAACCACGACCCGTCGCCTGCTGCCGAAAAAAAAGCAGAGGTCGGAGGGGCGACCACCTGCCGCAAAAAAAAAGAGGCAGGGTCGCCCCTCTCCCCCATTCCAGAGGATCACGGGGGCGACCCCTTGCCCGAATAAAAAAATGAGGCAGAGGGCGACCTCCTGGCGGAGAAAACAAACGAGGCAGAGATCGCCCCACTGCCGAAAAAAAAAGAGGCACGGGGGAAACCCCTTACCTGAATAAAAAAATGAGGCAGGGGGCGACCCCCTGCCGGAAAAAAAGAGGCAGGGGGTCGCCCCCCAGCTGGAAAAAAAGTGGGCAAGGGGCGACCCCCTGCCGAAAAAAAAGGCAGAGGGTCGCCCCACATGTCGGGAAAAAAAGGGGCACGGGCCGCCCCCCTGCCAGAAAAAAATAATAAACGGCAAAAAAAAGGGGCAGGGGGGCGACCCCCTACCAGAATTAAACAACGAGGCAAGGGGGTCGCCTCCTGCCAAAAAACAGAAGACGCGGCAGGGGGTCGCCCCCCTGCCTCGGTTATTTTTTTGGCAGGGGGCGCCCCCCCTGTCGGAAAACAAAAAATACGGCAGGGGGGCACCCCCTCTGCCGGAAAACAAAAAATACGGCAGAGGGGCACCCCCCCTGCCGGAAAACAAAACACGTGGCTGGGGGTCGCCCCCCCTGCCGGAACACACAACACCCGACTAGGGGTCGGCCCCTCTGCCGGAAAATACTAACGAGGCAGAGGGGCGACCCCCTGCCGGAATACACAACACGCGGCAGGGGGTCGGCCCCCCTGCCGGAAAACACATCACGCGGCAGGGGGTCAGCCCCTCTGCCGGAAAATACTAATGAGTCAGGGGAGCCGACCCCCTGCCGGAAAAACTAAAAGGGGCATCCGCCTCTTTTATCAGAAAAAAAATGTCTTTTATCGAAAAAAACTGGGAGACGTTGGTCGGGGGCGGCGAACTGAAGGCAACGGGCAGGGCGGCAGGCCGGGAAGCGACAAGCGGCGGGCGGTGGGGGCCGAGGAGACGCCGACGAGAGAGATATGGGGCGGCAGGAGAGAGAGGCCGCCCGACGGGAACAACAGAACAGAAAAGAAAAAGAGGGCTCTGATTAGGGATTTACGCGACATTTAGCAACGGCCTAAATCCGTCGCAAAGCCGTCGTAAATTAATATAACTACGTAGCGATGAAACTATTTTGTCGCTATATAGCGACGACACACTTTCCCTCGCCCAATCCGTCGCTAAAATACGCGATTATTACGACCAAACATTCTGACGCCACGTCGTCGCTACGTTGCGATGGATTGTGCGACAGAAACTATTCTGTCGATATTTTCGTCAATATTACGGTTCTTAGCGACGAATTTGTTTTTCTCGTTAATCCATCAATAATTAGAGTCAGAATTTTTCCATCGCTAATATCCGTCGCTAATCCCCTATTTTCTTGTAGTGTAAGTCTTAGTTTTGATAATCATTCACATGTTATAACCTGATATGAGAATACCATCAACATATAAGAACAATATGATAAACTTACTCTCACTTTTCATGACATATATACAATGGTCTAACTTGTTTATCACATAAGCCAATTTGGTAATTACCTTATAAAAGGTCATATACCATTGTTTAGGTAATTACTTAAGCTCGTACATGGATTTCTTCAACCTGTACACCTTATTAGTTTGAACCTTTATAACAAAGTCTTCTGATTATTTCATATATATGGTTTCTTTCAATTCACTATTCAGAAAGATTATTTTTACATCCATTTGATGTAATTCAATGTCAAAGAATGCTAATAGGCCAATATAGTTCGAACGAAAGAAAATTTTGTCACTCAAGAGTAAGTTTCTTCATAATCGATGCCCTTACGTTGGGTATAACCTTTTGCAACTAATATTACTTTAAATTTATCAATGAACCCATCGACTTTATATGTCTTTCTTATGACCCATTTGGAACCAATTGCCTTACGATCGTCAGAAAATGTTTTTAATTCTCAAACGCCATTATTTTTTATTGAATCAATTTTATCTTGCATTACTTCAATTCATTCATTGGATTCATGTGAACTAATGACATCCTGAAAGTTAAAATTATAAACAACTTCATCTAAATCAATAGAATGATACAGTTCCTTTGCCAAGTATACATAGTAATCATCCAAATAGGATGGAGGACTATGAACCTTTTTTGTCTAGTTATACACTGTAGAGACTGCTTGTCATCTACAGTTGGCTCTTGATGTTCTATACACAATACAAAGACTTCTGATTTATTCAATGACTCACCATCATCATTTAAGATATCAAATGAAATATTATCTCCTTGAGAATCACATCTCCATTCCATTTCTTATAGGAATTCGATATCCCTATTCTATATAAAACCTTTTTCAGGGTTATACAATCTATACCCTTTTGAACCTTCAAGATAACCCATAAAAATATACCTTATTGTTTTATTGTCTAGTTTGTCTCTTAGATGTCTAAAAATTAATGCATGTGCAACTGATTCTCACTTGCGTAGGTGAGTCAAATATGGGTTTTTACCAGTCCATAACTCATAAGATGTTAGCGTAACAGACTTTGAGGGAACCAGAATATACATGACAGTGCGAATAGCCTCTCCCCAAAATATATTTGGAAGGTTCACATGTCACAACATGGACCGAGTCATGTACATCATGGTTCAATTACATCTTTCGGCTATACCATTATGCTGAGGAGTGTCAGACATTGTGGTATTAGAAGTAATATGGTTGTCATAACAACAAACTTTAAACTCATTAAGTTGTACTTACCTCCTCAATCAAATTTAATGACCTTGATCTTCTTGCCTAACAACTCTTCTACTTTAGATTTACATGTGTTAAACCTTTTCAAAACCTCTGATTTCTAAGAAATCAAATAAACATACTCATATCTTGAATAGTCATTTATAAAACTGATGATGTATGACTTCCTCTCATAGGTATCAACATATATAGGGCCACAAATAATTGAGTGAATTATAGTCAACAACTAACCAACCATACTTTCTTTTGAAAAATGTTTTCTAATCATTTTTTTAATTATACAAAGTTCATATTTGTCAAAATTCATGTTTTCAAGAGTAGGTAACATGCCTTGACTTATTATACTTTTTATTTTATTAATATTTATACAACCTAATCTTAAATGCCACATATATGCATCAACATTCAAGGCACAATAATAACTAGAAGAATGCACTTTATTCATAACAAAAGCAATTACATCAAGGCAGAATAGAACATGTTGAGGGTCAAAGTGTCTAGTGAGTTTCACTTATCCATGTTTTCCAAAAGTGACTTTATAGGGTCAAAAATGGACTTCAAAATCTTTTTTCATAAAATCAACAACAAACACTAGATTCTTTCTCATAGAAGGCATATACAACACATTAGTTAATAAAAAGAGTAGGTAACATGCCTTGACTTATTATACTTTTTCATGATGTTGCAATAGGTATTATTTCCCATAACAACTCATTTATCTTCACAAAAGTCCTTCTTGGTTTTGGCGACATGCCGAGTTGAACCTCAGTCAATCGACAATCTAGGCAGGTCTCCATGCCTCACCAGTGACTTAGAAATAGTGTAAACATTCTAACGACTACATCTTGGCTTAGTTGTTGTCTCCTTATTTTGTAGATTTGGGGAAATTCCTCTTGAAATGCCCAGGGTTTTCACAATAAAAACAACTTTTGTTTGGTGCAAGTCATGATTTTTTCTTTTGCACAAATCATCCTTTATTATTATTATTTTTCAATTTATTAATTTTCTTAAAACCAAAGGCCTTGGATCAAGTTTCTCGGGATGTTTATGGTCTAAAGCTTGTAGGTTGAATTGCCATCACCTCACCCTTCCTATCTTTGTTCATATGCTCTTGCTCTAGGGTAAGATGCTGATGAAGTTCGATCATTGTCAAGTTTTTCTTATTCAGCCTCAGCAATTTCTACCATTCTATACAATGAAAAGAGGCTGGACAAAATGGTGGACATCTACATGCAGTAAGGAATGAGATTCTTTGCCACGACTTGATCTTTGGCCATAACAAATATGTGATTAACATGCTTCATAACACCATTTGACTCCTTTATCTTGTAGGAGTTGTACTGATCCAGAAGTAGCTGAATATGAGTCTAAGAAGTCATGTCATACTTCACTTTCAGTGCTTCCATCATGGTCTTAGCTGAATCGATGTCCTTAAAAACATGAATAAGATCGTCTTGCATGAAAATGAGGAGAGTAGTCTTTTTCAGTATGTTATCCTCAACAAACTTAGCTAGATTCTTTTTGTCCTCTTCACTAGCATTTTCCCCAAGAGTTGGTTTCACTTTATGCAAGACATACAATGTTTTATCGTGAATGAGGAGGTACTCTATCTTGCATCGCCACAACCCGAAGTTCATGTCATTGAGTTTCTCTATTTTAGAAAGTTCAACTATAATAATGAAGTTTCCATTTTTCAACCTTTAAAAAGGACAATACTAGAATTAAATTTAAATTATTCTGCTAGTATTATTTTTTGAAACTTTAAATTGTGCAAGAATTACACTTTTAGAAGTTTTAGACCCCTTTCTATAATTTCAAAAAAGTTTTGTTTCTATTTTGTAACTAATATTTTTTAACAGAACTACTTTTCAACAATTTCAATAAAGTTTGAGGCACCAATCATTAATTTTCTATTACAAAACTATCAGATTGAAAATAAACAAAAATTCTAAGTACCAAATAGTAGATAGCAAACAAACCAGGTACAGTGTAGGAAATCACAACTAGTTATGTATTTGAACAATAAATTTCAAATGATAGAGGCAGGGGGTTTATGTAGAAAACAAAAATGAGAAGTTTCATTATGGAATAACCAGAAACTACAACACTATTTTTGTGAAACTGAAAACATGAGGGTCTATTTTGGAATTTCCTAAAAAATATAGCACCAAAATGAATAATTTTTATCTTTATATAAATACACTCATTAAAGAGGGTACTGATTAGGGTTTTCCTCTTTTGCCTTTTTTAGAAAAATCGAGAGATTAGGGTTTTCCTCTTTTGCCTTTTCTAAAAAAATCGAGAGGTTTTCCACCGAATTGTTGTTTCTCCAGTGATAGCCGATCGACTACTCTTCCATCAATGAAGATCGACAGTCGTGGGCGACAATAGTGGGGAAGGAAGAATAGGGGCAACAAGCATGGCGGCAACAACGAGTGGGGTTGTTGGCGACCATCAGCAACGTGGCTGAGTTGCAACAAGGGAGGAAGAAGAGGGTCGGCGGTAGCTATCCACCAAAGGGCTCACAACACCGGTAGCGGGTCTCTACACCCACTACCATGTCTATAAAGATTGATTAGAGAGAGGAGAGGGTTCTCTATTGCTTCTTCTACTTAAGACCAGAACTGGGAGAGGGGGGAGCCATGATGGCTCTTCCACTCTCTTTCTCTCTATCTCTTCCTCTCTCCCTTTGTCTTGGTTTCCTCCTCTCTTCCTCTCTCTATTCACCTTTCTCTCTGCCGACAGAAGAGTGTCATGTTGGCGTATTCGTAGAAATTGAAGTTGGAATATAAAATACGCACGTACCAATAGACGTCATGGTCGATACGACATGCGAGTGCTCGGCATTCTCTTCAGCCTATCGATGCTCATGATGAGCCCAAGCCTTGAATTCAATGGTGAGTAGGACCCTAAACCCAATGACAATTATGAGCAATAGGCTAGAGGCTATCTTTTCTAACTGACACTCATCATACAGCCAGCCTGAGCTCTTCACATTCACCTAACCTCCACCTCACTAACACCCATTTAGTTCCCACTAACAGCCCCACTAACCGACTCATAGTGTCAAACTGGGTCACACTATGGGTTGGACCCAAATCCAAATGTCCAACATATCTCTCCTCCTTTGTAGTACTTACTCTAAAAAGGGGAAAGGTTGATTGTCAGTCAATGACTCTGGGCTGGGGTTCCATTCTTGGCCGATGGATCTACGTCAATGTCGGTATATCCGATCACCTAAAGGGTAGATCTGCAATGGCTGGATCTGCCCTTTGATTGGCAGATCTTGGTCCTAGATGATTGGATCTGTCCTGTGATCGAAAGATCTGTGCCATAACTGGCTGGATCTTACTCCGGATCAATAGATCTGTACCTCAGACGATTGTATCTTTCTTTTGATCAACAGATCCGAGCCCTAGTAGGACATATCTTGTTTTCAATAGGCAGATCCGATCCCTAGTAGGTCGGGTCTGTGTTCTGATCTGCAGATCCGAGCCCTAGCTGACCAGATCTGGATTCTGATTGACCACACTATCCTCTATTGGCTCTCTTATTCTTCAGAAAAGGGGATTTTTCATAATATCTAGGTTGATCCCCGTCTATTTCTTGTTTTTTTTAGCTGTTGCATACCTGCACCGATGACAAGGGCAAACATGCAGAAAATCAGTTGAACAAAGATGATCATCAGGGAGTCCTCTGTGCACGATAACAACTGGGCAGCACAACACCAGAGACAACCTGGGCTCTGATAGTAATGTAGGGACCCGCATACGATGACAAGATAAAACTAGCTGCAAGTGCTGCATGCCAAACAACGAGTGGCATTTTCAGTTTCCCAGTCCATCCCAAACAGGTTATTAGTGTCTTGATATATGTTAAAAAAAGCCACCATTAATTTCAATATATTTGTTATTTAATTTATCGTTATATTTTTTCAGAAGCCGATATAGGAGTGGGATTTGTGAGATTTTCTAAATATTTAGAGTAATGTGTTTTCATTGCGATTTAAACATCTTTTTTTTTTTTTTTTTTTGTAAAACCAGAAAAAAACACCTCACTCACTCGTCAGCTCATTGGTGAGAAATGCTAGGCCCCAATTGCCCATTGGGGAGCATGCCTAAGTTTGGTCACGCGGCAAGGGATGCTGCCACCCATGCATCTCGAACTAGCAAATTCCCTTCAGCTTGGTGATATTCATAAGTCGTCTTATAAACATTTTGTATATTATTTTTATATTTTAAATATAGTTTTAGATTTTATATGTGATGATATATTTTTTTATGTCCTTAGGAAAAAAATCATATTTTTGAATGAAGGGTAATGTGTGGGTGTACTAGTGACAGTCAGGTTGGGACAACTATTATTGCCAGATAATGAAAGGTGAACACATATTTAAATGATTAAGAACAGTTGGCTATCAAGGGATCTATCATTTTTTATTGCACTGTTGGATCCTTGCCCTTTAACTATTTAGGGCTGCTATTGCATAACAGTGTTTCTATTTTTTTAGAGAGCATAAATTTCATTGTTGTAGCTGAATAAAAGAACAAAATGCAAAGTTCGGGTGTGATGAGATATCATTCCCGAGTAAGTAGCGCTACAGAGAATCAACAGCAGCAGCGGGAAATAAAAAACAGAAACAGGGCATAGCAGAGCGTTACAAGCCAAGGTGCAACAGAGAATAGAGAACAGAAAACAGAAAAATTTTAAACATTGTTCTGCCCTTTCCAATCCAATCCAGTGATTGGCCGGGCCATTTTCTGCGAGCTTTGTCTGCAACTTCCCATCCAACTTGATCAAGAAGTGTCTCTAGGCCATTACGATGTCCTCTGAAGATACAATGGTTTATTTCCAACCAATCCAAACCGTGAGGAACCAGAGGCGCCATACAAATTCCCATCGGTTTCCTTGAGAGTTCGGTTGTGCAGCAACTAAGATGTCTCTGGGGACGATGAAAATGTACCAGACCATGTTCAAGTCCCCCCCAGGCGCTATTCATCATGTCCCTTGTAAAATCATATCCGCAAAAAAATGTGAGAGAGGAATAGCACAACCTTTTCTGAAGACTTCTCCCCTTGTGAGACAATTGCCCGCAAGTCATTTTCGGAGCTCAAGATCAAAATCAGGTTCAAATGACCCGATTGGATGACAGAGGCTGATGTGTGAACGTTTCTAAACTGCTGTTTTAGGTGTAATCCGAGTGACGTCATCTCCTCACTCCACTACTACAATCCTGTACCAGTTCTTTCCATCTGAATGATTTAATATTTTTCTCTAAAATAAATAAAATGATCAATAGGGCATGTGTTCGGATTATAAATAAATACTGTTATGAATGGCCTAATGAATCATCACGAGGTCACACCTATTGAAACATTTTCAATTTCTGATAGTTGAACAAACTGTTCTTTTATCAATCGTATGGCTCACTGTTTTTTCTTTAAAGCAAGGAGTTGACCACCCTTTTAGAGGGCTGGTGACAGACCCATAGATTGAGGTGAGATAGAAGCTTTCAACATAGGAGTACCCTTCAAACTTGACCAAATTTGATATCAGAACCCAAGAGATTTTGATTCCACATGACAAGCAGACCTCCAGATCATCCCTTTGAGGGAATGTATATGAATTTACTTCCTCTCCGTATGTTGTTGACGAGGGCCTCATCGATCATCGGTTGCCTAGTTTCACTGACATCAAATATATCGAATTTTCCTTGCTTAATGAAATTTGCTAGAAAAAGCCTATCTCGACCCCCCGCCCCTCTCTCTCTCTCTCTCTCTCTCTCTCTCTCTCTCTCTCTCTCTCTCTCTCTCTTTCTCACACACACACACACACAGGCTGAGTCTCAGCGAAAGTCCCACCTTGTCCGCGTCTCCCTTTCCATTGCTGCCTCAAAGCTCGCAGCCTCTCGCTCCGTCGATACCCTCCACAAATTCCTCGATGACCAGAGGCCTGCTATCCAACACGGTGAGCGATTCACCAACAAGGTGATCATCCTCTCATGGTGGTTGTCTCCATGGTAGGTCAAATTTGGGTTGGTACTTCTCATGTAGTGGGTTTGCAACTCGTCTAGTGGCTTTGGTGATGGCTGCAAATTTGTTTGGGTCTGCCATGATAACGAGGATGTTTTTTTCATCAAGCCAAAACTAGGGTTCAGTGAAGGTCCTCTAAAGATATGTTCGGTGAAGGTCCAAGCAAAGCATCAATCACTCTTGTAGGAAAATAATGAGTATCGTGCCAATACGAATAAAAATGCAAGAGAAAATAAGAGACTTGAAATCTCAGGTCGGAGAATTGAAGGAGCTATTCATGGGAATGATGAGGAACAATCAAACAAGTTTCTCACAAACTCTAGGTAATTATGTACACAAATATGTATTTGGTATATATATGTGTATGTGTGTGTATATGTGTCTGTATTTCTTGCACATATTTGCAGGCCTCGTACAAGTGTAGTGCACTCTAAGTTCTGAGACTATCTCTCCTCCATGTAGTTCTTGAATTGAGATACTATATATATATTTGAAACAAATTTTTTTTGTCTATTATTTGCCATCTATTTAAAATTGCTTCCGATTTATGCATGAATTTTTTCATAGTGGGTTGAAGTTATATATTTTGTATATGTGAATATTGGAGTTATAAAGGATCTAGTTATAGAGGGTTGGGTGAAGAGATATAGTAGTGTGTGTGAATGTTTTGCATGTTGTATTTTTTGTAGAGTTTCAATTATAAATGTTTGAGTAATGGAAGGTTAAAAGAAGAAATATAGTAGTGTGTGTATAAATACTTTGCATGTTGTATTTTTTGCAGGGTTTCAATTGTGAATGTTAAAGTTATGGAGGGTCAAAGAAATAAATATGGTAGTGTGTATATGAATGATTTGCATGTTGTATTTCTTATAGGGTTTCAATTGGGTGGAGTTATAGAGAGTTGAAAAAATAAATATTGTAGTGTGTATGATACTTTGCATGTTGTGTTTCTTGCAGAGTTTCAATTATAAATGTTGGAGTTATGAATGATGTAGTTATGGAGGGCTGAAGGAAGAGATATAGTAGTGTGTGTATAAATGAATAAATGATTGGATGAATGAATGTATAAGTTTTGTAGTCAATGAATGATTTAGTTCATAAATAAATGAATGTATAAGCAATTTCTATATTTAATGAATATATAAGCAAGTTCATGAATGAATGAATATGTATACATTATTGAATGTATAAGTAGGTTCATGAATGAATGAATGAATAAACATGAATATAGTATTTAATGTATAAGCAAGTTCATGAATAAATGAACATATATATATATATAGTATTGAATGTACAAGCATGTTCATGAATAAATGAACACTACAAGAAAATTGTTAATTAGCGACGGAAATTTGTGACGGGTTTTTTCCATCGCGAATTAGCGACAGATTAGCTAGAGAAACAATTTGTCGCTAATTCGCGATGGATTAGCGAAAAAACAACTGTTATCGCTAATCCGTCGCTAAGTAGCGACGGATTAGCGACTGCAATTTTTTGTCGCTAATTCTTATTATAAGAACATCATTTTAGTGATGGATTTAGAGAGGGAACTCTGTCGTCGCTAATCCGTCGCTAATTAGCGATGACTTAGCGACAGACTATATTCCTTCGCTTTTTTTGGTATTTTGATTTACGACGGCTTAGCGACGGAATAATTCTGTCGCTAAATGTCGCGTAAATCCCTAATCCCATCCCTCTTTCTCTTTTTCCCGTTTCGCTGTCTTGCTCCCGCCCGCCGCCCTCTCCCTCCCGCCGCCCGTCGGCTCTCGCCACCGCCCGGCCGCCGCCGCTCGCCAGCCGCCGCTCCCCATCCACCGCTCGCCAGCCGCCGCTCGCCAGCTGTCCACCGCTGTGAGTCGTTTGGATAAAATCTGTTTGAGTCGTTGGATATAGAATGTTCTGAGTTGTGATAGTGTTGTGAGTGTCTTTTGAAAATCCGTGGGACAGCAGAGAAAACGCTGTTAGCGTTTTCCCCTATTGGTCATTCGCTTGTGTTCGCAGTCCAACGTCGGTTGTGTTTGCCTCCGATCTGCTGAGTTTGTTAGCAGCACAACCCATCCTGTCTTTGGCATGCTGCCGCTCATCGCAGCTTAAACCAACCTGGTGGGCTTGTGTGGATGCCCAGCTGAGCTGCATCAGCTAGCAGCACTTCATCTCTGTTTGCCTTGCTGTGAACATTTCCTGGGTCAGTTGCTCAGTGCATAACCCAGTTGAATCTTCACCATTATCCAACTGTGTGCTTCTCATCTTCTGATTGTATATTGAACCACGTCTTGTTGATTGTTTGTGCGAATTGGAATCTGAATATTTGAAGTATATCTTCTTGGTGATTGTGGTGTTTGGTGGAAGTTGGGGAAATTGTCGGAGTGTGTTTGCTGCAGGTCATTTCTATTGATATGTATATATATACATATAACTATCAGGCCCAATCTGATTTGCAAACACCCTTCTATTCTGAACGTATTTTCAAAACACCCTTCTATTCTTTTCTTTCATTCAAAATTCTGTTTGTCCAGTTTTATGTTTCATGCTTTTATCTGATTTTTTTATGTCTATTTCATTCAAATTTTATTTTCCTGAATTTTTTTACTAGTTCATTTTTCTGTTTTCCTGTATTTCAATTTCCAATTGTGTTTTTCTCGTTATTTTCTTGTTTTATTTTTCTGTGTTTGCTTTTCATCATTGCATTTCATGTTTAGATAATTCCTTGTCTGCATTTCTTGTTTTGCTAATTTTTGTTAATCTTTTAGTTTTTCATTTTTGTAAAAGTTCTGTTTAGTCTTTTTCCTTCCTTTGCATAAGTGTTTGTGTTTCCCTAATTAGCTTCAATATTCATTGCAGTACATTACTTGCACACTTTATTTCATCGCATTTCATCATTAGATATATCATCATCAGTTTAGTTGTTTTTTGCATTGCATAAGTGTTTGTGTTTCCCTAATTAGCTTCAATATTCATTTTAACACAGTGTTTTTTGCAGATTTCTCAACGGAACTCGCTTGTGCCCCGCCATCCGTGGTAAGTAAGTGACAAAAACAATGCAAATCGGGTAAATACCCGTGGTGAGTAAGTGATGCAAGCGCATCACATGTTATTTAATTTATTGAATGTAACACTTTATTGTTCACACACTCACTTAGTTGTTGATATCTAGGACTGCTTTGTTGGAGTTCGGAGATCATGCTGAGCATGATTTTAATGTATGAATATGGAAGTGTTCTTATTTTTGGAGTACGGAGTCCATGCTAGGTATGGTAGTAGTTAGTGGGATATTGAAGTGTGTTTGCTGCAGGTACATGTTTGACATTTTTTTTATATGCATGATTTCCATGTATTGCAATGTTTGATGTGATTGTATTCATGCTTACATGTAGTTACTTTCAATTTGATTATGTCTTCCATGTGAAATTGTATACTGAAAGCATGCTTCAAATGAATGTATCGTGTCATGAATAGTTTGCACATGAAAATATTAAGTTATCAATGCATGCATCATAATTCTTGTGATTGTATGACATCATATATTGCATGATAAATTTGATATTTTCTTCATCATAGCATTCTGATGGTTCTCTTTTAACTGGTTAGGATACTATTCGTAACATCATACGACAGAATGACTGCAAACCGTGAATGGATGTACCGTAGGATAGTGGACAATGAGTTATCGCATGAATATATGGATGGTGTTGACAGTTTTATTGAATTTGCAACAGCAAGTGTCAGTACAGTAGATCCCACAGGTCGGATTAGGTGTCCCTGCAAGATTTGTAAGAATAATCGATTTATAGAACCTCATGGCGTTAGACATCACCTATACAGGAAGGGTTTTGTGAGTGATTATCAGAACTAGACGTTTCATGGAGAAGAATTTAGAAACGATTTTGATGCACGGGTGACGAGGAAGAATTCTCAAGCTAGTGAGCAAAATCTTATACTACTTGATCTACACACAGGTGGATCTAGGACATTTGGGAGCCACCTGAAGAAAATGGTAACTCATTAATATATAATATTAATTTTATAAGTATTGTTGCAAACTTGTGTACTAAATCTTTTGTTATTTAACTTCGCAGGAAGCAGAAAAAAGAGACAGTGTACCATATAAGGATGTGTTTGTTGAAACACATAAACGGAAGACCACGGGAGTCTTCGTATCAGAAAAGGCGAGAACGACAACGATATGTATTAATTCTATTAATAATCATTGCAATATATATGCAAGTTATCATAATGTTATCATTAATTATTAATGAATACTTTAAACATTATTTTGTAGGAGGCATATGAGCAATAGATGGTAGAGCGATATGGCGATGACGCTACTCAGCATCCATCATTTGATCCTACAGCATGGGTGACTGCAGCAGGTGAACCCAAAAAAGGTCGCGTGTTCGGGTTTGGGAGTAATATGAACACTTCACCAGTTATTGGTTCTTCCAGTTACGGCTCACCGACTTCTTGCGCCGACATAAGCTCCAAGCAACCGACAATTCTTTCCGGTGATGATGTACGCCAGATCGTTAATGAATCACTGAATAACTACTTCCAATACACCGTCGCCCCCTTTCTCCGAAATGAGATCAAGGCCGCTGTTCTAGAAAGGGGATCTTCGATTCCAGGTCCCTCTCAGGTATAATCACATATTCAGTTTTTTGTCTGCCTTAGAACACATATGAGCATAATCGAATCACATATATAACTTTTTGCCTGCCTAAGAACACATATGAGCATGTTATAATCACATATTCAGTTTTTTGACTGCCTTAGCACATATATGAGCATGATAGAATCACATATAGAGTTTTTTTATTGCCTTAGAGCACATATGAGCATGCTATAATCACATATAAAGTTTTTTTATTGCCTTAGAGCACATATGAGCATGCTATAATCACATATAAAGTTTTTTTATTGCCTTAGAGCACATATGAGCATGCTATAATAACATATAGACTTTTTTTATTGCCTTAGAGCACATATGAGCATGCTATAATCACATATAAAGTTTTTTTGCCTGCCTTAGAACACATATGAGCATAATCGAATCACATATATAACTTTTTGCCTGCCTTAGAGCACATATGAGCATGATAGAATCACATATAGAGTTTTTTGCCTGCCTTAGAGCACATATGAGCATGCTATAATAACATATAGAGTTTTTTTATTGCCTTAGACCACATATGAGCATGCTATAATCACATATAAATTTTTTTGCCTGCCTTAGAGCACATATGAGCATGTTATAATCACATATTCAATTTTTTGACTGCCTAAGAACACATATGAACATGATAGAATCACATATAAAGTTTTTTTGACTGCCTAAGAACACATATGAGCATGCTATAATCACATATTCAGTTTTTGACTGCCTTAGCACACATATGAGCATGATAGAATCACATATAGAGTTTTTTTATTGCCTTAGAGCATATATGAGCATGCTATAATAACATATAGAGTTTGTTTATTGCCTTAGAGCACATATGAGCATGCTATAATCACATATAAAGTTTTTTTGCCTGCCTTAGAGCACATATGAGCATGCTATAATCACATATTCAGTTTTTTGACTGCCTAAGAACACATATGAGCATGTTATAATCACATATTCAGTTTTTTGACTACCTTAAAACACATATGAGCATGCAAAAATCACATATAGAGTTTTTTTACTGCCTTAGAACATATATCATTTATGATAGAATCACATATATTTTTTTTTCCTTGCCTGCCTTAGAGCACATATGAGCATGCTATAATTACATATTCAATTTTTTGACTGCCTTAGCACACATACGAGCATGATCGAATCACATATATAGTTTTTTGCTTGCATTAAAGCACATCTGAGCATGGTAGAATCACATATAGAGTTTTTCTAGTTGCCTTAGAACACATATGAACATGCTATAATCACATATTCAATTTTTTGACTGCCTTATCACACATATGAGCATGATAGAATCACATATATAACTTTTTGCCTGCCTTAGAGCACATATGAGCATGATATAATCGCATATAGAGTTTTTTTATTGCCTTAGAACACACATGAGCACATGATAGAATCACATATAGTGTGTAATTTATTTCATTATATTTTGTTTATCAATACTGACTGTTGTTTTCTTGTGTAGGCTGATAGCGATAATCAGCGTAGCGGAGCTGAAGGAACAGATAAAGGCAATGAACAAGAAGACGCACAAAATCTTGGCGATGATTAGAGAACTGTGTTGAAGAAGTTCTATTTTTTTATGTTTCCTAATTGTAATTATTGAATTGTAAATAATTAAAATTGTTAATTTTAAGGTGGAATGATTAATTGTTGTAGATTCTTTTTATATGAATTTTTTTGTGTGGTTTTTTTTTTATTTACAGGAAATATAAATTGTACCGTTCTCGGTATTTAATTTTCAAATAAATTTTTTTTCGTGTTTGCGACGGATTAGCGACGGAACCATCCATCGCTATTCATATAAAGCTAGCGACGGACTAGCGACAAACGTAAATCCGTCGCCAAGCTGTGGTCACCGTTTAGTACCGGAGGATTGGCGACGGAATACATCGCTCGTTAGTTCGTCGCAAGTAGCGACGGACCTGGCGACGAAATAAATCCGTCGCCAGTTAGCGTCGAAAAATTTGCGACGTAAGCATACTGTCGCCTCGTCGTCACTAATCCGTCGCTAAGAGGCATAGCGACGGATTAGCGACGGAATGTGGTCGTCGCTAATCTACTGCTTTGTTGTAGTGGAACACATATATAGTATTGAATGTATAAGCAGGTCCATGAATGAACGAATGAATGAACATGTATATAATATTGAATGTAGGTATGAACATGTTAGAAATGAATGGATGCATGTATATGTGTATGTATGAACAAATTAATAATGAGAAAATAAAATAAAATATATATAATTTTTACTAACACAAAAAATGCACCAGAAAAGAGATCTTTAATGGTGCAACAAATTTTTGAGCTAGTAAAGATGAGTTTTTAATTTAAAATGTGAGAAAATATCTTTACTGGCACCATATTAGTGCCAGTAAAGAGATCTTTATTGGCACAAAAAGTTTTCATGTCAGTAAAGATTATATATATATATATATATATATTTAATTAATTAATTAAAAATATGGAAAAATATTTTTACTGGCACCATATTAGCGCCAAAAAATATATCTTTACTGGCATAAAATTTTGTGCTAGCAAAGATGATATTTTTTAATTAAAAAATGTAGAAAAATCTCTTTGCTAGCGTAGCACAAATTTTATGTCGATAAAGACAATGTTAATTGGCGTGAACATTTTGTGCCAGTAAACGCTATACCATCAAGACCAACTATGATGCACTTACTGACATAACTCAATGCTAGTAAAGATCTTTATTGGCACTTTGGTTGTCTTTATTGGTGCAGAAATTTTCACGCCATTAAAGATGGGCTTTTTTGTAGTGTCTCTGAACTTAGAGCACTTCCAATCACTGAGGACTTGTGTGCTAGTCTTCTACAATACTTCCTTCCTCCACTTCCACTCTGGATTCTTTGTCCTTGTAGACTTGTAAACTAATGTAACACCCTGATCTAGGACCTCTAGAGTCCAAGTCGGGCTGGTATTATTTCCTAGAAAGAAAGTATAAAGAGTTCACATAGAGAAAACATGGCTAATTTTTTTCTTCTAATAACTCAATTTCTTTCACAAAGTTCATCATTCATAACATGTGAAAATAATGATTACATAAGTATTTAATGACAAGAAATAGACTAGCAAGTACTCTGCTGTAAAGTTGGAGTAGCCGATCACATCCTGCCTGCGCTACTGTGCCTCAAACCTACAGTTGTAATTATACAGGGAGTGAGTCTACAATTTAGTAAAGAATATTTATAAGCAAATAATGACTTTAACTTACAACTGTAGTTAGCTCTAAGCCCCTAATCTGAGTTTAATTTTTTGACACACCACACAAGGTTTGCATATTTTAATTTTTTTCCCTTAACTCTCTCAAGCCCCTTTCAAAGAACCTATCAACCTCAAAATTTTGGATTTCAAACCCCTATCAAATCGTTTGCACATCTTTTTTTTATTCACCATCAAAGACTTGGCGAAACGAGAAAGAGAGTTAAATCAGACTATATACTAGGCTATAATCATATCCCTTTCTTCAGCTTCATGAATTCTTCCTCCTCCATCCTCTGACACTTCGAAAAGAATTGCATGTAGAATCTCCTCACAAAGGTGGACCAAGGCAAATAGGTGTCCTACTCTAGAATGTTTAATACCTATGATTTTTCATCAATTATTAAATCATTATTTATATATTATATTGATGAAATTAAGAATTTATTTGATTTTCAATTTGAGATTGAAGTTATAAATTGAATTGAGTCAGTAATTGAAATGAGAATTTAATTATACATAGGAATTTAATATGGATTTAGACCTTAAATTAGGTAGTGGATTTTACTAATGGTATTTGAATGTAACCCAATTAGGTTGGATATAATCCATAATATTTGGATCTAATTATGGATGGATTAGATTAGATATAACTCAAGATTTTTTTATCAAATCTCATTGGATTGAACCCATAGGGTCAGACGCTCTGAACAACATCATTATTGTTTCAACATAAATTTTGGCCGATCATTGGCTCAACTATTAGATCAGAGTTGACCTTGGCGTTCCTCATTTCAAGGGCATCAAAATCGACTATCTGCATACCCAAATTAGTGTTGATTTAAGTTTTTTATCATCGACCGAAGTTCATGCCTAATTATAAGTCGACAATTAACATTTTTGGGTATCGACTAAATTTTCTTGTCGATCTATATGCATACGATTAAATCTAAGACCACTACGATGATTTATGTTTTGAGGGCTATCAAATTAACTATTTAAACGTTGAATTTTATTGAGTCTTTGGGTCTATAGGCCTCCCAAAATGTTACCATGTTACTAGAGCCCAAGCTAGGATAAGATGACCTTACCTTTCTTATCTAGCTTAATCAATTTTGAAATTTAATAAGTTATGACCCATAAATTATTTACTTATTTTATTAATAAAAAAATTAATAGATATTAACTTCTTATATTATAGATGAGACTCTTGCCTAAGCTCATCTATAAATAGATGCCCTCATGATAGGGATGTGCACTTCTTCTTCCTCACATCTCCTTCTTCCTTCAAGTAATTAGGAAAGTCCAAACCTTCATTAAAAATATGCAACCACCTTAGTGAAGGTCTAATCCAGCCCAGAACGAGGAGCAAGTAGAGGAGAAAACAATGGTGTTGTTGCGAGAAATGCATTTTCGGTAGATAGGAAATCTCTACTTTTATGATGTTCAGTTTCGAGATGCATTAGCAAATCTTCTTCTTGATCAAGAGCTTGGATCTTCATGTAATCTATGCCTAGAACATCTATGGCTATTAGATTTATATGAATTTTTTTTTTGAAAACCCAAAACGGTATTTTGAAAAATCAGTTTTGAGAAAACAATTTGAAAAATGCTAGTTTCGAAATCCTAAAAAGCAAAAATCGTGTGAATAGATAGATCTATATTTTATTTGATTATTCAGCATGAATAATGAATATAGAAGCATGTTTTTGAGTATTCTTCTATGGATTTTGATGCTATGAATATGTCTCTTACATAGATCTTGGTTAAAAAATATGCAAAAATTGTTTTGAAGAAGGTTTTGCCAAAAATATTTTATGGTTTTGATGTTTTATGATCAAAATCATAAAATATTAATATGATCATATATGTTAGATTAGGACATGTATAGCATGATTAAAATTATGTTATTGCATAAATAATACATGATTCTATGTTATTTTTATGTCTCTTGTGATTCTTGCATAGATGAAATCGTATTTGAGATATTTCATGAAGGTTTTGTGTTTTTTGGATTATCTCGTTGGATGGTTTTACAACTGTCCATTCAATCTATGCAAAAATGAAAGACATTGAGGGCCGATAAGAGCGTAGGCAGTGCAACACCTGCAGACTTGCAATATTAGCAGCATTGGTATCAGCCTTAAAGGTTTCGGATGACAGCTCGTCATTCGATTTGAGCTTGTAACTTGTATTTTCATACTGTAATCATTGAGATCACATAAATAATCAAACTGAATTTTTGCCTTTCTTTTCAAAACAAAATTTCTTGGCTCGTCTAAGTTTACGGTTTAAAGCAAAGATTGCTCGAGTCTGTGCAGCAACCATGAGTAAATAACCTGGTTGGCCTTCAGCACCTTGTGTTACTTATGGATTGCAAAGTTCCCATAAGTTCCTTATCAAATTCTGTTAATATACTTTGCCTCGTGGAAGCGACTTTAAAACTGTGTTTTGGGTAAAGATCTTCGGTTGCAAAACCAAGATATGGATGTGCACAAATGTTATGATAAAATTGGAATTCTCACAACTTAAAGTTGATAAAGAGCTGACATGCTTGATTGAATTACTCTCTCTCTCTCTCTCTCTCTCTCTCTCTCTCTCTCTCTCTCTCTCGTCACATGAAGATTTTTGAAGACAGTCTTGTGAATTTTGGTAACACCTAAAGATAGTTGAAGAGCTGCAATTTAAAGTATATCGGTCAAGTTTCATAATAAATGGTGGTTGTGGTCCAGACTCTAAAGAAAAGTTGAATTGAGTGCATTCTGTGAAAAACCTACGCTTTTCCTCTTTCTTGGCATTGAACAGGGAAAAACTAACTGTTCTTGACAGTAACAAGAGAAAACAATTGATACAAGAAATCACTATGGAGGTTAAGAGTTTGAGACGGGGCGGGAATCGCCCCCGCCCCGATCCACTGCCATCCCTAGCTGAGCTCGGTGTGCCAAAAATTGCCTTGAAAACAAAGAAATTGAGAGGCAAGTAACAAGTGCCGCATAAAATCTTCTTCAAAGAAAGAAGCAGACTCATAAATATCCAGCCTTCAATTGTGGGGGGTCTTGTATCATACGTTGTTTGTTTTGTAGTTCTCCTTCCCCAAAGAAGATCACGAGATTGTTGGACAGGAAAAATTTTCATTGTGTTCATTCTTTTCTACAAAAGAAAGAAAGTTGGTATTTTGATTTTAGATGCCTGCTTAGCTAGGAGTGTCAACGGGTCGGGTTTGGTTTGGACCCAAGTGAAACCAGACATGGATTAGATTTTTTGGTATAGTGTCGGGTCTGAATCAGGGTTTAATCGGGTCCACTATAAGAAAAACCATACCCGGACCCGATGAAAACTACATGAACCAATCCTGGACCATACCCTGTAAAACTATATTTTTTTATGCATTGAAAATTTGTGGGTCTTAATTGGAACTCGGGTCAGGTCTGAGTATGGTATAAAATTTCACAAACTATACTCGGATCTTAATCAGGTCTTCTTATTTATCACTATACCCGGAGGATATAGGGTTTGGTTGGACTGGGTAAACCAGGCCCGTTGACACCCTTATGCTTATCACAAACCTAAGTGAATTATCCTATGTCACAAAGATACGGGTACCACTAGGCTTCTTGATTTTTTTTTGAATAATAAAGACATCATGATATGGATTTTTTTGTTTTTTAATCGAATAAAATTATTTTTGATATTTTAATATGTTTATTGAAAGTTTTTTTTTTTTTTTTGCAAAATTATTAAAAGTACTAAAATAACACTTTCAGGTTGTGCCAATGTCTCTTGAGCGCGTCCAATTCGTGTCCCCATAGACACGGGCATTAAGTAGTGTGTCACCGTGACATAACTAGTGTCCATTTTCCGATTGACAACTACCAAATCTGGATCCAATTAGCTTAAAGCTCTTAACCTAACCCGGTTCTAATTATTAATCAGATGCCATATTCTTTGCTGAATCCAATTGAACGGATTTGAATCCATTAGATATCTGACCCAAATTCGAATCGTTGACATCCATGATATTCCAAAGGTAGTAAGGAACTCCTCTGTGCAACTTTGTATCTAAACCTGTATCCATTCATGTAGAATTAAGGGTGTAAATGGGTCAGGTTTGACCCGGACCCGACCCGTACCAACCCTATAGGTCAGGGTTTGATTATAAATAAGAAGGCCTAATTAGAATCCGGGTTGAACCCAAAAGATCCGATTAATATATGAAGTTTGTGAAATTTCATACCAGACCCGGGCCCTACTGAGTTTCGATTAAGATCTATAATTTTTTATTGAAAAATGATAAAAATTATTATTTTATCGAGTATAGTCCAGGTCTGGTTCATGTAATTTTTATAGGATCCGGATACGGTTTATCTTATGACGGATCCGATTAGCCTCGGTTCCTGACCTGATACCATCATTTCAAATCAGGTTTGGGTCTAGTTTTAGACCAGTTCAAACCAAACCCGACCCGTTGACACCCCTATGTAAAATGGGTAACATAAATCCGAAACCGAATCCGAACGGTTTATAGCAGCAAAAAAACTTGGCTATACTAGAAGAAAATCCTGTAGAATCGAGAAGGTTCCAACCACGTTTCCCAAAAGACCCCTCAGATACCGAAAATCTTGGCAGACAGTATTGGTCATTTCATTAAAATAAAAGGGGTATAAGAGACTAGTGAAGGTACTCTCCTTGTGATATATAAATCTTCCCTCTGAGGCATCATAGCCTCCGTTCCCGTTTGGCTCGCGCACCATTTTCCCGATTTTCGTGACAAAAAATGGCGGTGCTTTCTTCCACGGCTTCTCTGTTCCTACGAAGCCCTAGAAATCCCCGGCAGTTCTCGCCTTCTCCCTTTCTCTCTTTCCCCCGAACCTCCTCCCGATCGCCGCTGCTCCGCCTCGTTTCGGCCCTCGACGGCGGCGAGACGCCGGCCGTGGGGCCACTTTCCGGCGGAGCCTCCCGTCACCCGGAGGAATCCATCGCATCGGCCGGAAGGGCCGTCGACGAGTGGGGGGAGAGTGCGGCGGTGGGCGAGGATGCGGCCGATAGCGTTAGGGTTCCCGGGGCCGACCCTTCGAAGAACGAGGATGAGTGGGGAGGAGGCGATGGAGATGGCGATTACGCGTCCGGAAATGGGAGCGTGGCGGCGCCGGATGCGCTCCGGGAGTTGAAGCAGAGCCTCGTGGACACGGTGGAGGGGACGGAGTTCGGGTTGCGGGCGTCGGCGGAAGTCCGGGCGGAGCTCGTGGAGCTGGTTAACCAGTTGGAGGCAGCGAACCCGACCCCAGATCCGGTGGAGGCTCCTGAACTCAACGGGAATTGGATTCTTGTGTAAGTTGTTCTGTTTCGTGTTTAGTGATAGTTTGATCCCCGGTTGATTTTTTTCTTTGTTTTCGATGATTAATTGGAAGGAAGCGTGAACTTCGATTTTGTGTGCGATTTTTTAATTGTTTTAGCGTTGGTTATTCATCAGATAGTTGGAATATTTTATTTATATTCTTTTTCTCCTATTTTTGCTTGAATGTTTGATATATAAGATAATTGTGGTGAAAGGAATTACAGTTTACTTTGGAAATTTTGAGCGGTTGTTTCACATATGATGGGGAGATTTCATCGCAGGAAGAGGGATTGAATGCAGTTTCAGATATCTATTTTAATTATTGATATTTTGGTTTTGAGAGATACATAGGGATGCTTGTTCAGGAATCAGGAGATAATAATTCGACTGAAAAGGGACGCTTAATGTTTGTGGACTGTTACTTTCTTTAGTTGAGAAATTGTAGACTAGGTTGCACATGGTATTTGTTGTGGCCTCAGATTTGGAGACCATTGCAACTAGGGACTGAAGATGCATGCTTTTGTGGTGAGCTAATACACACGGTTGTTGGACCAAGGCATTTGGTGCCAGCTTGTCTTTCATTACGGTTTTCTTCCCAATTGTATTTTCCTTCTATTTTTTGCGAAAATTTGTATATTTTAAATTTTTTATTTTGTTTGACAGCCAAGGGTTAAGAGAATGATGTGAGAATTTAGAAAATCCTTTCCTTTTTATGTGTTTAAATCAATCTATAGGCGCTGAATTTTAATGCTAACTGATAAGTAATTGTGGGGCTCAAAGAGACAAATGTTGATCATCGCTTAAAAGAACTTTGGAAGCTCACTATGGTGGTTTACGACAATGCGATCATTTGGAAATGACTTTTTTCATGTTAAACAACCATGGCAACTTTATGAAAGGTTTGACATAATGGACCTTGGGAACCCTCTTCTGTATCAGCGTGGCATAATTCAAATGCGTGTTTCTATCCTAGACATAATTGCATTGTTGCTATCCTACCTTTCTCTTGCTACTCGTTTAACAACAGAGAGAATTATAGAACGAGATGTGTATAGAAAGTCTTAGATAAGTATGCTCTCTGCATCTCTCGTTCATCATCTTTCTTCCGTTTCAATCCTCTATTTCCTTGTTCTTTGCCACATTGCCAAATCAACTACTAGATTAACTGCAGGTTTGGGTTGCCATAGGAGCACCTGATTAACATAGTACTTGCGTGGGGACATTTTGAGCTGGAAGGGGAAGAGGCGGCGAGCGATCTGCACCATTGAGGTGAAACATAACAAAGCAAAAACTGTGTTAGAAACATGATGTCTTTGCTAAAGGTCACATTAATATGGCTTTGGATATGGGGGTTACAGCCATTTTCATGGAGTTTGTCCATTGCAAATACTATAGAAGGGGGTGTGGTAAGGGAGAGAAAAGGAGTATCCATGTGATGTAAATGTCAATGACCCTACTGTTGGGTGTTGGTGCATGTGATGTTGGCTTTTTATTACTGAATACAACTAATGTGCCCTACATCCCTAAAACGAGGGTCACTACCCCACAGAGAGAGAGACCATAATGAAAAAGGATTTTTATTTCAATTTTGAAAGTTTTATATAGAAAATCAAATCTGCATCAAACTAACCCCACCTCAAGTGTTAGATATGGATATCATATATTCAATGTTATATTGCATGCATCAGTTGAAGTCTAGCTCATCCCGAGAATTCACCGATCAATGAGGATGATGTAACCAATCTGCAGGCCCCAAAAGAGAAAAGGGAAATTACCAATGTCTTTTTCTTTTTTAATTTCAATCAATTCAAAGTTAAGCCCATGTATTATTCTAATAGTAGGAACAAAATTACCAACAGGGTCTCGGCTTGTATGGCAGGAGCAGTTAGTGCACGTCACCTTGTGTTGTGACGTTGCAATTTTGAATCCCAATGGTACATGGTTGTATAACTGGTAGGGTCTGCCTAATCCCTGCTCTCTGTCGAAAAAAACCAGTAGGATCAAAATTCCAATGAAAGAAACCCAAAGATCATACTCTTCTTCTGATCTTCTCCAGTTTGAGACTCTCTCTCTCTCTCTCTCTCTCTCTCTCTCTCTCTCTCTCTCTCTCTCTCTCTCTCTCTCCACACAATTTCTGGAGCATGCATGCATGCCTGTCTCCATGTCATATGGCCTCCATGTTTGATGGAATATCCTAAGCTAATGCACATAGTTCTTAGGAAGACCATAGATATTATGTGGCTGGGAATCAGCAGGTCTTTTAAGAACCTTCCTTTTATGTAGAAATGCAAAGATGAATGAATTTGTCCACCATTTTGGTGAAATCTTAGATTTTGGAATTTCTCTTCTGGATTACAAGGCATAGAACATACAAGAGCTGCTATGCAGTTGCCTTTTTTTTTTTTTTTGATAAACTCCTTGGTTGAATTATTAAAAACCTTTTTATTTGTTCATCTGTGAATGCCATTATCCTGATTAGTCTTGTTGGAATTCTCTCATTTTGAGATTTGGAGAGAGGATCAGGTCAGGGGGCCCTCGTATGCCGTCTTAAAAATAAACACCACCCATCAAACCGTGAATAAACTACATCAGGAAAAAAAATGAGGCTCATCCAAGTGATGAGCATCGTATTCTACATATTTGGATGTAGTTCATCTTGAGATCACGGCACCCAAAGGTGCTCTGCCGCTATTTGTGATATTTCTGTTTTAGTAGTTCCTAACTTGATTATTTATGTTGTCTTTTCAAAAGGTACACTGCCTTCTCAGAGCTGCTACCCCTTATAGCAGTTGGTTCCACTTCTTTATTGAAACTCAAAAGGATATCCCAGACAATCGATACCAGCAGTCTTAACATCCTAAATACTGCAACGTACTCAAGCCCTCTTGCCACATTTTCCTTCAGCGCCTCTGCATCTTTTGAGGTTCGAAGCCCGTCAAGAATACAGGTTCTCTCTCTCTCTCTCTCTCTCTCTCTCTCTCTCTCTCTCTCTCTGCATTTTGGTTGTAAATGTTATTTGAGGGGTTTATTGCTGGGGAATAGCCTGTCAACTTGATTATTCATTTACTGTAATGAGCTTGTTATACTTATCTTTTTTTCGTGAATAAACAGATGTTGATCAATTTATTTCTCCTGTTAGATATCATCAAAATCTGATTCTTTAACAATAGCAGGTAAAATTCGTGGAAGGAATATTCCAGCCACCTGAGCTAACATCAACTCTTGATCTACCGCCAAGTTTGGATGCCTTCGGCCAGAAAGTGGACTTGTCACCTTTGCAGCAGTCACTCAATCCCGTTCAGGAAGCGGTGGCAAACATTTCACGTGTAATCTCTGGCCAGCCACCACTTAAAGTTCCAATTCCTGGTGAGAGATCACAGTCGTGGCTGGTGACAACATACCTTGACAAAGATTTGCGAATTTCTAGGGGTGATGGAGGGCTATTCGTCCTTGTCAAGGAAGGCAGCCCTATTTTGAATCAGCGGTAATGGGGGGTATGCAGGTTTGTCAAGGGTGCCCTGCCTTGTATTTATGTAATTTTTTATGTATCGAGAGTATGTGGAGATACATATTATATTCTTGATAATCTGCCTCATTGTATAAATTATAATGTGCGTTTGTTTGGCAATTTCTAGAACATAAGTTGCAGCTTACATTGTGAATTTTGACTCAAAATAACTCGTAGAAACAAATTTCTTTTACTTTATTATATTGAGGCCAGCAAAATTTTAGTCAGTAGTTCTCCTTTGCTTGCAGCAATGTGGTAAAAATCTTGCTGATGGTACACATGTACAGGTTGTTTATTCCAAAAAAAAATAGAGACTATTTTCGAAAAAAAAATCAATTATACCAAGTTATATTATAGAAAAGGTTGATGAAAGTCGTTCCGAGCCCCACTTTGTGGCCCAAGAATGGTTCATGCCATCATATGTTTTTTGTTTTCTTGAAGGAAAGAAAACTTATATTAAAAAAAGCAAAATCTAAATTAATACAAGCTCTAATGATTCTCACTCATCCCATTGGGAAAGAGCTAACAAGGGAGATTACAATTTTAGATTAAGTATGTCGTGAGGGCCTTCTCATTCGACACTAGTCATATTACTTGGAGTTCACATTTAGCATTTTAATTTGTCCTTTCAGCCTACGCACTTTTTTAGCGCTCTTGAGAATTAACTTGATAAGGGGCATGCAAGAAGCGGTTGTGCAACTAGCATCCCAAAGTGTCTGTGCAAAGGTTTGGAGAGTCCCCTTAATCGATGATCTGAAGATCATGTTTGTAGGTAATGAAGCAAGATCAGGGCCAAAATGGAATTGAAGTATTGGGAAGAGATGGATGAGAGGCCAATAAAGAAGTGGGGGGGGGGGGGGGGGGGGCAGACACAGTGATTGTGGGCATGTAAGTGATTTGATGGATAGGGACGCTTGAGAAGGGTGTGCCATTAGCAGAAGCATGCAGGGTTTGGTTGGTTGGTGTCTGATTGGGATTAATAGACGCCTTGATAACCACCAGTGCCAACCAAGGGGATCGATGCACCCACCAAAACAAGACTCTGAAGTGAAATCTTTCCACCTCGTGGAGGTTCCACAACAATACTCATACGGGATGCAATCTCTAAATGCATATGCTGAAATCCCAACCAACGCCTCATTTATGGCATCATATGTTAGCTGTGCTTATGCTATTTTCATGAATCAAATGACAGCTACCATCCAAGAACTATCTTCCTCCCCCATCCAGCTTGCCGTCATCTTCATCTCACTTCTTACTGTTCTCAGACAGAACACTCAACCTTTTGATATTGATCGTAGGATGATGTGTCCAACTGCAGGCAATTGTTCATATTCTAATTTAATGCACGCACGATGCAACGATCTGCCTCAAATATTAAGGCTGGTAAATGAGCTGAACGTAACGATATAAAATAATTCTAGAACGTTTTATTACTGCTTCACAAGCTTGTACTAGCCCAGCCGAGAACCTACAGTTCATTATGAGCTTATAAGCTCAATCACCCAATATGCAATGGCCCTTTATACATCTATATGCATCCTGGTTGCTCGTGAATTAAATTTTGGGAATGGTGCATGCCAATCATGGTAACACCAAGCACAGCAACATGGAGATATGAATCGTTGAGCTGGCATCCTATGCTCAAAGAGTTTTGTGCACAAAGAAGGAACCTCCCGGCCCCACCACCTAATGATTTTACTTGCGTGGTTAGGTGATCGGGCTCTAGTATTTTACAAAGTACTCGGGCAATACAAAACGCAGAAAAAATGCTACCTCATGAAGTGATTTTCTGTGTAAAATACAAAATCATAGAAAATCCCTTTCCCATAACGATTTTTTGTGTCAACCACAAAACACACACACAAAAAAAAAAAAACTCTATATGCACTGCGATTTTGTGTCTTTGTGTGGTTCATGTATTTTGTTAAGTACTCGGGCCCTGGATCTGCTCCGGTCGATGAGAACATGCTACAACCATAAGCATTCGAAGAACTCATGTTGAAAATCAGATAGAAACGAAACACCCATGGGTTAATATTTGGTGTTAAAGACACAGAAATTTTGTTTTGAAAGGCAAGCTGGGGTTAGGCAGACCCCCTACCAGATAACTCTTAAGTCCCAATGCGGCAGAGGGATTCTAACCTGGGCCTTCAGACTGGCACAGGACCCTGCTTACCACATCGGTGAATTATATGAAACTATTGAGCTGAAAATGGTTCAAGCTTTATCCATTCTGACCACATGGATATGTCCAGGATGGTTTGTTTGCTAAGGATCAAGCCTTAAATCATGTTAAAAATTTTGTGCATAAAAAATTAGATTACGTGTTGCAATCATACTATTTAAAACTTATTTTTCACTAAATAATACTCACCTCCATAGGATTTAATCTATAAAAGAAATCTAAGACCTATGATTTTCAACTCAATTGTTGCATATAATTCGGTGCCTTCCATACCACTAAATATATTAACTTACAAGGTCAAAGCAAGCAATATTTTCTCAGCCGTTCATTTTGTAAACCTTAGATGCCGTTCATCTAAGGCATCAACGGCTCTGATAAAAAATGTAAGACCCATTTAGTAGGCGGAGAATCCATTCATGGTATTTGGGATGCCGTTCATTTCATGGATGAACGGCATCACTCAGTGCTTGCTCTGACCTGATACGCACTCATTAACCCACGACTATCACCCTTTTTTATAAAACAAAAACTAAGAACGCCCCTCGAAAAGAGAGGGGAATCTGTTGAACTTCAATCGGCAGAGAAGAGCTGGTCATGAAAATAAAGAAAAGACAAAAAAATGTAAAAGAAAAGAAGAACCTGGTTTCTACTTCTTCGTGGGTATACAGGCAGCGGGCGAGAGAGAAGAGAAGTAGCAAAAAAAAGAACAAATCACGATCACGTCCACGAGTTATCGAAGGCGGCGGAGGTGATGGCCCTGGCGAACTCCGGGAAGCTGATCCGGCCGTCTCCGTCGGTGTCGGCCTCCTTGATCATGCCGGTGAGCTCCTCCACGGTGAGGGCGTGGCCGAGGTGGGCCATGGAGTGGGCGAGCTCGGCGGCGGTGATGAAGCCGTTGCCGTCGCGGTCGAAGAGGCGGAAGAGGGAGCGGAGTTGCTCCTCTGTGTAGGGAGACTTGGTGGCGAGGAGCTCCGGGGAGACGAGGGCGACGAACTCTGAGAACTCCACGAGGCCGTTGCTGTTGGTGTCCGCCCTCTGGATGAGGGCGTCGAGCTGCTCCTCGCTCGGCTTGAGCCCGAGCGACCGCAGCAGCGAACCGAGCTCGAGCTGCGTCAGGCTGCCGTCTTTGTTCCGGTCGAACGACCGGAATATCTCCCGGAGCTCCGCCAGTTGCTCGTCGTCCAGCTTCAGCGGCTCCTCCTTGGTCATCGATCCCCGATCTCCACCCTTGTCTAACGGACGAGCCCCCAGTTTCTTGGATTAGGGTTTCTTCTCGTCGGAATCCCCTCAATCTCGCTCTTTCCCGGACGGTCCTTCGCCGGATTTCTAAGGTTTCTTGCACTGGGCGCCCGATCCTTTTACTTCAAGCCTTGTTTGGAGAATTTCCTAAGATTTGCTCTATGGATCGTTCTCTACCTATTGATCTCGAGCTTGCGATGATCCCTCTCTCGATCTCTGATCACTCCTTAACCGAAAAAGGGTGGGAGGAATTAGTCTTTTCCTTTTCGCTCGTTCTGATTGAGCGACGCTTCTCTTATTTTCCGATCGAATTCCCTTCTGAGCAACCGATACTTCTTCCCGATTGCGCCTCTCACTTTTCGTACTTCCTCTCTATACTTCGCATCAATTTCTCCCTTTTTTCTGACGTATCTTCTTCCTTGAACTAACAATCCTCTCTCGCTTTCACGATCTGGACGGTTGAATCCTTTCGCCTCCGGTCTTGAGAAGATAGCTTCCTCCCGTGATCTGAAAAAAACGGCGGTCAGGTTGCCTCCAACTGCCGCCTCACTCCCCCAATCAATCTCTTCTTTCTCACTACTCACTTTTCTCCGTCATCTCTGCTCCTCCTTGTTTTCGTCTCCTTCCCGTGGGGATTTCGGTGGATAAGACTCTCCCCCCGTAACTCCGTCGTTCCACGGAGATCCTTCGGACTCGGATCTCTCTCTCTCTCTGAGACGCGTCTTTGGGTTTGTGATTAGGTTTTTCTCTGGATGGTGGTGGCATTTCCAGAGAGAGAGAGAGAGAGGGCGGGCGATCCGGGAGGAACTGGGACGCGGACGGATGAACACGTCACTTCCTTCCACAACGACTCCGTCAACTTCCAATTGTTTTGGGGCCCTTAATTTATTATTCGGGGGATCCACATCACTTGGAAAGTAGAACACCTCGGTGTGTCTGATTTCGGGTCTGGCCTTTGGCTGACTTTGGGTTAGGGGTGTCAATGGGTCGGGTTGACCCGAACCCAACCCGTACCAAACCCTGTAGGATCAGGGTAGGACTGTCAATGGGTCGGATCAAGGTTGACCAGGACCCACACATATAACTAATAATCAGGTTCGGGTTTTGTCAGGTCACATAAATAGAAACCCAAACTCGAACCCATGTCATTTTAGAAATTTATTTTTATTAAAAATACATATTAAATACTTAGGTTAGGTCGGGTACGCGGTAAAAATCATGACCCAAATCTGGCCGGCATATTGCTTGGTTTGGGTTTGGGTCGGCCCGAATACTATTCAGGTTAGCACTTTTTATGCTCATACCAGGAAGTCAGTTTGGGTTGGGTCCTGCCAGATACAAACTAGACCTGTTGATAAAACTAGGTCAAGGTTTGATGATAAACACGGAGGTCAGATTAAAATCCGGGTCAGACTCAAAAGAGTTCGATTAATATATGGAGTCGAGTATCATTTGTGAATTTCATACTAAACTCGAGTTTGATTCGAATTTCAACTAAGATTCATAATTTTTCAATAAAAAAGGATAAAATATATTATTTTGACAAGTATGATTTGGGTCTGATTCATGTAATCCTTACAAGATTCAGGTATGGTTTTTCTTATAGTGGGTCTGATTGAACTCGAGTCTAACCTGATACCAACATCTCAAATCAGATATGGGTTTGGTCTCATTTGGGGTTTGAGTCAAACCCAACTCGCCTTACTGTTGGAGAAAGAGATATTATGGTTCACACCATAGTTTAAAATGCGCCGGGTCAGTCCAGTGAGTCAGTTGACTCAGCGTGAATCACTCGATCAATGGGTCAAAAAATTGGTTCAACTCGGTTTTTATAAAACTCGGGGCCGAGTCATGGGCAAGTCCGAAGAGTCATGCATATATATTAATATACATATATAATATACTTTATATATATATATATAATCTAATATAAATATTATATATATAAATATAATTATATATATATATTAATAAAATTATACATTAAATTTATTATAAAAAGATCATATAATATATATTATATATAATATATTGATAAAATATTATAAAATATAAAGTTAACATGACCCGAACGAGTTACGAGTTGACTCAGCCCAGACACTAATCACTCAAGGATGAGCCATGAGTCACTGGGTTTTAAACCCAGTGTTCACACGTCACATATCCACTTTTTGTGACGTTACAATCATATGATTTTTTTATATATATAATATTAGAAACCATGTGATTTTAAATTGGCTTTTCCACTAGATAAACTACTCAAGTGTTCTGGGCTTTAGATAGTAAGTAACATTTTACCCTCTTTAACTCAATGTTGTCAGTATTAGTATCGGCCCTGAATCGTTTGGCCACCGATTCAGCTGTATGGTCGATACCGATACTCAAGTGAATCGTTTTGTATTAGCCAATAATAATAAAAAATTATTATATGCCAACCATAACATGACATGTGTTATAATCATTAAAATAATATTAAATTTTAATTTCTAGTATTTTTACATTCATTAAAAAATAGCCAATTCAACAACAACCTAAACATTTTGTGCTTTACAATACTCAGATTGAAGCAAGTTATATGTCCCCCCTGGAACACGCAGGTGCGTGTTCTCGGGTCTGAATGAGTGCCACATATGTAATCACGTGGGGCTCATTTCTTCGTGTGTGTCGGCATCACTTAGCATCGGAGTCTGGTGCGTTTGCAAAGACTTAAGTACCCTTCCTGCTATTACCGTCATAAAACGATATTTTGAGGAAATGACAAAAACGTCCTTCTGCCAAAAAGGGTTAAAATCATCATCGTTTTCACCCTAAGGAGTAAACTACTCTGCTTTAACAGGAGCTCCTCGCAATATGTCACCTTAAACGTTTTGGATCACCCTTTGATGATGCACCATCTGTTGTAACAGGAGCTTCGATTGACGATGCACCATTTGTTGTCGTCTGCTGTCGCTGGAGCACCCTTTGTCGTTTTATGTTGCCATCGGAGCACTCTTTGTCGTCGTCTGCTACCGTCGGAGCACCCTTTGTCGTCATCACCATTCATTATCGTCGGAGCACCCTTTGTCGTTGTCTGTTCGTGAAAAATTGTTGAACTACCAGAAAAAACAACATTATGTCTATTGTTCATCATGATACCAGGGTGCAAGCGAAGAACTGAGTAGACAAAGAATAATGATTTACAACAAAGATAATGGTGGCAACGTCAAACTGAGTAAAGTAACAATTTATAATAGAAATCAGATAAGAGAATAGCGATTTACAATAGAAATCAGATAAGCGAGTAGCGATTTACAATATAAATCAAATAAGAGAGTAGCGATTTACAGTAGAAATCAATTCAGAGAGTAACGATTTTCAATAAAAATCAGATAAGAGAGTAGCGTTTTACAGTAGAAATTAGATAAAAAAGTAGCGATTTACAATAGAAATCAAATCAGAGAGTAGCGATTCACAGTAAAAATCAGATAAGAGAGTAGCAATTTACAATAAAAATCAAATCAGAGAGTAGCGATTTACAGTAGAAATCATATCAGAGAGTAACGATTTACAATAAAAATCAAATTAGAAAGTAGCGATTTACAGTACAAATCAGATTTCTACTGTAAATCGCTGCTCTTTAATCTGATTTCTATTGTAAATCGCTACTCTCTGATTTGATTTCTACTTTAAATCGTTACTCTTTTATCTTATTTCTACTATAAATCGCTACTCCCTTATTTGATTTTCACTGTAAATCGCTACTCTCTTATCTGATTTTTATTGTAAATCGTTACTCTCTTATTTGATTTCCATTGTAAATTGCTACTCTTTTATCTGATTTTTACTGTAAATCGCTACTTTCTGATCTAATTTCTACTGTAAATCGTTACTCTCTTATCTAATTTCTACTGTAAATCGTCACTCTTTAATTTGATTTCTACTGTAAATCGCTACTCTCTGATTTGATTTCTACTGTAAATTGCTCTTTTCAACAGAGAGAATACACTCATAGATAAATCTTATTGCTCTTTTCAACAGTTACAAGAGAGAAAGAAAAGAAAGAATTTATACAAGGCAAGGGCGATAACCCTAAACCTAAACAAGTTGGGTCTGATCAATAAGAAACCAAGTCTCAAACATAAGCCAAAAAAAATTCTTCCGGGGGGCGCTGCCCTCCCACAACCCCGCGTAGGAGGAACCCCCGGACCCCCCTTTCTGTAAGAGAAAAAACTATGAATTAGGCTCCACAACTCATCAGGCAGGAACGAGAAGGCGGCCATGTGTTGTAACACAAGCTAAAAACAGAGGCGAAACATGCAAATCTATTTACGGGGTGTGGGAGGACATTTTCATCCAATGCATATCTATCTTACGGGAGGATATTTCTGTCAAAAGCATATCTACCTTTTTTATATGTTATTTTATTATAAAGTCATCGTGGACAACATTGGCATATGAATTATTATGGGTTCCAAGATATTCCTCCGTACACACAAAAACACGCGAATTTGTGTTGCGGGGAAAACACACATGACCCTCTCTACTAAGATGGATTAAGCAATCCAGGAAATCGGCTAAGCCAAAGATATGATAAGAAATAAAGAGAATAGCAGTAGCACCTAGGGCTCCCATCAATGAAATACTTCCTAATCCACGACTGTGATGCACATGCTAGCACGCCAATCTAATCAGTGTTAGCGGCACAGTTATGTCGAGCACGTTGCTATGTTCAACCAAGATTTGGACCATCGTGAGACAGTGCCAACTTTCCCCTCCATGTAAACACAAACATATGCACAATCGATCATGCAATAAATATTACACTTATACACTTATGATAAGGTTGAATTTTAACAAACTCCTAATCCTTAATTTGCAACTCGTGATTCCACAAATTACTCTTCCTAATCTCTTCTTTTGTAGAACAACTACTACATTCACACCCCGGACATCAAGATGAAGGACAGTCACATGGCGATCAATCTCTATTTTGTATCGTTTTGATCTTAATTTCATAACTCCTCAGTCGTTCACACGAAACTTTAGGCTAGTACAACAACAACAAACGCCACAATCACACTAGGTACAGAACAATACACCAAGATCCAACCTTTACGCCATAATCTAATTCGATTCCCCATAATTTGCAACAAAACTTACAAGCCATGATCAAATCATCCCCCAAATTCCACAAAGAAGTCTAGCCCTCATCTCAACGCTAATATTCCAAGATTTAAGATCATCCACACATATATCCAACAAATTCAATATTGAAACTTTCAATTTCAACAACAATATGTTGGATCGAGATAGAAGGAGTCAACAGACTGATTGAGATAGCTTTGATGTTTATGGCCTTCTTTAAGAGAGTTTTTTCTCACTTCGATGTGTATTTGGTGAATAAGCACTCTCATCTATTTATAATAAAAGAGAGAGTTATCTGCTGGAAGGTTTACCTTCCCTTGGGTTGTTGTTTACCCCAGCAAGGTTGTTACGCAGTTTCACTTAGAGCTTATCCAGAACGAAGAGCTTCATTCTGGATAAGGCTCTCAACCTGGATGGTTTCACTTGTTAGAGTGAGAGTGGGTCCACATCTCTCTTTAACGGGTGAGTTCCTCCGTGAAACATGGCTACGACAATCTCTAATGGATCAACATTTTCTACTTGGTCATATGAAACAAAAACCGGATGCAGGATTTATCCTCCCATTATTGGAGTATTTTTCTTGCATCAACATTCCTAGAATGAGTTATATTTTCAATTTCTTATCCAGACATATGTCTTTGTTAGACATATCTTAATCTCATACAGGATACATGTTTTGAGAACAGTTCCTCTGATATGCTCTTTATTAAAGGATTAGCAATCATATCAATTGTAGGTAAATAGTTGACTTTGATTTCATTCATTTCAATTATATCATGAATATAATGATACTTTACCATTATATGTTTACTTTTTGAATTATTAGCTACACTCTTCATAAGAGAGATGGCAGTCTGGTTATCACAATCAATCTGGACTGGCACGTTGATTATTTCTTCCTTCAAATCATTAATGAAGCAGCTTATCTAAACAATAAACGTTGCAGCTGCATTACATGCAATATATTCAACTTCCTGATTATACTGAGCTACGCAACCTTATTTTTTGCAAGACCAGGAAATTGCTCCTCCTCCCAAGAGGAAAACATATCCAAAGGTGGATTTACTATAATCTCTACAGCCTGCAAAGTTAGCATAAGAATATCCAGTTAATTCTAAAGAATCAGCTTGAAAACATACTTTCAAGTTTATTGTCTCTTTTAAATATCAAAATATTATTTTTACTCCTTGTCAGTATAGCCAACCAGGATTACTCTGGTAGGGACTAACGAGGCCAATAGCGAAGCTGATATTAAGGCTTGTACATAGCATAACATATATCATGCTTTCAACAGCTTGAGTACAAGGGACATTTAATCTTTCTTGTCCATCACTTGGACTATCATTCTTACTCAACTTGACACCTTTTATCATAGGTTTTCTAACAAGCTTACAATCACTCATTTTAAATTTCTTGAATATATGATTCAGATGCCTTTCTTTACTCAGGCTTAATAGTCTAAAATTTTTATTTCGAGTGATTTTAATTCCAAGAACATAGGATGTTTCTCACATGTCTTTCATTTCGAACTGAAAATTTAACCATGACTTGGTTTTGATAATCATATCATTATCGTTTTTAGTCAGAAGAATGCCATCCACGTATAGTGAGAGAATGACAAATTTACTCTCACTTTTTCATACGTAAACACCACAGCCAAATTTATGTGCCACAAAGCCTAATAATGTGATAGCCTTAAAAAATTATAAGTATCACTGACATGGTAATTGTTTGAGTCCGTATAGGGATTTTTTAACCTATATACTTTATCTTTTTTGTCTTTAATTACGTACCCTTTAGGTTGTACCATAAATATTATTTTAATTAGCTTACCATTAAGAAAAGTAGTTTTAACATCCATTTGATGTAGATCTAAGCCGTAGTGAGCTACAATAGCAAGAATTATCCTTATCGAGCTAAATTTTGTAATAGGTGAATATGTGTCAACATAATCTAATCCTTCTTTTTAAGAAAAACCCTTAGCCACTAGTTTTGCTTTAAATTTGTTAATGCAACCATCAAACTTGAATTTTTTCTTTAATATTCATTTACATACAATGGCTTTCTTTTTCTTAGGTAACTCAGTCAATTTCTAGACCTGTTTTTTCTCAATGGACTCAATTTCTTTGTCCATAGTTTTTACTTAGTCTGTTGACTAACGTGAGCTTATTGCATCATCATATAACAGGTTATCTATCATGTCATCTATGTCTAAAGTATAACAAAGTTCCTCCAATAGGTAGATGTAATAGTCATCTAAGTAAGACAGAGGAGCTCTAAACCTTTTATGTCTAACCAGAGACTGTTAAAAATGAGAGGATGAAGAGATTTTAGAAGGTTCGTCGTTACTTATAGGTTCTTGCATGTCATCAGAATCATACTGCAGATCAAGATGATCATCTCCATTTATTTCTGGAATGACTTCTTCCATGTTTTGATTTTTGGTGTTCCCTTCTTTTGAAATTAAAAATAAGAAGGGCTGACCTCTTTTGTCGTTGTGTCCCTTTGATGCTGAGTTCAATTGTCGACTGTTGATGGCGCTGCGGAGGAGCCTTTGTTTGCAACAATCAGGCTCTGATATCATTGTTGGATCGAGATAGGAGTCGACTGACTTATCAATATAGCTTTGATGTTTACGGCCTTTTTCAAAGGGGTTTTTTCTCACTTCGATGTGTATTTGATGAGTAAGCCCTATCTTCTATTTATAGTAGAAGAGAAAATTATTTATTGGAAGGTTTACCTTCCCTTGGGTAGCCATTTACCTGAGCAAGGTTGTTACGCAGTTTCACTTAGAGCTTATCAAGAATGAAGAGCTTCATTCTGAATAAAGCCCTCAACCTGAGCAGTTTTACCCGTTAAAAAGAGTGGGCCCACATTTCTTTTTAACGGGTGCGATCCTCCGTAAAACATGCTCACGACAATCTCTAATAGATCAATAGAATAACTATTAAAATTACTTAAAGAAAAGCAAAAAAACAACATAAAATTATCACAGATTCGAAGAGAAACCACTCACCGACATTGAGCCTGAGCTTTCCTACTCCCTTGATATCAAAGAGAGAGAGAGAGAGAGAGAGAGAGAGAGTTAACAAAGGGTTGGAAATTGAAACCCTAAAATAGGAAATGGAAGAGATGAGAAGGGTCTTCTGTGGGGCCCGTTTGAAGGGTAGAGATTAAGAGGATTTTCCCATTTGTTTAATCTTTTTTTAACTCTATTAACCTAATTAATTAAACAATACCGATGATGGTTGGTTTAACCGGACCAATAAAAAAAATAACCAAAATACCCTTGAACACGATGCTTATGCAAGAAGCAAATGCAATTGCAGTCCTCACGCTGAGTTACTGTTTCTCGAGGCTTAATGACAGAAAACAACTCTAGTCTTTTTATAAAATTCCAATGCACTTTTCTGACGACTACGAGTGCGTATGGAGTAGGCAATGCAGTCGACACGTTTCATGCTTTTCATCTTACGATGATAACAAAAACAACCCTTGCCTTTTATCTAAATTACGTTTTTCTTTTTTGGTTTTGGTATTATTTATGTACATACGCCATACATTAGTCTACTTAATTAAGGGACAAGCATTTGGTACCGTCGTGGGTAAGGAACCCCTTAGTTAGAACTTATAAGAAAATGTTGTTACGACCAAATTTGATCTCATGGATGTGTTCAACATCAAAATATTAGAAGTGAACCCTTGGATCATAGCTTTTTCAGGTAAGGATATGTTTTTTTTGAAGTTTGAAAATTTGGTGCATTATAATGTACGTCTAAAATCTAAGTGAGAAAAACATGATTCAAAGGTCAGTTTTTACAATGTAGATCACATCTAAAACAACAACAAAAATTAAAAACATTTCACTGTTTCTCTAGGAAGTTTCTTACCCACAAGTAGGGGTGCCAATGCGCCTGCTTTTACCCGGACCCGACCTGAACCAAACCCTAGAGGGGCTGGGTATGGTGATAAATAATAGGACTCGATTTAGACCTGGGTCCGGACCCGAAGGTCCGATTAATACATGGACCCAGGTATAGTTTATGAAATTTTATACCAGACCCGAGTTTTGATTATGACCCATAATTTTTTAATGTAAAAATGATAAAAATTATTATTTTACGGGGTCTGATTCTTGTAGTTCTGATTGAATCTGGGTATGGTTTCGCTTATAGTAGACCCGATTAGACATGGGTCCAAACCCGATACCATACCCAAAAAACTAATCCAAGTCTGGTTCCACCTGGGTCCGAACCAAACCTGAGCCATTGACACCCCTACCTGACCCTAACAGATCCAGTACAGGTCGAAACAGGGTAGGATGCAAACTGATCAAATGTGGATCGTGGTAGGATTCAGTATGACTCACTTTTTTAAGAAACAAGTGTTAATCCAAATCCATATTCAAGCTAGACCTGATTGAGAGGGTGAATTGAGATGAATGAGGCCATAATTAAGTTTTCTTTTCAACGTGACTATATTTTGAAAGCATTATGTGATTTTAACTTCTAAAATCTAAACTGATTTTGAAGATTTTAACTTGGGTTATATATTTAATACAGTTGATTTAAGTACAATTTGGTTAGAATCTCACTATGCAATTGGTTTTGGCTCAATCTAATCTTATAGATGTGTTAGGCTTGATCAATGCAATGGAAAATGACCATTGAGTTATGCTTAAAACATGTTTCTTCAAGGTAAAAAAAAAAACAGTGCATTTATAACCATTGATTTTTGCATCACAAAAAAAAAAAACTGTACACAATTAGGATTTTGGTTCCCACTAATAATCGCATGTAGATCACATCCATGAGATCATTTGGACTAAAACAAAAATGAGTTTGCTAAGTCATTTTTATATATAATCAACTTTAACAGTTTTCACTATTATGAGGTAACAGATAAACCATCACAGGTAGAACTGGTAAAACGAGCCGAGCTTGAGTTGTTTGGGCTCCACTCGTTACTACTAGACCTTGCTCGTTCTCGGCTCATGAGCTGGGAAACTTTACAAGCTGATCACAAGTTGTCTCGTTTTCGCAACATTTTTTAAGTGTTTTAAAGCATGTTCGTGCTCGGCTCATTTACCTAAATGAGTCGGCTTGGAGCCAGCTCGCTGAGCTCATTTTTTTTAACTAAGAGGCTCATCTTGTTTTGCAGCCCTACTAATAGGTATTCAAACACTGTGTTTCTGATTCATATAAGATGTATATTCATAATTAAATATAGTAATATAACTAAAGTAATAAATTTCTCATAGATTTGAACGTGTTTTGTGAGGGGACTAAGTAGAGTGTGTCAGCTGTTAAGGCTTTTTGTAGTGTCTAAGTAATTAATCTGTGAGCCTTATAATACAAAACCAAGTCTGGAGCCAATCTTTGGGTCATAATTAGGGGCGTCAACGGGCCTGGTTTATACCCAGACCCAACCCGAACCAAACCCTATATGGTCCGGGTATGGTGATAAGTATGAAGACCCGAAGGTCCGATTAATACATGGACCCGAGTATAGTTTGTGAAATTTTATACCAGACCCGAACCCAACCTGAGTTTCGATTAAGATCCATACTTTTTTAATGTAAAAATGATAAAGAATATGGTTTTATCAGGTATGGTCTGGGTTTGGTTCATGTAGTTCTTATCGGGTCCGAGTATGATTTTTCTTATAGTAGACTTGATTAAACTTGGGTCTAGACTCGCTACCATACCTGAAAATCCTAACCAAGTTTGGTTTTACCTAGGTCGAAACCAAACCCGAGTTTTCCTTTTCAAGATTGTCCCACCTCACATTGCCTCTCAGTGAATCTACATGTCACCTTTGTAAGTGTCATGCTTGGCCAACTTATAAATACAAGTTGAATTCTTAGACACCGTGCCGTCGCCCCTTTCGATTGCTTGCTCAGTGTTTTGTTGTGCTGCTTGTGTTGCTTATAGATTGTTCGTATCGCTCACCTTTGTGGCTTCGCGTGTGGTTGTCCCTTCTGGGTTATTGCTTGCCCACGAGCCTTTAATTTCATTAGGCCTCACAAGTGCTGAGAGCACCGTCCGCTCTTATGCGGTGGCTTTCGATAGTTGCATTACATGCGTCACTTATATTCTTCGATGTCTTGTCTTGAAGCATCGCCTTGCGTTGCTCCCGGGTTGCTCCAGTGTGTTGCTTTCGCCCTGGAGGCTTGCCTAGTCCACATCCTAAGCACCACACAGTCCTCAGCAAAAAAGACATGACAATTGACACCCTTAGTAGTCATAATACTTTGATTTGGGGAGATCTACATGAGGCAACCACTTCTTTTGAGCTCAAAGGGCTTCGCACAGCCTAGCTAGTTAAGTTGTTTTAAGACATTCAAGCTGAAGGATGTCAAGAGATCAATACTTATGGTGCATGTCCATGCAGCAAATTCCATTCATCAAACTCTTGACATGCTTCAACTTAACAGCTTATGCGAACCCACCTAGCAAGGTGTGCATAACTCGCATATGTGACTGGCAAATAGTTGGATATGGCTATGAGCAAGCCAGGATCAGGTGCCATGGCTGCCCTCCATCTGCTGCTGACAGTCTGTCAGTTGTGGGGCCCAAAAGAAGTCAGGTGCAGAGGCATACTCAAAGTGTGCCATGTGATGGCACCTGATTCTGGCTCGCTCTGAACAGTGTTTAGATTCTTAAACAGATATATCCCATGCTTATAAGATGTTCAACAAAAGGAATTAGATGAATATCCATGGATAGTGTTTAGCTTGCACAAATGAAGATAACAAAACAGGACAATTTTTTTTTATAGGCAAATTCAGACTAGTCCGACCCCAACCAGTTCTACAATAACACCTTTGGGATTTGAGTTCGGATCAGGTGCAATATGACTGCACAAAAATTTGTGTATTAAGCACCCCCATCACCCTCCATGCATCAGGTCTTGGGTCCCACACCTGACAGGCCCTGTCCCCAAGATCTGTGATCAGGTGCTTAATGCACAAATATTTGTGCAATCATATTGCACCTATTCTTTTCACTTGGGATTTGAACTTCAACCTCTCAACAAGTGGTGATGAGCACTAACTGCTCCTACCCTACAAGCGGAGCCTTTATCGGTAAAATGGCAAGATCCATGGTAGCCTGGAAAACACAAGAAACAGACACTTGGAAACAAGTTTGACCATCCAATGTAACTCCAGTAATTTATTTATGGACATGGGGATCTTTTTATATATATATATATATATATATATATATATATATATATATATATATATTTACACCAGTATGACAAATATCGTGAGATTTATGAAAATCTGGCGATAATATCGCGAGAAATTGACTCAAAGTCTAAAACAACAATTTCTCGCGAGATTTACAAAATATCGCGAGGTTTATAAAAAAAACATAAATACCATGATTTAAATGCGATATTTACGTTTTAAACGGCTATTTATCATGAAAAAACCTGTGTATTTTTATTTTTTAATATTTTTTATTAATATTTTCTTATAAAATTTTTTTATATTTTTTAATTACTTTTTTTATTACCGAGATTTTGCCAAAAAAATGCAAGATTTTATGATTTTTTTTCAATTTCTTGCGAGTTTTTGAAAAATGAGAAATTACCGATAAAAACGTTTGTCACTATGATTTACACCAAGAAACCACCCCCATGTTTAGAGACCTAGTCACTTTAACTCAGTGAGCTTACCCCTTGCTCTTAGAAATTCACCATGCTCCGGCTTGTACAAGGGGGCAATGACATAATGATCCTCGTATTCATGAAAAATCTTTAGGTTGTGTTTGAATGCATCAATTCTCAAATTGGATGGGTTTATTCGCGATATTTCGATTCGAAACCCAAAGATCCACGCCCGACCTTGGATCAAGGAACCATGTTTTTCAGAGTAAAATCTATATCTTAGATCATATTCAAGGATCTTAGCTACGAGGCAATCAAATGTACCCTAAATATAAAACACATCTATTGCCTTGGACACAAGTGTTCAAGACATGTCTTAAAACAAATTACTTAATTTGATAATCTTTTAATTTGATCAAACCTATCTTAAATATATAAGTGAGACACAATGCTTCCATATGCAAATACAAAAGAAATACCCAAATAAAAAAATCAATATATTAAATGGATCTGAATGGACTCTTTTAGATCTGGTTCACTTTGTTTTGCTCCTGCATCATTCTCCTTGTTACCAAGGCAATATGGCAAACATATTGGAATTGGGATTAGTTGGATATGGATGAAGACAACATTTATTGAACTTGGATCTAATTAACCATTTATCCTTTTCAAATGCACATTCCCATGTAAATGGAGTAAAATCTAATCATACCCAGCATAAAAAAACCAACCAGACATGGGTTTCATCTGGGCGGGTCCAGCCCATGGCCTCCCCTTTGAAAAGGGCAGGCCGCCTGCGGCCAAGCCCAAACGGGCTGGACCCGAACCAAGCCGCGTTCTGTTGCTGAGGTGGACCAGACAGTTTCACACTTCTATAATCAAACCAAATCTTGTGCTCAAGACTGACCTATTCTATTATGGATACCAATTGGATACCTGGCATGATATCCAACACATATGAACAAGGATCAAATGGGTAAAAGCTCTGAGCAAATCTGCATACATGTGCACTTTGGTTCAAAGTTCAAACAAATGACCAGCCAAGATCATCAAAATTAGTTGGGTCAGAAGTTGAGTGTCATAGTCAGAGTGATTATGTACAACATTATTTTGAAAATAACTCCTTATAGGGTGTCACTTTAACTCCATTAAGGCTGCAGTTGACTGCCATGATTCATTGGATCCTAAGCTCCAATCCGTGATTTCGAAACTCAGCAGTTGCACTTTCAATAATGTGATTCAAAGTCACAATAATAGGTCACTGTTTCATTTTCTTGCGTTTGCTTCAACATAAACGTTGGGCATGTTTGCAACACCTGTGAATTTGTAATTTTGGCAGGTTTCTTGTGATTCTAAATCACATTTTAGAACTTTCACAAGGACTGCAAACATGCAAAACTGCAACCCGTGAATGTGATTCTCGCCTGTGAATGTTGAACCCTCAAAGCTTTGAAAGCTGTATAAATTTTTCACAAGCATTAATGCTTTGCTGAGAATGTGTTAAAGTAATGACATGACATGACGCATTCATTTTCACACAAGTCAGATTCACAACCTAAAGCAAAAATAAGAAAATTAATGCTTGAGAATGTAAATCACATAAATCACTTTGACAAGGACAAAACTTTTACAGCTACAGTAACCGGTGATCAAAACAAACATGCCCAAAAAAAATGAGGCAAATTTGAACATTCTCACTTTGTGATGCATGAAGAGGTTCCAAAAGTGTCTTAACCAATTCACTCCCCCAACCGTGATAACCACCTAATACAAAAAGTTGTAGGTGTTTTTTTATATGAGCTAGTTTATCATTGTTTAGTTGCAAAGAAACATGATTTCATCTAATTAGTCTATACAAAACTTGATTTTTAAATCATGAAGTTAGTGGATATGAGATTTTTTTCTCTCTCTCTAAACACAAAAAATACCAATGTAGTGCATGGTTTCCAAATAATCTATGAAAATACATTTGCAAGCTCCAATTAAGCAAACACATTTGAAACTGGTTCGAATCGAGATTAAATCACAAGTGTTTGGTAAGTGATAACCAGTTTATCCTCTTAAGTATCTAAACCAGTTTTTAAAAACAGTCGCAAATTTTTTTTCTTTGGTGTTTAGATGGGTTCTTAGATATATCTAAAGGTCAATAATGCCTAATTTTAAGGATAAGAGAGCATTAAACATAGCCTACCTTAGATTAACGTTATTTTACCTGCGTTAAAACGTAAAAAATCCGAAAGATCGTAACTTTTTACCCCTTTTTATTTGGCGCGCGAGTTCAGTGATGGATATTTTTGTAATTTTCTGAAACGGGACCTCTCTCTCTGCCATCCCTTCCTTCTTGGTTAAAGGGTTGTTAGCGTGTGGGTGACAAAGAATCTCTGGCCCCTTTTTTCCCCATCGCTTTTCTGTTTTCTTGACGTTCAACGGTCTCTCTCTCTCCCCGGCGACGACCCACCGCCTCCTGCAGGAGTGTCGACGGCGACGACTCGGCTGAGCCTCCTCATTCCTCGTCGTCTGATCCGGCGATACAGCCGACCCAGCCGAGCTCGCCCCCTCCTCTTCATCAGATCGGGCGGCAACCACCTGAGCAGAGCCTCCTCCCTTCTGGCAGCACCCACCCAGCTGAGCTCTCCTTCCCTTGTGTCCGATCCGGAGACCCATCCTCTCCCTCAGCTTCACCCCACGCCATTGGCTCAGAAGAAAATAAGGGTCCTGGTAAGCAATCGGGAAATTACCTATTTGTCTAAAAGAGCAAATTCGTATACCTCAGCCCGCTGTCGACGAGGGGGCAGAACCACCTGCGCCGCAGCCCTCTCCCTCTCGTCGCCTTTCCCGACCCGCCGCCGCCGGCGACAGCACCACCGCCCCCGACCAGCCCTTCCCCCCCCCCCCCTGTTCCACCTTCTTTCTCCTCCCCTGCTCACCTCTCTCCGACCTCGCTCTCCGGCAGCCCGCAGGCCGACAGCCTCCGTTTCCCGGCAACCCCGACTGCCGCTCGCCTCCTTCCCTCGTCTTCTTCTGTTCGCCGGAGCCCCCCCCCCCCCCCCCCCCCACCAGCCCCCCCACCCCCCCCACACACACACACACATCGGCACCCTCACCAGACGCCTGCCGACACCCCTTTCTCCGGCCACCTCTCCTCCTGCGGGCGACCCCCGAACCCTCTCCCTGTCCCACGACGCCACCACTGACCCACCTGTTGCCTGAATCAGTCGGCTTCACCCCGACCGGATCCTCACTCCAGACCCCCAGCCCCGACCCTCTTTTTGCCTCTCTTCTCGACACCGGCGACACACTGCCAGCATCCACCCCGCCTCAGTGGAGGTCACCTGACGCCAGAACCCCCGTGCGCCATCTTCCGCCTTAGATACCCTCCGCTTCCGGCCCTCGCAGAGCAGGGACGCAACGACTACTACCGGATACTCTCTCTCTTTGGGTCGCCGGAGGCAGACTAAGCTCGTCGGTGCCTTCCCCCAACCCTCAAACCCGATTAACTTCTCTCTCTCTCTCTCTCGTGCAGGAAAATCGTCTGAACCTGAGTCGCCTGAGGTAGACGAAGCTCCCACCCCACATCTATCTCCTTCTCTCTCTCAGCCAGTGAGGGGGTTTTCACGCTTTGGGAGATCCGACACGGGCGACGGAGGAAGCCCCCCTCGACAAGCGACGATTCAAGGTATTTTTTATATACTTCTGCCAAATTCTCCTTTTGTTGGCGTTTTCATGTCGTTTCTTTTCAAAAAAAAAACTTGCTTTTTATACATTTTTAGGCCATGTTTTTTTATCCTGTGCATAATTGTTTAGTTATACACTGTCTGTCCCAAGCCCGGATAACGGAGGAGGGTTGCGGTAGGCCAGTGACAACTACCGTAAAAACGTAGTCACATCCTGTGAATATGAACCAATATGCGAATTTCGTTGGGGCGTTCCCTACTAAGCGACATTCTATACTCTATAGGCCCGGAGGCAGTGATAAGTGGGCAAGGGTAGCTAGGACATTGCCCAGAAGCGACGCGTCAAACCGGTGCCCGGGGGTGGGGTTAAATAGGCAAGGGTTCCCACACTTTGTTGGACGGGTGAGGGTAAAAAAGATAGTTTAAGACCATACAATTAGGTTAGCCACTTGGAACATAGGGTCTTTAACTGGTAAGTTGATAAAGTTAGTAAATGTTATGTGTAGGAGAAAGATTGATATTTTATGTTTACAAGTGACCAAATGGGTAGGTGAGAAAGCAAAAGTGATACAACCTTGGGGATATAAGATTTGGTATACAGGAATACATAGGAATAGGAATGGAGTTGAGATTGTTATTAGGCGTGAGTTTATAGATAATGTAGTTGAGGTCCGTAGGAAGGGGGATAGGATTATACTTATTAGATTAGTAGTAGGTACAAATATTATTAATTATATTAGTGTTTATGCACCTCAAGTCGGTTTAGACGATTCCATTAAGCGGCAATTTTGGGAAGATTTAGACGGAGTAGTACAAGGGATATCTCATGGAGAAAAGATTTTCACCGGCGGAGACCTTAATGGACATGTAGGCATTAGTAGGGATGGATTTGAGAGTATCCATGGAGGCTATGGTATAGGAGAAAGAAACGAAAGTGGAGAAAAGATTTTAGATTTTGGTTTGTCCTATGATTTGATCTTAGCGAACACGTGGTTTAGGAAAAGGGAGTCTCACCTAGTAACATTTAAAAGTGGGGTTAATAAGAGTCATATAGATTTTTTCCTACTCAGAAAGAGAGATAGGGGTTGTTGCATCGATTGTAAGGTTATACCGGGAGAAAGTGTAGCTACACAACATAGAGTCTTAATTTTAGATCTTAAAATTAGAAAATGCTACAAAATGGATAGACATAGGATAGATCCTAGAATTAAGTGGTGGGCACTAAAATGAGCTAAACAAGGAATGTTTGTAGAACATGTAGCTAAGGAAGCTAATTGGTGTCTCAAGGAGGATGTAGAATCAATGTGGAATAAGATAGCGGGTTGCATGCGAAAGGTGACGAAGGAGGTTTTGGGTGAGTCTAAAGGCGGTGCACCGCTAGGTAGGGATACATCATGGTGGAACGAAAATGTCAAATTAACTATTCAGGTTAAAAGAGAGTGTTATAAAAATCTAAGAGTCGGGATAATGAGAATTTGGAGAAGTATCTGGTAGCAAAGAAGGAAGGTAAAAAAGTAGTTCGACACGCGAGGGATAATGTATATAAGGAGGTCTATGACAAGTTGGATACCAAGGAGGGTGAAAAGAATATTTATAGGCTTGCAAAGATGAGAGATATGAAATCGAGAGATCTGGGTATGGTTAGATGTATCAAAGATGAAACACAAAGGGTTTTAGTTAAAGATGAGGAGATTAAGGAGAGATGAAAAGATTATTTTGATAAACTATTTAATGGAAGTCATGCCCAGGATCTTAGAGACTTCTCCATTCCTTTTTATGGGATGAATCGTGACTTTGTGCGCAAGATTCAAAAGAAAAAAATTGCAGAGGCTTTGAAGAATATGAAATCCAGAAAGGCAGTTGGCCCAGATGGTATACCTATCGAGGCTTGGAAATGCTTGGGTGAGAAAGGTTTAGTATGGTTGGCAAATCTTTTTAACAAGATCTGGCAGATAAATAAGATGCTTAATGAGTGGAGGAAGAGTACTTTGGTGCCTCTCTATAAGAATAAGGGTGATATACAAGATTGCACAAACTATCGTGGTATAAAACTCATGAGTCATACTATGAAACTTTGGGAGAGGGTGATTGAGTATAGGTTGAGGAAGGTTGCCATGATATCGGAGAATCAATTTGGTTTTATGCCTGGAAGATCAATTATGGAAGCTATACATCTTCTTAGACAACTTATTGAGAGATGTAGAGAGGCGAACAAAGATTTACATATGGTTTTTATTAATTTAGAGAAGGCATACGATAGAGTACCTAGGGATGTTCTCTGGTAGACAGTGATGAAGAAAGGTATTTCTCTCAAGTACATTAGTATAATTAAAGATATCTACGAAGGAGTAGTAACCAATGTCCGGACTTGTGGAGGGGTGACAAACAATCTTCCTATAACGGTTGGGTTACATCAAGGATCTGCATTAAGCCCTTTCCTTTTTGCTATAGTGATAGATGAACTTACGAGATCAATTCAAGAGAATGTTCCGTGGTGTATGTTGTTTGCTGATGATATTGTTTTGATTGATGAGTCTAGAGCTGAGGTTAATGCTAAGTTAGAATTATGGAGACAGACTTTGGAAGCAAGAGGTTTTACGTTGAGTAAGAGTAAGACAAAATATATGAAATGTCAGTTTAGTAAGCAACGAAGTAGTTATGAGAGTGTAGTGAAGATTGGTGAGCAAGAAATAGCGGTGGATGACTGTTTCAAATATTTGGGATCTATCATTCAAAAGAATGAAAAAATTGATGGAGATGTAAATCATAGGATTAAGGTTGGGTAGATGAAATGTAAAAGTGCAACCGGAGTGTTGTGCGATCGTAGAATGCGATTGTGATTGAAGGGAAAGTTTTATAGGATGACAATTAGACCCGCTTTACTATATGGTACGAAATGTTGGGCTGCCAAGAGACATCATTTTCAAAAAATGAGTGTAACTGAGATGCGTATGCTTCAATAGATGTGTGGAAATACACTAAAAGATAAGATTCAGAACGAGAAAATACGTAAGAAGGTAGGCGTTGCATCCATTGAAAATAAGATGAGTGAGAATCGTTTACGATGGTTTGGGCATATTCGGCGAAGGCCTAATGATGCTTCGGTTAGAAGGATGGAGAAATGGAAAAATATATTAGCTAAAAGAGGTCAGGGTAGGCCTAAGAAGACTTGGATGGAGATGATAAGAAAGGATATGAATGCTTTGAACATCACCGAGGACATGCCATTGGATAGAAATGATTGGAGGAGAAGGATTCATGTGGAGGACCCAGAATGATTTTCTTTTTGGTTCATATCGTCGACCCCAATTGTTTGGGATGAAGGCGTTGTTGTTGCTTTTCTGTTTTCTTGCTTTGCTTACTTCTGCTGCTTGTCATTCAGACATTCCTTTCGGGTACTCTCTCTCTCTACAGAAGCCGCCAGGTACCCACCTTCTTTTTCTGACGACCAACCTCTTTTCTCGTTGGAATCTGGCTGCCTGACGTATTTTCCGGCGGTTTGCCCACAACCCCATTGTGGGTTCAAAACTTGTCTATTTCCCCCTACCATCTTCCATCCATCCATCCTTGCTCTCTCTCTCTTTCTCGAACCCTTACTCTACCGCCTCTCTTGTCCGCCCCACTCCCTCCCCTTCTCCCCCCCCTCTTATTGACAGAGACGGTCGACCGAACTCCTCCTCAGAGTAGAGCGACATCTCCCTCTCTTCTCCCGCAGCAAAGCACATTGGCGCCCTCCTTACTGACGGAGCTCGTCGCCCTCCATCTCCCCAACAACGAGAAGAGCAAGGCAAGGGAGTAGGGCCAGATCAATACTCTTTCTCCCTCTCTCACCAGCCCAAATCTCTGCAACTCAGGAGGCAGAGCAAGGCAGGAGAGCTGGTTTGGATCAACACACAGGGAGGAGCGCTCGGGGCGTTCTACCGCAAAGCCGCCAGGTACCCACCTTCTTTTTCTGACGACCAACCTCTTTTCTCGCCGAAATCTGGCTGCTTGACGCATTTTCCGGCGGTTCGATCGGTGCCCACAACCCCATTGTGGGTTCTCTTCCATTGAGGTCTCTCTATTTTGAGTTTTTCAGAGGACCTCATCTTATTTATGTTACGGAGATCGAGAGTCATGGCTTCAAGTTCCATAGAGAACAAGTTTTGGAATGGTGAAAATGCCCCTCCAGTTGGTAGTTCAGATCAGTTACCGAAGCTTCTTAGGCTGAAGACATTGTTTAGTGAGTAGAATTTTGCATCGGTATGACCCTCTCCATCACCAGCTCATCCTACCCTGGCCTCCACCATCTCTTCCTGAGTCGCGATCATCTTCTTCGACTTCACCTCCATTCTGCAACACCTCTCTCTCTCTCTATATATATATATGTATATATATATATGTATGTATATATATATGTATGTATATATATATATATGTGTGTGTGTGTGTGTGTGTGTGCATGCGCGCGCCCCCCCTGGCGGCCCGTTTCTAGGGCCTTGCTCCAGATCGCTTGTTGGGCTCGAACCAGGGAGCCCTTCATTTCATCCAGGTTGCTATCAATGACTGGGGGCTTGCCTTTGCTCTCCGCCGGTGGGGTGGGGTATCGACGTTGTCCTCCCTTTCAGGCTCAAATATAGGTTTTTCTCTTTGCTTTCGGCATCGCTGTGCTCCTGCCTTGCCGTGGGCTCGCTTCTCATCTCGGACGTTCAGCATTTCCTGTGTGGGGTAAGGTTGGAGCCTCTCACCGTGTGCTCTACTCAGGCAACGCTGGTTCCACCATTCTTCTTCCGTGTGCCATCGGTTTGGGCGGCGGATAAGTCGTGGCAGCAGGTTCCCTCTTCCTGGCAGTGTTCCTTCCATGCCCTTTGCTCTAGATCTCAATTAAGCCTTGCCAAACCGGGGGATTAGTGGTGTGCTGCTTGTTTCTCCATGAATTTTCATAAGCGCCTTCACTGCCACAAGTGTGATTCCTCCTTTTTCTCTCGGTGTCACCCGGTTTGGATGCGCAGGCGTTCTGCCTTCTCTCCTCCGCTCTCGGTGGGGCCGTCTGTTCCATCCCAAGCTCCTGCTGGGTTGAGGCATTTTTATGCTCGTCGAAGTAATCCTCGGCCAATTAGACATCTATCTTTCTTGCCGTGGGTGCAAATCGGTGATCTTCAGCAACCGACGGATTCCTTCCTCGCGGTCAAGATTGGGTCTATCTGGGTCTCGGTCTGGCCGTCGCCCAGTGCTAAGGTTTCTCAGTCCTTGTCTGTGGCTTTCCCTGCCTTTTTTTCGGTGAAGGATATCCTTGTTTCGGCCTGGCTCTTTAATGCGCGTGTCTCCTAGTCATTGGCTATTCCGCGTGGGTCTGTTTTTTTTGGCGCCCTTTCCCGATTATCTTTGGTGGCTCCTCCAAGTATGCTTGAATGCAGTGGGGAATCAGACCTTCATCATTCAACGTCGTCGCTCATGCTGCCTGGTATGGGCTCGCATGCCTATGCCCAGGTCTGCATTGATTTCTCTGATGCAGCTCATACGATCAATTTGTCTCCTTCTTGGGACTTGACACCTTTTTCATCCCTTTCCAGAACGTCGATTGTTCCACATGGGAAGGACCCATGCAGTCTGTCCCTTATAATGATTTTTCTTCTTGGGACTTGGAGCTTTTTTCTCCTTCTGGGCGGGGCTCTCAGTTTGCTTATTCTTGCGCGCCTTCCCAAGTCTCGTTGGTGACACCTTCAAGTTTGCTTGCTCGAGGTGGGCTTGTGGTGCTTCTGCCTTCTCCTTCGCAGCTCGTGCCGCCAAGTTTGGGCTCACAGTCCCATGCCAATGCCTGCTCTCTTTTCCATTCTCCAGAACAGTCGGTCATTTCTTCGCATCCTTGGGACTCAACGTTTTCTTCGACCTCCCTTTTCAGCTGCGGCTTGGTGGCGTGGGTCGACAGTCTTGCTCATGGTGGCCTTAGTTCAATCTCTTCCTTCATTCTCTTTCTATCTCAGAATTATGTTTACCCTGTTATCCATATTATGACAATTCATGCTATCTCCAACCAGGCCAACAGTTGCATGGTGATTGGCTTCTCGGTTCCTCATCCTCGCCCCTTTTCCTCTCGTGCTCCCGAGGTTATCTCATATTCTCCGCTTTCAGTTTTTTCTTCTATCATTGCCCCCGACAACGGTCTGTTGGGGGGCGTGTCGACCCACTTGCCTTCCTCTTAGCTTCATCTGCATCCCAGTTTGCACCTCCTGGGTATTGAGATCGGCGACACTGCTTGGTTGCTGGATATCTCTCTCTGCATCTCAGTTGCTAGCTCTATCGGTTGTCATGGATTCAACTATTTCTGGTCTCCATTATGTTTTCGGGGATATCCTTTGCCCCCTCCCTTCTGTTTCGTTCAGTTCTTCGCAGGATGACTCTCCTGCCGGGAATGTTCAACATTCCCTCATTGGTAATCGTAGACGGAGGAGGGCTGTCTTTTCAGATTCGGTTTCTCCTGGATGGTCTCCTCGTAGATCACCCATATTGCGGCAGCCACGTGTCTTTTCAGATTTTGTGCCATGAAGCTCGTTTGTTGGAATATTAGGGGCCTCAATTCTGCCCCCAAGCGCTTGTTTTTGGCGAGTTGGATTAGACAAGCTAATCCTGACCTGTTTGCCATTTGTGAAATTAAAATGGATGACATCTCGCTTGCGGTCGCTTCTTCCATTTGGCGGGGTGCGGATTTTTTTTAAGCCAGCGGTCAACCATGTCGGTGGTATTCTTCTCTTCAATAAGAAGTCTTTAAATTTATCGCAGCTGGACGTGGGTCTTTATTCTTTGTCTGTTGCCTTCAGCTTACAGTTGGCTGGTCGGAGAGCAGTGGTGTCCATAATTTATGGACCCAACCTCGCTAACAGGAGGCCTGTGTTTTGGGATGACCTTGATAGGGTGGTTACTTCTAATGATCAATGTCACCTTCTTATGGGTGATTTTAATTGTTTGCTTTCTCCTCATGATTTCAATTCTATCGTCTTTCCTAATCCCTCTATTCGAGGCTTCCAAGACTTTGTTCACCGGCATCTTCTTTATCCTCTTCCTCTTACCAACGAGCGCTTCTCTTGGTCGAATAGGTGGTCGCGCCCATGCTGTTGGGTTCTGGATAGGGTATTTGTCACCCCTTCTTTATTGGACCTCATCCCTGACGTTAAATGTGTCTTGCTTGCGCTCTCTATCTCTGACCATGGTCAGTTCATCACTCTTTGGGGGGATGACTTCTCCTTCACTAGGCACTTTGTTTTTTAGCAATGGTGGCTTTAGGAGTCGGATTTCAATTCGGTTATTTCGGCCTCTTGGTCTAAACCTTCCGCCAAGCACTAGATTGCTCTTCGGCTTATCAACAAGCTTTCACGTCTTGCTAAAGATATCAGGGCCTGAATCCAGAATTGCAACGTTGTGAAATTTTAGCATTTGGATGCCTGGGAGCGTGAGCTTTCTAAATTGTATCAGTCTATGTCTTTCCCTGACGCTTTTTCTGAACCTCAACTTTTGAGTTTCCAGGCCAGGTCCATTGAGCTATTTATGTTGTTGAATAACTGGAGAGTCAGGGATGAAATCCGTTGGAAGCAGCGATCCAGGGTGAATTGGCTCAAAGCCGGTGATGGCAATACTAAATTTTTTCACTCCTATGCGTCCTATCGCCACCGGAGGAAGACCATCTCTTCTATCTCCATTGAGGGCGTCTCTTTCTCTGATCAGCTTGTCAATCGGGCCGTCACGCGCTATTTCAAGTCTATTTATGCCTCTTCAGTGGTTGCAGAGGGAAATATTGGGTCTGTCATGATACGTGCGATCTCCCATGACCAAGGTTGTGCTTTACAAAGAAGATTCTCGGATGTTGAGATCCTTTGTGCTATCAAGGATCTGTTTGGTTCGAAAGCACCCGACTTTGATGGATTTCGTGTTGACTTTTTCAGGATTTTCTAGGATTCTGTCAAACCGGACGTGGTTAGCCTCTTCAATGAGTTTTATCGCAATTTTAGGTTGCCCTACCCTTTTCATTTAGCCATTATTTCGCTTATTTCTAAAGACGTTAATGCTTCGGATATCTCTCGGTTCTGCCCAATTTCGGTGGCGAGTGCTCCTTACTGTATGATTGCCAAGGTTTTGGCAAACAAGCTGAAATTGGTGGCTCAGTAGATCTTCTCCGACTCTCAGTTCGCTTTCATCCATAATAAGATGGTTCATCATTCTTTTATCATGGCAACCGAGGTTGTGCATTCTTTGTATCTTTGCAGTCAGCCTTCTTTCGTTCTTAAATTAGATTTTCATAAGGCTTTTGATTCTGTGCAATGGCCCTTCTTATTTCAAATGTTATCGAACTTCGGGTTTGGTCATCGGTTCTTTGGTTGGGTTAGGGAACTAGTCTCGAATGCTCAGGCTATGCTGAATATCAATGTCACTTTTGGGGAACGGTTCAAGCTGGACCGAGGTTTGCGTCAAGGTTGCCTTCTTTCGCCTTTATTGTTCAATGCGGTCATCGAGGCTCTTGTTGTGCTGCTAAGCAGGCCGCTGCCTGCAGTTTCATTGATCCCTTACCGGTCCAGGACTTCCATGCTCATGCTCTTATTTATGCTAATGATATGATCATTTTCGGTCGCGCTAGTGTTCAACAAATGCTTCGGTTCAAGCTTATTCTTCAAAATTTTATCTCTTTCCGGCCTTTCTCTCAATGGGCAAAAGTGTTCCCTTTCTATGTTCCACATTCAGCCCTCTATGTTAGTTGCTCGGATGAAGATTTTTAACTGTATTATTTCTGAGTTGTCGATGTTGTACTTGGGTTTGCCGTTACAAGTTAAGCGCCTTTCCTCTGTGGCCTGGGCTTCAACGCTTCTTAAAGTTAAGCGCAAATTACTCTCGTGGCAAGCTTTTTATCTCTCGTACACTGACCACCTAACTTCAGTGAATCACGTTCTCTTAACCATTTCAGAATTCTTTATGTCCATGTTTCTGATGCCTGTGGGTGTGGAGAAGCAGCTGACGCGTCTGCTGGCAGGCTTCCTTTGGTCTGGGTGTCATCTCAAGGGTAAGCGTCATCTGGTTGGCTGGCGTTCGGTGGTCTTGCCGCGTTCTATGATCGATTTAGGTGTTCCTGTGCCCAGACTCAGGAGTATTGTCTGGTCTCTAAGCAATGCTGACTTGCTCATCAACCGGATAATCATTGCGCTACTTTTCTTCTCTCTAAGTATGGGCCTCCTCTCCTTTCGGTTTTCCTCCGCTTACGGTGTGGAGCGTTTTCTCATCTGCGTAAGTCATGGTTGTCAGCTTTAGCTTTCTTCAGCGACAATTTTGATGATCTTGTCGATATTGGTAACTGGGTGTATTGGGCTATTGCTCCTACTGGGAGGTTCCTGACCAACAAAGTCTATAGATCGCTGCTTCCCGCGGGGGTGGCCTGGTTGCCTGAATCTGTGCTCTGGGCGAAGGGCTCTTCACCCCGTTCTTCAGTCCTGGCTTGGTTAATCTTGCCCGATAAGGTCCAAACTCACTCTACCTTAAAGAGGTGGGGCTTTTAGCTTCCGAGCTAGTGTGTGCTTTGTCATGCTGCTGAAGAATCCTCGTTCTGCCTCTTCTGGTCTTGCCCTACCTTTGTGGAGATCTTTCGTAGGACTTGAAGGCACCCGAAGGTCCTGGTTATGGATGAGTCCTTTGCGCTAGACCTCATCTTGGGTCTGGTCGGCCTTCGGCGCATTAAGCGGTGACGGTTAATCTGGAGGTCGTGGTTGTTTACCACTTGGTGGTTCGTTTGGATGGCACACAATGATGCCCTTTTTCGGAAATCTTCGGTCGACATTAATCATCTTGCACAAAAAATTCTAGTGGGCGTTTACGCGATTCTGCGTATTCATCTTCCCGATCTAACGTCTCCTTCTGCTATTGCTCTGCTCCCTCCAGACCTTATTGGTTTTGTGGCTCCTGCGTGAGTGGCTTGTTTTTCGTTTGTTTGCTCATACTTGTTTCTGTTTTGTTTTTGTTTTTTTGCTTTTGTTCTCTTTGTGTTCAACTCTGTTGACCCTTTCCGTGGCTATGTTGAAATCCTGTTTCAGCTCTCTCTCTCTCTCTCTGAAACGCCAGGAGAGAGGAGACGAGTTTGGCAAAATCTAATAAAAAAATTTGATTTTGTGATTTCCGATCTCCTGGTAGATAGGTGGGTTTCAATCCTTTAAAGGTTTTTCTAGATCATGGGTTGCTTTTCCTCTTGTTTCAATTGGAGGAATTCTGCGTGAGATTTCTCAATGCATCATTTGTTTTTGTTGTCGTGGCTTGGGCCCCATTTGGATGACGCCAAAATTTGGCTACAAGCCCGGTTTTCGGCGACAAACCCAGTTTCTGCTGTGAAGGAAACCGCGTTTTGTGTTTGTTTGGAGAACGCCCAGAACTCGGCTTCACGAAATCGGGCATTTTGTAAACCAGGTCTAACCCAATGTCGAAAAATCTGGAACTTGGGGTATTTTGTTTCTCTAAATCTCCAAACACAATCTCTTCTTCTTTTTCACCTCGTCTATTTTTCGTTTTGACCTGTTTGTGTGTACTGTGATGCTATCGTGGGACTCCTAAAATTTTGTTAAGGCACTATTTTAGGTTAGTTTTCGGTGGCGAAATGCGTGCTTCAGAGTATGTTTCTCCCATCACATTATCAAATATTCGTGACTAATCTGTCTCTATTTCAGACTCACATCTTCGAATTCGAAATCCGAGATGTTCCACCAAGTGGAGAACTGAGGATTTGGTGAGGCACTAAACGGGGGCCGCGGGCTACGAGGTTCTCACGATGGCAATGTGAGTTGGTTTACCTTATTATGCATTTGCTTGTTAGTTTATGCATCCGTGATCGCTTTTATGTTTGTTGGTGGTTGCCAAAGCTCTACATTTTCTGATGATGCTTAATTAATTAAGATTACGACATCATGCTTCACTTTTATAGTGATATGTTGGAATTTGGTTTGCCATTTTAGCTGGTTTTCTTGGCCAGAACTGCTCAGTGTAGTGCATCCACCGAGTTTTCCCTTGATACACAATGCAAACGCACACAAACTTTTTTTCCCTGTTGTGGGGAGCTTTACAAACTCACTAGTGACGCAATGATCAATCAAATCTATCTAAAACATGGTGGTTGATCCATATTGGCCGTCTTCCGCCAGATGGGAGGTGTAAATTTTGATGTATTAGTTCAAACTGGTAGTGTAACATTCCTTGTTTCTATCATGCTGATGATATAATATGTTTCGTAAATTTCGTCTTCGCTGTCTATATGATTTAGATTGCTTTTTTAACAACCCTTTTTTAATGAAAATTTTGCCTCCTCTCCCCCTTATGAATCTTGACATCTTGTTTGCTTTTTAATCATAAATTGGTGTTTCTTCTCTTGTACGTTAGAGTAGCATCCGCCCCAGGGAAGGTGTTGATAACAGGTGGATACCTTCTTCTGGAGAGACCAAATCCTGGGATGGTGTTGAGCACGACATCACGTTTCTATGCGATTGTCAAACCTCTGTATGAAGAAATTAAAGCTGAGAGCTGGGCCTGGGTAGGTATCTGACATCTTTGTTACGTGATATTTCAGAGATGTCTCTTTTGTTTATGCTACACTTGTTAGTAAGTAGTTATTCTGATAAACAAATATTATGTGGTTCTGAGATTGCTGTCTGAACTGATTGTTGTTCTTCTCTATAATCAAAAGATTATGTATACTCTTGAGGATGGTGCACATAGATCGGTTATTTGTTAGAACCAGGATGTTTTGCTTCACTGTGCTCCTTTTCACATTTATGATATGGAGAGTTTGTTATTGCTGTTATAGAATTTTTGGTAGATTATCTTAAATAAGTGTATGTTGGGTTAAATTCTGATACATGGTGTTCAGTAATGATTTTCAGATGATGGGATTATATGGACATGAGTGCTGACTAAAAGCGCATTTGTGTCAATTGAAGCACTACATGCGAAAAGGAGCACAGAGAGTGTTCCTTCAGAGACAATGTTGGCATGCAGTGAGCGTGTGGGCTGCACAGAAAAGGTGCCTTTTCCTGTGGAAAAGGCAACATTTTTGTGTCCTGAAATGCAGACTAAGATTCTATTACTTAATAGAGAGAAAAAGTGGGGAACAAGATCAACTGAAGAGCATAACACAAATATGTAAATGTCAAATAAACAGCATATTGCTTGATAAACAAAGCTTTAATAGTTTCTTTTTGCTCAGTAATTCAAAAAGAGAAGGTTATGTTGATGTGCAGTTTTGTGACATCTGGCAGCATATCCACGTTAGTGTGATAAATTTTGTCATAGGACTTGGGGGACATTTGAATACTTTGGTTCTCAAATCCGTGTATTGATTTTGGCATGGGGCCTATGCTGAGGTCTGAGGTATTCAAAACCCGACTCTGAATCCACCCCAAACAGGGATTTCATGTTCAAGTTTGAAGAGGCGGGGGAGCACGTATCTTTGATCCTTGGATCTCAAATTCATGTCCGAGATCTGAGCAATCAAACACCCCCTTATTGAATATCTATACAGTTTCACACATGGAACACATACACACACAATATTCATATATGTCTGTATGTATACATGCATGTATCTACAGTACAAAGCTGATGGGTTAATAATTTCAATTGAGAATAGTAAAATGGAATAACAGTTTCAGTTGAATTAATAAGGTTGTTAGTAGTTTATCGGTGACTTTTCTTACTTTGCATTTAATGTTGAGTCGTTGACATTACTTAGTAATATGGCCCCACAGATCTTCTATGATCATTGGCACTATTGGAAAAAACAAAACTGGAGAAATTGCTTCCATTTTAAGTTCAACAAATAGTGTATGTCACATAGATATGACTGCATGTCTGGAATGCAGCCCTTTCTTATGGAGTTTTCCATTATATGAAGAGATTGTACTAGAGTAAAATCAGAGTGTCAATGCTACGTAGAAAAGTAGTTACCAATATGCATTGGTAAGGGAGGACACTTTTTTCATATTGGTTTTTACACTAGGCTTCCATATTTCTTTGACTTGCGTAAAATGTTGATTTGTAATTTCTAGGGATGTTGGAGTTCTCCATTATGAATAGCATATAAGGAGATATAGTACTAGAGTAAACTTGGAGTTTCCACCTAAACAGTTAATCAATATGCATTTGTAAGGGAGGAAACATTTTTTTATTGATTTGTATGCTATCAATGGGCTTGCTTCCATGCTTCTTTCACGTGAGGAGTAAGTTAATAATTTGTAATGTCTGGCGATGTTACTAGTTGATTTTTTCTTGAACTTATTTGGTTGCTTCATCTATAAGGTGTGGATTGACGTAAAGATAACATCACCTCAACTGTCTAGAGAGGCAACATATAAGTTATCCCTAAAGAACTTGGTCCTTCAGATCAATTCTTCAAGGCAAGTGTGTGTGTGTGTGTGTGTGTGTGTTTAATTATAATAATAGAACATTTGATGGTATCCATGATACTCTGTTGCTTTAATACATTTGTATTAAATGATTTATTGTACTTACAGGTTGAACACTTCTAAGTTTTGCTCATTGTATAACAACAATCTTCAAATAAATCTGATCAATTGCTACTTATCGTTTCTACCTGGTTCTTTGTATCAATATGAGTATCCAAGTACAGAAATAGAGCTTCAACACTTGAATTTTTCTTAAAGTTCCCCCTTCGATTGCAGTTGTATGGATGGACTATTTTATGAAATGTAAATGAGCATTATTGACAAGAAAATGTTCACACAACATGTGTTAACAGTATCTTTTCTGAATTGTATATTTTGAATTTATTATGTAATGCATGTCTTAGACATTGTTATCATCATGTTTTCCTTCTGTTATAAACTGATAAGAACATATGCTACACTTGATCTTAGTGAAAAGGCCGAGAAAGGTATTCCCTTCTGTTATTCTAATTGGTGTTAGTTTGCTTTACTACTAATATTGGGGATTTAACCATATTGCAAGTTTTTGTATGCATGACAGTATCAAGCTTATGCAGCTGCATAAACTAATTATGGCAAAGATTCTCCTTGTTACTGTACTGAAGTGTGCAGAAAATTTTCAAAATCAACATGAAATTAAACACACAAAGAAAGACTTCAAACAGTGTCATAAATGGCTGATTTAGTCAAATTATAAATGCATTAACTGAATATTGAAATATACTCAAACCAACTACATGAACTATTCACGATAGTAGTTTAAAGTTTTTGGAGCCTATAATCCTATTCCTGTATCAAACTTTCGTGTCTAAACCGAGTAACAAAAGAAAAAATCTCATAATTCAACTTATAAAGAGTGTGAAGACACCTTTGAAAGGAAATGTGAAATTTATAAAAACTAAAGAATACTTCTTCATTCATAAGAAAGCAATTTACATGCCAAAACTGCCCCTTCCTTTCTTCATCTCAATGATATATTTCCTTCTACTTTATTGCCTTTCTTCCTTTCACTCTTTTTCTAGAGTTTCACATTTTCATGTTTTTGCAAGCACTCTTTTATACTATACCTGATTAGATTCACAACAGAGGTGCAAGAAATCTTAATAATTCATGACTGACTGATATGTCAATTACTTCTTGCAATAGTCATTTAGGCCCCTTATGAAAGCTTTCTCATGGGAAGGCCGAGTGGCAGGATTTTTTAGAAATCCGTGCCCATTCCCATGAAAGCCTTTCCTTTACATGGGAATGAAACAAACTAAGCCTCAATGTCAAGTTTATTATTCAAAAGTATGTGTACGTTTCATACTTATGAGTATATTAATCATTTTCTGTAGCACTCTGACTTGTACTAGTCTTAATTATGAGTATGCATTTGGAAGTTTTTCAGTCTGGTTTTCTTTCATATAATTAATGTAATGCTATGTCACACCTTTCCTAGGGCAATGATACTGATGAGTTTTAGATTTCCAGGGAAAATAGCAACCCTTTTGTGGAATTTGCAATCACTTATGCAGTTGCTGCTGCTAAAGCAGCATTTAGCGATGAGCCTGAAAAAGAAAGGTTGAGAAGGCTACTTCTGAAGGGTAAAACTTTGAACTAAATCTACTCCTTCTCACCCTCGCCTGCATCTAGTCAGTTCCTGCAACGAAAAAAAAAACATAGTAAAAGTTTCTAGAATTTTAATATGACATTGACCATTCATGCAGGTCTTGATATCACAATATTAGGTTGTAACGATTTCTACTCATATAGAAATCAGGTATTTTATCACTTATGCTTAATTTTTAACCTTTTAACTCTCTCTCTTATCTATCTACGCGCACGCACACGCACACGCACACGCACACGCACACACACACACACACACATATATATATATATATATATAAAATCTGTGTGCATGTTTTTACGTATTGTAGGCTTAACCATTGTACCCTAAAGGGTACCATACTCTCTTGTAGCTCTATTGATTTTATCAGTTCCATCGAACGGATTGTGAATTTGACCATGCTGATGTGGCATTATAATTTTCTTAGTGGAGAATGTTCATTAAACTAAGGGCCTGTTTGCTTCACGGAATACGCCGCCTTTCCTGCAGGAAAGGGCCACTTTTCCACAGGGCATGGAACATATGGTTTGAGTAAGTGAGTGAGTTATTCAGCCATTGAGCTTTTTGGCCATCCAAAAGATGGTCTCTTTGATAAAGTGGCCATGGATGATTGATATTTTTCATGTTCACCTTAGGTTTTCTTTGCCTTAGGGTATCTAGTTATTTTGAATCCTGTCACCTATTGTTTCTGGCACTTTTCAGATTGTGGCATATGGACTGCCCTTGACACCAGAGACCTTGGTGTCTCTTCCACCTTTCTCACCAATTACCTTCAACATGGGGCTAACCAGTGGAAAATCATCTGAAGAAAACACATGCAAGCCAGAAGTTGCAAAAACTGGTCTAGGATCTTCTGCAGCAATGACTACAGCAGTGGTTGCATCAGTCCTGCATCATCTTGGGGTTGTTAATCTCTCATTTTCATGTAAATCTGTTGAAGAGAAAAAGTTCAATGCTGATTTAGATGTTGTACATGCTGTGGCCCAAGCTGCTCATTGTGTAGCACAAGGGAAGGTTGGCAGTGGTTTTGATGTCAGTGCTGCAGTCTATGGTAGCCAGCACTATGTTCGGTTTTCCCCAGGAGTTCTTTCTGCTACTCAGGTCTCTCTCTCTCTCTCTCTGTGTGTGTGTGTGTGTTAATGTGCATTAACTTGGAATATCCATGTCTATCACAATATATAAAATAAATATCATTCTCTTCTTATTTTTTAACTTCAGATATTTTCAAGTTAGTTATTCTGTGCAGTATCTGCTTGAATCATATTCATCTCTTTTATTTTTTTAATGTATATTTTAAAATAAGAGGTGCTTAAGCATAACACAGGCGATCCACCATCCTCTGGAAATGTTAATGATCATTTGATTGCTGAAATACAGGATATTGTCAATGAGAAAGCATTGCAAGAGGTCATTGATGCGATCCTGAAGAGCAACTGGGACCATGAAAAAACCCAATTTTCATTGCCTCCATTGATGACACTTGTGAGTTTCAAGCCCTCATCAATGAGCACAGTCTGGCTGAAGCACAGTCCGGATGAACCTCAATATCTCAACATCCTTGAGGCTTTGAAGAGGCCTTCACTGGGGACCCTAAATATATAACACAGCTTTTATTTCTGGAACAGACTAGTGTTTTTTCTTTCTTGGTTGGTCCCCTAAATTTTACTCTTTCAGTGGTGTCATCTTGGCAGATACTAGGTGAACCTGGAAGTGGAGGATCATCTACTCCATCCATGGTTGGCGCAGTGAACAAATGGAAGCAATCCGATCCACAAAAATCACTACAATTATGGAAAAAACTGGCAGAGGCAAATTCAGGGCTTGAAGTGCAGCTTAAAATCTTAAGTAGATTTGCTGAAGAACAATGGGAGACATACAACATCGTTCTGAGCAAGTGCAGCACATATTCATCTGATAAGGTGATCCGTGGCAAACCTCTGATTGCTTCTGTGTTGCTGTATTTCACAACTTGATAATATCATGGCATAAGGGCCTAAGTAGGCCCTCTCATCATTTTTCATGATGATCTGCTTTTGTTACCTGTGTAAAAAGGACTTACTGGAGTTCTACAATTGTTTATGTGAGAATATATCAGTTTATTGCACATTTTGTATATATATTTGCATGCGTTACTTTATTAACTGCCAGACATGCTACAAGAGCGGTTGCTGCCGTCATGCCCTTGCACCTTCCTTTTCGGGCATTGAGGTTCAGACTGCTTTCTATTGTTAGCAATAAATCAAATGAACTGTATCATGCAGCTATATTTTACAAGTAAACTGATGTTACTTATTAAGGTCAAAATTTCACTGTTGTGGGTGGAGGTGTAGCCTGTTCAAACTGAGCTTGCAATGTCCAGTTAAGAGCTTAAGCTTGCGCTGAGCTCTTGGAACATTGTTTGAATTTTATTAGCACACTTGTCCAAGCTCAAGCCTTGTATTAGTCTCTAAGTATTTTCCTTCTAGTTGGCTGTAAACTGGATGTAGGAATTTGAACGAACTCTTTCAAAATTAATTAAACTAGAACAAGGCTGTGCCAATAAGTGATTGTGTGTATCTGCCACCGGCATATATCCGTGTGTGCATGTGCAGGGTATAATAAATAGATTATTGCACAATGGTGTATGATACCATCGGGTATAGGGAAAATAATTTAGAAAATAAGGAATTAAACCAAAAAGTTCAAAATCTTTGTACAAAATTTGAAAAATTTTGCCCAAACAATAAAGTATACACAAGCCAGAAAACAAAAAAGAAAACCAAATTCACACCTAACTATGGAAATTTCTTCTTAGTGTCTGCCTGCCCAATGTCTATACAATGCATTATTTGGGCAAATATTGAACCTGTAGTAATATCACCTTTGTGTGTACTCTTTGCTTCCTTATCCATACCTAGCTATTATTATGGTACACAACTTTTGTTTTTTAAATTTGTGGATTTCTTCTAGTTAGGCTGCTGCACATGCTGCCTTTTTTTTCGGTAAAATCTTGTCTATCGCTTTTTTACAATGCTTACATTGTATAACCAAGCAGTTGTTCATGTGTTCTTGGATACTGTGCTCTTAAACGTAATCTCTAAAGTCTCTTTTTGTGATAATTGTTTCGTATATGAAAAAAAATCATTTGCACATCATGGTGACCTGATCAAATCTTAACCCACACACACACACACACACACACACACACACATATATATATATATATATATGTCACCAATATTTTGAAAATATCCCAATAATATCATCAATTCAAGGTCAGCTGATATTAAAGTCGATATATTGCAATATCTTCAAAATATCACGAATACTTAAAATATCATGATAATATCACAATATTTTAAGGAAAAAACTCATTTTAGTATTTTAATAATATATTTTCTATTTTTATTTTTATTTTAGATTTTAAAACCTTCTAAAACTTATTCCTTTATATGTTTGAAAGAGAAATCACACAAGACTATTATTTTTTTGTTATTTATATTTTTTTTCAATAATTTTAAACTCTCGAGATTTTTCAACTTTTGATAATCTCTTCGAGAAATTGCCTACTTTGATCCATGCCTACTGCAGCCTAATGGGCTTTTGAAGTTTTTTTGTTAATGTTTTTCTCAAATCTGACAGTACAGATGCGTTCTACGTGTTTCTTTTATAAGAATTGACTCTTGGATCATCCGATTTTGATGTGCCGGTAGGTTTTTATAAGGTTTGAAAATCGATGGTCTAAAATTTTCATAAATATCCAAGGCTTAAAAAGTCACATTTTTTCATCTGAAAAACATGATCCAAGTGTTGTTTCCTAGCAAATTGACCATGTCAAACATATTTGTGGGGTCAGATTTGTGAAAACAACCTGGAAACCCTGATCACTCGCTGTAGGCAGTTGACCCCTGTTGTGTGTATATATATATATATATGGTAAATATTGGTTACTAATGAAGGAAATGAACTAATGAGTAGAAATCACTTTTTTCTTCAAAAATTTCCAATTTTTTGTAGATCAAATGTTACAGACGTGATCTTATTGGTTTGTTTAGTAGGAAACTTGTTTTGAATCATGTGATTATGACAAATAATTATGTTTTTAAAAGGGTTAAAAAATCAACGACCCACAATGTGCCAAAATTTCATAACTCAAAAGATCACATTTTTACATCAGAAAAACATGATCAGTTTCTACTAAAAAACATGATCCAAAGGTCGCTTTCTACTAAACTTAATATGTAGATCACATCTGGAGGGTAAGATGTTTAAAGAAACTGAAAAAAATGAAAATATTACATTTTTTCACTCGGGGGTTCTTTACCCACCAGGGTAGCATATTATATACACAACAAAAACAACAATTACGCCTTCATCCCAAAACAATTGGGGTCGGCGATATGAACCAAAAAAGAAAATGATTCTGTGTCTTCCACATGAATCCTTCTCCTCTAATCATTTCTATCCCGACTTCTTTTAATTAATATATTTTCCCATTTCTTCGCCCTTCTAACTGGAGCATTATTAGGCCTTCGCCGAATATGTCCAAACCACCGTAAACGATTCTCTCTCATCTTATTTTCAATGGACGCAACACCTACCTTCTTACGTATCTCCTCGTTTCGAATCTTATCTTTTGTTGTATTTCCACACATCCATCTAAGCATACACATCTCAGCTACACTCATTTTTTGAATATGATGTCTCTTGGCAGCCCAACATTCTGTACCATATAGTAAAGCGGGCCTAATTGTCGTCCTATAAAACTTTCTCTTCAACCGCAATGGCATTCTACGATCGCACAACACTCCAGTTGCACTTTTCCATTTCATCCACCCAACCTTTATCCTATGATTTACATCTCCATCAATTCCTCTATACTTTTGAATGATAGATCCCAAATATTTGAAACAGTCATCCAGCGGTATTTCTTGCTCACCAAGCTTCACTACACTCCCATCACTACTTCGTTGCTTACTAAACCGACATTCCATATATTCTGTCTTACTCTTTACTTAAAACATCTTGCTTCCAATGTCTGTCTCCATAATTCTAACTTAGCATTAACCCCAGCTCTAAACTCATCAATCAAAACGATCAGCAAACAACATACACCACAACACATTTTCTTGAATTGATCTCGTAAGCTCATCCATCACTATAGCAAATAGGAAAGGGCTTAATGCAGAACCTTGATGTAACCCAACCGTTATAGGAAAATTGGTTGTCACCCCTCCACAAGTGCAGACATTGGTTACTACTACTTCGTACATATCTTTAATTATACTAATGTACTTGAGAGAAACACCTTTCTTCATCATTGTCCACCAGAGAACATCCCTAGGTACTCTATCGTATGCCTTCTCCAAATCAATAAAAATCATATGCTATATATATATATATATCCCAAATGGTGTGATCTAGGAAAATATAAAAAATGGCTAATATGTACGGTAATGCGGCAGAACTCATAGCACTCAACTTTCACACCCATAAGTCGCAATGTTGACATAAGTATGTGGGCATTTTGAAGAAACCATATTGCATGGGCCAACTGTCTAAAATGATTTATGTTTGAACCTTGTTAGATTTAGGATTTTTGAGGTTCCTTCAAAGAGAAAGAAGACAAGAGAAAGGTCTAGGCTGAACTATTTATAATGAAATAAGCAAAAATAAACACAATGTCTTAGAATGGACATTCACAAGCAAGATGCAAAGAACAAGTCTGCAATGGACAAACACAAGGCCTAGAATGGCTTGCTAAAAGGAAAAATCTTATAAAGCAAGAAATGAGCTTGTAAAAACCACACTTTACAAAGGGGTTTACCTCACTATTTATAAGCAAAAGAGTGAGAGAGAGTGGAAAAAAAGAAAGTGGGCATTGGGAGGCCCAACAAGGAGTCGTTGGGCCCCCAACAGTCGGGGGTCCGACTCTTAGTTGGGACCCCAATGCATTATGCATTTAATGCATATACAATAAAAAAAGAAAAAAGAAAAAGAACAGGAAGAAAAGAAAATAAAAGAAAAAGACTAAAATGCCCCTATTGGGCAGAGTAAGAGAAATACCTTTTATCGGGTATGATGTGATATCATATATATATATGAATACATATATATTTTAACACCCTCCCTTAAGTTTTACGGGGACATGGCCGAAAGCTTGTTGAGAAGGAACATAAAGCGAGGAGCAGCAAGAGCTTTGGTGAAGAATCCGCCAACTGGTACTCGGATGTAACGTACGACAATGCTATGGTCCCTCTTAGATATTCATCACGAACATAGTGGTAATCCATCTTAATGTGTTTAGTACGCTCATGGAAGGTGTGGTTGCTTGCAATATAAATTGCGTTTTTATTGTCACAACACATCTTTGAAGGTTTAGAGATGATGATGCCCATATCAGTGAGGAGACTTGTAAGTCATACAAGCTCTATGGTTGTAGTGGCCATTGTACAATATTCAGCTTCCGTTTAGGACAATGAAACTTTGTGTTGCTTCTTGCATCTCCAGGAAATCATAGTCACCTAAGAATTCACAGAAACCAATAGTTGAGACTCTATCATTGAGATTTCCTCCCCAATTAGCATCAGTATAAGCAATTAAGTCAAGTGATTAAGAAGAGGAAAGAAAAAATCCCTTGGTTGTAGTATTTTTAATGTATCTGATGATTCTTAAGACTGCACTCATATACACGGTAGTAGGTGCATATTGAAACTGACTGACTGAGTGAATTGCATGAGTTGTGTCTGGCCGAATGATGGATAAGTATGTCAGAGAACCAACAAGTTGGCGGTAGGGAGTGGGATCTTCAAGAAGATTTCCATCTTCCAACCTCAAATTTGCATTGATAACTTTAGGAGTGTTCGTCTTCTTATCATCTGTGATGCCAGACTTTAAACAAATGTAGGCTGCAAGTTTCATCTGAGAGAGAAGGTACCCCCGTGGAGAGTACGCTATTTTAATACCTAAAAAATATCTTAAGAAACCAAGATCAAAATATGTCAAAATTTTCTTTCAGAACTTTCTTAATATCATTAATTCCCTGTTCATCACTTCCAGTGATGATCATATCATCAACATAAAGCAAGAGAATAACTACTGAAGACCCTGCACTTTTCACAAATAAAGCAATATCAGTATAGCAAGAGCAAAAATTCAAACTTGTCATGATTACGTTACTAAATTTATCATGCCATGCCTTTGGAACTTGTTTTAATCCATATAAGGCTTTGTTAAGTTTAAGAATTTTATCATTACCAATACACACTCCTGGCAGAGGGTTCGTGTAAATCTCTTCATTTAGTTCTCCATTTAAGAATACATTATTAACATCTAATTGATAGATAGGCCATTTTTTAACAAAAGCAACAACAATAAGAGTCCTAACACTGGTCATCCTAGCTACGGGAGCGAAAGTTTTATGATAGTCAATACCGTATTCTTGAGCATATTCTTTTGCTACTAGTCGAGCTTTGTAGCGTTTTAATGACCCATCGCTCTTAGTTTTGACTTTATAGACCCATCTGCATCCAATCGATTTTTTTCCAGTGGGCAATGAGATTATTTTCCAAGTTTTTGCCTTTTCAAGAGCACTAAGTTCCAAGTTCATGGCTTCGACCCACTGAGGAATATTTTTTGCTTCATTATAATGAGATGGTTCATGGAATGAGTGTGGCACAATTAGGCATGACCTATATTTTGGTGTTAGAGATTCATAGGAGACAAACCTATTGGGAGGATTGGAGACTCGGTCGGATCTTCTCAAAGAGGTTTCTTCTACGTTAGACCCTTGGGAGTATTTTTCTAAAGCGTTTATGGGAACTTGTTGACCACATCGAACATAGGTTTGAATTGGTCTACTATCAATGACATAATTTTCGTTTTCAACATTGTTAAGAGGAATTTCCTCGTTTATTCAACATATTATCATTAGAAATCACTTCTTCTTGAAGATTTACTTCTTCTTGAGGAAGAAGATCAAACAAGAAAGCATATTCGCTTTCCTCAATCTCTTTAGTTTTCTCAAACCCATTTTCATTTTCTAAAAAAGTTACATCTTTAGAAACATACAATTTGTTACTTTTAGGGTTGAAGCATCTAAATCCTTTTTTATTTTCTCCATATCCTAAAAATACACATTCAATAGCTTTTGGAGATAATTTATCTCTTTTATGTGAAAGAACAAAACATTTGCACCAAAAAAATCTCAATTTATTAAAATCGGGAGTTCTTTCAAATAGTTTTTCATATGGAGAAGTATTTTCTAAGGATGAAGATATCATTCTATTTATCAAGTAGGTTGATGTTAACGAGGCTTCGACCCAATAGCTTTTTGGAATTTCTTTAGAAATAAGAAGTGTTCTAGTGGTTTTCACAATTTGTCTATGTTTTCTTTTGACTAAACCATTTTGTTGAGGAGTTCTAGGACAAGACCTTTGATGGCAAATTCCATTTGTTTTTAAATAATTTTGAAATTCATTTGATAGGTACTCACCACTCGAGTCGGATCTAAGAATATAGATATTACTTAAAAATTGATTTTTGACCATCATATGAAATTTCTTAAAAAAGGCGAAGACATCGGATTTTATGTTAAGAAAATAAATCCATACATATTTAGTAAAGTCATCAATGAAGGTAACATAATAGGAGTATCCACCTTTTGATACGGAGAAGGGCCCCAAACATCCGAATGAACTAACTCAAATGATCATTTAGTAAAAAACGTTCTATTTAGAAAAGGAATAGATTTCATCTTTCCAAAAATACAATTCTTGCAAACAAACTGTTTCTCGTTACAAAATTTCTTTCCAAAAGGAAAAGAATACATTTTTTAGAAGCTTGGATGTTCAAGTCTTTGATGCCAAGTTTCAATATTTTTATCTTGCACATAGTTACAAAAAGAGTTGGTAGGAAGTTTCAAGTTGCTCATGTAATAGAGATCTCCCCTCCTATGGCCTTGCTCAATCTGCTTCCCGGATCAGAGATCCTGTATAAAGCAACCCTTAGTTGAGAAGGAGGTTTCACATCCATGATCACATATTTGAAAAACATAAAGAAGGTTTAAATTGAGTTGATGTACCACCCTCACATTTGGCAGAAGGAAATTTTTGGAAAAACTTAAAGTTCCAAAACTTTTGATTTGTAAAGACGTGCCATCGGCGATTGAAACATAAGAGGTTTTTGAATTTGGACATAAGTCGGATAACCCATTCTCATGAGGTGTCATATGAAATGATGCTCTAGAGTCAAGAATCTAAGAGGAGATACCTAGAGGAGAGGAGGAGGCAATGACGACATCCGATGTAGATGAAGATGAAGATTTGAGTAGCAATTGAAGTGCCTTGGATAGTTGAGCAAGAGAAAATGAATCCCTTCCTTTTGTAGAATCTTCCTTCCTTGGTGTGCTTTCTTCAATGGAAGCAACTCTTGGCTTCAGAGCTTCATTTATCTTTGGACAATTTGGCCTTATGTGCCCCGGTTCTTGACAATGATGACATATGGCTTTCTTATAGTTGTCATTATAGTTATTTTGTCTTCCAAAATGAGGAGGCTTATACGTCTTAACATGATTTTTGGGTTTGGAAACGGCTAAGACTTTGTCTCCCCCTTTTACCATGCCAGGACGGGTTTCTTCTTGGCATATTTCGGCAACGACATCTTCTAGGAGAAGAGGCTTAGATCTATGGAGGAGAGAAGATCTAACTTGCTCATACTCCGATCTAAGCCCCATGCGAAAATTGGAAAAAGTGTTCTTTTTCATTTGTTGCCTTCTAAGTTCAACATCCTTACTATCTACCCATTTGGGTTCTAGAAGGGATAACTCATCCTACAAGGGACTAAGAGAGCTAAAGTAATCACGGACACTCATGTCCCCTTGTTTAATGGTGCAAATCTTTTTTTGAGGAAAAATTACCTAGCGAGATCTTTTTGAGTGTACATATCATGAAGAACCATGCCTCGTTAGCTTTGCAAAATTTGGCAATGTTTACACAAAATTTTAGCTTCACGCTATTCATAAACCATTCAAGTATTTTTGCATGCTTACTTTCTCAATCTTCAATCAACAATTGGTGTTCTTTAATGGCTTTAATTCGTGCTCCTCCTTCTAAAGCTTTCTCTTGTCCTCCTTCCATTTTGGTAAGTTAAAGTTGAGGTTCCGGAATGATACCCATCACGTAACCCCAAAGTTTTTTGCCTTTGAGGTTGTTTTCCATAGCGGACGCCCATACCAAGTAGTTGGTACCATTTAACTTGAAGGTGAGGTCAATCTTGTGTTCTCCTTTCATGATGAAATAGAGAAGGAAGAAGCAAGAAAATATATGCTACCTTACAAGGAAACTCAAGTGAAAAAGAGATTTGACAACAAGAGCACAACCTTGCTTTGATACCATGTAATGAAATAAGCGAAAATAAACACAATGTCCTAGAATGGACATTCACAAGCAAGATGCAAAGAACAAGTCCACAATAGACAAACACAAGGCCTAGAATGGCTTGCTAAAAGGAAAAATCTTATAAAGCAAGAAATGGGCTTGTAAAAGCCACACTTTATAAAGGGGTTTACCCCACTATTTATAAGCAAAAGAGAGAGAGAGTGGAAAAAGAGAAGAGAGAATGGGCATTGGGAGGGTCAACAAGGAGTCGTTGGGTCACATTTGTGACCGTTGGGGGTCCAACGACTCTTAATAGGGACCCCAATACATTATGCATTTAATGCATATACAATAATAAAATAAAAAAGAAAAAGAACAGGAAGAAATAAAATAAAAAGACTAAAATGCCTCTATTGGGCAGAATTACAGAAATACCCTTTATCGGGTATGATGTGATATATATATATATATATGAATACATATATATTTCAACACTCTTACCATTCCCAATATGGGGAAATCCTGCCTCATTGTGACTATTTATATTCACTTTACACTAAAATACATTTTTACTAAAACATCCTTATTAACACAAAATACAAGACTAATAAAGGGTATTTTAGGAACACAATATATAATAAAATACAATAAAAATCTAAGAGACGTGATCAGTAACGTTGTGAATAGTGACATGAACAGGAATGTCGTGAACAACGACGTGAGTTATATTATCTAGATCCGACCACTTCAAACCTTATGCTCTAATAGCCTCCCTCAAGTTGTGCATGGTTAACAACCATGGACAACTTGCTTCTTAAATACCAAAGCATGTTCTTTGTGAGGCTTTTAGTGAACAAGTCAGCCACTTGGTCTTCAGTCCGGACATAGCTGGTCTCAATCTCCTGATCCTCCACTTTTTAACGAATAAAATGTTGATCAATTTCAATGTGTTTTGTCTTTCCATGTTGAATGAGATTTACTGAAATCTTGATAACTCTTTGATTATCACACAACAAGAGTGACTTGGGGATGAGTTCTCCTAAATCATACATGTGTCTAATCCATGTCATTTGAGTTGTAACTGCAGTCATGAAACGATATTCAGCCTTTGTATTGAACCTCGCAACAACCTGTTATTTCTTACTACATGAGACCAAATTTTTTTCAAGGAAAGCACAAGATCCAGAAAGAGACCTCTTATCAAGATCTCCTACCCAGTCGACATCTGAATAAGTCGTAACCATTAACATATCTTCATGTGGTGCCTTATTTCTGTAGAGCAAGCCATCTCCAACAGTGCCCTTTAAATATCTCAAAATTCTTTTCAAACTCTCCATATGTGATGTTCTAGGCTGAAGCATGAATTGTGACACCTGATTAACAACAAAAACTATATCTGGACGAGTGAAAGTGAGATAAGCATTCCAACTATGCTTCTGAATTGTATTGGGTCATGAAACAATTCTCCATCATTTGCACACATTCTGTGATGAATGGAAACTAAGGTTGCAGCAGGTTTACAATCTTTCGTGCCTGTTTTATTTAGGAGATCCATCATGTATTTGTGTTGAGTTAAAATAAGGGAATCAACTTGCCGATCTACCTCTATCCCAAGAAAATACCGTAACGGATCAAGATCTTTCATCTTAAATTTTTTGTGCAAGAACCTCTTCACTTCTTCAATATGTTTACTACAATTGCTAGTAACAATTATATCAACATAAATCAGGAACACAATGATAAAATTGTTACCTTTATAAATGAAAAGTGAATGATCTAATGGGAACCGAGTAAAACCATAGCCTTGATGAATTGCAACCGAAAAAGTCTCAAATCAAAATCTTGAAGCTTGCTTCAGTCCATAAATGGCTCTTTTTAACATGCAAACATGAGTTTTTGGATCATTTTCAGTATACCCTAATGGCTTTTTCGTATAAACTTCCTCTTTAAGATGCCCATGTAAGAACGCATTATTTACATCCAACTGACTTAGTTGCTACTCATGATCAACTGCTAGAGAAAGGATGATCTGTATTATGCCTATTTTGACAACAGGACTGAAGGTCTTATCATAATCATCCTCATACTCTTGAGCGATCATTTTTCTACTAAGTGAGCTTTATATCTCTCGACTGTTCTATTGGGTTTATATTTTATTTTATACACTCATTTCAAACAAATTACATTTTTATCATGCGGTCTTTTCAGTCTTTTATGTCTGGCATTCATACAAGTCCTGCATTTCCTCATCTATAGCTTCTATCCACCTATTTGACTGCACTGCATGCTGAAATGTTTTGGGTTTTTGCTACTGTCATATTTGAGTAAGGAAACACTGAAAATCTATGTTGAAATTTTCATAACTCACCCATTTTTCAATTGGATGTCTCACCCTGTTTGATCTTCATATTGACTGAAGTTGTCTCTTTTGATTTGACGATTGTTGTTGTTCTTGCATAATTGACTTACTTTGATTACGCCTTTTATAAATGCATCCCTGTTTAAATCTTCTTGATGTGGTTTCTACATTGCTTGAATCGGTTTCTGTGTCACAATTCAATTCGGTTGGTAGATCTTGTAAGACATCTTGGCTTTGATAAGGAAAAAGATTTGGTTGTTGTACCCTATCATTCGTAGCTGAAAATAGGCTATTATCTAGCCAAGGCTGATATACTTCAATATTATTCTTGTCGTGCAAAACATAATGGCTGCACTGATCATTAGAAAAGTTGCACTCATCAAACACATTTCTAGATATTTTAATTATGCCTGACTTGGAATGATAACATCTTGTAATAATCAACATATCCAACAAAACGATTATCAGCTGGCTGTCTACATGAACATAACACACACATCCAATTGCCTTTAACTCATTATAATTTGGGTGCTTCTTGTATAACATAAAATAGGGAGAAAATGCCTCAGTCCATAACTTTATGAGAACTTTACTCTCATGAATCATGGACCTCACACTCTCCACAATATAGTGACGCTTTCTTTCAACAATATCATTTTGTTGAGGTGTCTGAGGGCATGAAACTCTTCGACCAATTCCATTATTTTGTAAAAATTCAACAAATTCCTTTGGCAAGTATTCACCACCACCATCACACTGGAGATTTAGAATATTTGATGAAAATTGAGTATGAATATAAGCCCAAAAGATTTTAAACACACAAAAAACATCGGACATACTTTAAGAATTGTCATTAATAAATGATACATAATATTTGCTACCAGGAGAAGTGGAGATGGTCTCCAGACTAGAGTTACCGGAAGCGCCTAGGTAAAAGGGGAAGCGCGCTTTGAAAGCGCAAAACGTCGCGCTTCCGAAGCGTGCGGGGAAGCGCCACTTTTAAATGGGAAGCGCTTCCCTTCCCATCACGCTTCCCCCGCACTTCTCTAATTTTTTTCAATTTTTTGTATTTTTTATTTTTATTTTTTCGCTTCCTAGGTCGCTTATGGTTCGCTTCCTAGGTCGCTTTCGAGACGATTCCCGACTCGCTCCTAAGTGGTCCCCCGCTTCCCGTTTCTTAAAATTTTGAAAGTGCCTCGCTTCTCGCTCCCGCTTCCCGTATCGCTTCTCGCTCCCGCTTCCTCAACTAGCAACCATGCTCCAGACATCATAGTGAATAATATGAAAAAGGTCTCAAAGCTCTTTTATTATATGAATTAAATGGCAAAACATGACTTTTACAAACTTGACGACTAGGACATAGACTATCACAAGACTCTTCACTCAAGACAGATTTGGGTAACAATTTATTTGAAACTAGTCTTTCAAGAAAAACTTTACCACAATGACCCAACTTACTTTGCCAAACATTTGAAATACTAAAAACACACACAGAGGACTCAGGCTTCGAGTCACTATTTAATGTAGCTTGAGAGGCAAAGGATCTTCTTTGAAGACGTATATGTTGCCACATCTTTCTCCCTTAGCAAGCGTCTTCCTCGTTTGAAGATCTTTGACATACACAGAAGATGGAGTAAATTCAACATATGAATCGTTATCATCAATAAGCTTAGAAACAACGACTATATTCTTTTTTATATTAGGGGAACACAATACATCAGACAACTTGACAAAATGTCATTTAAACAAAGGAAGGACAATATCTCCAGAGTGTATAATGGGGGTGGCGTCTACCATATCCAGTAACAATGTTATTTTTACCAGAATAAGGAATCTGTTTGGAGAATTTACCTGCGTTACCTATGACATGGCTGGCAGCTCCTGAATCTATGTACTAAATACCCTGATCGTTTTGCTTGAACCTGAGTCCAGAAAGGGCAGCCAACAAAAGCTCCTTATGAGGGCCAATTTGCCCCTTGTTTTGCCCTTGATCCTTAGGTAAATATTTGCCTTTAGCTTCAGGATTGTACCTCAGATTATCTTTGAACAAACACTTTGCTTTTACGTGTCCTTTCTTCTTGCAAATGTAACATGTAGGAATGTTATTATTGAATGCACATCTTCCTTCTAGAGAGATGTTGAGAGTAGGAAGAATTCATCGACCTCCCCGATTGTAACATCTACCTCTATCACGTCCACAGCCTGAAAAGAATCCCATAAACAACACATCATGGGAATCTGCTTCAGTCTTCTTTGTATTTAACATTCCCTTCAACGACATCTCATAATTGAGGAGTTTGGCTTTCAGGTCGTTTAAAATACAAACGGTCCCAATATACTGTAAAGTAGTGGACAACACATGGAATTCGGGTCCCAAGCCAACTAGAGCTTGCTGAATTTTGTCCATCTCTAACACTTGACATCCGATTAATGCTAGCCGATTTGTAATAGACTTTATCTTGTTGAAATATTCCATAGACATTTATGCCTTCTTCTTCAACATCTGAAATTTTCTTTTCAAATAAATGATCTTGGCCTCTAAAATCTGTGAGCACGTCTGCTGTAATGGATTCCATAACGTCATCGCAGTACAATCATCTAAAATTCTCACCTATACCTCCTGAGATAAGGTTGAAGTGATGTAGGTCATTAAGGCTTGATCCTTCTTCATCTAGTTGACAAAATCTGGATTCCAAATGGTCCTCATTGCAGCTACAACCTCTTTGTCATCTTTATCTTCTTACATAAGAAACTCAGATAAAGTAGCAACTGATCCATCGAGGTGACCATCAAGATCCTGACTCTTAATAAAAGGAATAATTTGTCTTTTCCAGGTAAGATAGTTGAAGATATTCAGTTTTTTCAGAAATTAATTGGCTAAGAAAGTTAGCAGAGATGGATCCTGAAGAGGAACTTGAATCCATGACAAGTGAATAAAGAAAATGAACAAAATGTAGCAGTAAATAATTAAAGAAGAAAATGAGATAATCAATAACCAAGATGCAAAAAATTAACGACAGTAATTAGCGGCAATAACAATCATGCTATCTTTTTTTTGTTTAGAAAGGAACATGAATAGTAAATCAGATATGCATCTGCAAGTAGAATATCTTAATGAAATCACGTGTGTCAACTTGGAATGCCTTTTTTTTGTTAAATGACGCAAAATAAGAATGCTGGCCTTAGGTGACACCAATCTGTTTTTCAAATCTAATATATTTTTCAGATCTGATAAATTTGGTTCAGCCAGAAAGATGCGATCCAAAACACAAACAAGCCGAAATTTATAAGAGAGATTTCAAATCCAAGATCTTAGGGAGAAAAGAAAGAGTCAAGAAATACACTGATCTTATTCGAAGGAGAAGAAATAACGAGAAAACGAGGATAAAGAGATATTAAGGAATCAAGAAATACTCTGATATGATTTAAGAATCAAGAACCAAGAGAAGAGACACATATTTGAGAAAAAAGAGAGGAAGAAAGAAAGAAAATAGAAGATTCAACTGTTACCTGGAGAAAGAAAGATCAAATCTTGAAGGTCACCAAGATATTTTAGCCCCGCTCCAGATCATGGCTCTGATACCATGTTAGATTTAGGTTTTTGAGGTTCATACAAAGAAAAAGAAGACGAGAAAGGTTTGGGCCGAACTCTCAGAATTTTCAATATGGGAAAATCGTGCCTCATTGTGATTATTTATATTCACTTCACACTAAAATACTTTACTAAAACACCCTTATTAACACAAAATATAAGAAGACAAATAAAGGGTATTTTAGGAACATAATACATAATAAAATACAATAGGAAACTAGGAGACTTGAACAGTAACGTCGTAAACATTGACGCGAGTGATATTCAGATCGGGCTACCTCAAACCTTTAAACCTTGCCCCAAATATTTGGATTTTACAAGCACTGATCAAGATTTCCTAACAAGTTTTGTGAGGTCTCACTGAATTAGGACATGGATTGAGCTTCCCTGAGATATTTCAGACATTTTTTAGGTTGAACTAGGGGAGAAAATTGTGGTGGTAAGATACTTTTGGAAAGAGGGAAAGGTGTGGATGCAACCCTGTTTCTACCTAAAAAATTGACCAACATGATTGGAGAATTAAAGAATGATTCACAAAAAAGAAAAGCTTGGTTTCTGGGGAGTCATTGAATCATACAGTATGCTCTGGAATATGTATGACTTAATGCGGTTGCAAGAAAGGGGGGTGGGGTATTGGGTGGGATCAGGGGTTTTGTGGGGACGGGCTGTTGCACACTCACTCACTCAGACTTACATGCATGCATTTACAACAAATCATACAAATCATTGTATACTCTCACATGTATAGATGTATGTATGTATAGCTTATGAGTTCCAAATAACAACAGAACTTTATAACTAGTAATCTCGTAATGTAACTTACTACCTCTTTTAACCATTTTACTGTCATCAAATTCAATCATCATCACCAAGTCCTATCACCAGATTAGGTTACCAAATTCCAATACTCTTTGTATATAACTCTCAGGTATTCTGGGGGCATCTTTTACCATCATATGTGAAAAAATCTTGGTGCAAAAAAAGCAGATGAACGATATTCTGTGGTATATATATAGCTCTCATGAGCCTGTTTTTCGAGCTCCAATGAGCCTGTAAAGGAGCTGAGAAATCTTGTCAGCAGTTTCTATTTCCATAATCCACCCTAATTGTGGGAAAATGCTATCACCAGATTAGGTTACCAAATTCAAATACTCTTTGTATATAACTGGCAGGTATTCTGGGGCAATCTTTTACCATCATATGTGAAAAAATCTTGGTGCAAAAAAAGCAGATGAACGATATTCTATGGTATATATATATATAGCTCTCATGAGCCTGTTTTTGGAGCTCCAATGAGCCTGTAAAGGAGCTGAGAAATCTTGTCAGCAGTTTCTATTTCCATAATCCACCCTAATTGTGGGAAAATGTTTTGACATTGTAAAGTGCTTTATCTCATAACATATTTGACCAGTGGACAATTGCTACTAAAAATGCAGCCTCTAGGAGCGAGTTTTGTTCCACTTTAAGTATGGATCTGCCTTGAGCTTGAACGTGAAATCAGTTAATAGTTTATGTTTTACTGTTTTATGGATTCATGCATCCATTATTTTGTTTACTGTTTGTCCGTTTCTTACCCAGTACTGATGTGTGTGTTGCTTTATTGAAATGCTTTTCTTGGTTTACTATTAGTGGATGGAACAAGCTGCTGGCTTCTCTCAAGAAGCAGTCATAAAAGGGTTGCTAGGAGCACGAGATACCATGCTTGAAATAAGATCACTTATGCAGGAGATGGGAAAAGCAGCAGGTGTACCGGTCAGTTGTTGAGTTGAATTTGATTCATTTATTTCTGTATATTGCTAGTATGTATGCGGGGTGCCATCCAGTTAGAGATAATCTGGATGTTACATGGTGATACAGTTGTAACAACAGAGTGCATTTTGCCTGCCATCCAGTTAGAGATCATCTGGATGTTACATGGTGATACAGTCGTAACAATGTAGTGCATTGTGTGTGTGTGTGTGTGTGTGTGTGTGTGTGAGAGAGAGAGAGAGAGAGAGAGAGAGAGAGAGAGAGAGAGAGAGAGAGAGAGAGAGAGAGAGACGAATTTGAAGGTTGTATGTTTGTTTTGGTCACAGGTGGGAATGAACAATCACAACTGAGAAAGTAGAAGCTGTGATTGTTCACAAGGTCAATCTTTGTGACCAAATTTCACAAGATTCAAGGTGGAAACAATCACAGCTGGCAATTACAATCACTTGTACTTTTCTCATATTTCACTAACCTTGAGAAAGTGTTGTGATTGTGATTTAAAGTCACAAGATCTTGAGAAAATTCAAGAATCACAGGGCATTGCAAACATGCCCAAATAAGCATATTCTTGTTAAAAGAGAGAAAACTGGTCAATGTCACTTGCTATTCATATCATCACAAACTTCTGCAAAGATGCATATATATCACTAGGGCTGCACAAGCTTGGCTTGGTGCATCCTGACCAAGCTCAAGCTTGAACCGAGCTTGCTGTCAAGTTCAAGCTTGGCTCGAGCTCAGCTTGACCATTTTCAAGCTGGATCTTTAATAAATAATAAATTTTCAAATAGTTTATTAGAGCAGAAGGGACAAGATTTATACTTGTCACCTCTCATTTAAGAGGAGAATGACTTATTGTGACAACTTTTTTCTCATTATATATGCTATATAGTAATGAAATACATAACTATATATTCGAAAAGGGGGAAAAGGATCATGGATTCATGATCGACTCATCACCTCTCAATTAGGAGGAGAATGACTCAAAACATTGCAACACAACTTTGTTCATATATGGTATATAACAATGAACTGTGAAACCTATGTTCGAAAGGGAAAGAACGAGAGCATGATCCAGCTCTTTATGAACAAGCTCGGGATAAGGCAATGAGCTCTGAAATTGAGCTCAACTTGCTAAACAGGCAGGACCTAACTGAGCTTCTTGTGTGAATCTAGGTTCGGTTCCTACACCATTCATAATTCTTTGTGCCAAATCATGAAGAGATGCACACATACACATAATTAACAATAGGAATCCTACTGATAAAAGAGCATACTGAACTGTGGGGTGTTCTTCATGGTATGTTGGCATCTGATATTACCAGAGACTTAATGGCATGGTGATTTAACTTTTGGATGGATAGCACTATTATATCTCAAACAACTTCAAACTTATCTCCAGGTAGAACATATAACTTGACAACTCTAAACCTCGCCATGCATGGATGGAACATGAGAAACTGTTTTTTAATAGGCTTATCTTTGCTTTGTGCAGATTGAGCCTGAATCACAGGCTACCCTTTTGGATGCTACCATGAAAATGGAAGGAGTTCTCTTAGCAGGCGTTCCTGGAGCTGGGGGATTCGATGCGATATTTGCCGTCACCTTAGGGGAGTCAGCTAGATCAAATGTTGCGCAAGCTTGGACTTCGCTTGGTATTTTGCCCATGCTGGTGAGGGAAGATCCCCAAGGTGTTAAGCTGGAAAGCGGCGATCCTCGAGAAAAAGATCTCTCTTCAGCTATCTCATCAGTTCAATTGGAATAACCATGTTTGATGTAACCTAAACAGATAAAGAAGAAAGAAAAGATAATCCTCAAACGAGGTGTCTGTTTATTTGTAGTGATTTATTTAGACAAGGCAAAAATTGACCAAAAAACTATATAATTTATTTTTAGAAGTAAAAACCTATATAATTTTCTATGTACAATTTAATGAAATTCTTTGTAGCTGGTTCTTTTTCATTTATATATTGAATAGTCATCTGCTTTCAAAAAATCCAGATTCAATGACTTCCATAGAAGAATTGTACAAATGAATAGTTACTCTACGTGTATGCTTAGGGGAGATGGAGTTATATCCAAAGTTGCCACTCCTCAGTTCTGTGTCAAGAGACTATGATACACGATGGTCTGAACTAAAAGGAGTGCCAGAAATGTTAAGACAGTTTCTTTCTGCCGAGCACCACTCTTGTTTACCAATAATTCCTACAAGAGCACACCCCTTCTTTAAAGTGATGAAAACGGTTGCGATCTCTGACAATGATTTCTCTCTTGAAAATCTTGGAAATCAGTTCTGTAGTTACATGGCAGTCGCTACACATTCGGAGGTTTTTCGTGATTCTGATTGGTGAGCCTGGACTTGTGTGAATAAGCGCAAAAGCTATGGCAAGCTTTTGGCTGTGGCCAGCCAGTAATCTCTGCTTCTCCTCCTCATCTACATCAAACAATACCTCACATGTGTCTGGCCTGTAACCTTCAAATCTTAATTGCCAGCCTATCTGATACAACATTTCATAGATTTCCTCACTTTGGGAGTGTGACTTGTCCTGCGAGACGAACTTGTGCAATGTCCTATTCACCTTTACAATACTGAATCCTGGCACTTGGATCAACTTCTTCTGCACCATCATTTTCCGCACCGCAGCCATGTCATCCCATCTCTGAGCTTGTGCATATATGTTTGATAGAAGCACGTAATCACCAACACATTGTTGGTCCAATTCGAAAAGCTTTTTGCTTGCCAGTTCTCCTAATGCAGTGTTGTGGTGAACTCGACCAGCACTGAGCAAGCATCGCCACACAACATTGTTTGGTTCCATCGGCATTTTTTCGATGACTTCATGTGCTTCATCAAGCATCCCGGAGCGTCCAAGGAGATCAACCAGGCACACATAATGCTGCATTGTGGGAACAATTTTGTGTTCCACTCTCATCTTATCAAAACAGTGAAGGCCTTCATCCACAAGTCCTGAATGACTGCAGGCACTCAGCACACTTGTGTAGACTGTTTCATCTGGCTCCACTCCATCTCCTAGCATATCAAAGAAGACATCTAATGCTTCTTTGCCATGACCATGAATGGCAAGGCCAGAGATCATGACACTATAAGTGTGCAAATTCTTTCTTTTGGGCATCTTGTTGAACAGAGAGAGTCCCTTCTCCAAACAACCACATTTGACATACATATCAATCAAGGATGTGTAGGTTATAACATTGAACTCAACTAAGTTCCTAACTGCAGCACCATGTATGCACCTCCCCAAATCAAGCTTATTCAAATGGGCACATATGGATAACACACTGACCAGTGTACTCGCATCAGCCTTCCATCCACCCATCTGCATTTCTTCAAACAGCATAAGCCCCTCATTATAGAGACCCAACTTACTGTAGACTGAAATAACAGCACTCCAAGATGCAACAGTTTTTTGAGGCATAAGATCAAATGTTTGACGACATGACTTGACCTCCCCACATCTGCCATACATACTGATCAAGCTGTTCTGTATAAAAACATCAGAACCAAAGTCTAGTTTTAGAACTAACCCATGAATCTGAACGCCTTCCCCCAGAGCTGACAAATGAGCACAACCCTTGAGAACAAATGGAAAAGTGAATCCGTCTACCCTTACATCTGCTTCAACCATCTCCCTGTACAGCAGAAAGGCCTCCTCTGGCTCACCCTTCTCCACATAGCCTCTGATCATGGTGTTCCAAATAAATGGATTTGGATCCTCAATTCTGTCAAAGATTGAGCGTGCATAGTCCATGCTACCCCAAACAGAGAGAGCACAGGCTGCAACAAGGTCACCTGCCCTGTGAACGCCCTGATCAAGCCCAAGCTTGATACTTTGAGCATGCAACTGCTTGAACTCATCAATGGTACTGCAGTTTCTCAACTGTGAAAAACAATCCAGCTCCTTCGCTTTGAGTTCTGTGATCAATCCTTGGCCTTCTAGGGGATTACAGAGATGGGTCTGGCTCAAAACTAGTGACTCCATGATACAAATCAACTGCAACTAGGCATCCTCACTTGGTCACTGCTACCACCATCATCATCATCATCACCAAAATGCCAGAAACCAGCATCACCACCATCACCATTGTAGCACTAAGCTTTATGACGATGATTGATTGGTATAAGAGTACTAGAAATACCCTCTTTTCTGTTCTTTTTTTTATGACAACCGAATGAGTGAGGTGGTGAGAAGGGGGCTGGCATCAAACCATGGTTGGTCGCTCTGGGAATCTAGAGCGGTTGCTGTCTTTGGATAGCCATAAATTATTGGAGACATAGCATCCATGAAAAATATAAACTATGAAAAGGATGGGATATTGGATGGATAGGATGATGGCTAGGAAATCTATCTATCTATCTATCTAATTGGTCACTGCCACGTCTTCCAAAATCTGGTTGAAATGACAAAATACCCCTCAATTTTTTTATAAAAAATTATGTTAGCGATTTAGTGGCCGAAGCAGCTACCACGTGGAAATGTTTAACTGCGTTCCTACTAAAACGTCCTACATCATTTAAGTAACTCCTAAAAGATCATCCGCTCTGGACATATCTTTGCAGCAGATAAATTGGTGGCTTGAGTTTCAATTCACAAAAAAAAAATGCTCCACTTTTTTTTTTTTACTTGGAGAAACCGCCCTAGGGCGCAGACCTAGCCGCGCTGGCTCAGCCTGCTGTACTTAGGGTCGCTGTTCTGTCAGCGTAAAACTTCAAAGGCTTACCCCTCTACCTCAGAGAGTCGCCAAGCTACCGCTTATGCATGGGTTGACGTCCATGGGATTTGAACCTAGACTGCCCATCAAACGATCTAGGCCCCATCCCATCCCACTATGTCAAAACCGGCCACTTATTGCCAACTACCCTTTGTTTATATTAGAGTTGCAAACGGTTGGAACAGCCAAAAATTGTGAAACCTCCATCTTAGATCAGACTAGTTTGCATCCCTAGTTTATATGCAAGTGACAGCATAGTGTGATAATTTTTTTTTTTAATACCAGGACGAAATCACCAGTTTGGTTTGAATGTCATGTTAGAGCTGAGAGATGCAGTCCAATTTCTATGTTCGTGGTGTAAAACTTTATGAGTAATCCCCTATCAATCAGGACAGTTTCCTATTGACTTTGGCCTTGCAGCAAGGATGAACACCCCAAAGTATTGACTTAGGCCTTGCCATAACATAACTTAAGCACTTCAAGCTCACTCATCTAGCCAGCCATGTTACAAGGTTACTCCAATTCGCTCTCATGTTGCTCTTATATAGTATTCTTAGCTGTAAAATCCTCAAAAATGTTGTGTCTCATATCCTTTCTGTCGTGTCCCTGTGACATAGCTTGCTAGGTACATAAGAACATTTTTTCCCTTTTTTTGATAACCACTAAGATGAGCCGTAATGGACCCCATCTTATAGTGGTAAAACCTCGAGAGAGTGGACCGGCACCACAAGAGGGCATCATGTGCAATCACATTGTACACTTTGAGTTTGCCTCTGCACCTTACTGCCCTCCATCTATGAGGTACATAGTCCCTGAGCTGTGGGGCCCAACAGAAGATGTAAGGCAGACAAAGTGCAGTGCCACACCAAAGTGTACAATGAGATTGCACCTGAAAACAATTGGTTTTTTTCATTTCAATATATCATGTGTAGGGGTGTCAATGGGTCTGGTTTACCTGGACCCAACCCAGACCAAACCCTATAGGGTCCACTGATAAATAAAAAGACTCAATTAAGACCCGAGTCCAGACCCGAAGGTCTGATTAATACATAGATCCGGGTATAGTTTGTGAAATTTTATACTAGACTCAAACCCGACCCAAGTTCCAATTAAGACCTGCAATTTTTTCAGTGCAAAAATGATAAAAATTATTATTTTATTGGGTATAATCCGGGTCTGATTCATATAGTTCTTATCAGATCTGGGTATGGTTTCTCTTGTAGTGGACCCGATACTATACCCAAAACTTGGGTCCAAGTCTAGTTCCACTGGGTCCGAACCAAACCCAACCCGTCGACACCCTAATAATGTGAAACACATTTTGACGAAAAAAAAAACCTATAGCTGCCTGTTGCCATTAAGGGATCACCCTAAAGTTTTATGTTTGACAAATGTGAGTGTATTTAGTAAAAAGAGGTTTGAATATTTTGGAACATTCGCAAACATAATTTGTAAATGTTTTACTATATTTGCAAACCTCCTTTAACTAAATACTCTTACATTAGCGAGAATGTGCTATTGTCTATGTCTTTTATGCGATTTTAGGAAAAGGTGGTTCTCATATTTTGAAGATATTAACATGATTTGCAAAAGTTGCACTATATTTGTAAACATTCTTTAACTAAATACTTTCACATTTGTGAATGTTTCAACCTTCCCATGCAAATGTCCTCACACATTTGTGAATGTTTTCATGCATGTTCCTCTTATGCAATTTTTGTAAAGTAAGGTTTGCTCATTTTGAGGACATTCACAAACATAATTTGCAAAAGTCGTATTACAATTGTAAACTTCTTTTAACTAAATACTCTCATATTTGCAAAATATTTTGACCTTTGCATGAGAATGTCATCACACATTTGCAAATGTCCTTATTCTTGTATCCCTTATGCAATTTTAGTAAAATAAGGTTCACACATTTTGAGAACATTCATAAATATGATTTGCAAATGTCTTACTATATTTGTAAATCGCCTTTAACTAAATACTCTCACATTTTTCTAATGCTTTGACCTTCGCATGTGAATGTCCTCCTTCTTGTGCCCCTTATGCAATTTTAGTATAAGGAAGTATGCACATTTTGGAGACATTTGCAATAATGATTTGCAAAATGAGAAAAATGACTTAAAAAGTCTATAATAAAATTTTTGAACATGAGAGAATTTCAGTAAATTATGAGATATTTTGGAAAACATGCTATTTTACAAAGACAATATGGTCATTTCCCATTAAAAGAATCCCTCTATTCATAACCTATGAGAATTGTTTTCACTGGATGCACAATTCCGTTGTTTCAGCCAAGTGGAAAACAAAAATAACATAACAAGTCACGTAGCTTTTCTTTTTTCAAAGAATCTCCATCACCACCTACACCAGTGGCGTAGCTAGGATTCATGTGAGGGGGGGGGGGGGTGCAAACAGGGGTGTAGAAAAAAAAATGGTGTGATAGTTGGGGGTTCGGGGGCAGCGCCCCCGATTTTTTTTTTGTTGAGATAAAATAAAAAATGGCTACAATTATTAATAAAAATCTATTTCATATGGACAAATCAAACTATTTGCTGCAGTCAGGGCTGGGATAGGACTGGGCTTTAAAAAAAAAAATTAACAGTTTCAGGAGGCAGGACTGGGCTACAGCCCAGTCCAGCCCCCCCTAGCTCCGCCTCTGACCTACACAGGTAACTTCCAAGATAGAATGATCATGTGCTATCCGTTCAATTTTCTAGTCAACCACCTACACATACACAAGTTAATATTCGGGACCATTGAAGGGACGAAACCATTGAGTCTAAATCATCTTTTTTTTTCATATTTGTTAGATTTTTTTGCATATCAAACTTCATGGACATGATCTACAAGGTTTGTTTAGTAGAAAATGAGTTATAAATCATGTGATTGTGAAATATAAGGTTTTTTAAGAGCTTCAAAATCAACAACCCAAACTACTAACACAATCCAAGGTTTGAGCCTTAGCAAACAAATCATGTTGTGGTCAGATTGAATAGATAAAGCTTGAAACTATGATTTTAAGCTCAATAGTCCTGTGCCTTCAATAGCACCAAATATTGATCCTAGATACACTTATATATATATACTATAGGGCACAAAAAACAAAATTTCATTGCACTCCCAAGAACACTTAAGTGTTTTTGCTATGGAACCCATTGTCACAGGTCCAGGGGAGGTCAGGGACAGCAGCCAGCAAGCAGGGTTTGGCTAAGCCTCCATTTTAAACGGCTTAATGCACAGGCTTGCGAACACGGCTAAACCTGGTGTGCCTATGGGCTTGAGCATGCACTTTGCACCAGTGTTGTCAGCATTGAATCAGCTAATTCAAATAGAAACGGCTCTTTGCGGATTTTCTAGAAAAATAGATTGAATCGGTTTTAGCTTTATTTTTTAGTTGTTATGAATATGATAGTTGTGATATTTACTGGTTGTTTGATTGTTTAGGCATTAAATTCATATTTTAGAATTTGATTGGACCATACAAGTCATCATTCATTTTATTTCTGTATTTTCATAAATTTCTTTGATATGTTTTTTTAGAATTTTTTTAAAACGAATCAAAATTTTGAAAATGGCCATTCCAAATGATACGGTTCAAGCCTAAAGATTTGGTTAAAAAACTGATTTTGACAACATTGCTTTGGGTATATCTGAAAGAACTACGAACACAGCAAAATAATGATAATACTTGAATAATATGATCTAGCTATTCAACTATGAATATTTATAGTTTGGTTGTAGACGGTTTTTACAATAGACAGGAATACAATGGTTACAATACATTGAGTTATCTAATTCAACTATAACTCATGTCATTTGGCTTATATTGAGGAGTCCACAGAGCTATTCATCATATTATTTGGCTTATCTTGAGAAGTCCACACAGCCAAGAGAGTTTGTAGCCAAGAGAGTTTGTAGATCCTACTCTTGGTTATTATCCTTAATACGCCCCTGCAAGCTCAGACACACGTTGAGCTTGTCACAGAATTCATGAAATTTTGAGGTGGGCAGCGGCTTGGTGAGGCCATCGGCAAGCTGATCTCCGGAAGAAATGAACTGAATGTGAAGATTGCCAGAATGTACGTGATCCCAAACAAAGTGAAAATTAATCTCAACGTGCTTCGTGCGAGCATGAAACACACGGAGTTTGTAGCTAAAAATAATGCGCCAAGATTATCACACCAAAAAACTGACGGTTTGAACAGGGACACGCCGAGTTTCGTAAGGACTTTAGCCAGAGCAGGTTGGAGGCAACACAAGCAAGCGACTTATACTCAGCTTCAGTGTTGGATCCGGCAACAATGCATTGTTTGCGAGAAGACCACGAGATAATATTGTTGCCTAAGAAGACAACAAAGCCATCGGTAGACTTGCAATCATCCGGACAGCATGCTCAGTCGACATCATATAAGGCACTTAAAACAAAAGATGAAGTTGGGCGAAGGAGAAGGCCATATTCAACGGTGTCTTTCAAGTAGCGAAGTATGTGTTTAACTGCAGACAAATGTTCATCAAGAGGCTGGTGCATATACTGACAGACTTTGTTAACAACAAATGCAATGTCTGGCCAAGTAAGTGATAAGTATTGCAAGCCACCCATGATGCTACGATATATCGTAGGATTAAAAAATAATGCAGTCCCAACTTTGGTGAGCTTAAGGGAAGAGATCATTGGTGTAGTAACCGGCTTAGCTTCGGTCATGGAGGCTTTTTTGAGAAGATTAATAGTATACAGTCGTTGAGAGAGATGTACACAATTATGAAGATAATTAACTTCAATACCCAAAAAATAACTTAACCAGCCAAGATCTTTGATAGAGAATGTGGTGTTGAGATTTGCAATCATGCGAGTGATGGCCTCGAAGAAGTTACATGTGATGATAATGTCATCTACATAGACAAGCAAGAACATGATGAGATGATGATCTTTGTAGATGAAGAGAGAGGCATCAGACTGAGACATGATGAAGCCGTGTGACAATAAGTACGAGCTCATGCGTTGGTATTATGCCCTGGAAGCTTGTTTAAGCCCATAGATGGTACGATCCAATTTGCAAACATGGTTAGGGAACTTAGCATCTTCGAAGCCAGGCGGCTGGCTCATGTACGCATCTTCATCGAGATTGCCACTGAAGAAGGCATTGTTGAAGTCAAGTTGACGGATGATCCATTTGGAAGAGACGACAAGAGAGAGAGAACAACCCGAATAGTGGTGGGCTTGATGACAGGGTTGAAGGTCTTAAAGAAATCAAGTCCTTCCTGATGGAACCCTTTGGCCACAAGGCATGCCTTGTACTGAGCAATGGTACCATCAGAGTGGCATTTGATACGGTAGACCCACTTGCAACCGATGATATTGAGATGTGACCACGGAGGTATGAGATGTCACGTCTGATTACTCATAAGCGCATTATATTCTTGTTGCATCGTCAATTGTCCCTGAGGAAGTTGAGAGGCTTGTTTAAAGGTAGTGGGTTCTGATTCAAGGAACGAGGCATGGAGACCGGTAAGGACAAGTGGGCAAAGAGAAGTCACAAAAATTTTGGGTTTTAGGGAGTCAGTCATGGATCAGGTGACCATTGGATAGGAGTGATCCGGTGGACGATTAACAACTGGTCTGGGTAGAGGTGGGGGAGAGATGGGAGGTGGAGTTGGAAGGGAAGTAGGAGACAGTGGGGCATCTAAAGATGAATCTGAAGCAGGAGAGGAAGCCGGTTGAGGCAATGACTCATGCACGGTATTTTCAGCAGTAGGTGGGTAAGAGAAGGGCACAAGAGAAGAAGTGGTAGAGTATAGATTGAAAGGTACGACAGGTGGAGCAGACAGAGAAAGACTCCACTAAGACACAACCGAGGAAGGGAGGGAAGACGAGTTGGATAAAACAGGGATATTGGGAGAAGTCTTGTCAAAATATATATGACGAGAGATGTATGTACAGTCAGTTTGAGGATGAAAGCAAATATAGCCTTTTTGACAAGATGCATAACCTAGAAAAATACAAGGTAGGGTTTGGGGTTGAAATTTAGACTTGTTGTAAGGTATGAGTAAAGGGTAGCAGAGGCATCAAAATAAACGTAGGTGAGAGTAATCGGGCTTATGGTGGAAGAAAAGTTCATATGGCGTATGGTGTTTTAGGACAAGGGTTGGTAGTCGGTTGATGATGTAAACAGTCGTTCAGAACACATCGACCCAATATTCAAAAGTTAAATGAGTACCATTGAGCATGCTTAAGCCAGTTTCAACAACATGGCGATGCTTGCGCTCAACCAGACCGTTCTGCTTGGGTGTGTGCGGGCATGAGAGATGATAGAGTATGTCGTGTTGTTGAAGATAGGTCTTGAACTCTGAACTAGTAAATTCATCACCATTATCATATTGAAAAGACTTAATAGTAAAGTCAGTTTGAGTTTCAACAATAGGCTTAAAACTTTTAAAGCAGTCAAAGGCTTGAGATTTATTTTTCATGTGAAATAACCAACAAAATCTTGAATAATCATCAACTAATAATAACACCACAACAAAGCAGTGGATTAGCGACAACCACATTCCGTCACGATTCTGTCGCTAACAGGCTTAGCGACGACGAGGCGACGATATGCTTACGTCGCGAATTTTTCGACGCTAACTGACGACGAAATAAATTCGTCGCCAGGTCCGTCGCTAATTGCGATGGAATAACGAGCGATGTATTCCGTCGCCAATCCGCCAGTACTAAACGACAACCTCGGCTTGACGATGGATTTACGTCCGTCGCTAAGCCGTCGCTAGATTTATTTGCATAGCGACGGATGTTTTCGTCGCTAATCTGTCGCAAACACGAAAAAAAATAAAAAAATTTATTTGAAAATTAAATACCGAGAACGGTACAATTTATATTTCCTGTATAATTTATATTTCCTGTAAATAAAAAACAAACTACAAAAAAAAATCCTTATAAAAGGAATCTACAACAATTAATCGTTCCACCTTAAAATTAACACGTTTAATTATTTACAATTCAACAATTACAATTAGGAAACAACAAAAAATAGAACTTCTTCAACACAGTTCTCTAATCATCGCCAAGATTTTGTGTATCTTCTTGTTCATTGTCTTTATCTGTCCCTTCAGCTCCGCTACGCAGATTATCGCTAGCAGCCTACACAAGAAAAGAACAGTCAGTATTGATAAACAAAATATAATGAAATAAATTACACACTATATGTGATTCTATCATGTGCTCATATGTGTTCTAAGGCAATAAAAAAACTTTATATGTGATTCTATCATGCTCATATGTGCTCTAAGGCAGGCAAAAAACTCTATATGTGATTCTATCATGAATTATATGTGTTTTAAGGCATTAAAAAAAATTTATATGCGATTATATCATGCTCAGATGAGTTCTAAGGCAGCTACAAAAACTCTATATGTGATTCTACCATGCTCATATGTGCTTTAAGGCAGGCAAAAAGCTATATATGTGATTCGATCATGCTCGTATGTGTGCTAAGGCAGTCAAAAAATTGAATATGTGATTATAGCATGCTCATATGTGTTCTAAGGCAGACAGAAAAACTCTATATGTGATTCTATCATGCTCATATGTGTTTTAAGGCAAGCAAAACAAAAAACTTTATATGTGATTCTATCATGCTCATATATGCTCTAAGGCAGGCAAAAAACTTTGTATGTGATTATATCATGAATGATATATGTTCTAAGGCAGTAAAAAAACTCTATATATGATTTTGGCATGCTCATATGTGTTTTAAGGTAGTCAAAAAACTGAATATGTGATTATAACGTGCTCATATGTGTTTTCAGACAGTCAAAAAACTGAATATGTGATTATAGCATGCTCATATATGTTCTAAGACAGTCAAAAAAACTTTATATGTGATTCTATCATGCTCATATGTGCTCTAAGGCAAGCAAAAAACTTTATATATGATTATAGCATGCTTATATGTGCTCTAAGGCAGGCAAAAAACTCTATATGTGATTTTATCATGCTCATATGTGCTCTAAGGCAGGCAAAAAGTTATATATGTGATTTGATTATGCTCATATGTGTTCTAAGGCAGACAAAAAACTGAATATGTGATTATACCTGAGAAGGACCTGCAATCGAAGATGCCATGTTCAGCACAAGATTCTTGATCTCATCTCGGAGAAAGGGGGTGACAGTGTCATAAAAGTAGTCATTCATTTTGTCCTTAATGATCTGGCGTACATCATCACCAGAAAGAATAGGCTGCTGCTTGGAGCTTATGTCAGCGAAAGAAGTCTGTGAGCCGTAACTGGAAGAAGCAATAACCGGTGAAGTGTTCAGATTACTCCTAAACCTGAACATGCGACATTTTTTGGGTTCACCTGCTGCAGTCACCCATGCTCCAGGATCAAATGATGGATGTTGAGTATCGTCATCGCCATATCGCTCTACCATCTGTTGCTTATATGCCTCCTACGAAATAATGTTTAAAGTATGCATTAATAATTAATGATAACATTATGATAACTTGCATATTGCAATAATTATTAATAGAATAAATACATATCGTTGTCGTTCTCGCCTTTTCTGATACGAAAACTCCTGTGGTTTTCCATTTATGTATTTCAACAAACACATCCTTATATGGTACAATGCCTCCTTTTTCTGCTTCCTGCAAAGTTAAAGGACAAAAGATTTAGTTTACAAGTTTGCAACAATACTTATAAAATTAATATTATATATTGATGAGTTACCATTTTCTTCAGGTGGCTCCCAAATGTCTTAGATCCACCTGTGTGTAGATGGGCTTCGGGCATTTTCGCTCGATTTTGTGCAGCCTTTGCAGAGCGATTTCGAAATGCATCTTCCGCCCACTTATCGCACATTTCATCTCAATAATCTCTCCTGATAGTAATAGGGCCATGATCCTTCCACTGTAGCGGATCATCTATTACGACAGATGTTTTTTTTTGCTGCAGTCTTCATATTGTGCAGCATGTCTGCAAATCGATTGGCAACCACCTTTTGCCACACCTTCCTTACATCATTTTTTTTCATCATAGTTGCGAAGCGATTCGAAGCCTACAAATATTTTCAGAAAGTTAGTAGACATTACTTAAAAAAAATTAAATATAAAACACATTAACTATGATGAACAACTGTATACCGTGAATGAGGACCATAATCTGTCTAACACCTCCTTTAGGTACTCTTTCCATTAAGCAACCGGTCCTGGTAGATGTTGAAGAAGTGAATTCCTAATCTTCCGTACTACTTCTTATGGCTCAAACCTCGTGTTGCACATGAATTGGTACACAGTAAATATCAATATAAAATATTTATAAGATATGCAATAATTGAAAATGAAATACTTACGGTCGATTATCGATATACACTATTCGAATGAGTCTTATTGTGCCAGACTGAGAAGACTCTGCTTCTTATGTTGGCTCATGACTTGTGTGATCAACTGGTGTAGGTGAGTCGTGTATAGGCGAAACATCATCTGTAAAAAATACGTTAGAAATTCTCAGAATGCGCATTTGAACTAATCAAGCATCCAATTAGTTATATGATATACCTATCAGAGGAGCCCGTGAAGATGAAGGTTAGGCCTGACTACTACTGGATGAGCGACTACTGTAACCTCCACGAACCATATTCTAACAAATAACATATGTCATACAATACATTCAAATAATTCACACCAAGTATTACAATACATTAAGTCATTCGCATCAAGTATTACAATAATTTAAATCATTCGCATCAAGTATTGCAATACATTCAAATGATTCGTAACAAGTATTACAATGCATTCAAATCATTCATATCAGGTACTGTAATGCATTCAAGTCATTCACATCAAGCATTGCAATGCATTCAAATCATTCGCATCAAGTATTACAATGCATTCAAATAATTCAAATCATTCACATAAAGTATTGCAATAATTCAAATCATTCGTTACATAAATTACAATATATTCAAATAATTCAAAGCATTCACATGAAGTATTGCAATGCATTCGAATAATTCGTATCAAGTATTACAATACATTCAAATAATTCAAATCATTCACATCAAGTATTACAATGCATTCAAATATTTTATGGCAAATTCTCATTTTTGGGAAACATACTCTTCACAATCATGCACAAACGGTCAAAACATGATTGACTCAAATTATACTCGGACTTCAAATTCATTAGTTGAAGAACTGCATACAAGATAGTGTGACTCTCGCAACTGTTCCAAAGTGGCTCATCAGCATCTCTAAGTAAATCATAAAATCTACTAGCTGCATCATTTGGTGATTCTTTATCTACGGCAGTTCTTACATCACTAAAACTCATAGCAGAACCCAGTTCTGTTCCTGCGGCATCAAATATCAAATTCGTATATGGATTATCGTGCACCACATTCACCCGTGCATCAAAATTGTTTCTAAATTCTTCTTCATGAAATGTCAAGTTCTGATAATCACTCACAAAACCCTTCCTGTATAGGTGATGTCTAACGCTATGAGGTTCTATAAATCGATTATTCTTACAAATCTTGCAGGGACACCTAATCTGACCTGTGGAATCCATTGTACTGACACTTGCCGTTGCAAATTCAATAAAACTGTCAACACCATCTATATATTTGTGTGATAACTCATTGTCCACTATCCTACGGTACATCCACTCACGGTTTGCAGTCATTTTCTTATGATGTTACGAATAATAGCCTAACTAATTAAAAGAGAACAATCAGAATGCTACGATGAAGAAAATATCAAATTTATCATGCAATATATGATGTCATACAGTAACAAGAATTTTGATGCATGCATTGATAACTTAATATTTTCATGTGCAAACTATTAATGACACGATACGATCATTTGAAACATGCTTTCATTATACAACTTCACATGGAAGTCATAATCAAATTGAAAGTAACTACATGCAAGCATGGATACAATTACATCAAACATTACAATACAACGTAATCATTCATATCAAACAAATGGCAAACATGTACATGCAGCAAACACACTTCAATATCTCACTAACTACTATCATGCCTAGCATGGACTCCGTACTCCAAAAATAAGAACACTTCAATATTCATACATCAAAATCATGCTCAGCATGATCTACGAACTCCAACAAAGCAACCCTAAATATCAACAACTAAGTGAGTGTGTGAACAATAAAGTGTTACATCTAACAAATTAAATAACATGTGATACGCTTGCATCACTTACTCACCACGGGTATTTACCCGATTTGCATTGTTTTTGTCACTTACTTACCACAGGTGGCTGAGCATGAGCTGGTTCCGTTGAAAAATCTGCACAAAAAAATGTTGTTTTAAAATGAAGTCACCACGAAAAAAAAGTGGTTGTTCCGGCAATGGGTCGACTCCCCTGCTGTTCCGGCAGGGGGTCGACCCCGTTACGGAACATAGGGGGTTAACCCCCTTATGGAACATAGGGGGTTAACTGACCCCCTGTTCGGGCAGGGGGTCGACCCCCAACCTTTCCGCCAGTGAGTCGAACCCCTGCTGTTCCGGGTTAAACCCCTACTGGGGTCGACCCCCTGCCGGAACAGCAAGGGGGGGGGGGTCATTTACCTATCTCCGGGCGGTGGGACCGACGAACGGCAGGAGTGGGACCGACGAACGGCGGGAGCGGCGAACGGTGGGAGCAGTGAAAGAAGAAAAGGAAAAGCTGTCTGGGATTAGGGTTATTTGAAACTTAGCGACGGCTTAGCGACGAAATTAATCTGTCGCTAAGCCAACGTAAATCAAATTTATGAAACGAGCGACGGACTATATTCCATCGCCAAGTCCGTCGCTAAGTAGCGACGGACTAGATTTTGTCGCAAACGTCATCGCCAAATGGTGCGGTCGTAACGACAAAACAGTATGTCACAAAATCCGTCGCTAAGTAGCAACGGACTAGGCGATGGACTATATTCCGTCGCTATTTTCGTAAGCTTCATTAATTATTGCGACGGATGTTTGTCGCTCGTTAATCCGTCGCTAACTAGCGACGGAATATTTCTGTCGCTAACAACGTATTTTCTTGTAGTGTAAGTAATATCTAAAGCCTTCTCTAGACACCACAGAGGCAAGACCCTAGACGTTTGCATGCAAAAGTTCTAGAGCCCGTGAACTACAAGATTGAGAATGACCAAAAGGTAATTTATGAGCCTTGTCGGTGAGACAGTTAACATAAGTTTTTATATGTCTCTCTTTATTTACAGAAATACTATTATTGGATCCAATGAAGAAAATGATAGTTTTGTTGGCATGTTCGAGCCACTGATTCCACAGGTCGAAGAACTGTCGATTGGCTGTATATGCTGCTGAAAGTAATTGGTCATTGCTTGCCTTGATAGGATATAGTCCCACACTGGTTTTCTGGTCATGAAGTTGAATCTTGCTTGTCTGACGGTCTTTAACAACGAAGTGAGATGGTGAGAATTCAAAAACACAATCATTTTCCTAAGTAAATTGACCAATAGATAATAAGTTCTTTGTGATGGCTAGAACATGCAAGACATTTTTTAACGAGAACCGAGTTCCTTTAGATGAGAGAACCATATCTCCTATATTGGAAATAGGGAGAGTCTTATCATTAACTACTATAATAGAGTCACTCCCAAGATATGGAGATTTATTGTAAGATTTTGCTTATGCATAGTCAAATGATTGGTGGCGTCTGTGTCGGGATACCAATAATCATCTCCTCCTTGTTGCATAGACATCACTAAGAAAGCTTTTGGAATGTCCCAGCAATCCTTAGCAATGTGCCCTCGTCTGCCACAATATTGACAGGTTACAGGTGCTCGGGAGTTGAAGTAGCCTTGGTTGTTGTTCAAATGGGAACCACGTCCATTCTCCCTACCTTGATTCCACCATCCTTTATAGGATCCATGATCGTGGCCTCTACCTCGAGAGGTAGAGAACGCAGTTTGGTTGGTTTCTTGGACATCAGTCGGTTTAGAGTGCAATATGAACACTCTTTTTTCTTGGTTGATTAGTAAATCATATAAATTAGCAAACTCGTAAATAGTGGAGCCCGTCGTGACTGACGTGATGAAGCTTTTGTTTTCGATGGGGAGGCCATTTAGTGTTATCTGAATAAGATCTGAATCGTTGACAGGATGACTTGAGGCCACCAACGAGTCAGATAAAAATCTGATCTTGTCGAGATAGGCCAACATGTCCATTGATTCCTTCTTAATGAAGGTTAGTTCCTTTTTTCAACATCATGATGTGCAAAGGTGATTGCAAATCATAGACTTTTTTCAACATTATTCAAGCTTCACGGGCAGACTTAGTTCTTATTATTTGCCCGAGGACTACCTCAGAGATCGTAGCCTTGATCCAACTTAAGGCAAGTTGGTCTTCTTTACGCCATGCATGATAGTCAGGGTTGACTATCTGGCTACCTTCTTTGTCAGATATAAACTCAACGGGTTTAGAAGATGACCCATTAATAAAGCTCAATAAGTCTTGACTTACCATAACGGATTCCAGTTGAGAGCGACAGAGAAGATAATTTTCTCGATTCAACTTGATAGAGACAAGACTTGCAACAACGTTCCATTAGGTTGCTGATACAGTGGGAGTCGTCAAGCTACTCGAGCTAGACGCGGTGGACGCCATTAGACTGCTAATTGGAGATGATAGCTTTGATACTATGAAAGAACTATAAACATAGCAGAATAATGATAATACTTGAATAATACGATCTCGCTATTCAGCCGAGTCATCAATATGAATATTTATAGTTTGGCTATACACGGTTTTTACAATAGACAAAAATACAATGGCTATAATACATTAAGTTATCTAATTCAACAATAACTCATATCATTTGGCTTATCTTGAGGAGTCCACACAGCCATTCATATCATTTGGCTTATCTTGAGAAGTCCACACTCCCAAGAGAGTTTGTAGATCCTACTCTTGGTTATTATCCTTAATACGCCCCTGCAAGCTCAGACACACGTTGAGCTTGTCACAGAATTCATGAAATTTTGAGGTGGGCAACGGCTTGGTGAGGCCATCGGCAAGCTGATCTCCGGAAGAAATGAATTGAATGTGAAGATTGCCAGAACGTACGTGAACCCGAACAAAGTGAAAATTAATCTCAACGTGCTTCGTGCGAGCATGAAACATGGAGTTTGTAGCTAAAAATAATGCACCAAGATTATCACACCAAAAAACTGACGGTTTGAACAGGGACACGCCGAGTTTCGTAAGTAAGGACTTTAGCCAGAGCAGGTTGGAGGCAACACAAGCAAGCGACTTATACTCAGCTTCAGTGTTGGATCAGGCAACAATGCATTGTTTGCGAGAAGACGACGAGATAATATTGTTGCCTAAGAAGACAACAAAGCCAGTGGTAGACTTGCAATCATCCAGGCAGCATGCTCAGTCGGCATCAGATAAGGCACTTAGAACAAAAGATGAAGTTGGGTGAAGGAGAAGGCCATATTCAACGATGTCTTTCAAGTAGCGAAGTATACGTTTAACTGTAGACAAATGCTCATCAAGAGGCTGGTGCATATACTGACATACTTTGTTAACAGCAAATGCATTGTCTGGCCAAGTAAGTGATAAGTATTGCAAGCCTCCCATGATGCTACGATACATCATAGATTTTGAAAATAATGCAGCCCCAACTTTCGTGAGCTTAAGAGAAGAGCTAATTGGTGTAGTAACCGGCTTAGCTTTGGTCATGAAGGCTTTTTTGAGGAGATTAATAATATACAGTCATTGAGAGAGATGTACACAATTATGAAGATAACTTCAATACCCAAAAAATAACTTAACTAGCCAAGATCTTTGACAGAGAATGTGGTGTTGAGATTTGTAATCATGTGGGTGATGGCCTCGAAGAAGTTACTTGTGATGATAATGTCATCTATATAGACGAGCAAGAATATGATGAGATGATGGTCTTTGTAGATGAAGAGAGAGGCATCAGACTGAGACATGACGAAGCTGTGTGACAATAAGTACGAGCTCAGAAGTTGGTACCATTCATGATATCTCTATATATGCATATAAGACAATGCTGATTTTCTACTGGTTCACAACTCGTAGAAAATTTTAGGCAAAAATTTCGTAGGAACCTTATTCAAAATATGCACAACAGTCCTTAAAGCTTCACCCCACAACTTCATGGAAAGTGTTGAATAATTCAACATGGCCCTGACCATTTCTTTAAGCGTACGATTTCTCCTTTCAGCTACATCATTCTGGTAGGCACTATCAGGCATGTTATATTAAAGCACAATGCATTTCTCTTTGAAAAAACTACCATAATATTTGTCACCTTTATCAGACCTGACTATTTTAATAACTTTATCGGTTTGTTTCTCTACTTCTTTATTAAATTTCTTAAACATCTAAAAAATATCAAATTTTTCAAAGATCAAGTAGAGATACATATACCATGAATAGTTATCAATAAAAGTGATAAAATATTTTTTGCTTGTATAAAAAGGGATAAATGGTCCACATATATCCGTATGGACTATCTCTAATATCTCACTACTGCGTTTGGCACCCTCTTTATATGTGTTTGTATGCTTAGCCTTTATACAATCAACACACGAGTCATTATCGATAAAATTTAGAGATTTCAAGATCCCTTCATTTACAAGTCTCTTTATTTTTTTTTTTTAGAGATATGACCCAACCTTCGATGCCAAAGCATGTATGATTTATCATTAATCATGCTATGTTTATTCTCAACCAATGTGTATTCAGAAGTAAAAGACTCCTGAGTTTGGATCTTTACGTTTAATTTATACAAACCATCATAAATTGGTGCAGAACTAATTTCAATAGAATTTTTATAAATGAACAATTTAGAATTTTTAAACTTAAAACAATATCCAAATTTATCCAATTTTGAAATTAAGTTTCTACTATATGATGAAATATAAAAGACATCATGAAGATCCAAATCTATGCATGTATCTAAAGTAATCCTGCAGGTCCCACACCCTTCACATGCGAACGCATCTTGTTTCTTGAATAGATATTCTTCACATGCATTGTTGGTTCTCTTCTGCTCAAGAACAGTTGTAGACAGTTGAAAATATGAACAGTAGCACCAGAATCAATCCTCTAACTATTTTCAAGAATTTGTAATAAATTATATTCATAAGAAATAAATGACAAATTATCTTTCTTTTCCAACCACTTCTTATACTTTATGCAATCTGCTTTCTTATGTCCCTTCTTCTTACAAAAGAAGCACTTTATGAGATCAGAGTCAGATTGATTGCTTTGGGATGTCTTATCCCATGTTGGCTTCTTCCTAGCATTTCTCTTGAATGCATTCTTCTTCGGTCCTATCTTGGGTGTATGAGAAGCTATATGTGCATTGTGCATCTTCTCTCTTTTCAATCTCTCTTCTTCTTCAACACACTTGGACATAAGTTCATTAAACGTACATTCATCATTATGTGTATTATAACAGATTTTTAAAGGTCCATACTCTAAGGGTAAGGACGCTATAACTAAATGCACTATGAAAGAATCAGAAATGGTTAGCTTCATGTCATTCAGCTGAGACGTTATGCTTCTCATCTCCAAAATGTGTTGGCAAATGTTTTCTCCTTCAGTATATTTTATAGATATGAGCTTTGACATCAGGATACTGGTTCTGGCCTTGTTTGAACTCACGAATTGTGCTTCAATAGCACTCAGGAATTCTCTCATTGTCCTGCGTTGCGGAATAGCACTGCGAATATTCTTAGCCACCTTAGATTGCAGAAGCAACAGGCTAAGTCTATTTGAGCGCTCCCACTTCTCAAAAGCACTCTTTTGATCAGCAGTGCTTTGATCAGTCAAGGCAGTGGGTTCATCTATCCTTAGGGCTAGATCTAAATCCATATACCCTAATGTAAAGAGAACAGTTTATTTCTAATCACTAAAGTTTGATTCATCTAGAAATGGAATCCACCTAGAGCCATCTAAAATCAAAGGACTAGAAACTGCACAACAAAATACATGTATCAAAAGGCATTTGTACGAGACAAAACTTAATAGAAAAAGTAAATGAATAAAGGCCCTTTATATGCTTATTTTCAGGTGAGTGTAAGGGGTCATTGAAGCCTTACTTTGGTAAGAGTTCCAACACGCAAAACCACTTCACCTTCCAACCATATTTGATAAAACTAAGGTTCTTGTGAAGTTAAACCATCAACACAAGGTACCTTTGGATACACATGTGCGATGTATCTTGACACATTTACTTTATTTTACCTTACTTAAATTTTAAACACGATAAAACTTCTTTTGGGTTGTTTATCGTTTCATGAATCTAAGTACAACAAAAATATTAGCTAAATCCATATGATAGTACAAAAATTTGACAACATACGGGTATTCAATCACTTTGGTGACATGAATTCACTAAGTCATCTAGCTATTCTTGATGCCAATGTTATACATTCATTTATGCATGCATAATTATAAATAAATGCATGAACAATAACAAAATTCAAGTTTAAATGGGTAAAACCTTGGGTTCATAAGTAGGAACCGATCTGAAAATACTCTGAACCAGTCTCAAACCGATCATCCAAGGGTCCAAAACATTTTTGAACCTTATGAACCGATGTCAAGTATGAACAAAAGCTCATAAAAACCCTATAATCGTATGCCAAAATCCCTGTATCTTCTAATATTTATGAAAACAGGGTCTTAGCATCTCAAAAACAGTGAGAAACTGGAAGGAACTGGTCAAAAATAACTCTGAACTGATCCCAGAAAGGGCTGAATCAGTCTCTGATCCAGTTCAGGCCAAACAGTGCCTGGAACCTTACTGGATCGAGTCTGATCCAGTTTTAACTTGATCTGGGTCTGACCCGGTTACCAATCAGATCTAGGTCTGACACAGTTATAACTAGATCCAGGTCTGACCCGGTATGAACCGAATTTGAGTCTGACCCGGTAATTACTGGATTCGGGTTTGACCCAGAATGAACCAGATCTTGGTCTAACCCGATACTAACCGGATTCGGGTCAGACCCAGTACTAACCAGATTCAGGTCAGACTCAGTTTTAACTAGATTTGGGTTCGATCCGATTTTAATTGGATCAGACCCATACCCAGACTCGATCTAGTTCCTGCGTTAAAATCAGAAAAATAGAAAACCCGAGGATTTATGTTTGCAAAAACTGTAAAATAGAAAGAGGGTTTACCCTCTTAGCTTGCCGGCGACCGATGTCACCTGTCGGCGACCCATGTTGCTTTTCGGCGACCCGCCTCATCTGTCGGCGACCCTCACGGAGCCCAGCCGGCGATGCTCCACCGACAATGATCCCGGCTCTGGCAAAACCTCACGCAGACCCTGATGGAGATGGCAGTGACCCACGTCGCCTGACAGCCTCCGACGACAACTCTTCCCACCTCGCCCGACGGTAGAGGGGGAAAAATCAAAAAAGGGTTTTAAAACCCTTATGCTACACATTTTCGGACGAATGTCGGTGATCCGGCGAAAGCAACCCCCTTTTTTGGTGACTAACCGTGGTTGCCCCCGACGACGGCTGAAACTCCTGCAGCTCGACGACCACAGGTAAAAACCCGATCTGTTTTTTTTTTTTTACTCTGTCTTCCCACGACGACAGTCGCCGTCTATCGGTGACACCATGTCGCTCCACGGTGACCTGTTGTCGACTGCCAGCAACGTTGCCCCACGACGACTCCGCCCTGTCAGAAAAACACTGTCGCCAGTCATCGAAAAAATGTCATCGCCCGCGCAGCGGAGGCATGGCATAGGCCCATAACCCATTGTTGGGTTCAGCCTACGCATAAACAACAAACAAAAGGAAGTTGTACCTGATGCCGCCATCGGTGAACCGGGATCGATGGCTGGCGGTGGCTGGAGCAAGGGAAGCTGCTAGTGGTGGCTGAACAGGGGAAAGCTTCTCCTCAACCGGACTGCTGCCCTCCACAAGCATAGGCTGTTGGATGGAGTCTGTGAGCAGGATCTGTTCCCTCACGGGATGAAAAAACATCGGATGAAAAGTAAGGCTCTCGACCTGTTTTTTTTTTCTTGTTTTTCCTCTGTATTTTACTTATTTCTCTGTATTCACCGTATTTGGGGGTCGCTCATGATATCCCTTTTATAGGCATAGAGTGAGAACGATTTGTGTAACCGTTCCCCCTGATTCTGTGCGAGTTTATCAGAAAGAACATCTTCTGGTGGGATGCTATCCACATCGTGGGTAATCACCGCCACACCGGTGGTTTATCCCAACAATATGGTTATATCTTTGTTTCAAGACAATGCATGTCTATTTTTATACGTGCTTTTTTGGGCAATTGCTTGCGTGGTATCTGTGATGCGTGTGGGATTTGATTTCTCGCCAGTGCCGAGTTTGGCACGATGGGAGGGGAGTTGTTAACTCACCATTCACCATTGGTGGTTTTCAGGCATTTAAGATTTAGAGCCTTCTATCTCTTTCTCAACATGGAAGGAGTACATGCTGTTAGTTGAGGCGGGGCGTAGCATGTGCCGATGGGATTCTCATTGCGTCTGAAAAAGAAAAGAAAAAATGAAGATTTATTGGATAATAGTTTCTCTCAGAGGTGGAATCTAATTCAACCCGACTCCAGGTTTGGATGATAGGAAGGATGAGAGGGGATCAGGTCGTCTGGGGGTTCCTTAGAGGCCGTTCATCTAGATGATGAACGGCATTCATACACTCTTGGATGGATTGCCTGCCTTCTGGATTCTTGGTGTAATTAGCATCGGCTGTCAAATATGAGCATGAATGGTCCGTTTTGCCATGCTCTAGATGCCGAACATGGAGTGTTCCACAAAAAGAAAAAAAAAGTGAGAAATAAAATGGTAAGAACTTGATCAATAAAATTTGGGAAAAGAGAAAGTATTAAAAAAAAAAGGTGGATTCCAAACTCCAAACGGACGTCTCATCCCAAACACCGTCTTGTGGAGCCATAGCTAAAGGAGGGCAGAATTTGGATAAGGTACAACCACATTTCACAAAGTGAGTGTGCTGCTGCGCCTGATCACCACTCATTTGTGTAACACAAGTGCACTTGACCACCACCACTCATTTTTTTCTGACACAACCTGTGAGCTGTGGTGCCTAACAGCTGATGGGTGGTGGTCAGGTGGCAGCAGCACATGCACCTTGCACAATGTCATTGTACCTGATCCAGCCCCGGACAGAATTTGAATCAGGTGCAATCAACTTGCAGCGGTTTGAATCACGGGGAATGGTTCAAGCGAACAACAACATTCTGATTTCTGATGGAGTAGCTGAGGCAGGATTTTGTTTTAGTGCCTGATGCATTTCCTGATAAGCGTTATGATAGTAGGAAGTCTACTAGGCTCCCAAAAAAGTCGCTCTAAAACGTATTACCGAGCGTTTCAATGCCTTTAAAGGGTCAGCTTTGACAATCTTAGGCATTCCTTCATTGAAACTACTCTAAGGCTATGTTTGGGGGCCTTGCTTTGGGATGAAAACATGGTTACCATGTATTGACAAAACATAGGGTTGGGATTCATGGTATTACCAACTTCAAGGTATTTGGGAGCTCATTGTAGATTTCAAAAACTTGACACTTCCATGAATTGGTGTTGGCTCGCAAATAAGTGTGTGTGTTTTTTTAGTAAGAAATAGAGTTTAACATAGTTGTGGGGTGCACCCTTACCCTAAAAAAGAGATAGGTTGTTGGATAGTGGTGTTGTGACAAGCCATTCGGGTCGATTTGGCTCGTCAAAAGCCCATTTGGTCTATGCCAAATGGGCTCAACGATCTGTTTCACAAGGTGCTAAAATATTTTGTGATGTGTAAATCGAATAGTTTGGTTGAGGTAAATAAATCGCAAAGAGGTTATACGGATTCAAGTCGCATCATATGTGTGTATGCATTACACAGGAACCAGACTCGACTTAGATATCAAGTGGATTTCCAGATAGATCAAGCTAAAAAGATCTGGTTAGTCCTATTTCTTATCTGCATCCAATCATATTTACTTATATTATTCTAATCCGGATCGAACTTTGGTTCCATTCTAGATTGGGACATATAATACTCCGGACCCATCATATGACTCAGATTAGGTTCGGACGCATCTTGAATATTCAGCCAACTTATTCATGCATCACATGCTTTTTTGAATTTGGTGACGTTGGTAATCTTGAATTCTATGATATTTATGAATCATGAGAGTATTTAAGCGTTGTTAGCTTCTCAATCCTTCAACTTTTTTTGGTATTCTTGTAAAACCTTCTCTTTTTCTTATTTGGATAGAGCTTTGACTTGATCTCTTTTTTTTCTTGTTAATTTAAGTTGGGGTTCATTAGTGGTTTCACTAACAAACTCTCAAAGCTTTTTACCTTTGATGTAATTTTTCATTGTGGTAGCCCACATCAAATAGTTGCTTTCGTTGAACTTGTAGGAGATGATGGAGGTTGAATCTCTTTTCCCCATAATTATGAAGACTTGAGTTTGAAGGATAAAAATTGAAAACCACTACCACAAGGAGAGCAATCCCAAGATAACTTTCAACACTTCAAGAGCCCTAAGCTTAAATACCATGAAATAAAACAAGATGTGAACAATTACAATTCCAACTACACAAGTACAAACTCACAATATAATTACTAAGGATCAATAACAACATTAAAAAAGATATATAAAATCACAAAGAACACAATGTGAATAAGAGGCTTTTTGTATTTCACTATTATGCTTTTCAAAGCATATTTAAAAAGGTTACAAAGTACTCTATTTATAAAGCTTAAACATACACACAACCAAGGAGGAGAGGAAGCTGCCTCCAATGACTAGTTGGACTGCTTCCCAACATTCCTTTGCAAGATTAAAAACAAAAAAAAAAGTAAAAATATAAAAGACCTAACTAAAATACTATAAGGTCCCTGCTGATCGATATTTAAAAAAAAAACAAAATGCCCCTGATATATATATATATATAAGATTAGGATTAGTTAGGTTAAATTCTAACTAAATGTCTTTGTTTAAACTAGTCTAACACTTGTTGACTAGTCAAACAAAGAGCTGTTGGAAAAGCCCACAAAGCCGTTGGACCTCCCAACAGCTCTTTTGAGCTTCCCACTCTTGTGCATATATATGGGGTGAAACCCCTCTCATTTGTATGATTCTTGCATGGATTTTGAGCTTAATAAAATAATATTTTTTATTTGTGGTTGTTCCTTGTGTACTCATTGAGTGGGTTTTGTGTGTGAGCCCATCCTGTGATTCTTTGTGGTGTTTAGGCGGATCTTATTGTGCTTCATTTGTGTATCCATTTTGGTGATTTGGAGAACATTATTGGAGGTTCTCATTTCTTTCCAATTCATGGCTAACTGTATGTCATATCATATCTGGAATCCTCAATGTTGAATGCCATGCTGACTACTGTTCTGTAATCTTACAAGTTTAGCTGTTTATTTTAAATTGACTATCAAATTGTGCCCTACTATGCATGGCTTCTCTCACTACTGGCATGTGGGATTATGCTTTTTTATTTAATTTGAAATACTGGTTATGTGCTTAGAGGATCATATATGACACTGAAATGCAAATGATCATTGCTTAAGGATTTCTCAGTCCCAACCTGTTTGCACCTTTAAAATGAATAGGTTATTATCTACCACATGCTTTTTAAGTTTTTCGTGAAAGGAATGTGTAACGACTTTTCTTATCAATTCCATGTGAATCAATTTTTAGAATTCTACTTGTTTTTATTGATTCCTCTCCCACACGTGAACTGAGATTATCTCACTAAAGTCTCATCAAATCCTGGAGCTGGTGACATCTTAATGGGATTCTTAGTATCAGTCATTATTTCCTTTGCCTTTTCAATGTTCAAGCAAAGAAAGGTAAGGACCGAAGTCTGATCATCTAGTGTTTAGAAACTCATATGAAGAAGGCTTTTCAGAAACATTTGAAGATTGCTGACCGCTGCAGTGATCTTTAAGATGATATAAACTTGTGATGTAATGCTCATTAACACGAACTTTTATGCTCTGATTATATTTTCTCTTGATAATTATATTCTTGTGTGGCCTGTTCTGATTTTGTAGAACATCCCAGTTAATCTAATGAAAGTAAAATTAGAACATGATGAAATGTTTGTTTGATCTATTCCCAAATAATATGTTCTGCATCTTTTCAGCTGGTGAAGAGGCATTCTGCAGTGATGATTTCAACAATTTTCTCCTTATACTCAACTGCCATTGTCGGGCGCCTTCTCAATTTGGAATCTGCTCTAACCATATCGATTTTACCGAGGTGTATTACTGTAGCATTGTCTCCTTTTTTAAAGGTACATCTATCTCTAGAGTTCTCTTGCTTTGATGAATGAAAACTTTAAGGTTGCAAAGTGTAGGTTGTTTTGTCATAACATTCAGACCAAAAACAAAGCACATGCTTAGTTAGTGGAAGATGGCTGTGAATTATGGTTGCATGTATAGTCCTTGGTTCATGACAACATGCGATAGTGTGGCTACCTCCACGTATACCAGCAGGTATGCTCTTGCAAGGCTGTGAATCTGTTTTAAAGCCTTAGCAGAGCAATAGAGCCAAACTCTGTCTAACCGCTTCATCTCCTAAATTTCATGGGCATCAGTGCATCAACAACACAATGCAAGTGAATAAAATGCAATGATTTCCGTCATTTGAAAATGGAAAACATAGTTGTGCATAATTTCCATCCCCACAGAACAGGAAAAGAAAAGGTAAATAAAAGATATGAGGGAGTTGAGTTTTTCCCATTATCATCATTATCTATCTGAGTCAGAGAGTAGAAGAAGCTGATGACAAATTAACAAATAGTGATTATTCTTTCAAGCAGAAACTATTTTCTAGAAGGAACTTCTATGAAAAAAACAGTTGTTATTTTAATTCACTAAGTATATCAACTATGAGATGTGATAATGTTTGCAAACATTGTCAAACTAAACATGTGTTTCTGTTATGATTTGCACCACTGTCCTGGTAAAAGGAGCATATCATGTCTAAATGTGCTCTGCAATGGATGGTCTAAACAGTGTTACTTGGACACTAGCACAGTGACGGTGCCGGACATGGCGGGTTTTGAAAAACTAGATTGTGGACATGGTTATATATATAATATTATATATATATATATATTATATATATATATATAGAGAGAGAGAGAGGAGTTGTTAAAAGAATTATTTCTGAAAAAAATGAGGGAGACATCCTTTGTTCTCTCTCCCCTGTATGTGGCACCACAAAATTCATCAAAATTGTGAAAGAGAAGGATTTAGTTATTAAATGAGTTGAGTGAGGTTCGAATGTGGCAACAATGAGAGAGAGTCTTTTACCAACTAGCTTGACTCATTCATCGAGAGAGAGAGAGAGAGAGTCGTTTCTATATAGTAAAAGGGCAAGATGATTCATTTTCATGGAGTTAATACCCACTAAAATATATGGAGAGAAAAATAAGGTCTAAAGTCCAAACAAGGTTGACATACAAAGTGTTCGACATCAGAAATTTCATATCTAAGACATTTAAAAGTGTCGGACATAGGACGATGAGTGTCCATTTCTTAATGGACACTTCTATGTTGAAAAATAAAGTGTCCATGGAACGTCTAGGAGTGTCACTGTCCAAGTGTTGGTCACTGAAACGTTGGCCCTCTAGAAATGTCAAGGTAACATAGTCTAAACATAAAACCCTGCTTATTCAAGTTTCTTTGTCCCCTTTTAGATCCTTCAATAATGTAATTAGCTATTTATTGCCTTTTTCCACTCTATGATCTTATTATGTAATTATTTTTCCAAGATGTTTAAACGTGGAATGAATTTTTCTTGCACGTGCATGCATAACATATTTTGCACATGCACACATAAAATAAGACCTAATTTTTAGCTAGCAATTATCTTAGACCGAGCCTTCGAAATGGGACATGTGCAGTGCAGAGCTCTACTGAGTGAAAAATGCATCGAGTGTAGGAGCGCACGGTATGTGTTGGCTTGATTGGTGACTCACGGTGATAGCACCATACGCAATAAGCAACGATATCGGCGTTAGTGGATCATTGTGTGGCGGCTCAAATATAAAGCCTTGTTTGATTAAGCAGTGTCAGCGGATCAAAGGATGTTGTCTTTGGAGATTTAGTTAAGGACCTTTCGGCTTGCAATTTTTCATGCGTAGCAGTTGGACGCATGGAAGTGCATGTGGGTTAGGGCTAATTTCCCCCAAGAATCACCTCAAGTGGTTCCAAACCATATATGGTGACTCGAGGTTAGGCGAGTGAATGCCTAGGTGCCAACTAATGAGTCTGGGTGGTGCTCTTCGCTATAGTGTTCAATCATCAACTAGTCTTCGAACCGGAGGCCGTAAGGTCTTATTCCGTTAGTGACGAGGTTTTGTTGTGTTGTGTGCATGGAATCGCAATACGCTTTATGGCACACAAGGCTAAGGTAAGTTTGTGCCTCTTTTGAAAGTGATAACTGGTATGGGATGGCTATACACTAAGGGGCATGTACTAGATGAAATTCACATTTGAAGATATGTTTGATCAGTTTCCGCTAAGCAACTGCACATGAGGTGGTGTGCAGGGCCAATGAAAATGATTCAGCACATGAGTGTTGATGTGCGGCCTTTGGGCTGGCCATAGTTTGGCGCATCACAGGTTTGTGAAAATTTCTATGCCCGTGACAGCAAGAATGCTTTAGAAAAAAGGTCTCAACTCAAGTTTTGCCTTTTATGTTTCAGCTGTCAATCCATCCCTGACGGCTGTTGTGGTTGTGCTAACTGGGTGTGTCGGTGCCAATTTTGTGCAAGCACTGCTTGACAAACTTGGATTATATGATCCTATTGCTCGAGGAATCACAACAGCTTCTAGGTATGTAACTTTCTTTTGTTAGTCAAATTCATATTATTTCTCCGTTTGATTCAATTTAAATACTATGAACCATCATTTGTGACTTCATATGTAGTTTTTGTGACAAGCAGGTCAAATTCTTGTGTAATATGTCCATTTCTGCCTCTGCACATCTTTTCTAATAATTGTACCTGATAAGTTGTGACTTCATATGTAGTTTTTGTGACCAACCGGTCAAATTCTTGTGTAATATGTCCAATCCTGCCTCTGCACATCTTTTCTAATAATCGTACCTGATCAGTTGTATGATTTTTATCAAATGTGTAGTAAAGATTTTCATGCAAAAAACAAGTTATGCATGTGCACTGGTTGCATGTGCACACACACACATATAAGGTTGATATTTGGTCATGTCGACTTCACTATCTGATTGAGCTAGAAATCACAGGTGCAGCTAGTGTTGACCCAATAGGAACTCATAGAGGACATGAACATGATTTTATGAGCTGAGAAAATATTGCACATTATAGGCAGTTTATTTTTCATGGCTCATAAAATCATGCCTGTCATAGTCAGACCATTGAAGAGGCGATTCCCACTAATCAAACCATGTAGATCACATCCATAAGGTTATTTTCATAAAAACAGCAAAAAAAAGAAAAAAGAAACTCATTCAGTCGTCATGGTGACCTTACCATGTATGTATATATATGTGTGTGTAATTAGCTGTTTGGGTGGGTGCACATGGATATCATGATGGTGCATTTATGCTTCCATCCATCCATTATGTTATATAAGCATGCCATTATCAACTAGGGGCACAACCTGCTTACTCGAATGCACTTCTCAGGCTTAAGGTATCAAATTAGAGTTACATCCAGTGTAATGGGATAAATTTCAATCATCGTGTGAGATCCATGTCTCTTCCATTTAAAACAATGTTGAAATGATTTTTTGTTGTTTCAGTGGCTTGTAATGCCATTTTCCAATTGTCTGAAGTTGCCTTTATAATATGGTTCAGTGCTCATGGATTGGGAACAACAGCACTATCAGCCAAGGAACCCAAGGCCTTACCATTATGTGCAATTGCTTATGCACTAACAGGTATATTTGCTTCATTACTTTGTTCAGTTCCAACTGTAAGGCAGAGTTTGTTGCTGATTGTTGGATGATTCATTGCGTGCCATGTATGTAAGTACAGCAGACGATTTGTTTGTGTAGATATTTTCTTGGTTTTAGTTTCTTACCAAGTTGAATATCTAGAGCTCATGAACAAAAGAAAATTTTGTTTGAAGATATGAGTGGCTTTGCTGAGATTGGTGTCGTAAGATGTGGAATGTAAATGAAAAAATGTTCCAGCCAAGTAGTCTTCACTCTTCACCATTTCCCTTGCAGCTCATTCTTGAAATATTATTTGTGGGAAAATAGAAGCATTGCACATAGTGACATAAACAAGACAGTTTTGATATGCAAGGTTGTCTAACAAAAGTTGTATAGGGTCTATATGTTAAGGAAACAAATCCTTACAGAATGGAAAGCTCCAGGCAAGATTAAGAAAGAAGTTATTGTAACAAATCTAGTATCATAACAGATCCTAAAATCAAAGATCTCAGATCTTGTGATAAAGGAAATAGCAACCCACGTAATTCTGATAAGATTCAAGATCCTAAATATAAGGATCAGATATGGCATGAGCTATCTAAGAATGCTAAGTTACCAAAAGTCCAGGTAACGTCCAAATATAAAGGGCCTACTTGATTTCTTATATAAACAGGGACCTCGATGAGCATTGCGTGAACGAGCTCTCCCTTGTGGATGTAGATCTAGCTGATCGAACCACGTTAAAAAACATTGTCTTGTCTAGTTATTTTTTTCTCATTATTTTCACATGGTATCACAGTCATGGCAGACGCCTCTGCAGCAGGATTTGAATCAGTCCCAACATCGACCATCCCTCTTCCAGTGCTACCAGCTCCGAATAGCTTTCAACACTTCCTCTCAATAAAGCTTAGTACAGAGAACTACACCTTGTGGTAGTCGCAGATCAAGCCACTCCTGATCTCATATAAACTCAATGGATTTATTGATGGCTCCTATCAAAAGCCAAATCAGTATATAGTCTCCAATGACAAGAAGGAAGTAAATCCAGAATACATCAACTGGTGGCAGCGTGACCAACTCTTACTAAGTTGGATCATATTGTCTCTCACAGAGCAGATTCATGCTCAGGTCATTGGCTTGAACACGTCTTTTGAAGTTTGGCATACCCTAAGAAGCGCCTATGCTGCATAGTCAAGAGCCCGCATTATGCAACTTAAGAAGCAGCTCCAATGTTTGAAAAAAGGGATCAAAACCATCAATGAGTACATCCAAAAAACTAAGTATATTGCTAAGCATTTAGAAATAGCTGGAAAACCCATATTGAAAGAAGACCTTATCTTACATATTTTGCGAGGACTTCCAAGTGACTATAATGCTTTAAGGGTTTCAATATCTACTCGTATTGAACCTATTTCCATGGTTGAACTTCTTAGCCTCCTTCTTACCCACAAAGCTTTCATTAGCAGTGAAGAAGGAGAGAAAAGTCATGAATCTCAACCTGAAGTCAATATTGTTCAAAAGACCAACCAAACCTCCTTCAATCAAAACTATTCAAATAATGGAAGAGGAGGCTACCGGGAAGGTCGAGATCGAGGTCGTGGACGTGGAAGAGGCTACTATTTCCAAAATAATCAAAGAAGCAATGATAATTGATTCCAAAATAATCAAAGAAGTAATGATAATCGACATCAGGTCATTTGTCAATTTTGTGACAAACCGGGGCATATAGCCAAGAATTGTTGGCAAATTCAACCTGACGTTCTTAGTCCACCTCCCACCTATCATGCCTCTACATCTGATACCAATGGAGATGAGTATTGGTATCCTGACTCAGAAGCATCTCACCATATAGCCCCAGACCTAAACTCTTTATCTCAGCATTCGGATTACACAGGCAATGACTTTGTCAATGTAGGAAATGGTACAGGTTTGAAAATTTTACATATTGGAAATTCTGCCTTTGATGTTGATAAATCCAGATTTTTTTTAAAAGACATTCTCCATGTCCCTCTTATTACAAAAAGGCTCTTATTTGTTCAAAAATTTGCTCAAGACAATAACGTCATTTGAATTTGATTCAAGGGAGTGCAGAATTAAAGATGCTAGAACCAGAAAAGAGTTACTTCAAGGACCAGTTAAGAATGGGATCTACTTGCTAGATTTCAATTCAACCAACGGAAAGACGGCATTCATTGGAGAAAGGGTTGACCAAGCTACCTAGCACAACCGGTTGGGACATGCTAGTCTTTGTATAGTTGATCGAATTATTAAAATGTTTGAATTGCCTTTCATTGATTCTTTGCTTAAGATTTGTTCTTCTTGTCAAACTGGAAAAGCTCACAAACTGCCCTTTGAAAAAATTGACTATAGTAAACTTGAGATGCTTGAGATTATTTTTTTAGATGTTTGGGGACTAGCTCTTATTCAAAGTATAGCTGGATATCAATACTATGTTGTTTTTGTTGATGTTGTTTCCCGTTTCACTTGGATATACCTTCTAAAACACAAATCTGAAGTTATGAATTCTTTCCAAAAATTCAAATCTTTAGTTGAGAACTGGACAGGGAAAAAAATAAAGAACTTGCATACAGATGGTGGGGTCGAATTCAAGGCCCTAGATCCCTACTTGGAGGAAGTTGGAATCAAGCACAGGTACTCCTGCCCTCACACTCAAGAACAAAACAGCATCTCAGAATGGAAACACAGACATGTCGTTGACACAGGTTTGACTTTACTTGCTCATGGTAATGTTCCAACCAAATTTTGGTCATATGCCTTTTGTACAGCCGTTTATCTCATTAATAGACTACCCTCTAGCAGTATACAAAATAAGAGCCCTCTTGAAGTCATATTTCAAAAAGTTCCTAACTATAAGTTTTTAAATACCTTTGGTTGTGAGTGCTTTCCCAATCTACGAGCCTACAGAAAGCATAAACTTAACTTTCGCCCAAAACCTCACGTGTTTATGGGATATAGTGAAAGTCACCATGGGTATGTTTGCATGGATCCCGACACTCTCAAAACCATTGTGTCTCGAGACGTTGTTTTCAATGAAAATCAGTTTCCTTTTCATAAGGAAAACAACCAAGGTGTTGGAAAGGAGCCAACTCCAGCACCTCTTGTTATAACTACTTGAATCCAAAACCCAATAACACCGATCAAAGGGCTGGCCTTCAATCCGAACATGCTATCCTAAATCCTTCAAATGATCAAATTGAAGAGACCTTCCCTGAAGCCTCTGAAAGAATCGACCTTCATGAAGAACCTAATTCTCAACCCCAATGCACCCATTTCATGGTGACACGAGCTCAAACTGAAAACTTAAATCCAAACCCCAAGTATGCTTTCTCAAGTGAAGTCATTGCCAGCTTAAATCCAGATGTTAAACCAAGAAGTCTTGAAGAAGCTTATCATAATCTCAAGTGGTGAGCGGCCATGATAAGTGAACTAGAGGCCCTTAAGAAGAACCAAACTTGGGATCTTGGCCCACCTTCACCATCTCAAAATATCGTGGGCTGCAAATGGGTCTACAAAGTTAAGCGATGGGCTGATGGGACACTTGAACGGTACAAAGCCCGCCTTGTTGCTAAGGGATTTCATCAAGAAGAATGAGTGGACTTCTTTGAAACCTTTAGTTCCGTCGTCAAACTAGTTACTATATGTACAGTTTTGAGTCTTGCCCTAGGGGGGATGGAGCATAAGGCAGCTTGATGTCAACAATGCTTTCCTTAATGGAATGCTCTCTGAAGAAATCTATATGGCTCAACCACCAGGATATGTTGATTGTCACAAATCATCATATGTGTATAAATTAAAGAAAGCTCTTTACGGTCTCAAACAAGCTCCTCGAGCTTGGTTTCAAGAACTTAGTCAGTACCTTGGAAAGATTGGTTTTATAAGCTCAAAGGTAGATCCCTCATTATTCATTTTGAATCAAAATACTAAGGTTGTTTATATGCATGTGTACGTGGATGATATCTTAATAACAGGAAACTCTTCAGACATGGTTGAGAAGATGATCAAGATGCTCAACCAACGGTTTGCGCTAAAGGATCTTGGGAGACTCCATTTTTTCCTAGGAATTGAAGTGTCATACAAATCTCAGAAGATAATTTTGTCTCAAAGGAAATACATCATGGAACTATTAAAGAAGACCAAAATGCATGAGTGCAAACCTATCTCCACTCCGATGTCGTCATCTTCAAAACTTGTTATTGGAGATAGCTTAGACTTTGACAATTTCTCTCTTTACAGGAGCATCGTCAAAGCCTTGCAGTACCTCACTCTTACTTGTTTGGATATTGCCTTCAGTGTAAACAAAGTATGTCAGTTCATGCATAGGCCATCGAACTTGCATTGGAGCGCAGTCAAAAGAATCTTGAGATATTTAAAGTCTACATTTCAGTATGGATTAACTTTCAAAGCCTCTCAGGACAAACAACTTCATGTTTACACAAATGTTGACTGGGCAGGATGTCCCATGGATAGGAAATCCACTTCGGGATATGTGGTATATCTTGGACCCAACATTATTTCATGGAGTTCGAAGAAGCAACACGTTGCGTCCCGCTCAAGCACCGAGGCTGAATATAGAGGCATCGCAAATGCTGCTGCCGAAATCTCTTGGATTCGACATCTCTTGAAAGAACTTCAAGTTAGCCTTCCAAATACTCCGATCATTTGGTGTGACATCACTAGTGCTAACTTCTTGGCAGCACATCCTACCTTTCATACCCGAAGCAAGCATGTAGAAACAGATGTTCACTTTGTTCCAGATATGGTGGCCAAAAATTTAGTGCAAGTTCAGTTCTTATCCTCAAAGGACCAAATTGCTGATGGCTTAACCAAACCCCTTGAACGACGAGTTTTGTTCCCTTCAGAATCAAGCTCAACATCAAACAGGTAGTTTCGCTTGAGGGAGGATGTTAAGGAAACAAATCCTCACAGAATGGAAAGCTCCAGGCAAGATTAAGAAAGAAGTTATTGTAACAAATCTAGTATCATAACAGATCCTAAAATCAAAGATCTTAGATCTTGTGATAAAGGAAATAGCAACTCACGTAATTCTGTTAAGATTCAAGAGCCTAAATATAAGGATCAGATATGGCATGAGCTATCTAAGAATGCCTACTTGATTTCTTATATAAACAGGGACCTTGATGAGCATTGGCCGGGTGAACGAGCTCTCCCTTGTGGATGTAGATCTAGCTGATCGAACCACGCTAAAAAACATTGTCTTGTCTAGTTATTTTCTCCCTTATTATTTTCACACTATAAACATAACCTGACCCCAAAAAAAAATCTGATTTTGGAGTTCAGCAACCTTAACTAATCCTGAGTAGGATTGAGTCACTAGAGTTTCTTGGTTTGGCTTTCTTAACCTGTTGTCATGAAGTCTATTCTCTTAAAACCATGGTTTCGTGAATTTTGATTGTCCTAATTTCCTGCATTTTGATGACTTGCTGAAGAGTCGAACTGGAAATAAGGTTGAGTTCTACTTCTTTTGGCTATTACTATTAGTCATACCAATCAACTTTATCTGATTGCTTCATGTAATATGGGCCCATTATCTAGATTATGCATCAAAGGCACATATCCTGTTCCGAGCCTTTGCCTTTAGTTAAGTAGCTCCCAAGAAAGATGAGAATTTGAATGGAAAATGAATTCGAATTTGGAGTCAGTCATACTGGAAACCTCAATGTTCAGAGTTTGATTCAGGGGACTGTGGCAAACCATCTTTCCTTAAGTTGATTCATCCCCATCTCGTCTCTGGGCTAAAATGAAATGCCAATCCTGGCTCCTTTACTCTCAAAATTCCATCATTAACCGAATAATTAGTATTCTGAGAGGTTTAAGCCTGAAGCTGGGGCTGCACAGGAGGATGCTGGGGAGTGACCATGGTGATAAGACATCTTAAAGCCTGTCTGCTGGGCCTACTACAGAAACTTGCTTTGCCTTGCCTTTTGGTATGTTTTTGGTTTTTTGGGTGTGAAAATTTTGCCCTTCCATCATGTTTGAAATTTACTTTGGGGTAAAGAACTTCTAAACTTGCCACAAAAACGGCCACCCTCATTCTTGGGATTCCTGAATCTAGATTTGGGATTTTTGATTTTTGGGTTTTTCTTTTCTCCACAACATTTCAAATATTTGATGAATGTCTGATACTTGGCAGGAATTTTAACTATGCAAGTTTTCTATGGATATTTTGAAAAAGATGGGGTTTCTCTTTTTTATTTTGGTTTCAATGTATTTTTTTGAAAAAAAACGTTTTTAAATGGAGTTTTGCCAACTAGTGTCTAGAGAGGGCACGTTTGAAGCATGTCCAAGATCATGGGCTAGGGTTGCAAACCCTACAGGGTCAAGGTTTGATGATAAATAAGAAGGTCCTATTAGAATCTGGATCGGACCCAAAGCGCCCCATTATTACATGGAGCTGGGTATGATTTGTAAAATTTCAACTCGGGCCCGACCCGAGTTTCCACTAAAATCCATAATTTTTCATTGTAAAAATATAAAAAAAATATATTATTTTACCGGGTATGGTTCATGTAATCCTTATAGGATACAGGTATGGTTTCTCTTATGGTGGGTCCGATGCCATCATCTCAAATCAGGTCTGGGTCTGGTTCTACTTGGGTCCAAACCAAACCTGACCCTTTGACACACCCAGCTTCAACCTTGTGGCATGAACTCACTTGTTGTGGGTTTCAAACCTGAAATGTCCCTTCACCTTGGTGACATTCAGAGACTGGCCCTACATATGAGCTGTTGGCTCGCTATTGGATCATCATAATTGATCTGGATCTAGATTAAAAAATTTAAGCAGTAAGTCCAAGCTCGAATCTGGATTTAAAATATATCCAGTGAAGTAGATTTTAATCCAGATCCAAGTTTTGTGTGGTACAATTGGATATGGAAATAACATGTTGAAAACGAGCGTTTTATATGTGAAAGGTACAAATGGATTAGTCTTGAGCTGAGTCTGAATGCAGATTTCACCATAAGAAAAGTCTATCCATATTTAAGTTAAAATCTTAAGTCCAAAGCCAAATATAAGATATCAGATTCAGAAAAGTCTGACCAAATCCGATCCATCTGTCCTAATACTGATTTTGGAGGTGCCTTTGATAAAAAGTTTTCATTACATGAACGTGGCAGAAGTAGGCTGTCAGGACTTGATTTTCGAAATCATGCCTGGGCAAGAAATCAACCCTTGTCCATCCTTGGGAAAGATCATGACTGCATTTAGAATCTTTAGATTAAGCCAACAGAAATTTGGAATTTTCAATTTGCTTGTGCCCAAATGTTGAGCTCTTATAGCCTTTCTTGGAGTAGTCGTTAAGGAGTTGTAACTTCCCATAACCCACTAATTAAGCTTTCAAAAAGAAGCTCACTTAGTTCATGTGTGAGACCCTATGGTCATAGGAGAACTGGATCTAGTTCTCATACTGAATCCATTTTTTGGATCCAACACTTGACCCTTCCTAGGGGTGGCCATCCGGCCGGGTGCCGGGTGCTAGGTGCTACCCACCCATATGGGTTTGGGCTCGGGCTGCATTTTGCAGCCTAGGCCCGAATGAAGTCAAGCAAAGCCTGGCCCGATTAGATACGCGGGCTCTAGTAATTTACACAGAGCCTGACAAGCCTGTCCCGTTAACTGGGCAGGACCTAAAAGGTCTGAATCCAACTCTAGTTCGAGTATAACTAACTAGTGTTGAGCTCGGGCCAAGAGATGGGTAGGGCTTGTTGGCCCCCATGTAGAACCATTTTTTATTTTTTTTGAGATTTCAGTGTTCAAATTATGTGGATTAAGTAAGAGGCCTAGCTTTGAGGGATTCAGTTGGGGAAGTCCACCAATCCTCAAATTGCTTGACATCTTTTTTTAATATTTACATGAAAAAACTGGCCTCAGGATCAGAGACCTAGCTGTGCTGACTTGGCTTGCTGAAATTAGGGTCCTTGTAAAACTTCATGGGCTTACCCCTTGCCCTCAGGGAGTTGCAGCTTGCACAAGGGGTGGCACCCATGGGATTTGAACCTAGGGCACCTTATTAGTGACCTACCGTCCCACTAAGCCAAACTCCTTTGGGGCCGTAACCCTACCACTTGAAAGTAACTGAAGCTTGTTTTTTTCCCCATTATACACTTGAAAAAACAAGATCAGGCCACCACTTTTAAAATTATCTCCCTTGCCCACTAAGGACTGCTTAACTTCAGGAGTCGGGAACAGGTGCAATCACATGGCACAAAATATGTGCGTTAAGCACCTGATTACCCTCCATCAAGCCTTGGGCCCACAACTGACAGGTCTATCCCCAAGATGAAAGGTGATCAGGTGCTTGATGCACAAATATTTGTGCAATCTATTGCACCTGATCTTTTCGCCAACTTCAGCCTTTGCGGCAAAGAGCGCACACGTGGGTTTCAAATTCACGACATCAATTTGTCCATTAAAGCAGTGTTGTCAGTATCGGTGAAAATCCATCCGATACTGACCTGAATCGGCTATTTTTTAATAAATATAAAAATTAACTTAAAATCAGTTTTTAATATTATTTTATTAGATTTAACATGTGTCACTTTCTGATTGACACATAATATTTTTTTTAATTATTTTTTGGCCGATTCAGAATTGGTATAGGCCAATTCACCTGAATCGTTGGCCAAACGATACAGGTTCAATTCCGATACTGACAACATTGTTCACAAGTCGCCCTTACCAGACAGGAGAAACCGTCGTGGTCTGTGCTTATATGAATCTATTAAGTCAAGAAAGAGTAAAATTAATTTTTGGGTCAGTTAGTAAGTGCACTCAGTACACCCAATCTGTAAAATAGACTCGTCCAGCTGAAAGCAAAGCCTACTTCATAAGCATGAGTGAGCTCATTATCAAGCCCAACCGAGCTGAGTTGCGACCAGGCAGGTCCACTTAGCAGCCCTAATCATGGCATGTTTTTTTATTATGCCCCCTAAACTTGATTAAAGTGAGGCTTCAATAATGAGGATGTTCACTTGAATTTATAAAGCCCTAACCTGCTCAAACTTTGGCCTCCGTACCGTTGGATGTAGAACCATGTCCAGACCTCATATAGTAGATCCTAATTGAACTACATGGACCTTACCAATAATGAGGATGTTTTTTTTTTTTTGCATATGAATGTTAAAAATAAGATCCGAATAATATTCAGGCTCAATCGAGATAGGACATTTTCTGAATTTGGATATATATCTCGATTGGTGCCTTCACTCGAATTTAAATTCGGGTCTGGATCAAATCAAATTCAATTCATTTGCATTCTTACATATAAACCCTTGCTTTCGACCTTTTTTATTGGATATTAACTTTTCACATTCCCTTCTAGATTCAACTGTAGTACACTGATCATTCTTTTGGATTTAGATTCGGGCTCATGTCTGGATTCGGATCTACAATTATTCGGCCTGTATTCGAGCAGCTTGCACCATTGGTTGATGCTTTATGGGTCTGACTGGACTCTGGATGCTGGTCAAATAGTAGTTTTGCGTAGCATCTGAAGAATGTTTTCGTAATTTTCTCCAACAAAATGGAGGGTTAATTTATTAAATAAAAAAATATTTCAAAAAAGGGAGAGAGAAAAGTATTTACGAAAAAATGGGGAAAATCTCTCTCTCTCTCTCTCTCTCTCTCTCTCTCTCTCTCTCTCTCTCTCTCGAAGGTCATCTCGGTGCCACCAACCACGGGTTTTTCCAGATTTTGTTCCATGAGGACTGTTTGTTGGAATGTTAGGGGCTTAAATTGTCCCACTAAACGCCTGTTTCTGGCTAATTGGGTTAGGGAGCAAAAGCCCGACCTTCTTGCTTTATGTGAAACTAAAATGGAGGTCATCTCGCTCGTGGTCGTTTCTAGCATCTGGCAGGGAGCTGACTATTTCTATAAGCCAGCGGTAAATCATGCAGGCGGTATCCTTATCTTGGGAAAGCAGTCTTTAAATTTATCGCAGCTGGATGTGGGTCTTTTCTCTTTGTCTGTTGCTTTCAATTTGCAGGCAGTTGATAGAAGAGTAGTGGTTTCTGTTGTTTATGGTCCTAATCTCGCCGCCATGAGGCCCGCTTTTTGGGATGATTTGGATAGGGTTGTCGTTTCCAACACGGATTGTCACCTTCTTATGGGGGATTTCAATTGTTTGTTATCTATCCATGACTCTAATAACCTCGTAATTTCCAATCCCACTATGTGAGGTTTCCAAGACTTTGTTCACCGTCATTTTCTCTACCCTATTCCTTTAATCGGGGAGCGCTTCTCTTGGTCGAATATGCGGTCCCGTTCGTGCTGTAGGGTCCTTGATAGGGTCTTTGTCACACCTAATTTATTGGACCTCATTCCCGACGTTAAGTGTGTGTTGTTTGCTCCCTCTATCTCGGATCATGGGCAGATCATCACTCATTGGGGAGATGGCTTTCAACCCACTAGGAGCTTTGCGTTTGAAGAATGGTGGCTTCAGGAGCCAGATTTTCTCACGGTTGTTACTAATTCTTGGAACAAAACTGTTGATGTGCATTGGGCCGCGCTACGTGTTCAAAATAAGCTTTCTCGTCTAGCTAAGGATATCAAAGCTTGGCTTCATAGTCGTAAGGTGGAGAAATTTCAGCAAATAGCCGCATGGGATCAAGAGATTTCTGAGTTGTATCAGTCTATGTCTTCTTCTGACTCTCTTTCTGATTTGCAACTTCTCAATCTTCAGGCCAGGTCCTTAGAATTAACCATGCTCTTGAAAAACTGGAGGATCAAAGAGGAAATTCGTTGGAAGCAAAGGTCTAGGGTGAAATGGCTTGCGGCTGGTGATGGCAACACTAAATTTTTTCACTCATATGCTTCCCATCGTCATAGGAGGAAGGTTGTTCCTTCTATCTCCATTGAGGGGGTCTCTTATCTCAATCAGCACGTTAATCCGGCAGTCTCGCTATACTTTAAGGACTTATATCCTGCTTCGTTAACTGCGGAGGGTGTCTTTGGTAATTTCCTAGTTGGCTCAATTCAGCTTGAGCAAGCCAGATATATGCAAAGAAGGTTCTCTGAAGATGAGATTTTTTCGGCCATTAAGGATTTGTCGGGTTGGAAAGCGCCTGGCATTGACGGGTTTCATGTCGACTTTTTTAGAATCTTTTGGGACTGTGTTAAATCAGACGTGGTGAGTATGTTCGATGAGTTTCATCGTAACTCCAGACTGCCTTATCATTTGCATGTTGTTATTATTTCGCTCATTCCGAAAGATGATGAGGCCAATGATATTTCTCGATTCCGACCTATCTCAGTTATGAGTGCTCTCTATCGGATGTTTGCCAAAGTTTTGGCGAATAGGTTGAAATCGGTGGCTAACCAGATTTTTTCAGACTCTCAGTTCGCCTTTATCCGTAATAAGAGGGTCCAGAACTCATTCATCATGGCATTCGAGGTGGTCCATTCCTTGCAGCATAGCGGTCAACCTTACTTTGTCCTTAAATTAGACTTTCATAAAGCTTTTGACTCTGTGCATTGGTCATTCTTATTTCAAATGTTAGCAAATTTCGGTATTGGTCGTCGTTTTTTTGGTTGGGTGAGAGAGCTGGTCTCAAATGCCCAGGCCATGTTAAATATCAATGGTATTAGAGGAGACCGGTTCAAGCTAGGAAGGGGTCTGCGGCAAGGGTGCCCCCTATCACCTTTGTTGTTCAATGCAGTTGCTGAGGGTCTTGTGGTCTTGCTAAAGCGGGCTGTTGTATCGGGTTTCATTGATCCTTTGCAGGTTTCCGACTTTCTGGTTCATATTCTTACTTATGCTGATGATATGATCATTTTTTGTCGTGCAAATGTTCAACAGATGCTCAGGTTCAAGCTTATCATTCAGTTCTTTCTCTCAATGTCTGGGCTTTCTCTAAATGAGACCAAATGCTCTATTACCATGTTCAATGTTAATGCCAATATGCTTGCAGCTGGAAAGAGAATTTTTAATTGCACTACTTCTGACTTGCCTATTATGTACCTTGGCTTGTCGTTACAAGTGAAGCCTCTATCTTCTGCGGCTTGGGCTCCGACGCTTCAAAAAGTGAAGCGCAAATTGCTTTCGTGGCAGTCATCTTATCTCTCTAGCGCTGGACATCTAACCTTAGTCAGACATGTTCTTTCAACTATTCCAGAATTTTTCATGTCTCTGTTTATGATGCCTGTGGGAGTAGAGAAGCAGCTGACGCGCTTGCTGGCAGGCTTTCTTTGGTCTGGGTGTAAACTCACAGGTAAGCGTCACTTGATTGGTTGGCGTTCAGTGGTTCTACCTCGGCGTATGGGTGGTTTAGGCATCCCGGTGCCCAGACTGCGAAGCATTGTTCTTGTCGCCAAGCAATGTTGGTTGGCCCACCAACCGGATAACCCTTGTGCTAGTTTTCTTCTTGCTAAATATGGGGATCCAACTCTTATTCCGGTTCGTCTGGGAACCCGAGGTTTGGCGCTCTCGCACTTGCGTAAATCGTGGTTGAGGGCTTTAGCCTGCTTTAGAGACCATTTTGAGGTCTCCGGAAATTTTGGTCAGTGGTTGCAGTGGGCGTTGGCACCAAGCGGAGAGTTTCTCACCAAAAAAGTCTATAGATCGTTGCTACCGCCAGGGGCTGATTGGTTGCCCGAGGATGTGCTTTGGGCGAAGGGTCCTTCCCCCCGTTCGCGAGTCCTGGCTTGGTTAATTTTGCACGATAGGATCCAGACCCAGTAATTTAGAAATTGGGCATTCAACTCCCTAGTTGGTGCGTGCTTTGTCAAGCTGCAGAAGAGTCTATGTTTCACTTGTTCTGGTCTTGCCCAATATTTATGGAAATCTTTTGTAGGACCTGGAGGCATCCGGAAATATTTGTTAAGGAGAAGTCATTTGCGCTAGATCTGATCTTGGGGCCGGTTTGTATTAGGCGCAGCAAGAGGTGGAGGTTCATCTGGCGGACGTGGTTGCTTACCTCTTGGTGGTTTGTTTGGATGGCGCGTAACGATGCTCATTTTTGTCATATTCGAGTTAACATTCAAAACCTGGTGCATAAAATTTTGGTAGATGTTTATGTGATCTTGCGTATGCATCTTAGTGATCTTCCACTCCCTCCTGCTAATGCTAACTATCCTTTGTCGCAATCTGGGCACGCGGCTATGGCGTGAGCTCATTTTATCTGTCTAATGTTCTTTTCTCTTGTGCTTTCTTTTGTTTTGGCTTTTGTTCTTGTTCAGTTCATAGGTTCAACATTTTGTTGATCTTCATGAGTGGTAATGTTGAATTACTTTCGGCTCTCTCTCTCTCTACAATCCAAGAAAACCATCCAATTTCTGTTTCCCAAATGTAAGACTCTCTCTCTCTCTCATATTTTTTTTTATCTGTGGATATAAATCTGATAATTTGATGGATGCCCATCTTGCAACTATAAACCCGGATTCTTATTACTTTGATCGTTTTTCCTTGCTTAATCGGTCCTTCATGTGTGAAAATCCCCATGACCCACTTCTTAGATTTTCGTGATTCTGAGCATGTTTTTGATGATTAAGGTTTCCTTTTCCCTTCTTGGGGTTCAAAATCTGATTTTTACACTTTGTGTATCGGGTATTTTGAGGTCTTCCGTTGGCTTCACAACCCAGATTCTTTCTGTTTGTGTTATTAGGCTTTCTTGATGGTGGCTGAAATTTCTATGTGATGATTTTTATCATTATCTGTTGCAGAAATTAGTAGATTTCCTTTTTCCCCTTTTGGTTTCCTTTAAAAACTGCTCCTTTTATGGCCATTTCAGACCTATTCTTTTGATAGGATAGTTACACAATTACATCTCTCTATAGATTGGTTTTTGACATTTTAGATGTTTATCAGATTAAGGCTGCTTCAGTTAGGGATAGTTCTTTGTGAACCATGTCTTAGATTTATTTGTGGGTATTGCCAAATTTACAATTCTCGTGTGTGATCTGTACTCTGCTGTAATCAATCCTGCATGTGGGCAACTCTGTGTCAGTGACCAGTGTATATTTGATTCATGGTTTAACAGTTGGCCACTGTTGCAGTGCATGTGAAAGAACTCAATCGGATGAATCTAGGTATCGTCAATTTTAGGCCTTTTCTATAATGAATTCTTCATTCTGGTGATCCGGTCTCACTGACTAGTGTACGCGTTAGCTCATGGCTTAACTCTTGAAGCCCTTTGCAGTGTGGGTCAAAACATCAATTGGATGAGCTGAGCTTGAAATTAGATCTTGTGGTGTTTCTTCTAAACGGACGAGCGGAGTCGGATGGATCATCTTAGACGTTGGGGTTTCCCCGGGCAATCAGTGAATGGAAATCCAATGTTGAAGTCGTTGGCTGGTGGTGCAGTCCTAGACAGTTCAGTTACCGTTGCAGAGCGCATGGCTGCAGTCATGCTAAATGGGGCTTTTGCTGAACGAAGAGCTTCAGTTACTGAAGCTCAAGCTGGCACATCATCTATGGGATTCCCCGGTCACCACCCTTGGTCTGTGATTCCACCTAACATGAATTCAGCCCATGTTCCCGAGGAAAACCCTGATATCGGTGTTGAAGAAATTAATGCATGACGTGTTTGGACTACCATCACAGGAAGTAGATAATGGTAATAACAATACAAAACAAGGAAAAAGTAGGAAGCCAAGAGCTTCAACAAAGACATCTAACAACTCTGCGCCAAAGGCTTTAAAGCCAAAGCAGGTGAAGAAGAAGGAATCTTTATCTACCAACAAAGAGAGTGGTTCTACGCCACCCGAGAATTCTGATAAAAAGAACCTTGACATTGCTATTAATGGGGCAACTTATGACATCTCAAGTATCCCGGTTTCAGTTTGCTCTTGCACTGGTGTCCTTCACCAGTGTTATAGATGGGGGAGCTGGTGGATGGCAGTCTTCATGTTGCACTACAAGCGTGTCAGTTTATCCTTTGCCACTGAGGCATACAAGACCGGGAGCACGTATAGCTGGAAGAAAGATGAGCAATGAGGCATATAGGAAAGTATTAGAGAAAGTAGCAGCTGAAGGCCATGATTTCTCTACTGCGGTTGACTTGAAAAATTATTGGGCCAAACATGGTACAAACAAATTTGTTACAATCAGGTAGACGCTGATGCTTTTTCTTTTTTACTGTTAATATCATTTCATGCTTTTCTTTTGAACATGACTCTCTGCTCACTGTACCTTTTGCATGTTTAACAAACATGCTGTAAATTAAGTGTGGAATTTAAGTCCAGTATCTTGTCATTTCATTTCATTTCTTTGGCTTCTGAATGTTGATCAGAACTATTTAGAAAATGAAAATTACTTCTTACATAGTCAGATCTATTTCTGTTTTTAGGTACAACAGCTGCATTTTTCACTTTTGATAGATTATTTGTGTCATGGTTTAGGGATGGATTGCACATGAGGCCATTGGAGAATAACTTATATTTTTCTGTACAACCCCACATGTAGCATCAGTTCATAATTGTCTCATGATCTTGTGCACTTTCCTCTTTATAAAATGCTTCCCAATCCTGCTTGTACACGAATTTCACGTCCAAAGAGGTGGAAATCTCACTACTTTTTATGTGGACTTTGATCAAACATGCATTGCATTAATCCATGATGGTAAATCCTTTGTCCGTCTGTGTACTTTTGTAGGTTAGTCTTTGCATCCACAAATTTATGCGTATAGCCTCAGGGCAATGGTTTGTGTGTATTAACATTAATTTAGAATTCAAATTCAGTAATGGCACTTCTGCCAATAACCTGTGTGATGGTGATTCTTCACTGTCTTGGTGTTAGCATGTTAACAAATGCTTTGGATATGAAATACCTCGATTACTAGCATTAGTGCTATTTAGCATTTGAACATTGTTGAACTGCTCTCTCTCTCTCTCTCAAGGACGATCCACATGCAATGCATGTTATGGAATTGTTGACTTGTATGGAATATATACATGCTCACTGTGGAATTTGATGAACATGCAAAACCAATGATCGTTTCAATGATTTTTTTTCAAAAATGATAATAAATACTATCAGTATCCCAAATGGGGGGATTTACATGCTCTGTGGATTTCTCCATGAAAACCATTATTTCAGGTGCATTACTGAAGGGTCATGAAATGAAAAAATTTCTAGTATACATGATTGGTTTTGTTTACTCTGTTGGACTCGTGCATCTTCTATTTGTTCTCTTCATCTCCTGTGATGACTTGCAAACCTGTGCTAGTTCTATCCTGGTTATGTCACGCAGATACTCTGTTTTAACTTCCATTCCGAATCCCTTCCCCTTATATATTAGTTATACTTGATTCATAAAAATGGTTGGATCCCTGTATCCATGTGACAGATTCTTGGCCTGGTTGGACGTTTTCAATTTTGAAGAAACATTTGAGTGTTATCAAGCAACTCGAACCAAGTTGCGACGGCATTTGTCTTGCAATGGAAACACGCCATTAGTGAAAACAAAATGTTCAAGCACACCCTTCCAATGAGAACAAATGTTTTGCTGCCACCCTGCATTCTGTGTATGTGCCATCCCCCAGCTTGGCTATCAAAATAGAGATGAAAAGGTTAGGTTCAGATTTTGTAGCAAAATTTATTTCGGGTCACAATATCTGCTCTTTCCCCTCTAGGCTTTAGCTATTAAGTGCAAATTTGGATTCAAAGTTGAATTAACAAAAGAATGAATCGTGTAATGCAGCCTCGTTTTTCTTTTTGTTTTTTTCAATACATTGAATTCATTCGAACACCTTATGTTGAGCATTGTAGTAACAGATTGTATTGAAGAGTGCAAACGGGATGTATCTCCTGTCAAACTTGCATTAGTGGTTGATAAAAGGACCGTGAGGCCTCCCTCTCATCTGGTAGGGACGACTCATGAATGTTTCTAGGGCTTATGAATAGGGGTGTCAACAGGTCGGGTTCGGTTCGGATCCAGGTAAAACCAGACCCAGACATGATTTGAGATGCTGGTATCGTGTTTGTGTTTGGACTCAGATCCAATCGGACTCACCATAAGAAAAAACCATACCCAAATCCTATAAGGGTTACATGAACCAGATCCAGATCATACTCTTAACAATTTTTATCCTTTTTACATTGAAAATTTGCAGATCTTAGTCAAAACTCGGGTCAGGTCTGGGTCTCGTATGAAATTTAAAAAACCATACTCGGCTCTATATATTAATCGACTCTTAAGTTCAACCTGGATTCTAATCAGACCTTATTTATCACCAAACCCTAACCCTATAGGGTTGGTATGGTTCGGGTCTGGGTCAAACCTGATCCATTGACACCCCTACCTATAAATTAGGCCCTGTGTATATAATATATATTATATATAATATACATTATATTTTATATATAATACAATAGGCTTGATCCATTAGCTAGTCCCGAGTTCCAAGTTCCGACTAAGATCTGCAATTTTTCAATGTAAAAAAGATTCAAAAAATTTATTTTACTGGGTACGATCTGGGTCTAGTTCATATAATTCTTATAGGATCCAGGTATGGTTTCTCTTATGGTAAGTTGGATTGGACCCAGTAACATCTCAAATCAAATCTGGGTTTGGTCTCACCTGGGTCCAATTCAAACCTGACCCGTTGATACCCCTACTTTCAATGTAAGTCATCATTTACTTTATTGATGTACTTTCATGAACTTTTTCTATGATGTTTTAAATTTTTTTTAAAGAAGTCCAGAACGATTCAAATTGATTCTGAATCGACCGATTCTCTTGATTATTTTAAAAATGATTCAGTTTAGACACTGATTCTAACATTGATAAAAAGAGGAAGTTGTTAAAAATAGATACTAATATTAGTTTTGGCTGCGCCAAATGGGTTTGGCATTGTGGGATGGAACCTAGGCCGCTGGGCTGGTGGTCTAGGTTCAAATCTCATGAGCCTCACCCCTTACGCAAGCTGAAGTGTGGTGACTCCCTAAGTGCAAGGAGTAAGCACACAGAGTTTTAAGTTGCCAAAACAGCGACCGTAAGTATGGCAGCCAAAGCCAATACAGCTAGGTCTCTGATCCTGGGGTTGGTTTCTCCGTGTAAATATAAAAAAAATGCTATTAGTTTTGGCCGTTTATATCTTGACCATGAGGTCAAGATAAAATCCAACAGGAATGATGGGGAGCTGCAAACTCATGATTTTCAGAGGCCCCAACGTTGGAAATGTGAATACATTTGATCTTGTCCTATATTACACCAATTCTGCATACATCACGTGAAGTACACATAAAAGGCTCTAATAACAAGAACCCACATTCAACCAAAAATGAATAAAGCTAATCCAAATTAGACTTTGCTAGCTTGTAATGGAGCTGCTGCCTTGCTGGTGAGTATTTGTTCATAGAGGTCCCTTATTTTCAAGCCAATAATGGTCTGGAAGAGACCAGTTCCATTGTTGCTTCCTGGGAACTCGGCATGCTTCAGCATTTGCTGCGTAACTTCACCGTAGAATTTGGCAGAGATGTTGCTCAGATGACTCTCAACGTAGATCAGTTCATCTAATCTATCAAATTGGCCATCCATTTCCAATACAGAGACCTGAAAGAAAAGTACCCAAATTACTATATGTGAACATTTTTCAATCAAGCAGGAAAGTTGGCTGTCTTTTCTTGGAAACAAACATTGGCACAATTTCTGTTAGAAGGTGAAGGAAACCTTCCTTGGAGAATCTCTCTCTCTCTCTCTCTCTCTCTCTCTCATACACACACGCACGCGCGCACACACCTACAAATCTACATGGACCATTAAACACAGCTGAAGAAGGAAGCCGGCCTTGGAAATGATTCACACACACATACACAGCAAGTCTTCTACATGGACCATTAAACACAGCTGAAGAAGGAAGCCGGCCTTGGAAATGATTCACACACACACACACACAGCAAGTCTTCTACATGCACCATTAAATGCAATCGAAGAAGGAAGCTTTCTTGGAAATGATTCACACATGCGCACAGACATACACGTACACACAGCACATGCACACGCACAGCCACACACACATGCAGAGAATCTACATGAAACATGAGATCTTGGTAGAATTTTGTCTACTGATCTATAATGATCTGATGCAGTGGCGAGCTCAAAGAGATGAAAATTTAGATAAGGTACCAAAGTGATGAGGGCCTAAACATGTTATACCTCATTGGAGAAGTAAGTGTCTGGTCCATAGAAGAATTTGATGCCTGGGTATGAGCAGGTCAACTTTCTCCCACAGGGTATCCATGAAATAGTGGAGCCTTCATCGAAAAGGTAAACAGGGCTGAAGTATTTCACTCCCTCTTTCATTATCAACTTCACTCTCAAGATCTTCCCTTCGTTGTCGCCAGGAATAAGTTGTGTCGGCAAAACCTCAATCACTGCATCAGCATATTGCTTCTGCGTGTCTGCATGATTGACATGGTGAAACCAATTAGTTCTGATACTTAAACAACACAACAGGTGACACAAATGCATCAAATTGTTGTTGTAATTCAGTGAAATGGCTACCGATATACGCATCAAAGTCTGGTTTTCTTGCTTCAATGCTAGCTTTAATACTCTCAAGACTGTGCCCACGCTCTGCCATGTCTCTCTGTAATGTTTAAACCAGTGCAAATGCATTAACTCGCAATGATAAATTTCTTTCCTGCTATATCCTTCTTTTGTTTACAAACCTGAATTTTCCATGCAAATTTGACCTCATTGCTGATATCCAAGTAGATACTGAAGTCAAGAAGTTCCCTTACACGAGGATCATACCTGAGAATCAGTAAATACCATTATCGAATAAGTACCTAAGAAAACATTCTTAAGTTTTTGGTGCTAACAATCTTAGACAATCATGCAGGTCTCAGATAATTTGATAGCCGAGTCATTCAGTATGCATGCCTTCCATTAATGGAATTAGTGAAATACATAGCACAAGCCAATATTGAGCTGTAAGTCAGATAGATATGAAGCATGTGTTTCTTCTATCTGATAGTTGCATGTAATCATATAAGAGGAAGCATGATACGGTAAAATATTTCAACAATTTCAAGTGAGAGAACTCTGAATAGAAATTTTTAACCCAACAAAAGATCCCATAAAATTGGACTCAACATTTTTATACAGTGAATTCTAACATGATGGAAGAAATACAAAGTTTCAGTCTCATGTGATTGTGATAGACAAAATAAAAAAGTGTTTTTTCCAAAAAGAGAGTTCAGAAATGAACATCCACCTGCATAATAGCACTGAAAATATTTCACAGAAGGTATAATTCAGGAACAAGTAATGAAACCATTTTCATAACATCAGCAGTACACTACATATCAAGCGCACAATTAAAAGTCGATAAATTTTGAAAAAAAATCCTATTTTTATCAAACAATTCTCAAGCAATATGAACGTGTCAAAATTGAACAATTTAGAGGAGCCATCAACTTATATTTGATAATAGATTGGAGATCTGCTCCACACGACTATTTATTCCTGTTAGTAGAAAGGATTTCTTTTAATAGGATCCACCAATATAGGAGATAGTGAAACTCATGAGTAACTTTATTCCTAAAAGAAATATATAACTAATAATTAATTTCACTAAACTAGACTGACTGAAAAAGAAGAAAAGCAGCTAGAAAGGCAAACACAAGCAAAGTAGGAACCTTGCTCCCATAAATGCAGTCCTTAAACAGCGGAAGCATAGTCATAAATTCATGATAGGTCAGTAAACACACCAACCTCAAGAAACTGACCATACTGACTATCTTAGCTCAAAAGAAAGATAGCAAGCTATACAGAATATATAAGGAGAAAAAAAAGAATAGCTTAAAGAAGTCATTTGAAAAAATTCAGAAGCGCTCTAAAAATTAAGAAGACCCAAAAATGTAATAGAAACAAGTTGGGAGAGCACTAACATTGGATGAAGCCCTTCAATGACCAGAATCTTGGGAGCCTGAATGACCTCAGGAGGGTCTAGAAGACCAGTGACATGATTATAGATTGGTTTCTCCACAGTAATCCCTTCTTTTAGTTTCTTCACCTGCTCATACATGAGATCAAAATTGTTGGCTCTTGGGTCCAGTGCAGTCACCGCTTTCTCCTTCCTCCCTTTCCTATCCAAAGAATGATAATCATCCAAACAGATGACAGTAGTTGTGTCACTGATCAAGGTGTTGGAGTCCGGGTTTCCTCCCTTCGGTGGCTCAGCTGTCCCTCCAAAGACACTGGTCAGCCTCCTCATAAATGTGCTCTTCCCACAGCCTGAATCTGCTGCCAACCCAATGACCACAGTCTTTGCTTCTTCAGCAGAGCATGAGATCTCAGAGAACCCACTGAACCTCCTTGTTCTCTTTGTGCTGCTGTAGAAGAAGACATGGCTCTCATGCCTGTGAATGGTTTGGCGAAAACCCAAGTGGGTTTTTGTTGGAGTGGTGGAAATTGAGTAGACTGTTGTGCAAGAAGCCATCTATTCTTCTTCTTCTGCTCAAAAGGGTTTCTCTACCTCTTTCTTAGTTTATCTAAATTGGGTCTCTTCCAAATCTGGAAGAGCACATTCAAAGGTGACAGTAGAGGGCAGGGAAATGGTGTCTTTCTTTTAACTATATACAAAAGAAGAAGCAACAAATCTTGTGTGGCTGATAGATAGGATTAAAATAAAAATAACTTCAGATTTTGGGTGAAGAAGAATGGTTTTAGATTAGATGATAGATAATACACCCCTTATTTATCTGATAGATGAAACTTTAGAGGTGGCAATACTGAGGAAGGACATAGTTAAGAGGAAACGTGGGGCGCTGTCTTTGGTAAAAAAATTTGCTTTGTCAGCTTGTTGAAGAGTGATTAATGTAAATTAATGATGACTAGGCTGTATGGTCAAGCTTGGTTGAGCTGTGGATAAAGAGCTCTGCCACGTGGCAGGTGGAGGGTGGTTAGTTGGAGATGAGAAACATGAGGGGTGGAGGGGTGGAGGCTTTGGTCCAATTTGAATGATCCCAAGGATCAAGTTGGAAATTTCAACATTGTCAGGGAACCACATGCAGAAACCCCGCAATCCTCGTAGCTTTTAGCTTTCTCAAGTCTCCCCGACTGTGTCACTGTCACTACATACAGTACATGGCTTCCAGTTTGTGCCATTGAATGTCCACACCAATGTTGTCAAAATAGTATGGGCTATTGAATCGTTTCGCCAAGGATTCAGGTGAATCGGTCTATACCCTGATTCGGCTAAAAATAATTATAAAATACTTTGTGTCAATCAGAACATGGCACGTATTAAAATTGTTGAAATAATTTAAAAAAAAATAAAATTTTTTTACATTTCTTAAAAAATAGCTGATTCAGGTTAGTAGCATATCCGATTTGCACAGATACTGATAACTTTGGTTCACACAAAGAGGAGGGGGAGATTCGGTGATATTGTACACAACCGATTCAGTGGTTATATTCAATCTCCACCACACATCTCATATCAAGAAATTGTGGTCCCCACTATCACAGTCACCCAAGGGAAATGCACAGTTCTCGAGTGAGATGTGCGGTGGAGATTGAATATACACAATGATTGCTTATATACAATATGACCAGTTCTGCCCTCCACAATGACAAAACATGACAAACGAACGCACGTACAGGAGCAAACTGATGGAGATTGGAGAAGGTAAGCCTTGCTGGGTAACACCAAATGGTTCAATGCATTACTAGCACTAGCCCTTTCTTTGGGTTGGTTCTTTCATATGTTAGTGAAAGGTTCGACTGAGTGTTTGGGCATCATATTTAACATAACCAAGTTCATGAAAAATGTTATGGCAAAGTTCAGGAAATTGTTCATGTGTTCAGTGGGCCTTAAAAGAAGGATACATGGTTTGAAATGTCTAGACGGTGTAAGCAAAAGTATCATGACAAATGAAAATACATTAAATTTCACCAAAAGAGACTTCATCATGAACTTAGGGAAAGTTGGGGAATGTTACCAGTGGCCATGCAACCCTGGTTCGTTTGAAAAATCGTATTTAGAAATGGATTATCACAAACTAATGTGCAACCATCTGATCCAAATTCTAATTACCTGAACTTTGAACTTCGTGGGCTTACACCTTGCCCTCAGAAAGTTGACACCTCAGATTTCACAAGGGGTGACATCCATGAGCTTTGAACCTAGACCGCCTGCCTAGCAGCCTAGGCTCCATCCCACTACACCAAACCCCTTTGGGGCCAATTACGGCTATCTTAACAATACAGGCAATGCGCAGTCCACAAAATCATCTAAAGGGAAACTACCACCTATAACCTCCCTCTGACTCCTTGGCCAGACAAAGAGCACTTCAAGAGACCAAAACCCAACGACACCCGATCATTTTTAGATCAACACGCATTATGAAATTGTGTGTGAGAGAGGGTAAAAAACAAATAACCTCCTATAAGCATATCAAAAGCATATCCTTACAATCCAAATAAATCAGAAAGAAAATAGACCACCGTTGAGATCCATCTAGTGGTGTAAAAGCAACTATATACAGAGAAATATCCAACTGGGTAGGAAAACACTCGAAGAATGATATCCTCTCACTCTAATTATAAGCTTAACATATCCTCTTCATTTCTTGACTCCTCTGAAATACATGTAAATTTGCTGCACAGCACAAACATTTATAGATGTCAAGAAAAACTGAACGAAAGATACATACAGAAATCCATCAGACCAAATAGCAAGTTGGAATATATGTTGAAACATGAACTACATATTCTTTTTCCCCCATGCAAGCCACCAGGGTATGATAGCGGTACAGATAGCTTGAAAGATGGAATCATACACAATTAGACATAGGCCACTATTTGATCACCCTCATCTACAAGAGTCCAACCCCAATTCATATAGTTATCAGAGTGCACGTACTACACAAACCATCCACAGCATCCTTACAGAGTAGGTGCTTTCATCACTCTCTATCAATAACCTGTTTGCGTTCATTATCTCATATGATTTCTAATGGATGACCATTTATTTTTGCAAGATAGCTGAGATATCTAATGGATGACCATCTATTTTTGCAAGATAGCTGCGAAGAGCTGTCTAGGCATGACTAGCCATGCATACAAGGCATTTTCCTCCTTTTGCATGTTGAACTTCGGGTGTGACGACTTAACCAATCAAGGACATTTCAGCTGTTACAACTATGATAATTCTCACAATAGAGTGTGATGTTTGCAAAATTGCCAACCCATTTTCATGAAAATTATGGGAATCATGAGCATAGAAATGGGCAAGGGTGATGTCAGAGGCAGAGGGTAACTGTTGACAGATAAACTATGTCACCTGATTACGGGTGCAGGTACAGGTGAGGGTACAAAATTGTATGGGGACACGGCTATATATATATAGATAGTCACTAGAATATGAGAACTAATGTGTGAACTGCAATCTTCATGATTTTCTTATTCTTTTCCCTTGAATCTAACCCTACAGCTGTGATGTACATAGTTTTATAACATGCTCTTGAATCATCTGATTTTGATGCATAAATGAGATTTTTTTAAGGCTTTAAAATCAATGGCTCATATTCTTCATAAATATTCAAGCATTCAAGAATCATATTTTTTCATGGAAAATACATTATACAACGGTTGATTCCTAGCAAATTCACATGCCAAGCACATCCACATAGTTGGATTTGCAAAAAAAAGTGTTGGAAATGCCCATATTTTCAGTTCTCATATTTTGGTTCTCATATTTCAGTTCTCATATTCTAGTGATTCTAGAATATAAAGATATATGCTATATCTAATATATACTATATACTGAAAATATAAAGTTACAAACTGAAAATAGAATTATAAATTATAAATTGAATACAAACTTGTATGTACGGAGGGTAAAATGGCATGTCCAGGTGTTGATGTGTGTTGACACAGGGACACTCGTGTTGACACGGGTAAGGAGGGAAAAATGGAGTGTCAGTGTGACAGCAGATAAACTATCTTTAGGTCAGTCTTTGGTATAAACTGAAACGTCTGATGCCAAGTCTGGAAAGTCAACCATACAGCTAACAACTACTAGAATTGCTTCAGCCGCCAACATGTGGATAAGAGCAAACTGGGGGATACAATGCTGCAGCTACAAACTATATTATAGTAAACAATGCACCTCAAGAAAAATCCTGGATCCTAGATATTTGGAACGTTAACCATACAATAATGTAAGTTCGAATGCATTCCTATCTCTCAAAGGTTAATCAACCATCAGCACAAAAGAACAATCTATGGACTAGGTCCATTGACCCTTTTAGGTTGCCTAGATCCATTGACCCTTTTAGGCCCCGTTGACCGGGGCAAAACCTGGTTATGAGAAAATCAGGTTTTGCCTCAAACTTGGTCTGCCAAAAACCAGGTTTTAAAGATATTTGGGTGACCAATCTAGGTTTTTGGCCATTAATATTTTGAAGAAAAAAAATAGGGTGGTCATTTTCTGACTGGTGGCTGACTGAAAAATGGTTGGAATGTCAAAAAAAATAAGTGGTCATTTTCCGGCTATCCACTGGCCGAAAAATGGCTGAGGTGTCGCTCAAAATATAAGAGTGGCCATTTTCCAGCAAACCACGAACAGAAAAAGACCGGGGTGGTGTGGCCCAATGTGGGTGACATCTTATGGGCCATTTTCCGGTCGTTGGGTGTCCAGAAAATGGCTGAACAACCAAAAATAGAAACAAAAAAAATCCTTATGACATTTTCTGACCAGTGGCTGGCTGGAAATAACCATGAATTTCAATAAAAAAAAAGTAACACATTCCAGGCATTTCCGATCAGTGGCCAGATGGTACCACCCTAGCCAAGCGGTACCAGTTCAGCCACTATCCGACCGGTGGTCAGCCAGAAATGGCCAGAATCGGATCAGGTGGGTATTGATGCTGGTGGGGCTTGGGGAGCCCTCCACCAAATAAACTGGGTTGAAAACCTGGGAGGTCCCTATTTTTTTTTTATTAACCAAGTTTTGGCATCGTCCAAATGGGGACCGAGAACTAGAAAAACTATCATAATTTGACAACTCACTTATGTCTCAACTGGCTCAGTACCTTACAATAGGCTACATCATTCTACTACCAACAGCTTTGGAGCCAGAGCAGCTGTAAGTCCGGCCTTTGTGTCATCCTTGCCAGTGAGAACAAAGCAGGCTTATTTTTTTCAATTAACCAAGTTTTGGCATCGCCCAAATGGGAACCAAGAACTAGAAAAACTATCATAATTTGACAACTCACTTATGTCTCAACTGGCTCAGTACCTTACAATAGGTTACATCATTCTACTACCAACAGCTTTGGAGCCAGAGCAGCTGTAAGTCCGGCCTTTGTGTCATCCTTGCCAGTGAGAACAAAGCAGGCTTATTTTTTTCAATTAAGTTTTGGCATCATACAAATGGGAACCAAGAACTAGAAAAACTATCGTAATTTGACAACTCACTTATGTCTCAACTGGCTCAGTACCTTACAATAGGTTACATCATTCTACTACCAACAGCTTTGGAGCCAGAGCAGCTGTAAGTCCGGCCTTTGTGTCATCCTTGCCAGTGAGAACAAAGCAGGCTTCCCAACAAAAGAGCGAAGTTGTGAAAAAAAACTGTAAAAGCAAAAAACAAAACTATCTGCAATTTGCAAATTAATACCACCTATTGCTTAAAACCCAATTTTAAACTGAGTTTTGGGTGTCAACCACGCGGTACCACAGTGTTACTCTCATCATCTCAATAGAACAAAACTACATCTTACTTTTTGAATCTCAACTAGGCAAAATTTCTAAAATTTCCTCTGAAAGACTGACATCTTAACCATTTCTTTCTAAAGATGCTGATCAGTTGATTTGCCAAACCATGCGGTAGGAGATTCTAATTTAGACTCTTTCAAACAAAACAGGTGAAGAAGATAGGATCACTACTCATAGAAAAGGTGAAGATAGGATCACTACCTATAGAAAACAAGATCAATCCCTATGTTTGGTTGCATGCCATAAAAAAATTTTCTATTTAGTCTGAGTACTGCAAGATTTTCACTATGCAATTTCACGTCTAGAGCTGGGACCTTAACTCTGTAGATGCATAAATATTGCAGATGCCTATCAAAAGTCTACCATAATGGATTTCAGAAAAAGAGATTCAAAGAATGCTAACATCCTAGAAGGCCCGTATAAGTTCTCTACAGTTATACAAGGATATTTTGTCCGTTGAAAATTTTGTAACAAGAATCATAACTTTATATCCTTTCCCTCCTAAAATACCCTCTAGTCTCTGCTAATATATATAGTGTATTTTGGTCTTTGTGTATATGCAGTCCAATAGAGGCTGTATCATACCCTATATTTACTTTTTAGTTTTTTTTTGTTTTGTTTTTTTTTTTTAACTTTAGTCGACTGTTGGGGAGCAGTCCAACTAGTCGTCATATTTCTAACCGTTGGAGGTATTCCAATGACTTTTTCACCCCTGTGTGTGTTGCTCTATAAATAGAGCCAATTGTAAAGAGTTAACACATGCTTTTTAGCATATGAGTTGTGAATATAAAAAGGCTCTTATTTCTAGTCTTCTTGTGAGATTGTTTTTGGCCCATTAGAAGCCATGTTGTGATCATGCTTGTGTAGCCCTTGCCCTTTGTTGGCATTGTGATTGTGCACGTGGTCTTTTTCAAACTTTGTTCTCTAACCACAAGTTTTATTCTTCAACATGGGTGAAAGAGAATCTGCCCCTGTCATCTCCTACAAGCTCAACGAAAACAACTACTTGATGTGGCCCACCGCAATGGAAAAACATATCAAGGGGGAAAAGCTTTGGGGTTTTGTTAGTAGAACCACTAATGAACATCAACTAAATCTAACGACAAGAGAAGGAGATGAAGTCAAAGTTCTCTCCGAAGAAAAAAAGGAGAAGGCCTTATAAAAATAACAAGAAAAAATAGAGGATTGGGAGGAAAATGATGTACAAAAACTCTCATGGTTTATAAATATCATGGAGTTCAAGATAGTAACTAACATCATCAAGTTCAAAAAGGCTTGTGATGAATGGATCTTCTTAAGGAGTACATTCATCAAAAAAGATATGGCAAGACTATATTATCTACAAGACAAGGTACGTACTACCAAACAAGGAGATAAGAGTGTAAGAGATTATTATGATCTCTTATCTCCTATTTGGGATGAGTTGGCTATGCTGGAACCAAAATGGAAAGGTCCGACTATTGAAATGAGAAAACAAGTTGAAAGAGAAAATCCTTTCCCTTTCTTACATGGTCTTCCACCGAAATTTGAGCAAGTTTGGTTCTCTGCTCCTTACATAAGTGATGTTCTTGCCCAAATATGTCAAGAAGAAACTAGACTTGGAATGCACAAGTCTAATGATGAGGTGATTGTCATATCAAGACCTGAAAGTTTTGTAAAAACCTATAAAACCTCTCCACTTTAAGAAAAAATATAATGAAAAAAGACATAATAGAGAAAGTTACTAAGAAAGATATAGAGGAGGAAAGATTATTTGTCACTATTGTAAAAAACTGGGACACATAAGACTGAATTGTCCCAATCTCAAAAAGGTGGCCACGGTAAGTAAGTGAAGAGTCTCAAGAGTCAAAGAAAGGGATTAACTTTAATTGTGGAGGTCATTTTTCAAATTCTAAAAGTCACACCCTCTACATCCAGTGTCGACATCTCTCCTTTTTTTTCGGGAGCGCCATTTCATATGACTCATAATGAGTCACTACTATCTGATTGCACTAAATTATATGTTTCATGTGTATCAAGTATAGGAAATCTTTGTTTCAAATATTAGGGTTATTGCAAAACTTGATTTAATCTTTTTTGGGTTTCTCAAATTTTCGATTATGGGTGTAAAGTAGACTTCTCATATAAAGCTTGTTGAGTGTAGGATCTCCAGTCAGGGAAGCTGATTGGGCAAGGCAATAAGAGACCTATATTACATGAACCTCTTTATGTATACTTAAAGAATCCTTTTGTAACTATATCCAAAAAAGTAACTTGGATCATTGACATAAAAGACTAAAACATCCAAGCTAAGTCACACGGACTCGACTATAAGGTCGGCGCACCCGCGTCGACACGGGTGCAGCTTTGGACACGGGGCGGACACAGTCAACCAAGTGTCGGACTCGGTCAACGCACTGGGGCCGAGTCAGTCCACATTTTGGACTCGGTCAACTTTGATCGAGTCTATTTTTGTCCATTTTTTAGGGCAAAAGACATATAATAACTAAAAAAACAATCTTTTTATATATTTTTTAAGAAATATATATATCTAACCGGGTCTTATTATTGTTATATATACATATATATATATATATATATATATATATATATATATATATATATATATATATATATATATATATATTGTAATGAAATATGCGGAAAAGCAAAGAGTGCACTAAGCACTTACAACATCTACTAATGAACAAACAAAGAGGGGCTAATACCCAAACCCACAAGAGACAACACAACATAAAAATATAAATGCCTCTTATTGAAAGAGAGAGAGCTCTCAAGAGTGAAAAAATACAAGAGGGGAGCACCCCTATTTATACACAAGAGAATGAGAGGGAGAGGGCCAAGAGGCCTTAAAAGGAGAGCCACCTAGGGGGCTCCCCATGTAGTCGTTGGGAGCCCCCAACGGTCACTAATGTGACCGTTGGAGGCCCCATCGACTACATGGTGGGGCCCCTTTTGAGTGAGCAAAAAACAAAAAAATAAAAAATATATTTTACAAAAAATAAAGAGAAAAATAAACAAAGAAAAACAAGTACCCCTATCGGGTACTTGTGAAATGACAGAAATACCCCTATCGGGTATTATATATATATATATATATATATATATATATATATATATATATATGAATTACATATATTTTAACATATATATACAGTCGTGTCCCCGTGTTCAAAATTTTTGAAATTACTCTGCACCCGTACCCGCACAGATGACAGCATCCAAGTGTATTCAAGCTATTTCTTTTTTGGTTTTTTGAAAAAAATCTGTAAGGAAAAGAAATTATTATGTGAAGATTGTATACTTGAAAAAATGCAAATGATACCTTTCGGATCTAGAACTTCCTTAACTAATGAAAATTTTAAATTAGTGCATTTGTATGTATAGGGTCCCGCTCCCGTTAGGCCAAAAGGTGGTTATTCATACTATATTATATTTATAGATGACTTTAGTAAGTACACTTGGATATACTTCCTTATACTCAAATCCGAAGTTTTTTCGTGTTTCAAAAATTTTCATAATCTTATAAAAAATCAATTCAACACACAAATATTAAAACCTTTTGGGGGAAAGTTCATTTCAAATGATTTTCGATCATATTTAAAAACTCATGGTATTCTACATCAAAAATCTTGTCGAAGGACTGCTCAACAAAATGAATTTTTCAAAAGAAAACATCGTCATATTGTTGAAATTATTAGAACTTTGCTTATTTCAAAAGAAGTTGCAAAGAAGTTTTGGACTGAAGTCGCCCTCACCGCAGCTTATTTAATAAATAGAATGTCTTCTCAAATTTTAAAAAACAAATCTTCAATTGAAAAACTCTTTAAAATTTCACCCGATTTAAAAAGAATAAGAGTTTTTGGATGTAAGTGTTTTGTACTTCTTGAAAAACACAACAAACTCTCTCCTAAAGCTATTGAATGTGTTTTTCTTGGGTATGCTGAAAATCAAAAAAGCTACTTATCTTATAATTTTAAAATTGATAAACTTTGTGTATCTAGAAATGAAAAAGAAGAGAGATTTCATCTTGAGAAAACTAAGAAAGAATCCGAGTGTGCCTTCTTGTTTGATGTATTGCCCAAATCAATCATTGAAAATGATGACGAAGATAATGATAATGTTGAGACCAATAATGAACCATGTGAAGAAAGAGAACCAACTCATAACAATATACAATACACTAGAAGGGAAAATAGAGAACATCCATGTGCTTTTGAAAAGTATAGTCAACCAACAAATATAGAAGAATCTAGTATTAGAAGATCTGAACGAATACCTAGACCGCCAAATAGGTTTGTCTCCTATAAATCCTTTTCACCAAATTATAGGGCATGTCTTCTAGCAATCCACTCATATCATGAACCATCCAACTATAGAGAAGCCAAAGATATAAAAGAAATGGTAGAAGCTATGAAAATAGAATTAGATGCTCTACGTAAGGTGCATACTTGGAAAGTTCAACACCTTCTTCAGAGAGAGAAGACGATAGGATGTAGATTTGTATTTAAGGTCAAAATAAATAGTGATGGATCTTTAGAAAGGTATAGAGCAATATTACTTGCAAAATGGTACTCTCGGGAATACAATATAAAATATGAGAAAACCTTTGCCCCAGTTGCCCGCATGACCACCATTAGGACTTTAGTTGCAGTAACAACCATTAGAAAATGGTGTATATATCAGTTGGATGTCAAGAATGCTTTCTTAAATGGAAATTTGAATAAAGAAGTTTATATGGATCCAACCTCTTGTTAGACTATTGCAAATGAAATGGCTCTTCGTCTTCGAAAAGCTTTATATGAGCATAAACAAGCCCCTAAAGCATGGTATGATCGGTTTAGTGGAACTATGACAAATTTTGGATTTAAATCATGTTTTAACAATGCACTTTTTATAAGATCCACAGGTACGTCACTTATCATTTTGCTCTTGTATGCCGATATGATCATCATCGGGAATGATAAGAGGGAAATAGGAAAAATTAAAATTATGCTTAAAAAATCTTTTGATACGAATGACCATAGTTTTTTGAAATATTTTCAAGGTATTGAAGTAGCACACTCACCAATAAGATACATTTTGTCTCAAATAATGTTTGCAGTCGATATTGTTGCACGATCGAAAATCACAGACACAATATGTCGACACTCCTGAAGTAATAAATGTTAAAATGAGAGTCGAAAATGAAGTTTTACTAGATGATCTGTCTCCTTATGAGCAACTTATCGGGTCACTAATGTACTTATTTATTACTAGACCAGATATTGGGCATGCAATTCATACTGCAAGCCAGTTTCAAAATGTGCACATGTTTGTTCATATGAGTGTTGTATTAAGAATAGTTCGATACATCAAGAAGACTATACATAAAGGGTTATTTTTATCCTCTTCATCATCTTTAAATCTTATTACTTATACTGATTTTGACCGTGGAGGAAATCCCAATAATCAACACTCAACCACAGGTTTTTGTGTGGATTTAAGTGATTCTCTCATTTCTTCGAGATACAAAAAACAACAAAAAGTGTCTTTATCCTCCACGAAAACTAAATATAGAGCAATAGCTACAACAACAACTGAGGTTGTTTGGATGAAATCTTTACTCTCAGGCATAGGAGTTGATATTTCGAAATCTTCAAAGTTATGCTACGACAACAAAAGTGTCATATATATAGCCAACAATGATACATTTCATGAAAAAACGAAACATATTGAGATGGATTGCGACTATGTTCGAGAAGAATAATTGAAGGGGACGATTACTTTACCATATGTTCAGTCCGAGTTTCAGATTGCGAACTTCACCAAAACTCTTCCTCTACCTCGATTTTTGTTTCTTTTTAACAAACTCTCAGTGATCTCACTATAAGTTTGAGGGGGAGTGTTAAAATATATATATATAACTTCTATACGTATATAGTATAGATATATGTATATCAGGGGTATTTTGGTCTTTGTGTATATACAGTCCAATGGGAGTTATATTATACCCTTTATTTACTTTTTAGTTTTTTTGTTTCTATATATATATATATATAATTGCTATATGTATATAGTAGAGATATATGTATATCAGGGGTATTTTGGTCTTTGTGTACATACAGTCTAATAAGGGTTGTATTATACCCTTGATTTACTTTTTAGTTTTTTTGTTTTTGTTTTTGTTTTTGTTTTTGTTTTTGTTTTTGTTTTTGTTTTTTGTTTTTATTTTTTAACTTGTGTTGACAGTTGGGAAGCAGTTCAACTAGTCGTTGGACTGCTTCCAACGGTCATATTTTTGGCCGTTGGAGGCAGTCAACAGCAGTTGGACTGCCTCCCTTTTTCACCCCTTTTTGTTGTGTGTGTTGCTCTATAAATAGAGCCAATTGTAAACAGCAGTGTACACATGCTTTTTAGCATATGAGTTGTGATTTATTCTCTTTGTGAGATTGTATTTGGTCCATTAGAGGCCATATTGTGATCGTGCACTTGTGTAGCCCTTTGTTGGCATTGTGATTGTGCATTTCTTGTTTCATTTTAGTCTCGAAAGAATGCAAAAGGTATCAAGAAATTTGAAAATAACAATTCGCCACTGCCTTCTCAAGTCTCAACCATGGCCCAAAATAGCACACAGCTTTTCAAGAAACAACAATTCACATGGCAGCTCACAATTATACCCAGAAGTTAAGTTTTTCTATGAAGAGGTTCTAAGCATTGTTTAAAAACCTAGAAAATCATGACTCAGGACTCAGATGGGTCAACCCAGTAATATTCTATATATTAATGTAGAACAAATATATGGTATAAATACAAATTTGTATACAATGGGAAAAGTATTTATGGCATGAGAACTTGTGAAATTGTGGTATTAACAAGGCAATCAAGCTTTTCAAGGAGACCAATATCAAAAACCTAAAATAGTAAATATTAGCAATTAAAATGATAAGAATACTGTATCTTAATAAACGTTAACAAGAAACTCAAAGTCTTAAAATATGAAAGTAGATATGTGTGGACTGGGTCAACCAACTAGATTGCCCAAGGGTTGACTTGGATGAGTCACTGGGTCAACCCACCGGATTTTTCAACCATGGTTCTACATATTAATTTTGATTACGACAAAATCACTAGTAGTTATGCCTGATTTCTTCTACTGTATTCCACATAAATTACATTTACTGATAGGAAGTCTTATCATATTTATTATGCCGACGAGTTAGAATGAATCATATCTTCGAGCATTTTTTGTTCCAGCATGAAAAAGATTCAGCATTTGCAAGAACACTCGTGAAAATTTGCAAAAAGGAGCCTCAAAGGGAATATACACTAATATACATTCACAAGCCAAAACCCTTGTGAGATAGAATGATAGATATGAAATCAAAGCAACTCAACAGACATGAGGAATATCAAGGTTTCAGTATTAACCTGCAGAACCCATAAGCTAAGAAGAGCTTCTAAACAAAATAAACCAAACCCAACCAAGTAGAAGATCTGCAAGAAAATAAGATGACATTAGAAAATGTAAAGGACACATCATTGGACTCTTTCACACAATTATGAAAATGCAAATAACATATGAAAAAAATCATATCCGCAAGACTGGGCCCTCTGGGAGGAAAATGAAAATTCTACACTTCCACACTGTCACCTGGGTACGGGTGTGGGTACAAGTACAGAGGGTACGACAAGGCAATATATATATAGAGAGAGAGAGAGAGATTAAATATATATGCTATATCTAAAATATATATTATATACTGAAAATATAATTATAAATTAAATACAAACTTGTATGTATGGAGGAGGTGGGGGTGTTGGAGTTTCGGGAAACATAACACTAGACAAGCAGACAACCTTTCTTTTAGACGAGGCAAGTGATCTCACTCAATATTACAATGCCATCACAAAATAAATAGAAAAACATCAAAAATCTAAACCCATGATAAGCTTAGTTCCAAGATAGCCTCTGCCCCCCCCCCCCCCCAAAGGGGGTTAGAAGCAGACCAAAGCAGATCACAGAGCAGGTTGAGGAACCCCATGAAGACATGACAAATAACTAGATGAATGCTATGCCACATTGATATGAATGCAAAAACAGGATAAGATACAAATATGCCTCAAACAACAAGCCAATTCTCAAAAGTTAAGAAAAAATGACACAGCTGTACACACAACCTTAAAATTGCAACTCCTAATATGTGTGTAGCACTTCATAGTAAGCTGAAATTATAAGCAAAATATCATAACATTTTCACAACATAACCAGAATACAATATCATCATGATATTTTTTCAATATATAACAAATTTTATTTTATATATTTTAAGCCTACTGTTCTATTTTTAGTTACTTTTGTATTTTAAAAACTTTTCAAAATCCTTTCTTTTTTATTTTCTAAAGGAAAATTAATACAAAACCTATTATTTTCTTATCCCTTTTGTTATTCATATTTTTAATTTTCAATCTTTAAAACTTCTCAGCTTTTTCCAGGATTTTTTTTTTTTTGAGAAAATACACTTTAAAAAAACCTTTAGAAAAACCCTGGGTGAGAATTTGCTGAGAACGATGATGGTGGCCTATAATATATATCTAAAATTCTTAACCAAAAGCAATAAAACATAAATATCATTTCAAGTGCAAACTTTTGAACAACAATTTTAAATCACTATAATTAAAAACATCAAATAATAAAACTTAAGTGAAATTGAAAGGTAATGTGATTCATGACAAATTTTAAAAGAAAAAGAACAGAAGTGAATACAAAATAAGTGATCAAGAGAATAAAGCGAAATAGATAAAGTTAATGACACCATGTTCCCGATGTCCTGCACTGGTTTGACTATGTCCATGAAGTATCTCGGTGTGCCATTGAAATGAAATGACAAGAAATAAAAAAACACAAGTACAAGAGGCTATAAGTCAAGATCGCATGCCATAAAGGGCAATACAAAAGCCAAAATAAGCAGTACAAACAGACACAATGGGCAATACAAGGCACTAAGGCACAATAAGAAGAGCAACAACATAAAAATAATAATGTTTCATTCACTAGAAAGCTCACAAAGTGAGTGAGTTACAATGGGGATTCATCCCCTATTTATACACAAACAAACAGCCAGTTCTAGATGTTGGGAGTGCCCAAGGGCTAACACAACAGCTAGTTTGACCAACCGGTAAGCACTCCCAGCAGCTAGTGCAACAGCTATATAGTACAGAAAATAAAAAAATAAAAAAATAAAATTATAAAATGATTATATACTTAATATCAAGGTTGTAAGTAGTGTATCGTATAGTAAACGTAGCATAAATTTTTAATAAAAAAATCCAAAATTTCCAAAAAAAAAAACATACCCCATTTCTGCCTCAATCAACTCTCTTGTCTTTTTCCTCCCAAATTATCAAGTAATTGTTGGCATTGTCATTTTATGGCATTCGGCAATTGGTTTGACGTGGATGCTAGCACATTATGATCTGTCTCGGCTAAATGATGCTTCAACCAAGAGATACCTCTTGTACTTGTGTAAAAGTCGGAGCTTAAGAGGGATTTTACACCAAAACAAAAAGTCCCCTTTTTGATCTTTACAAGTGTGCCAGAGATACCTCTACTCGTGTAAAAGTCGGCCCTTAAGAGGGCATTTAAACCCAAAACAAAAAGATCCTTTTTGGCCTTTACAAGTGTAGCAGACCCGTACGATACGGGGTGTATTGTACGATACAGGTCGATACACACCCGATACAGGTAGGATACACACTCGTATCGAGATACGAGTGTGTATCGTATCGTTATATCAAAAAGTAATGATACGTATTATGATGTATAGTACGATACGGGTCGATATAGACAACCATACTTAATATTATATATAATACATATACTAGTTAAATAGTATGGTACATACTAACTAGTATATATATAAACTGTACAAAATACATATACTTTAACAGCCATGTAGACACAAGATACGCATGCTAAGTGAAGTGTCCATGTGACAGGCCGAATGAGTTGATGCACCACTCCACAAGAAAGAGCACATACAAGGAAACGTCCAGGTAACATACTACAACTATGCAAAACGGGAATCTCCGGAAGAATGAGTTGGGATAGGAATGGACAGTAAAGTTGGAAACAAATGCATGTTTTCCATGCGAAGATGCTAGCAATCATGATAGAGTTGAGCATTGTCAATCAGATTCTAGAGAACATGTCAATAAGAAGTGGTCAAAAAAGAAAAGGCTTAAGATTTACCCCCACGATTACACTGGACGAGAATAGATCACTCGCTGCCAGAATTCCCCTGAATACAAAAAAGAAAATAGGTATTACCAGAAAATCATAAATCCTCAGACTTTACCATAATCAAATATTTACTACAAAATAAAAATGAATATTGAACAGTAAAATAAGTAATATAACTAATGCAAAATTTAAATAAGTGAGATCCACTGAAGGAAAACATAAAAAGAAATGTAGTGTATGGTGAAAAGCCAACAATGAAATAAGTTCACCTATTTGGTAAATTGATGTGTCTCCATGTGCTCAGATACACGAAAAAAAAGTCAAAGCTTCCAATCTCACATGCTCAGTAAAGTGATTTTACAAAATAAGTAGTTTCATATAAATACATTTTGATACTAGATAGTATTTCTATAAAGTCTATGTCAAACGGTCAAAAAAATCATAACCACAAGTTGCCATGTTCATAAATATAAAGGATACTCCATTCAATGCCTAGAAACTAAAAGATTTTTCATAAATCATAAATGCAAGTAAACATCATGCATATGCAGAGATTTGCATGACTGTTAATCTGCGAGTTAATTTCTAAAAGGCTATCTTACTACTCTTCAAGGGAAAAAGGGAAGTCCACAACATGACTATAACAGAGAGAATAATTTGAACTTTGGTACAGTGGTAAACAATTGTTTTTGTCTAGGATCTTCTCCCTGTAAAGAAATGGAGGATATTCCAATAAGCACAAATGCTTGCTACTAGTGTCTATCAAAGACACATTAATTATAACCCACAAAAGGGCACAAATGAGAGAACTCAAAAGAAAAATAATAAACTTTATTTCATTCACATAAAATGCTTAAGAAGCACTAATACAAAGAGAGGGGAGTTGCCCTTATTTATATACATTGAGAGAGAGAGAGAAAGAGGAGACTTTAGAAGGCTCCATGAGAGTCATTGAAGCTAGTCCAACGGCTATTCAAACTAGTCAAATCTTTGACTAGTTTGAGTCTAGTTCTATATGAACTAGACAATCCTAAAAAATTAAAATAAAAAATATATATATAAATTATATTTATATACACTTTTTAAACACTCACCCTCGAGCTTACGGTACAATGAGCAAAAAATTGTTTAAGAGTAAATGAAATTTAAGAGCAGCGAGAGGTTTGGTGAAAAAATCCACTCATTGATATTCTGATGTAACATAAGGCAGATCAATGGTTTCATGTAGATACTTCTCTTTGATGTAGTGACAATCAATTTCAATATGTTTGGCGCATTCATGAACTTCGCGGTTGTTGACAATGTATTATAAAAATATCTTCAAAAAGGCTAGGTGCACAAAGAAACTAGATTCTCAATAGGAAGTATTGCACAAAGTCACAAAATGAACATTCACAAAAGAGTACAAATGCACAAAGGCATAATAATAAAGAAAGATTTTATTGAATTAGCGAGAGAGCCTTATGGGAAAATATATTAGTTAAAAGAGGTCGGGGTAGGCCTAGGAAGACTTGGATGGAGATGATAGGAAAGGATATGAATGCTTTGAACCTCACCGAGGACATGGCGTTGGATAGAAATGATTGGAGGAAAATGATTCATGTGGAAGACCCAAAATGAATTTCTTTTTTGGTTCATATCGCTGACCCCATAGGTTTTGGGATGAAGGCGTAGTTGTTGTTTGTTGTTGTAGCGAGAGAGCCTTACAAAAGGATAGATTTACAAAGGGGGTAACCCCTTATTTATACACTCATCAGGACCCAAGGAGGGCCTCCCCCATATAGACGTTGGAGCCCCCCCCAAACAGTCTATATGGTGTGCCCCTCAATGCCTAAAAGACAAAAGGTTAAAAACAAACAAGTAAAAATAAAGAAATACAAAATTGAATAAAGCATATCCAAAAAGAATATGAGTGAAACTGAGAAAAGATTGTTTTACCCCTAACGGGTATTACAAGAATTATATATATATACATATACATATATATATATATATATTAACATGTATATCACACCCTTGTTGTCACAGCAAATGTGTGAAGCTTTTGTCACTTCAACTCTCATATGAGCCAGCAGTATTCTGACCCAAACTAACTCCATCATTGTGGTGGTTATGGCTCGCTATTCAACTTAGGTTGACGAAATAGAGATCATCGTATGCTTCTTGCACCGACACAAAATGAAGGATTCAGCTAAGAAAACACAAAAAAAACAGTAGTTGAGTGTCTGTTATTGAGATCACCTCCCCAATCAACATCAAAATAAGCAATTAAATATAATAAAGATCAAGCAAACAAGAACAGGCTTCGTCAAAGGAAAGACTTATATTTAATAATACGCAAAATTGTTCTCACGTGAATAGAAGTGAGAGCGTGTTAAAATTAACTAGTGTGTACAATGTGTGCTATATCAGGTCTAGTAACGAAGAGATAGAAAAGTGTTACAATAAGATGTCTATAAGGAGTGGGATCTTCAAGAGGTTCTTCATCATCGATTTTCATTTTGGTGTTGACAACTTATGGAGTATCTGCTTTCTTATCATCTATGATTCTGAATCTAGAAACAATATCTAAAGCAAACTTAGATTGAGATAATAAATAACCTCGAAGGGAATAAGCAACTTCAATTCCTAAAAAATATTTCAATAAACCTAAATAAGTCATTTCAAAATGAATTTTAAGAAGCTTTTAATGTTTTTATCTCCCTGTTTGTCTCTTTGGGTGATGATCATGTCATCCACATAAAGAAAAAGAATAATAATCCTTGAATCAGAAATCTTAACAAACAAAGCAGTGTCAATCAGGCACGTTCTGAATCCAATATCGAGCATAACATGATTAAACCTATCATACCAGGCTTTTGGTGGTTGTTTAAGACCATAAAGAGCTTTTTCTAAACGTAGAGTCTTACCCTTAGAAATACTTATACCAAGTGGTACTTCCATATATACTTCTTCAACTTGTTTTTCATTGAGAAAAGCAATTTTAACATCTATTTGAAATATAGGCCATTTTCTAATAGAGGCTCAGGCTATTAAGATCTAATTGTGGTCATCCTAACAACTGGAGCAAAAGTTTTTTCGTAATTTATGTCATACTCTTGAGAATACTCCTTGACCACTAACCTGGCTTTATATATTTAAAGAATTCTATTACTCTTGGCTTTAATCTTATAAACCCACCTATATGTTTTCTTCCTTATGGAATATCTTGAATAGTCCAAGTGGTAGCTTTTTCTAAAGCTTCTAATGATGCCCACATGGTTTCTACCCATCCTATATGTTCTTTGGCTTTAGTGTAGGATGAAGGTTCTATATATGAGTGTATCAATACAATAAATGCTTTGTATGTGGGTGAAAAGGATTTATAGGACGCAAATTTATCGGGAGATTGAGAGACTCTAGAAGACCTTGTTTGTACTTCTGAATATTTTTTCAATACACATGAAAGATTGGATTCGCTACGTCTTGAGTATCGTAAACAATTGGTATCCCTATGGGTTTGCTCTTTATTAATTACATTATGTTCTGTATCTATAATATATTGAGCATCGTCAAGGTCACATTCATAGTCACATCCATCAGATGTCGAAGTCAAATCTATCAAAAAGGAATATTTGGTTACGTCTTTAGCCTTTTCAAACTCATAAAAACTTTCTTTTTCTAAGAAGGATGCATTTTTTTATACATACAATTTTTCATTTTTAATATCAAAACACCTTTAGCCTTTTTTGTTATATGCATAGCCTAAGAAAGCATAAGAAATGGCACGGGAAGAGAGTTTATCACTCTTGTTAGTGAAGACAAAACATTTGCATCCAAAAACTCTTAACCTAAAGTAATTAGGAGATAATATAACAAGTTTTTCAATTAAAGTTATATTTTTCAAAGAAGAATATGAGATTCAGTTAATGAGATAGGTAGCAGTTAGGGCTGCTTCAGCCCAAAACTCCTTTGGTATTTGATTTGCTCTAAATAAGGTCCTAGTATTTTCCATAATGTGTCATTGTTTTCCTTCAACCAAACCATTTTGTTGTGTTGTGTGAGGACAAGATCTTTAATGTGTGATGCCATGTAAATTGAGATAATCTTTAAATTCTTTTGACAAAAATTATTCCCCTGAGTCGGTGCGAAAAATGAAAATATCATTTTGAAATTTATTTTTAGCCATTTTGTGAAATGTTTAAAAATACAAAAAAAAACTCTGATTTATGTTTAAGGAAGTAGATCCAAGTAAGCCAAGAAAAATCATCAACAAAAATTACAAAACATGTGTATCCACCTTTTTTAATATGATTGGTGTGGAACCCCAAACATCCAAATGTATTAACTCAAGTGATCTAGATGAAACAAAAGTTTTATCATGAAATGATAATCTCTTCATTTTACCAAGAATACAATCTTTACAAGCAAAATTTCCATAATTACAAAATTTCCTAAACTTCAAAAGTATTGGATTTTAGATATACAAGGATGGCCAAGTCTTTTGTGCCATAGATCCAAATCCAATTTATAACAAAAAATAATTCTTGGGTAATTAGAAAAAATCCATATAATAGAGTCATTCTCTATAGCGCTCCCAGGTTAGCTTTTCTGACTAGCGATCATGTACCCACCAACCATGAGAAGAGAAGGAGATGTTACACCCATAATCAAATATTTATAAAAGATTTAGATTTAATTTAGGAATATATTTAACTTTTGGAATAAAGAATTTTTTGGAGTTTTGAAAATTTTAAAATTTTCCTATTCTTTTTATTTCAAAAGATGTACTATCGATTGTGAAAACATTTGACACACTTGAGTTATTATTATAACATTAGGACAAACTATTGTTATTTGGGGTAAGATGAAAGGAAGCACTAGAGTCACGAAGCCAAGGAAAGTTACCGAGATCGGAGAAAGATGAAACAGTTGCTCCAGTTGAGGATTAAGTTAAGAAAGATGCTCTTTTGAAAAGAGTTTAAGAATTTTCATTAGGTGTATCATAGATACGGGTGCTATCTTGATTGACTTGGTCTTTTGATTCTTGTGATGAACCGACTGATGCAACTTCCTTTTTCTCTCTGCTCTTTAATTTAGGACATTGAGGCCTATAATGTTCCGATTCATGATAATGGTGACAAATGACTTTACTTTTGTCATAATCATTGCCTTGTCTACCAAAATGAGGCAGCCTATAAGTGTGCATATAGTTCCCCGGTCTAGATACGACTAGAACGAAATTCTCTTCTTCATTTGGAGTATTTTTTTAACCCATTTTCCTCTATAGTTAATTCTTCAATAGTGACAACAATAGAGAGAAGTTTTCTTCTATGTAGAAGGGTCGATTTAGTTGCTTCAAATTTCAACCTCAAACCATTTACAAATTGGTAAAAATGTTTCATATCGAATTGTTTTAGGTAAAACTCAATATCTTCGAGATAATGTCACTTTGGCTCAAGAAGAGTTAACTCTTCATAAAGTTCGGACAACTCATTATAATATTTTCTAATACTTTTGTCCCTTTGGATCATAGTTTGCACCTTCTCTTGTAAATTGCACACAAGTGCAATGTCTTTCAAGGAATACATATTTCTAAGATATTCCCAAACCTTATTGACATGAGAATTTCTTGATATCTACGCTATTAATTAGCCAAGACATGATCTTGTCGTGCCCCATCCTCCATTGTTTCTAATACCTTAGTTTTCTCTGCTTTCGCGAAAGGTAGTTTTTTCTCATTTTTAATCTTTGTGAGACTTAGTTTAGGTTCTAAATCGGAACAATCTACTTACTCCCGCAACCCCTTCCCCCAAATATGGTACTTCATAATTGAAGCTCACATCACATAATTAGTATCATTTAGTTTTACGGGTATGACGGTGACTTTATGATTGTCGTCAATTCTTACAAGAGTAAAGAAGAGAAAGAAGATGAGAAGAAAAAGAAAACAAGAGAAAAATATGAGAAAAAGGAGCAAGAGCACAATCATGATCTTTGAGCAGTCAATGATCCTTTGAATCACTTCTTTCTTCAACTATGTATGCAAAAAAATGCTTGAATCACGAACAAGGATACAAATCAACTTCTTGTTAGAATGGCATAGAAAATGAGGTGGCAACTTTCCAAGATCTAGAAGCTTCCAAGCTCTGATACCATGTAAAGAAATGAGGATCTTCCGCGAAAGCACAAATGCTTACAACGAGTGTCTATCAAAGACACTTTAATCATTACCCACAAAAGGGCACATACCAAAGAACCTATGTCACATGGGTGCGGGTGCAGGCGCGGGTGCGGGGGTGCGGCAGGGGCAAAAATGTAATATATATATAAGGGGTCGGGGGAATAGGAGGGGTTTTTTTCAAATTTTGCAGCTGTCAGCTACTGCAGCTGTCAGCAGCTGACAGAACAGCTGTTGTCAGCAGCTGACAGACTGTCAGCATAATTTTTTTTTAAAAAAAATTCGAAGCCCATTTGGGCAAATTTTTAAAAAAAAAATCCAAAAAAAAGAATGGACCTTAATGATCCTGGGTGCGGTCAACGCACCCAGGATCGGGTTGGCCGCACCCGCGTCGAGTCGCGTCGACGCGGGTGCGGTACCCTGCTAGCCGAATCCCTGTGACATAGCAAAGAACTCAAAAGAGAAATAATAAACTTTATTCCATTCACATAAAATGCTTAAGAAGCATTAATACAAAGAGAGAGGAGTTACCCCTATTTATATATAGTGAGAGACAGAAAGATGAGCATTTAGAAGGCTACAAGAGAGTCACTGGAGCTAGTCCAAAGGCTCTATTTGTAGTCGTTGGACTAGCTCCAACGGCTATTCAAACTAGTCAAATCTTTGACTAGTTTGAGTCTAGTTCAATATGAACTAGACAATCATAAAACAAAAAATAAATAAAGAAATATATATATATATATATATATATAAATTATATATAAATTATATTATATATAATTATATTTATATGTATATACTATATACACTTTTTTAACATTCCTAACCAATGGCTGAAGCAAGACTTTGGAACTGCCAGACAGTAGTCAGGCTTATGAAACAATATTTAAAAAAAAATGGGTTGACTTAAACCCACAGTCACAAATCTCGTTCTTGGGATATTCTCAGCAAGGGAATATCTCGGGATATTTTCAAAAAAAAAATTCTCCGAAAAAAATCAGGAAAATCTCAGCAAATTGAAAAAATATAAATAAATATATATTTTGAAAGAGAGAAAAGATATTAATTTGGATTGGAGAGAAAAAAAGAGAGTATGCAGTTTTTGGGTGAGTATTATGTTGTTTATTCATGTATGGGATTAGTCCCATATTGAAGAGAATGGGTGAGAGAAGCCTTCCACACACTTTATATCACTACCCTTAAACCAAAGGAATTTTCACAAATTTTCACCAAAACAAGGGCAGTCCTGGATGTTCAAACATGACTTGTTGTAACCATAAAAAGGGGTTGATAAGTAATTTTGAAATTTGATTTTCCCCTACTTTTGTCTCTAAAGAAGTTTTAGTCACATGGAAGACTCATTTCGGTCTAGGACTCTAGCATCATTATTGAACTAATGAATCTTTTGAAGATATGAATAGTAAATACATAACATCACCTCCGGAGAACAAAACAAAATTCAGGTGGACTGCATAGGCATGCACATTACTTAAGCAATTTTATGCATGTATGTATATATAGATATATATGCAAAAATCATAATGGAAAATATTATTTCCAGAAACTTACGTCAAAGACTTCCCATGGAACGCAATTGGAGGAGCAATAGCAGCTAATATACAAAAACTTATGTGCACCTGCATGTTTACAATGTTACCATCACAGACAATTATCCTTCTTCAAACATCAAAATGTTTAATAGATGGTAACATGAAAGATATTGTTACCAGATACAACAAGAAAAACCAGCCAAACTTCAGGGCACTATCAGTCCTGAAAAAAAAGATGTACCAGGATTAGTCAGAATCATGTATCACAATGATCTTGGAATTAATCAGCTAAATATACACATTCAACTAGTATCCTTAAGCTCTAACTTTTTCATTTGAACAAAAAGAAGTCACATAACAGGTTGCATATTAATCCCATAGCTAATAAGGTCATAAACAACCAGAGAAGCAGAATAAGAAACAAATGTCAAACTATTTAGTGTTCCATCAGTCTCTTTGCACATCTACAGCATACGCTATGCTATCTCTGATTAAGGAATAGGCAAGAATTCACTACTAGAGGCATAATGTTGTAGACATAAGTGATACAGGAAGACATGTAGAGCAGATTGGGTGGTCCTCTCCCTACCCATATTATTTGGCCCATCTCCCTCACAGTGTCTTTTTCACAGCTTAACAATGCCCCTAGAGTAGCAACAATCCAACAATGAAACTCTCACAGTCATTCTATCTCAACACCCAGGAGTAGGGCTGGTAAACAAACCGAGAAACTTGTGGCTGGGCTCGTTCATGTTCGGTTCATTTGGATGGCGGACAGAACATGAACTCGTTCGTTATACATAGCCGAGTCGAGCACAAACAAGGGGTGTTCATCTCGGCTCGGTTCATATATGCGCATTTAGATAGCTTATGTAGAATTATTACACCATAAATACCAAAAAAGCATGTTAACTCAAGTGGTTGGTTGGGCATACTTGCATATAACAGGTCAGTGTTTCCATTCTCAATGTGAACCCTTTTCAAAAAAATAATTTTATATTTAGGCGAGCCAGCTCAGGCTCTGGGCTATACGAGCTGAGCCCGGCTCGCATGAGCCATATGAGCCGAGTCCGAACATTATATGGCTGTAAACGAGCCAAGCCCGAACAGCCCATGTTCAGTTCATTCAGCTCGTTTACCAGCCCTACACAGGAGCATGACTGGGAATGAAAGCAGAACAGTAGTAGAGAAAGCATCCCTGAGTGTGCCTACCATCATGGCCACTAGCAGCATTTTCCACAATGACACAACTTCCAAAAATTGAAACCACTGTTTTCCATGGAAATATCTTGGAAGATCAAAAAAATTTAAATAAAATGAAGGTATAGAAAAAAAAACTTAAATAAAACAAAAGTATAGACGAATCAAATTTAAATGAAGTGACAGTATAAATAAATAAACAGGCAGATCACCTCATGGCACGATACAAAGGCCTGTACCACAACACATATGAAAGGGGGCATCCGAGCAAAGCATAGATGATCGCTAGAAACCAGATTTTAACTCCTGAAAATAATGAAAATCCAGGAAAAAGAATGATGATGCAGTAACCCAAAACACACAGTCATTTCAAAACAGAGCCAACCAGGAAAAAACGGACAGGCAACAGAATGAAATGGCATACCTTCTCCTTTGATCCAGGCAACAGTCACTGCAAGAACATTATATGCAAGACAAATAACAATTCCTGCACAGATTTCAAAGGACAAGAATCACACTGACAATTCTCAAGTTAAAAATACATTGGCTAATCTGTGGCAAAACCCTTGTTTATGGACATAAAGTGGACAGTTATTTCTGTATCAGGTGATTTATAGGCATGGCGAGAGAATATCTTGGAGCTGCAAACTCCCAATCACTATACAATATATGCTAATCATTTTCTAATACAAAGACCAAATCATATCAGATATCATCATTCCTTCAGCCTGGGATGTTTGCTAGGCAAAAGTTTGGAGAGGGGTAATCAAATATATAGTATTGCATATCCTAGCTCCATGTGAAATTTTTCATGCAAAGTTACACATTTCCGGTAAATGGAAAATGATTCCTCAAAAATGAAAGCACAATGCCAGCAAAGCACCCACCAGTCCAACATAGTTTTCTTGTGAACAGAGATAATTCACTTGCATCTCTAAAATCTCCCAATATAGTGTTCACTACAGTGTGGACAGCGTAGGCAACAAAAGTTCACATCTACCCACAGACACAAGCACACTCAACACCCAAACACCCCTACCCAGACAAATGCACGTAGCACCCCATTATACACCCCCACCCACACACACACACAGACACAGACATGCACACAGGCAGCCACCCACACACACACACACATTCGTGCACATAGAGTGACATTCATCCATTTTGTCATTAATTCTAGTAATGATGGTAAAGCAAAATTTAGTGCATTCAATGGATCATAATTCACAAAGTGCACCATAGAAGAAAACTGGTAATCATTCATTCGTGATTCAATCATGTGCCCTTTCCCTTTCTTTTGGCATCAATTTTCTCTGTGATGAAAATGTAAAAAATAAAATGCTAGAAAAACAAGGGACATCGACATGTCATACTTGAAGGAAGTGTATCTCAATCTCTCTATCACATGTGCTAAATGCAGTATTACATAAAATAAACCAATTGCATTTTTAAAGGATACTTTGACAAAATAGCAAAAATAGAAAGCAGTAGTAAAGTAGGTCTTTTCAGGCAAGCAGGGGGTTTGAACATGATACCCCTCAGTTATGCGCCAGCTATCCCATTTACTAAATTCACCACATGGCTTTACCTTAGTATAAGATGTACACAAATAAGAACTTCCAGATATGTGTTTAAGTTTAAAAAACACACCTAGCCAACTTGCAAAAGCCACATACTGCACCCTCTGTGCATGTGCAGGTATCTCATTTGCTATGTCATGATGAATTATTGGGAAAAATGGCGGCCAATTTTTCTCATCCGTTACAATACCAGCTGTGGTGACAAAATGGAAGCATGTTAGTTTACTTGTTTTATGGTTAAAAAGAAACAAAAGTGTATCCAATCTAAACGCACAAGCAAAAGCATATTCAAATTTTACCCCTTGCTGCAGCTTCTTCTCTTCGTTTGATTTCCTATGACAATAAAAAAGAATCATGATTAACTCCAAGAAAACTAGAAAAGTAAAACAACCAACTATATTGTGATTCAAATCACACATTTGGCATAGAAATGAGAAGAAAGCACAGTCAGTGACAGGTCTATGGCAAATAAATGACCAAACAAAACTGCAAACATACACACAATATCACAACAAATTTGAAAAGGTCTCCAATAATTTCTACTCAAGCAGCACCACTTGGGAATAAAATATGAAATTTCATGGTCATAGCACAAACAATAAGATGGCATTGCAACCAATACCTGTTCCTTTCTTTTTAGATCTGCTTCCCATGCTGCAAGTTCTTTTTCTTTCTTCTTGGGGTCCTGCATGGATCCAATGTCATGTATAAACAGTAAGAAAGGTACTAAAAATAACTCAAAGTGTTGTTCAAAAGTGAAAATTAGCTTTTAGGGATGGCACCACAGACATGCATAGTATCCAGAGGTATGTCAACAGTTGATTCATGGTTGTGACCAAAACCAAAAGGCTCCAGTGACAGTGGGGAAAGCCGTGACCTTGATGGTGGGGCAGCCGCTTTCTAACAAATAAAAATCTGTTTATCAGTTCTACCGATCATAGAATTTTCCTATAACTAACATCTGACATTTAATGAAACAAAGAATAACATCATCCATTTAATAAAACATTGAAACATTAGCCTGGTCAACAAAAACAATTGTAATTAAGTTGAAAACAACAGCAAGTAACAACCATTACTAAAAATTGCAAGCAAATCAGTCATAGGATTATGAAAACATAGAATAAAAAGGATCCTCCAAAAACCAGGAATCATTATTGACTGGTTAGGTGACATTAAGTTTTGAAGGAAAAAGATAGAAGCTGTGTATTTCGATTTTGATCCTACTGAGCCTTTATCAATGTTGCTCATTTTTTTCAGTGGAAGAAATTGGTAGAAAAAACGAAATAGTGCAAACCATTGACCACCTGCAGAAAGTTAGCTTGTGCTCAGAAACCTCGGACCCTATTGTAACAATCTAGTATTTTGAGGTGGCCCGCATGTGGCAAGCTGGATACAAAAAGTTCCTTCCAATATTCAATCTGATTTACCATTGTCCTTTGTAATTCTTAACCTGACACATAGGTAGAGACAAACTCACGAACGTGGTACAAAATCAGCATAGCTTGCACGGCACAGTTGTTTTCCAAAAGAAAGGTGCAATAATGGAGCCTGTTGAGCACACGTGTATATAAAGTTATAAACCGTAATTGGAGAATTCTACTACCAGTGAGACCATTCAGAAACTTCCCTCGCCGCCTAGGCTAAAAGTCCTCCTCCTCCTCCTCTTCTTCTTCCACCGTGTTTTCTTTTTTTCCTTCTTTTTATTGTTGTTCTTTACATGTATGCTGGTGTTTCCATATGTGTGTGTGTGTGTGTGAGAGAGAGAGAGAGAGAGTGTGTGTGTTGTGTACACATATACACATATAGTTTTTATATCTGTTTTTGTAGAAACTTTATACTATATATATATATATATATATATATATATATATATATATATATATATATATATGTATATATATATATATATGTTCAATATTATGTAAATTTATGCATTTTATGATATGTTACACAGAATGACACACTTCATTCATAATTACAATCATATGTTTGTTACTATATTTAACTATTTATTGTAATATTTCTACTTTTCATAATGTTTTTTGTCCCGCCTAGGGTCTGACTAGTCCTTTTAGAGATCTTCAGCCTAGGCTCCAACTAGAGATTTTGACAACTAAGTTCCGATACAAAAGAATGACATTGAGAGCAAGGGCATGCACTCAAAGAGAAGAACCCAGCCACTAACTTCATCCTAGACATGGACAAAGTTTTGAGGCACCTTAAATTTTTACAGCATTAATTTTACTTGGAATCTACTAGACAATGAGGGAAGGAGCTCCTAAGAAACAAACTCCTCAAAATAAAAAATAAAATGAACAAAATAACAATAACAATGTTGAGTAGACAATACCAATGGAAGATAAAATTTATTTTTTCCCAGCTATTATTGTATCCAAGATAGAGAGCGCATTGCTTAAGCAAGCAAAACATATTTGCAGTTTATATCCAAAAGTCGTGCAACCAAGCACCCTCTCGCAGCCTTCTAGTAACGGATCCGTCTCCTACAACCATTCAATTATTAATTTAAATAACAACAAATTGGTTATTAGAGTTATTCATATGTAAATCCACTCCCACAACCACCTTTCTCTTCAAATTGTTTGCATGTTAAACTTTTTTTATTTTCGTTTTCTGCTTACATGATTCCAATTTTGGCATTTGCGGTTTATATGAAATTCTGTATTAATTTTGTCTTAGTAAAATGGGCATAATAGGTCGGGCGGGCACTTTCACTAGCATAAGCTGAAAAACGAAATTCCAAAAAATAAATTGACATGTATAACAAGCAAAACGAAACGAGTTTTGAGTAAGAAATACATAGAAGCTCACACTGGACGTCGATCCAGGGTGAACAGATAATTGCTCACTTCTCTGCTCAGATAAACATCGTTTCTACTTTCTACCACGTCTTTCCAAAAAAAAAGGGTTTACAAACATAAATAGATCCAAGCAACCAGACTAAACCGAAACGCAGTAGTTAAAAAACGTTAATGCAACCATTTTTACCGGTACTTCAGCAAATCAAAATCGTACTGCCTCATATAAAAGAAAAGAAAAAGACTCTTAAACTCCGACGCTTAGAAAAAAAACACCGCTCAAAGCCAGTTTTAAGATCAATACGAGTAAAACCTATTAAAACTTGAATCTGATGGGCATGAACACCGAATCGAAGAATTTTTTAGATCAATAGAGGAATTTTCAAGAGAGCGACAGTTTTTTATCCGTATTTAGTAAACAAATAGTCCATTAAGGTTAGATTTAACGCAAGGGAAGATGAAGAAACGGCCTGAAACAGAAAACGCAGGGAAAAGTAACCCGTAAAGACGCATTTAAGGGAATGAACGAGCGAGAAGTTTATATAACAAAAAAAAATTGATCGATAGAGTTGTTTACCGAGAAGGGATTGACGCCTTCTTCGTCGAAGGGGTTGGGGTCGTCTCGACGAGGCATATTCGTTCGCCGGATCCAGCGGAAATCGGTATGCGGGAAGGACGGAAGGCCAAGAAAATCTGTGTGTGTGTGTGTGTGTGTGTGTGAGAGAGAGAGAGAGAGAGTTTGTAAAATTTTAAAAATTGAAGGAATAAAACGCTGTTAAAAAAAAGTCACTGTAGAAGAAGAGATTTACTAGAGTACCCTCAATTTAAAATTTTTTGAACTTGGATGCCACCGTTCGCGCGGGAAGTTCCGGAAGGGGTGCTGGATCCAGCACTGTATCACGAGTCTGTCGAACTATCAATAAGGTAGCACTGGACTGCGGCGCTCGGTGTTTGTGCGGTTAGCTGGCTAGGTTAATCCGCTTAAGGCGTTCAAGTTAATGCTAAAGGATATCGAGAGTTCCATACCTGATTCGTGCATCCCATCTCAAAAGTCGAGTATGTAGGGCTGGTAAACAAGTCGAATGAACCAAACAGGGCATGTTCGGGTTGGACTCTTACCAGTTGATTGAGCTCATAGCTCGGCTCGTGTTCGTGTTTAGCCTCTGAACGATATGAGTGCTTGTGTAAAAACATTTCATGTTATATATATATATATATATATATATATATATATATAGAGAGAGAGAGAGAGAGAGAGAGAGACCATCCAAGGTCCAAAATCTACAATCGATCATAATCAACCACATTCCTTATTTAACAATCAAAAGCATTAAAAATCGTCTCACAATGCTTTGTATTGTAAAGTTTTAAATGCTTTATGGGTGTCAATTTTTCACCTTTCAAAAAACATACTTATTAAAGTATTTGAGTAAAGTATATTTCTTACTAAATAAATGATAAAGAATAAATATACGAGGTCTTCTCCATGAGATGCTCAAACATTGGAGAAGAAGAGTTGTATGATCTTTTTTGGTTATATATATATATATATATATTGCTTAAAATATATTTTTTTTAGATCACAGTGCACATGGTAGTTCGCATATTTTCCAATTTTCATGTTTTAGTGACTACTCTTAATCACTAAAATATGAGAACTAAAAACATAGGCTTTTTCACTTCTTTTTGCAAATCCAACCACGTACATGTGTTCAGCATGATAAATTGGTTAAGAATCAACTCTTGGATCATGTATTTTCCATGAAAAATGTGACTTTTGAATGCATCGATATTTGTGAAGATTATGAGCGTTGATTTTAAAATCTTAAAAAATTTACTTTGTGCATTTTAATCAAATGATTCAAGAGTAGCTTATTATAAAACCAGGCATGTAGATGGCATCCACATGGTTGGTTTTAAAAAACAAAAAACAATGGAATGTATTCGCAAAACCATTGCGTCCAAACAGTCATAGAGCAAGAGAGCACTAGGGAAACTGCAACACACCACCAATTCAAAGCCCTCGTATATACTGTAAGAATTGCTATCTAACAAGCTCATATGGGCTAAGCCCATACTAACATATGTTATTCATGTTGGGTTCAGTGGGCCTATTTTATGAGTTCGAACAAGCTCTTTATGAGTCGAACCACAAGCAACTTGTCTCATTTTGTAACCATGTCCGTACATGTTTCGTGAATGTTGTTCATCATTTATTTTTAAGATGAATGACATCCAAGGTGCCCCCGCACTAATGACCTAATCCTCACTCAGAAATCAGTGGAGTTGGCGCGAATTTAGAAGGCATCCCTATGGCTGCCAAAAAGGTCCGAGGTTAGGCAGACCCCTACCAGTTATACAACCATATAACATTGAGATTCAAACTTGCAGGGTCGCAACACAATGTGACCTACACTAACTGCTCCTGCCAGACAAGCGAAGCCCTCCATTGGTGACAGCCAAAAAGGTTAGCTAAAGAAAGATGAGACATGGTAGAAATCACAAGCTGAAATGGGACTAGGAGAGAGAAGTCCACCCCCACTAGACAACCCTACTCATGGATCTTGGATGTGCACGTATAATTGTGATACATGCAAATGCCTATGACTAATATAGTGTTCTCGACCATGTTATACTCTAGTACACAGACATTTTCATACGTGCAAGCACACACACAAATGAATATCAGTTATTTATTTGTAATGTTAAAAATGTTGGCGAATTCTGTAAAACGAACTCTGACAGGAAGCGTACCTAAATTCGCCATAGTTCGTGTAGGAAATTTGGCGTTCTCCTCAGTCGGTCGACGCCCACAATGAACCCAGGCCTTAAGTCGATGGTGAGAAGGACCTTGTTCCGCTGTATCTGAATACGGAACTGAATTTGACAGGGAAATGCTATGAATGTCTCATCATCCTCACAGCCCCTAACCCCTTATGTAATGGGAGATTAGGCAGTTACGTGAATGTGGTTTTCTCCACATTCACGCAACTCCCACCCACTATCCCCATTACGTGGCCACTAACGTAACTCACTAATGGGTGTCAATTTGGGTCACACTGTAGGTTGGACCCATAACCCATAATGTCCAACAAAAAATATAATAGATTATTTATTTTTTAATAAATAATATTTGAACTCTAAACCTATTGCTTACAAACCAAACCCTCTAACCATAACATACCCAAAATCAATTTGATAAGAACCACGTTTTAATATTTTAGTATTTAAAAAATGATTTAGTATTTTTTAAATTGTGTCAATATTTTAATCAGCATTTTCAACTTTTAATGGATTTTTTCTACATAAAAAAAAACTAAAACTAGCCGATTTAACTTTATTCAGTTAGCTTCCAAATCGACCAATTCAGATTCAAGCCCTGGTTAACATACACAGTCAAAAAGTATACAACAAGTATACCTATATTAGTTATTTATTTGGTAGGCAAGTTGGGTATCTTCTTCCGGGTTTTTTTAGCGTGTTATACAAGAACCCCACTTGGATCAATATATTTTTCATGCTAAAATTCTCAAATTTATCAAGGTTTTAAAACTCCGACTCATCACTCAACTCATCCTTGAATGATCGGTGACTCGACCGAGTCATGTTAACCTTATAATTTATATAAAATATATAAATATATATTTTATCAATATATGATATATAATATACACTATACGATACTTTTATAATATATTTAATGTATAATTTTGTTAATATATATATAATATACATAATATTAATATTATATTTCATATAATATATGTAATTATATATAATATATATTAATGACTCGTCCATGACTCGGCCAGGTCAATTCGATGACTCGATCGGGTTTTGTTCAAAATGAGTTTGTACTCATTTTTGACCAAGTGATTGGGCGATCCTGACCGAGTCACCGGGTTGACCTGGTGAGTTTTTAAACTATGGATTTTATCATTAAAATTAAACTTCAATCAGATTTTTTATCCTCAAAATGGCTTCTTTAAGGTTTTTGACTAAAAGAAAAATTAAAGATAAGGTTTTCAGCTTTTCAACGCACCAAAAAATATATCAAAACGACAACCGGATCAAAAGTTTAATCAAAACAAATTCTTGGGTGCTAACAACATATTTAATTGTCGTTATTATATCTTGAATTATCATAGGAAGCAACATTTCTTTTAGTCATTGAGCTACTCACCCACATAATTTGTCATTCCTGAATGGGTTAGCAACACATTAATTTGTTAAAAAATGTGTCATCAATGCAATTTGTCATCAACATATTGAGACCACTTTATAGAAAGCGTGTATCGCCTTGATTTGCATTGTTTGCCTTCTAAACTGATAACTAAATATCCTCATTTCAAATCTCTTTTAAAAAAATAAAAGTCCAAGACAATATGCTTTGAACGAATTCTAGCCCTTCGTTTCAAATTCATCAAATAGGATCGCCCATCCGTTTTGGATCCTGAATGTACAAAAAATGTATTTGGATTCGTCAAAAAAAAATATAAATAAGGGGGTCACCCCCAATGAAAGATATGGTCTTTGTCATCCTAACACACTCTTATTCTACCAGAATTCTTTCAAAACCTACTCTAGTTCAAGCATGCAATAAGCCTAGTATATGATCCAAATCCCCAATCTTGCACCCATTTGGAGTCTGTGTCCAGCTGAACTGCTTGATTTGATTTATTTTAATTTGTATTTCATTCATTTTACATATTTTCTATGTTTTGATAGCCCTAATGTTTGCATAATTTGGTGTTCTCATATTTTTTCAGAGTTTTTGTGGATCTCCCCAACAAACTTGTTGTTTTTATAAGATTGTATATAAGGTACGAGTTTAACAATGTTGTTGGCCCCAAATTAAAGATCAGAGGTTCTTATTCGGTTGATTCTCGTTCAACAAAGAAGTAAAAGCATGCGACCTTGAAGAACATCCTCACAATCATCCTAAGTTTGGATCCAATTTTTTACTATCTTCTAAAAAACTATATTTTTTATGAAAACTTTGTTGTTTTTCTTTTAAAAAAATTTAAGGGGAGATTCCTAAACAAACATCATAATGTGCTTGGTATCACTCTTGCCCCAAAAGTACTGTAAAATCAACCCACAAAGGGATCTTCACACTTGGCTAGCAAGTCGGCCCAAATCCTTACAGCTTAAGCGTTCAACACCCAAAGTAAGCTTCGCTTTCTATAAGGTTGAAGCAACATGCTCCTTAGCGAGCGAGAGGGAGGCCCAAAGAGATTTAACCACTACCTAGTAGGAATGTAAATGGGTCAAGTTTTGAATCCCAAAATACATTGGGGAGTCAGTAAGTTTGGATTTACAATCAGATTTGAATGAATATTCAAATATGACCATGATTATGTTAATAAAGTTATGATATTGCATGCAACTATGGCTTGTACAAAATCTTATCATGGTTTCAACAAATTTGGTTGCAGGATGAGTTCATCTAGAAACTCATATATGTTGTATCAATTTAAACACGAGAAAAGCCCCAACCTTAAAACTTTGGATATATTGTATTTGATGTCTCACAAATCAAGTTAGAGGTATAAGCCTGAGTAAGTTGGGGTGATGAAGTGTATCTTCTTCTTTTTTTAAAGCAGGATCTCTCAAATATGAGGCCTTCAAGAGATAGACTTACTCACAATGATAATATGAGAAAATCATTCAAGGATCCAACAAAGTTCATAGAGCATGCAACACACATGCTTGCAATAGACCCAACATTATCAAATTACTTATTAGGTAATTTGATATACATGATGTAGGTAGCCATATTGAGAGACAATGGTTAATAACTACACTTGCTAGAAGCCTTTGAGGTAAGATTTAACTATACAAACTTTGATCTTAGACAACCAATCTATTTTATATGAATTGATATTGTATGTTTATGTAGTGATTGGTCAAAGTTTTTTTAATGCTCATAATGGTAATTAGTGTGAGCACATTATATTAAGGACAAACCTCTAGTATGACTTTCAATGTGGTTTCGGTTAGTATACTAGTAAATATGAATATATTGAGTAAAAATTGTTACTTGTTAAACAAGTCTTTTGCAAACCATGTTTTTTTTGCATGTTTATAATTGTTGTGCTTATTAAATTTATTTTTTGCATCTCTAAAATCTCTATAAGTTTTAGAGTTATGTTTTAATTAAAAATATTACCTAATGAGTGATGTCCTTGTCAATTAAGAAAATATTATTTCTCACAAAATTCTATATTTAACTGTAATTATACACAGATATATCATATTTGAATGATAATGTTTTTTGTATTATTTGAATTTCATAAAATTTATAGGTTATTTTTTAGATCATATCCTATCACATTTTTCAATAGTTTGGATTTACGACAACCAAATTTTGGATCAGACACAAATCCAGGACAACCAAATTTTGCAAATTCTTCTTATTAGATCCAACCCATTTTCAGCCTTATTGCCTAGGGATCAAGTGTAATATGACCATCTGCCACCCTTTCTCATGCAATAACCATAATTTAAGTCAGAGTGTCTCTTACTATGATAGAGCGGCATATGTGTTTTATACAATCACATTACACCTTTTCCTTGATCTTAGCCACTTGGGAGTGGAGCATACTATATGACATAATTCTTTATAGGACTGCACTATTTGAACCATTATAATATGTTAACTAAAAATATGTCAATTGATGTATGAACTCATATTTTTATGGGGATGTTTTTCTAATTTAAATGTGTGAACATGATATACTTGCTTGGTCTTATAGGAACCAACTCTTAGATCACCCAATAATGACGTGTAAGCAAGATCTTTCAAGGCATAAAAATCAATGACTCTGAATTTTTGTTAAGTATTCGAGCATTTAAAAATCATGTTTTTTCATCGAAAACATATGATCCAACAATCAATGCTTAGCAAATAGATTTTGTCAAACACATTGACAAGATTCCATATGATCCAAGTCTTTTACCACCCCATGATTGACTAGAGTCCTTGACCTCATTTTAATTATATCATGGACTACCATTGTCACGGGCCTAATTCCTTCAATGGGCCAGCATGGCGCGACGGTCCTTTCTCACCACCGCAAGCCTACTTGTCAGCTCGCTTGCCAGTTGCGGAAGCTTGTAATTAGAGTGAAAGAGAGCAAAAGAGAATAGAGGGAGAAGAAATGCAATCACAAGAAGCAATCACAACTAGGGTAGACAAAAGAAAGCTCAAAGCATTTAATTTATTTACAATTTTGTCAGCAGGCTATTACAGTCCAAGTATACGGTCTGCCTCTTCAGGGTATTGATTCACCTGAACCAGGCAGCTTACATCAAACTCAACAAAAGCAAAACAGACTCTAAGTGCAACTTTACAATGTAAGTTGCAAGGGAACATGCTCTCCTTTCAAATCATGCATCATTCTCGGCGTCATCTGTTTCATGGTAAGCCCTAACTTCAGCCGGGTAGCAGTTGTTCATTCGAAATGCAGGCTCCCACAATGGTTCTGTTGTTTCTTCACACTACACTAGGTATTTATTCGCTTTGCCCAAATAGTTATCCTTGTGACGAAGGATCTTACTGAGGTGCTTCTCGGCCAGTTGTGCTACCGGGTCCCTCTGCATGATGGGAGAGCGTTGTAGCACGCTACATTCCGGATCTCCATCGTTTAGATGGAACTATTTGAGTTTACACACGTGGAACACCAGGTGCACCTTGAAGTCTGGGAGCAACTCCAGCTTGTACGCGAGTTTGCCCACCTTCTTTGTGATGGTGAAAGGTCCTTCATACTTTCTGAGCAGTCTGCGATGCCATCCACGGAAGATGCATGTGCGATCAGGATATAACTTCACCAACACTTGAAACCCAGCAGGCCAACGATGCTTGTCTGCCCACTTCTTCATTCTCTTTACCGACTTATGTAAGAATGCCTTCGCTAACTCATTCTGCTCGTTCTAGTCGTGAACAAATTGATAGGCGAATGATGACCTTCCCTTTTCTTGTGTGGCAAGAGTATGCGAGGTTAGTGGTTGCTGCCCCATGGCTATCTCAAACAGGTTGTGGCCTGAAAACTCACTCTTTTATAGATTGTAACAAAATTATGTCACGTCAAGGAGCTTCGTCCATTTTTTCTGATTGGCACTAACAAAGTGCCTAAGGTAATGCTCAAGTATCATGTTGATGCGCTTTGTCTGCTCATCTGTTTGCGGATGGAAGCTTGTTGAAAATAGCAAATCAGAGCCAAGTCACTGAAATACTTCACGCTAAAACTTGTCCGTGAAGCGAGCATCACGATCACTCACAATGTTCTTTGGTATGCCCCAGTGCTTCACCATATGCTTTACAAACAACTCTGCAGTCTTCTCTATAGGGCACTCTTAGAATCTGGGATGAAGGTGACATACTTTGAGAAATGATTCACCACAACCAAAATAGAACGGATGCCCTCTACCTTTGGCAGACTAACAATGAAGTCCATGAAAATGATATCCTAAGGACGTTCTGGAATTGGTAGAGGCTCAAAGAGGCCGGCAACCTTCTGGTTTGTCCCCTTATCTTACCGGCAGATGAGGCATGTCCGCACATACCTCTTAATGTTGTCATTCATCTGCGACCAATAGTAGCCGCGCTCAAGGAGTGCTAAGGTCTGCTCCTGACCAGGATGGTCGGCCTATAGTGTATCATGACACTCCTTAAGCAATTTTCGACGGAGGCTTATCCACCGCGGCACGAAGACGCATCCCTCTTTTGTCACGAGAAGGTCATCGTGTAGCCAAAATCATCGAGTCTTTCCTGCCTGCGCCAGAGAGACAAGGTGTTGCACTATCGAATTTTGTTGTGTACGTTTATAGATACGGCTCAGCAATGCGCCCTCCAAATGCACTTCAGAAGGCTCCGCGCACGCAACTTTCAGTTCAACCTGCGGCTTAGGGCATCTGCGACAATGTTGGTATTTCCAACCTTATACTCCAAGGCAAAGTAAAACTCAGCCAAAAACATATGTCACTGAACTTGTTTAGGCATCAACTTCTTCTGTGTTTAAAAATAACTTATGGCCACATTGTCCGTCCTGACAATGAACTCGGCACTCAAGAGGTAGTGCCGTCAGATCCTGAGGCAATACACAATAGCTGTCATCTCACATCCATGCACCGTATAATACCTCTCTGCATCCTTCAGCTTGTGACCCTCATATGCAATCAGATGACCCTTCTGCATAATAACTCTGTCAGTGGCAAAGTCTAAGGCGTCTGTGTGGACCTCAAAGAGTTTTGAGTGATCAGGCAATCGCAACACTGACTCCCTCACTAGGGCTTTTTTCAAGCCATCGAATGCATCTTGGCATGCTCATGTCCAGAGCCATACCTGATTATTCTTTAACAAATTTGTGAGGGGTGCAGCAATAAGGGAATAGCCTTCGATGAAACACTGATAGTAGTTTGCCAAACCAAAGAATGACTGCAACTCTAGCACTTTCTTTGGCGGAACTCATTCTTAGACGACCCTTATCTTCTGCCTATCATACGCAGCACACCATGCCCCACAATGTGGCCAAGGAAGTTGATCTCCTCCTGCCGAAAGAGACACTTCTATCGTTTGACACATAGGCCATTCTTCTTCAACACCTGAAACATTGTTCGCAAGTGCCCGACATGTTTCTTCATGTTGTTATTGTAGATCACGATATCATCCAGGTAGACTACCACGAACTTGTCTAAGTAAAGGTATAAGATTTGGTTCATTAAAGTCGTGAATGTAGCTAGAGCATTTGTCAACTCGAATGACATCATTAAGAATTCTTAAGCACCTTAGCGGGTGTTGCAAATTATCTTCGACTCATCACCTTTAGCAATTCTCACATGCCAGTAACTCGATCATAGATCTAGCTTATAAAAGATATGAGCACTGCCTAGTCGATCGAACAAGTCCGCTATCAGTGATAATGGGTATTTGTTCTTCACTGTGACCTTGTTTAAAGCACGGTAATCCACACATAACCATTTGAAGCTGTCATGTTTCATCTGAAATAGGACCGACGTGCCAAATAAGGCTTTCAATGAATGAACGATGCATGCGTTCAACATCTTGTCTAGTTGTCTGCGCAACTCTTTCAGTTCAGTTGACCCAATATGGTATGAAACCATTGCGGGAGGCTTCGCTTCCGGGGTCAACTCAATCTTATGGTCGACCAAGCATCTTGGCGGAAGACGCTTTGACAATTCCAAAGGCATCCCCCCCCCCCCACCCCGAAACTCCTCCAACAGTGGGGCTAGGGTCAACGACATTGCTGCTTCTACCTTTCCTTCTTCTTTGCGCACAATAAGTAAGATTGTTTGCTCTCCATGCTTGACACTCTTCTTCAACTACATCATCGATAATACTGAAGACTTGTTGATGTGATACACGATGTGGACTCGATGAACACTGATCCATGATCCAATATCCAAATGGATCTCATCACGCACAAAAGCTTACACAACGAGTCTGAATAGGACTATGAGAAAATAGAATTTCGAGACTCATGCACTTTGTTTCGATAGATATAGTCTAAATAAGAGTTATGTGTGACTCACACAGCTTTCCAACGAATCCAAAAACATGAGATTCAGATTAGAGTTGTCTGTTCCACAGACTCGGAACCGAGACAGACAGACACATCTATGATAGACTTATGGACTTCACAGACAGTCTATTCGCAGGGGTTTACAACCCGTCAGATGGTGAATTTTGCAAAAAACACCAACTGAGAAAACGAAGGTCAAATCCATACCTTTCCAACAAACTAAAATTTAGATTTTTATGAGTTTCCCACAAATCTTTACAAATTTTTGAATTCGAGAAATGATATGAGATATTATCAAAGGAATTAAACTTCAAATATTTAACAGCAGTAGAGAGATTAATATTTTTGAGGCACTTAAATGAAGATTCAATTAAAACTCAAAACATAAAAAATTTAGTTCTAAGTTTTGGTTTTCTACACAATCAAACAAAACAAATGTTCACACAGAGAATCTCTAGAACAATTGGAAAATACCAAACACCACTAGGAGTGTTCTTAAACAAACAAGTGACAGTGGATTCCTGTCAGTCTGAGACATAATCAGTATTTTTTAGGGACATAAATGGTCAATTCATGAAATGGCCTCAACTACAAAGTGGTAGGAAATTATCTTAGTTTTTCGGTAAGTTAAAGAACACCAGAAACTGACCAGTATCGAGGCTGATATGATCGTTCCTTTATTGTCATTTTTGACAACTCGGGATTCAGGAATCCAGTTTTTGATAGAAATTCTGAGTTATATAATAACCAATAAAACTGGATATTTTATGAATAATAGAATTACTGCTTAATGAAAAATACTTCAAACATTTATTCCAATCAAACAACAAATGGTTTAATTGCAACTTTCAAAAAAATTATAACGAAAGTGACAAAATACATAAGATAAAAATAACACAAATGAACACACATGAACCAGTGAATAATATCCGGATGAAGATGACAATGGATGTCGCTGGGAAGCAGCCAACACCAGAAAAAAGTCTCTCAAACCACAACTTGAACCATCAGCCAACACGAACCAAGAATGCTTACACAACCATGTCAAGGTCGATCTTCTTAAAGATCACAAACTCAAGCTTTTCCACCAATCAAAGGACTTGATGCTGCTAGTAGGAAACTTATCAGGGATTTCAGCAGTTTAACTGAGCTGAATCACACAAAACGGTAAACAACAAACTTATAGGGAACAATCTTAGCTTTCTAACAAGCTAAAGATTGTACAATTTGGACCAATATCTAGGGAGATACAGTCAAAATACTAAGATTGTCTTTACCCTTCAAAAACTTCTTCTCCACCAATAAAATTTGAGAATAAAAGTCACCTTCCCTTGGTCGACCTCCCTTAATTAATAAGCTTGGGGAAGAGCTACATTAAAGAGGAAAAATGGACTTCCCAAGCATAACACAACCCACCATTTTGACGAAGCTATTTTTTGCTATGGGCATTAAGAGGTCCAACATCCATATTGACTTGGAATAGTCAAGTCTAGATTTTGAATGAAGGCCAAGATGGTCCACTCCCAAATGGTGTAAACTAGGGCTCCATTGAAATGGATCGAGATTTGGATCTATATTGAGCGGTGAATTAGATCATGCAAAACAATGTATTAGAAAAATGCAATGACGAAAAAATAAAAAAACTACCCACGCTCCCCATACACCCTGTAGTGCCACAAAAGAATCCTACAGGGCACCAGAACTATCCAGATCGTAGAATCCAACACCTAAAAAATAAAAATAAAAACAAATTTAATGTGATTCCCTAATATGACAAAATAGAATCGAAACATAAAATTATAATCTCTAAGAAAGATGCAAAATATCACAGATATTGTAGCACGATAATCAAAATGGGTCTGGGTTGGTAGAGATCCAATTGGACCCTGACAGTCCTCCATAATTGGATTTACCCTGAATCACATAATGGATTGGATCTTGAGAATTGGATTTGGATCCAATTTGTCTTCAAAGCTTGGATCTTCAGGATGCTCTGCATCATTTCCTCCTAAGTCAAAAGGCTTCATCCTCGAAGCCAGTTTCTACTCAAATGTCACTCCATAATTCCTGCACACATTCAAAATATAATCAACACAAAATCTGTTCACGACAAATAAAAGAGAACTAAACAAGGTAGGAATTGTATATAAGAATGATAAGAATATTTGATGCAATGTAATGCAATATGCTCTATCAAATACAATTCAGATAAATTCAAAGCATAATAATGGAATTAAATCCCAAAAGCATCTAAGATATTATATTTAATAATCTTACCTTGCATCAACATGCTGTAGATAATAACAAAATTTAGGCCAACCACATAAAATTTGCTTATTTATCATGTTTTTCAATATTTCAGAATTTCCACTAAAATTTTGGCAATTATAAGGCAAGTCACAAGCAAAACAATGTAGCAATAATTCAAACTTACTAGGAGGATTTATGAAGGATACATAATCAACATTATTGACTAAATCCTGATATTTCCAAAATAAATTTGGTGTATGCGCGATTGTTATTTCAGCTTTACCCGAATCACATTTAGGGTTTACATGAGGCTCAAAAATTTTTAATGGTGCACTAAGAGAATTTTCAATATCTAAGTGCTCATTGACATGCATTTCATTAGAATTTCTAATACTTCGATTAGTCTTGTCAATTTTGAAATCATCCTAAAGAATGGTTGCACTAATGAGACTTGATGGATCAATGTTGACAAACATGTCAAACACATCTCGAGGCAAAATTGTACCTTCTATGGGCTCATAAAATTTCTCGAAGACTGGATCATCGAGACTGACATAGAATGGGTCTTCTAGAGGTGCTATTTCCCAAAATGATGAGATATGAGGCATCTCTTCATGCATCTTTTCAAAGATTAGATTCGTAATGAACGCACTCATAGGAACATCCTCAAATTCAGGTGAAGGTTCATTCTGGATTTTCTCATCGAAAATCGATCCACCGACCATTTCACGAAAAGGCTCATCGAGAAGATCCTTTATGAAAATAACAACTGGGCGATTAATTTCTTTGCACTGAGACTCTTCTTCGCTATCCCAATCTGCGTTTTCTATTATGACTTATTCGAATTGTTGAAATCCTAAGTCAGAAAAAATAAAACTTTTTTTATCCTCGTAACTCACACACAAGATTTCCTCAAACCTAACCCTAGAATTATCAGATTTAAATGAGTGGGGTTGGGTCGGGGACTAAAGGATGAGACAGGCGAACGAGGACTCTGCCTCGATTTCCTTTATGAAAACTTTACATAATGGACCTTCAGATTTAGAGTACCAGATCCCGACTGAATCTCTTAGACAGATCCATCTTTCTACCCTCATACAGGTACTGATGTGGGTCAGACCCACGAACAGAGTCAGACCACCCATACGCCCTCAAGGATCGAAGCAGATCCGATCTGTGACGAAGCTTTTCCTCTAATTTTAGTTCACAAAGTTTTGATTTTATCCCAGCAATTCGTATTTGCTTAGCGTGAAGTTGACTTTGTAGATTCTGAGTTTTCTTATCTCATTCTGACTCAAATTCTTCATCAGAGCCATAATAATATGTCTTACGTGTTCCCCGTGAACTGCGTTGGTTGTGCTCAGAGGCTCTCTCCAGTTTTCTGATAAAATCTTTGATCCTACGACTTAGATATTCAATTTTATGCCATAGAGTTTCAGTCTCATACCTAAGGTCGCAGATTTTATTTTTAGGGTTATACGCATTTTGACCCTTACTTTTTGTTCGCCCAGTCATCGTGCATGGCTCCTAAAAAAAAATTGACCTCCCACAACACCAGGAATCATGCTGGATTGAGAAATCCAGCAACCCTCGCTTTGATACCAAAATGATGTGGTACACAATGTGGACTCCATAAACACTGATCCACGATCCAAATAGATCTCGTCACGCGCTGAAGCTTATACGATAATGAGTCTGAATAGGACTCTGAGAAAAAGGAATTTTGGGTCTCGTGCACTCTGTTTTGACAGATATAGTCCAAATAAAAGTTATGCGCGACTCACACAACTTTCCAACGAATCTTAAAACACAGGATTCACATTAGAGGTGTCTATTCCACGGACTTGGGACTCAGATGGACAGACACGTTTATGATAGACTTATGGACTTTGCAGATAGTATGTTTGCAGGGGTTTTCAACCCCTCAGACGGTGGATTTGGATTTCTATCACTCTGAGACTTTAACAACAATTTTCAGGGACTCAAATGACCGATTCACGAAATGGCCTCAACTACAAAGTTGTAGGAAATTATCTGTTATCATTGCAAAATTTTACTTTTGCAAGTCAAACTGACATTTGAAACAATTTTTGAAAATAACTTACCTTCGTTTTAAAATACAGGATAATTTCGAAGAATGAGACTCACTTGTAGGAATGAGGTTCAACTATTCCTGGTACCATAACCAAGGGTAATTGAACTAAGGATCAATCATGTGCTTTGCTTTATTCAACTTGCCTAAATTGATGTTCTGTTTCCTAAATGCACAAAGAATTAGGCATGTGTTATAAATTTCAAAAAATACAGATTTGGAAACATGATATATGCTTGGAATAATTGAAAAATACTTGAAAAAGAGGATGATTGAAAAATCATGAATTGCATTGGAAAATACTTTTGAAGAAAAGGAAAATCGGTTTCTGAAGAAATCTTGAGGTTTTGAGAAAATCAATTTTGAAGAAACTTAAATAACTTTGAGAAAAGTTTATTTCTTTGTATTCTGAAATTGAGAAGTTATTGGAACTTAGAAAACCGTTTTTTGAACTTAGAAAAGCATTTGAAAATCCCTCAAAATCGATTTTGATGGAGAGGAAACCTTAGTGTCTTGGGAAAGTCATTTTTTTTAAAGAAAATTCAAGCTAACTTTAAAAAAATCGATTTTCTAAGATTGGATTAATCAAAAAACTGGGCATGTGGCCCTATGAAATGTTTTCATGAAGCAATCTATCCTAGATGATGCATAAATGCTATCTTGTGAAAATATTCTTTTTGAAGAAATTTTAAGAAAATCATTTGAAAAAGGGATTTTAGGTGCCTAATAGAACTTCAACAAAGTAAATTTGCCTCATATCCCTAACTATGGCCACATATATGGATTAACTCATTTGATTCTAAAAAGAAAAAATGTTTAGAAAACTTTGAAATATATAATGATTTCTGAAGATGCCTAAGAATGTAGGCCATTTATGGCTTAGAAAAAGATGATAAATTTGGGTTTTGTTCATATTCTCACTATGACCATGAATACGAAACACATCGAGTTTATCAACTCCTTAGAAGCTAGTGCACATGTCATTTGCGTAAACCATGGTGAATTTTAATATGCATGAATCATCATCCATCACACATTAATATTATTGAAAAATGAAACTATATGCAATGCAATCCTATTCTAAACAGGAAAAGTAAATTCTTATTCTAATGTTTACTATTATAATTTATATAAAAATAGAAAAAGAAATAAAGTAAAATGCACTCTTGAATGTCTCTGCAAAACTAGAAAACTTGTTAGTGAAAATATGTTGGCTTTTTCTGGATTTATCCAATAATATCTGGAAATTACTGGATTTATCTAGATATAAGTCATTTTTCTATGGTTTCATGAGATAAACATAATAAAAGATGTAAAATTAAAAAATAATAAAAACAAATAACTTTGAAATTTGGAATATATAGAAAAATGATAAAAATACCCCTAAAATAAGACTATGGCCTTAAAATCAGGGTTTTCAGAAAAGATTTTGGTAAACCTTTGGATTCAGAGCTCAAATGGATTCAAGTAAACACCAAATCGGGTGTGAAGCACCCTAGAATGATTATAAACATGACAAAACATTAAAAACATAAACATTTTTACAAAAAACTCGAAATATCACAAAAATAGTGCTTTTCGCTAATGTTTTACTCGAATCGGGACTCTCCGGGCACCCTATTTTCATGATTTAACCAAATAATATATCAAATGAACTCAAAAATCTGTAAAAATTTACACAAATAGTTTTGATAAGCCTAAAATTAAACTTCTTACAAAAAAATATGTTTTGACATTATTTTAATAAGGAAATTGAATAAAATCATAAAATACATGATTTTGCTTGTGGGCACGTACCTGTCACAGTGTCAGACCCAAATCAGGTATGAAATCACAATAAAAATTTATAGTAATTTACAGAGAGATACTAGACAAAAAAACAGAGATTTTCCTTTTTACAAATCGGAAAAATCATCTTCAATTAGGGAGATATCGCTCTCGCAATATATGCTTGATTTCGGCTTATATGTAATGGGTTGAAATAAATACCTCCAGTTTCGGGTAGAGGAAAATATAAAAAAAATCTTTAAAAATTATAAAATTTTAGCATATAAATGTAGACACACATTGACACAAGTTGGTCTAGGGTTTAAACAAGGTATAACGGGCTCTGTAAAACCAATTCTACTTTCTAACAAAGGAAGAATAGAAAATAGATGCATAAAAATCTGAAAAATTTACAAAACATACTAGACATTATAACTAAGATACTGCAACTTACAGATCATCGATCTAATCTTTGATGAGGGAGATATCGCCTCCGCAAGTCCTTCTTGAATCCACATAGCAAATTCACGGTTTAAAAAGGTAAGGTTCGGTTTTCTATTTTTTGACTAGGTTACAGAACCCAAAATAATCTAATTTTTTTACAAGAAATCACTGACCTATTCACGGTTTAACTCTAAAAAAATCAGATTTTTTGGAAGAAAAATGTACATGAAATAACATAGTTCTCGCGTGTCGGGGATCGAAGATCGTATATTATCGATAAAACTTGAAAAACCCTAATCTAAACATGAAAAATAATAGGAAAAGCATGCAAATAATATCATAAATTTAGATTTGATGCTTAAATGAGTAAAACAAACATTAATATGATGAAAAATTTTAAAAACCAGGATATACACGGTTAGAATTTTATTTAGCCTCCGAAAAGAGGGATTCGACCCATTGAACGGGGGAATCTCATCTTTTATTTGGCTTAAATATAAAAAATAATATTTCTAACAATCTCAATGAATTGTAATCTTGAAAAATGCCCTCAAATAATGTTAGATTGTTTTCTTGAATCAATTTTAAGGTTCTTGAATGAAAATAACTTGAAACACATAACCAAAGGGGCGTCAATGGCTAAAATATTTAAGATAAACAATAAAATTAGTAAAAAAAACTTGAAATAAAACCAAATAGAACTCACCTTGGGATGCAGCTCCAATGGAGGAAGGAGAGGATGCTGGGAGGAGAGAGAAGCAACAAGAAAGGGAGTGAGAGAGCATATGGTTCGACCCCCCCTTGGAAGCTTTTTTATATAGATTTTCAAAAGCTAGTTTTAGAGAGAAAACTTTCTTAATTTTGGTTTGGATGAGCCATATGGGGGACAATTTTTATGAGAACTCATAACCTAATCTAACCCTAGTTAATTAGTCTAATTGACCTAATTCAACTAAAAAAGGTCTCAAATGTCATGCCACCCGAAGTGGGCCCCATTTGATTTTTTAAAAGCGCTTTTAAAACTTGAAAATGAAAGTATTTAAAAAGAGGTGTAAATTTTGGAATTGAAATTGAAAGTTTTTAATCAAATAGAGTTCTGACGGGATCAAAAATCTTCCAGATGTTGCATCAACTCAGTGGGCCCCATAGCAGGGATTTTAAAAAGTTAAAATAAAGACTGAAAATGGTTTCAAAACAGAGTAAAAATCACTGAATGAAAATCATAAGTTTTAAAAATAGAGTCTTAAGCGAACTGAAACTCTAGACTAGAGTCCTAAACCAACTAAAACTCTAAAATTTAGGTTTTTGAAAGCCAAATGAAGAGATTTCTGAAAGATTTTGTTAAAATGAGTGAAAATAAGTAAAAAAAAGTAGTCAGGGTTAGAGTCTTAACTCAACCAAAACTCTGAAATAGAGTCCCAAATCAATTGAAACTTTGCAAAATAGACTAATTTTTGAAAAATAAGTGAAAAGAATGAAAATGGAAGTAGAAACAGAAATCAAAATGGAGTCCTAACCGGATTAGGACTCTGGAACAAAGTCCTGATCGGACTAAAACTCTAGATTTTTTTTTGACAATAGTTAAGAGAGTTTTTAGAAAACATGTGAAAATAGGATGAAATTTGAAATCAGTATTAGAGTCCTAATCGAAGTGAAACTCTAAGACAAAGTCCTAGTTTAACTGGAATGCTAAATATTTGGGTTTGTTTTCGAAAAGCAATTAAAGTAAAGGTAACAGATGAAATCATGGTAGAGTTATGAACTGATTGGGACTCTGGGACAAAGTCTTGATTCGATTGAAACTCTAGAATTTTGTTTTTTTGGAAAACAGATGAAAGGATTTTCGAAAACAAGTGAAAATAGCATCAAGCAGTGAAATCAGAATAAAGTTCTGACCCGACCAAAACTTTGAGGACAAAGTCTTAATTCGACTAAAACTCTAGAATTTTGGCATTTTTGAAAGATAAATAAAAGAGTTTTAAAAAGTTTCCTCATAATTTGATAAAATGAGCTGAAAAAAAAGTTAGGGTCAGAGTCTTGATCAAACTTGGACTCTCGGACAAAGTCCTAATTTAACTAAAACTCTCCAAATTTTAAACAAACAAGAAGGTTTTAGAAGCTTTTTCGTAAAAATAGATGAAAACAAGGTAAAAACTGAAATCAGAATTAGAGTTCTGATCCAACTGAAATTCTAGGATAGAGTCCTAATTCGACTAAAACTCTTAAAATTTAGGGGTTTTCTAGAAAACAAATTAGAGGGTTTTAGAAAGTATGTAAAAATAAGATAGAAATTGAAGTCAGGTTCAGAGACCAGATCCAACTAAGACTCTAATTAAGAGTTCTAATTCGACTATAACTCTGAGAATTTCTTATTTTCTGAGAAACAAATGATGAGATTTTAAAAAGGACTTTTGAAAACAAGTAAAAATGAAATCAGGATAGAGTTCTGATTCGATTAAGACTCTGAGGCAGAGTTTTAGTCTAACTGAAATTCTAAAATTTTAGCCAAATTGAAAGGTTTTGAAAGGTTTTCTCAAAAAGAGATAAAAATAGAGGTGAAAAGTAGAGTCTTGATCCAACTAAAACTCCGGAAAGGAGTGTTAATCCGATTGAAACTTTGAGACTTTGGCGAAAATGATAGGAATAAACAAGGGATATGATTATGTCTGATTTAAAACCAAAATAGAATTTTGAAAAAAGTTTAAAAAGTAAAAAGATAGAGTCTTGATCTGACTAGGACTCTAAAATTTTTAGAAATTTGAAGAATGAAGGAATCCAGAAGCGACACCACCTAGATGTGTCTCATATGAGAACTGAGATCAGTTAAAACTTGATTTTAAAATGAATCTAGATCATTTTGTAAGAAAAATATTTTGAAATAAAAGAATATAAGATCCTGGGGGTTAACAAATGGCAAAATGTCGATTTAAAACCCAAGTATTTAGAATTAATTTTGAAAGGAAAGTTTTTAAAACCGAATCTGGATTGAATATTTTGAAAAACATGAGTGTTGGATATCCAAAATGAGATGCAATGGCATGCCATGCCATGAAATGATATGAGATGATATGCCAAATGCATGCAGTGATATGCAATGACACATGAAACGTAAGCCCTGGATGAGGGATTTAAAGTCCCAGACTCCTAGCAAAAACAAGGAGTTGAACATTTCTATTCGGAATTAAATAATGATTATTAAAATTGAACCATAAGGGAGATTGTCTTTTGGAATATTTGAATTTTGAGCAAAATTCGGGCTCTGAATGACCCTGGCTCAGATATCAACCAACTTGTTTTCTGAAGGATTTAGAGAGTGGGTCCCAGTGGCAAGAGGAAAGGATTTATGAGCGATGGTGGAAATTTTGGGGTGCTTACATTGTCTTAGCTTTTCGGAAAGCTAAAGAACACTGAAAACTGACCAATATTGAGGCCAATACAAGCGTTTCTTCAAAGTCATTTCTGACAACTCGGGATTCAGTAATTCGATTTTTGACAGAAATCCAAATTATATAATAACCAATAAAACTAGATGTTTTATAAATAATAGAATCACTTCTTAATGAAAAATACTTCAAACATTCATTCTAATCAAACAACAAATAATTTACTTGCAACTTTCAAGCAATTTGTAACAAAGGAGACAAAATACATAAGATAAAAATAACAGAAATGAAAGCACATGAACCAGTGAATAATATTCGGATGAAGATGACAATGGATGTCGTTGGGAAGCAGCTGACATCGAAAAGAAGTCTCTCGAACCGCAACTCGAACAACCAACCAACACGAACCAAGAATACTTACACAACCATGTCAAGGTCGATCGTCTCAAAGATCACAAACTCAAGCTTTTCCACCAACCAAAGGGCTTGATGCCGTGAGCAAGAAACTTACCAGGGATTTTAGCGGTTTAATCGAGCCGAATATAAGTTCGAACAGGACTTGGGGAAATAGGATTTTTTGAGACTCGTGCACTCTGTTTTGATAGAGGCAGTCTAAAGGGAAGTTGTGTGTGATTTACACGCCTTTCCAATGAATCCAAAATCACTGGATCTGGATCAGTGGTGTTTATTCTATGGGCTCGGAACTGAGACAGATGAACAAGGCTATGACAGACTTCCGAATTCTACAGATAGTCTGTTCAAAGGGGTTTTTGACCCTGCAGACAGTGGTGTTTGTAATAACTCCCAACTAAGAAATCAAAAGTCAGATCTAAACCTTTTCAACAAACTAAAGTTTGGAGTTTTTCCAGTTTTCTACAAGGCACTATGGATTTTTTAATTCAGGAAATGATATGAGATATTATCAAAGGAATTAAACTTTAAATATTCAACAACAGTAGAGAGATTAATATTTTTGAGTCAGTTAAACGAAGATTCAATTAAAACTCAAAACATGAAAATTTTAGATCTAGGTTCTAGCTTTCCACAGAATCAAACAAAACGAATTTTTATGTGGGGAATCTCTAGATTCTCTAGATATATGAAAAATACTGAACATCACTATGAGTGTTCTGAAACAAACAAGTGACAGTGGATTTCTGCCAGTTTGAGACTTTAGCAACAATTTTCAGAGACTCAAACGATCGATTCATGAAATGGCCTCAACTACAAAGTTGTAGGAAATTGTCTTAGCTTTTCGAGAACCTAAAGAACACTGAAAACTAACCAGCATCAAGGCTGATATAATCATTTCTTTAGAGTTATTTCTGACAACTTAGGATTCAAGAATTCGTGTTTTGACAGAAAATCTGAGTTATATAATAAGCAGTAAAACTGAATATTTTATGAATAATAGAATCACTTATTAATGAAAAGTACTTCAAACATTCATTATAATCAAACAACAAATGGTTTACTTGCAACTTTTAAGCAATTGGTAACGAATGAGATAAAATACATAAGATAAAAATAACACAAATGGAAACACATGAACCAGTGAATAATATCCGGATGAAGATGACAATGGATGTCGTTGGGAAGCAACCGACACTGGGAAGAAGTCTCTCAAACCACAACTCGAACCATCAGCCAACACGAACCAAAAATGCTTACACAGCCACATCAAGGTCGATCTTCTCAAAGATCACAAACTCGATCTTTTCCACCAACTAAAGGGTTTGATGCTGTTAGAAAAAAACTTATCGGGGATTTTAGTGACTTAACTGAGTCGAATCACGCAAAATGATAAACAACAAACTTGTAGGGAACAATCTTATCTTTCCAACAAGCTAAAGATCATGTAACTTGGATTGGTATCTAGGGACATACAATCAAAATACTAAGTCTGTTTTCATGCTTCAAATACTTCTTCTAGAACAAGAAAATGTGGATTTTTTCAGAATAAAAGCCACCTTCTCTTGGTCGACCTCTCTTAATTAATAAGCTTGGGGAAGAGCCACATTAAAGAGGAAAAATGCCCTTCCCATAAAAAACTACCTGCATTCCCCATACACCCTCTAGTGCCACAAAAGAATCCTACAAGGCACCAGAACTATCCAGATATATAGAATTCGACACCTAAAAATAAAAATAAAAAATAAAAACAAAAACAAATTTAATGCGATTATGTTATATGACAAAATGGAATTGAAACATAAAATTATAATCTTTGAGAAAGATGCAAAATATCTCAGATATTGTAGCACGATAATCAAAATGGGTCTGGGTTGGCAGAGATCCAATTAGACCCTGATAGTCCTGCACGATTGGATCTGCCCTGGATTGGATCTTAGAAATTGGATTTGAATCCAATTCATCTCATTTTCGAAGTTCGGATCATCTAGATGCTCTGCATCACTTGCCTTTTTGCGTAAGGCACTGCACGATGTGAGACAGATTTGGCCACACGATCGTCAACATGTTAAACTTTGGCAGCATCATAATATTCTGGCTCCGCAAAAACTCTATACCCAAAATCATCTTAAAATCATCCAGGGCACCATAGAGAAGTTGACTTTGTCGGCATAACTCCCAACTTGGATAGCCACATCTTTTGCTTCACCAAGGATGTGCTTGGCCTTAGAGTTTACCATTTTGATGGTCTTCTGCTTTGATCCAGACTTCAAACCCAACCGCTCTGCCTCTTCCCGCGAGATAAAGTTGTGTGTTACTCCAAAGTCTATCATTGTTGAAGTAGACTTTCTATTCGTAATGACTTTTAAGTACATAACTTCTTTACTGACCTGCATGTTTTCTGTTGCGTTAATCGATCGCATGGCCTCCATCCTTGGTTGCATGGTCTCAGTATCACTGCATTCTTCCTACATTGCATTGGCTTGCCTGTCATCATTCACGAGGTGCTTGAGGCACTGCCTGACGATATGTCTATCATCATAGAACCAACATATGACAATCTTACCCTTGTTGATGTTATTATGCTTTGTGTAGTTTTGTTTCTTGTCGGATTGATGACGTGCATACGCTTCACCTCTATTGTTGTGTCGTTCATCCATCTTTCCTCTGTGGTCAGGCTTCTTCTCGACTTTGGTTGATGAGGTGAAAGGCTTACACTGAGTATCAACTAAGCACTCGGTCATCACATATGCATCTTCTAAAATACGGAGGTTGCTCATTTTCACTTCAGACTGTGCCCATGACTGAAGTCCCACAATGAACAAGTTGAGTTTATCCTCTTCTGGCATGTTAGGCAGCTCCAACATAAGCTTTTGGAATGTTCTGACATAGTATTGTAACAAACCAGTATTTTAAGCTCGCCAACCATCCGGTATGCCTGCATCTGTGCATTCCTCGACATGAAGTAGTTGTGTTGCTCCATTTTGAAGTCGTCAAAGGTGTCTATCACGCATTGACCTCTCTTCATGTCACTGCACTTCCGCCTCCACCAAGTGATAACATCTCCATCGAGTGGAGTTGTTGCAGTCTTAATCCTAAGATCTTCAACGATCACATTCTGAATATCCAAGTAGTCTTTTACTTGGAAAAAAAATTCTCAATGGCCTTGTTGTCGCGAGAACCGTTGAACTTTGTTGGTCTTGGCATATCAATCTTTGATGACCTCTCACCATTTTCACCATTTAAGGTCACTGACCGCTGTAATGTGTGGTTCTTCAATTGAAGCTCACCTACTTCAGTCTGCAAGTCAGCTACTATAGTCGTCAACGAAGTGACCTACCCCATTAGTAAGTTCATCTACTCTTGCAGGCTCACTACCACATTATTCAGTCCATCGAATGATTCTACTACATGTGAAATTGCTTTCTCATGTGAAGTCACATCTTCCACCAACATATTGACAGTTGCAGCCATCTCCTCTTGGCTCTGAGGTGAACCCACAAATTTTAGTGTTGTGCAAGTTTTGATAAGACGCCATGATGTCTTGCTCACAAATCGCAGCATGTCAGTGTATTTGTTGACACAGACTCCAGAGTCCCTTACCTAGCACGAGAACGGGCTCTGGTACCACTTGTCACGGGCTCAATTCCTTCAATAGCCCAGCGCGACGCGACAATCCTTTCTCACCGCTGCAAAACTACTTGTCAGCTTGCTTGTCAGTCGCGGAAGCTAGTAATCAGAGTGAAAAATAGCAAGAGAGAATAGAGGGAGAACAATTGCAATCACAATAAGCAATCACAACGAGGGTGAACAAAAGAAAGGTCAACGCATTTAATTCATTCACAATTTTGTCCGCAGGCTATTACAATTCAAGTATACAGGCTGCCCCTTCGGGGTATTGATTCACCTGAACCGGACAGCTTACATCAGACTCAACAAAAGCAAAATAGACTCTAAGCGCAACTTTACAATGTAAGTCGCAAGGGAACAACCACGATGCTAACTCATATAAACATGACTCATCTATATCAAGTATTCAATTGTCTTTCCTATTACTCTTGTATGCAACACTGCATCAAAGATTGTTTTAAGTGCCTGATTTTGCTTACATTGAGTTTCCAACCAGGGAGTCAATTCCCATAACATAAACTCTTAACATTGCATGAACAAAGAGACCAAGGTTGTTTTACAACATAGTGACAAATCTTATGAAAATATCACGAGAAATTACCCCAAAATAAAAAACATTAATTTTTCACGAGTCTTTTCGCCAAATACAAAAATAAAAAAGCATTATTCTCAAATATATATGGCTTTAAAAAAGCAACCAACCATTGGTCATTGTGTGCCTACACCGTTGCAAATTGCATTGCCACCGTCATGAACACCTTTTCCTTTTTCTCTTCATTTTTCTTGTTTTCTTTCTTTTTTCTCCAGGTTGTGTTGTACCCACCTTGACCCCAAAATCCCCGAGTTAGGTCAGGTGCACAAGTTCCCACCCTATTCAGGGTGTTGTGTCTCCCCAAAACTCCCTCCCTATATATATATATATATATATATAAAAGAGACAATTACTAGAATATGAGAACTATAATATGAGAACTAGAAATATAGGTATTTCTTTGTAAATTCAACCAAGTAGATGTAATTGGCATGGTGAATTTGCTATGAATCAACCATTGGATTGTGTATTTTAGATGAAAAAATGTGATTTTTGAATGCTTGAATATTTATGCAGATTATGAGCCATTGATTTTAAAGTCTTAAAAAAATTATTGTTTATGCATCAAAATAGAATGATTCAAGAGCGGGTTCTTATAAAACCAAGCAGGTAGATCACATCCGCACAGTTAGATTTAAGAGAAAAGAACAAAAAAAAATCATAAAAATCACAGTTCACACATTATTTCTCATATTTTCAGTTCTCATATTCAAGCGTCTCTCTCTCTCTCTCTATATATATATATATAAATGAAAACCTATCTAATAAAAAACCTCTTAAACCTACCCAATAAAAAACATATATAGAATTTTCAGTGTTTTTTAGAAATTCTGACCTTACAGATGTATGAACCATAATTGATTTACTAGAAATAAACACTTGAATCATGTATTTTAGATAAAAATTTGGTATTTGAAGCCTTAAATTTTTTATGAAAGTGTAGGCTGTTGATTTTTGAAACCTTATAAAAACATATTCATGCATGAATCAAATGCTCTAAGAGCTGATTCCTATACAAACAAGGGCATATATCACATCTATAAGGTCAAAATTTTGAAGAAAGCACTAAAAATCCGATAAATGTTTCTTATTGGATAGGTTTTCAGTCTCTTATATATATATAGTGTGTGTGTGTGAGAGAGAGAGAGAGAGAGAGGGAGAGAGAGACCCTAATTTGATTTTTTGGCTCTGCCTCTGGTGTGAACCCATCATCAAGAAAAAAGCTCTGAAAAGCTGGATTCAGCATGACAGGATAATTTTTGATAGAATCGACAAGATTATCTTGCAAGGTCACCTGAGTTCTGGAGATAACATTCAGCCTGGATGATTCAAGAATTACTTGTGAAGTTGGCAAAAAAACCAATAACAAGTCAGCAAAACTTCATTTAAAACATGTTTTTTATAATAAATCTTTGAATATCAAGAAACAAAGGAAAATCCGTCTTCTTCAAGAAATTGGCTGAAAAACTTAGTTTTGAGAGAGATTTTTTACAAAAGAAAAAAATATGGATCCCTTTTATTGGAACAATGCGCTCATGGGGCAAGGGCACAAGACTCGCCTAAAAAATTGGTTACTCTTGTTGGGGTGTTGCAATTTGTAACTTGCTGCATTGCTTCCCATTCAACTGGGATCATTATTTCTTGGCCAATGGTTCCTTCATTATAGCCACCATTTACCAGCAAAGTTGGCAACACATCCATAAATTGCATGAACCAAATTGAAAAGGAATTTGTTAAGAAAACAATCCCCAAAAAGAATAATTTCAGATCCAAAAGTCATCTTTTGGTTTTCATTCAGTGCAGAACAACAAGCTGATCATGATCAGTGACATTCTTATTAGGGACAAACAAGTACATGTCACATATATCCCAGAGTTCTCGATTCATCAGTAGCAGGAACCCAATGAAGGGCACCATCAATTTCTAGTGATGATCATGTTGAACATAGCGCAGGCCGCAATATTTACATACAGCTGGCTCTTTCAGGTCGAGGCATATGAACTCAATAGGATGCCCAAGAGCTGGATTATTATCTGCCAACAAAGATCAAAACACAAAAGACCATTAGAAATGAGCATCAATTGTGAGTGCTACCAATGTCTTGCATCATAATGCAAAGGTGAGACGGGATGGTCCCAAGCAAGCCACACTTAGAGAAGTCCTTGAATGCAGTGGCTTGTCTTCCAGGACCCACATAATCAAAACCAACCTTTTGTCATCAAAGAAAAAAGTTTTCATGAGAACAAGACCTGTTGTTACCTAAAAATGGCGACGGAAGGCGGCCCAGGCTTCTCCCTAATAACAGACGACAGAGGATGATGCAGGACTATAGGCAGAAACAAGTAGGAGAGGAGTCGTGTCCTGACGAGGATAAGAGACACGATGCAGGACACAGTGGTATCCCAAGAGGAGGTCCTCCCCTTGATGTCTGACAAGTGGCACCTTGAAGGGCTACGGATGGCCAGCCTTGGGCAGGAGAAAGGCAATGGAAAAGCTTATGAGGACAAATGTCCTGGACTCCTGGAGCAGTCATGTCATGAGATGGTAAAAAGCAGAAAAGGAAAATGTATGATGGCCATCTTAACAAGGAGTTGGATTCTGACCAGTCGGACCCCCAAAGTAACCAGCCCGCCCGTTCAGTCTAACTAACCCCAGCTTGCCTATCAAAAAAAAAAAAATTTGTTGTTACCTCCTTCACAAGCAACAATCCGACCATTGATTTTGATAGGTGGAACTTCATTAATGAGCTCCATGGGAGATTTCCTACCGGCGTCCTGCATGTATCAAGATTCACAAATCATCTCAGAAAGTGTTCAAAGTAGCAAGAAAAGACAGCTGCCAATCACAGGAAACAGATGAATCACACATGCATCAACTCGTGATTATTTACATGATGTTGCCATTAGGATGGATGATAAATTTTTTGAACGAAACAAAAATTTATTAGAGAAATAAAAATCTTAATGAACATCGACTAGGAAGCAAGCGATGACCCCAAAATGTTGGAAGCAAACTGCAATTTGAGTTGGGGCACAAAATAAGCAGCTCAGCGGTACTACTTCTTGTTTAACATCTCCATTTCAGTCTTCCTATGTTGGCTGAGCTTCTTGGAGGACTTCTCCCCAGATAAAAAACCCCAAATCTTTTCTATTGAGGTGCTTAAGCTAACCATCCAAGTTCCTTTCATATCTATCTCAAGATGGTGTTCATGAGTTCATCAGGGATCCTTAAAGAGCTGATCTCAGCTGTGGGTGGTATTGAATTTGAAATTACTTCAGTTACATGGTAAAGAAAGGAGGCAATAAATGTCCTTGCTAAGAAAACCATTTATGAGGTTCTAAGAAATCTTATGGATTTTCTTTTTTTCACCAATCACGGTTGTGCTTTGGGGTTTGTTCATCTTGCACCATGCATCATGACAGGTGCAATGACTTATTTTCACGGCATGCCACATAGCCACATAGCCCCATAGCTTATGGTCCAAAAGACCAGTAAGCATGACCAAAATAAGAGAATCGAGAATATGGAGCAATTGGGAACCTGTTTCTCATGCAGATGCAGCTATTGGCAGCAACAATATTTGGAATAGTGAGTTTATGAGGTTGCTCCTGCTAACAATCACTGAAAGTTTGGATTGACTTTGAGAGAGTCCCAGTTCAAAGAAAAGTTCAAACTCATTATCAAGATAATCATCCATCTCTATGCTCATACTGCATTAAAGGGGAAAAAGAAACCACACATGCCATAATGTTTTATTATAGTGATGGTCAAAGGATAGCCAATGTTTGGATAGAAAATAAAATCCTACTAATTCCCACGTTCATTAGATAGCGTTGTTGGATTGTTTCATTCACCCTCTCTGCCAGGTAGTTTAGCTGGATATAGCATCCAAGGCATCATCCCAGATCCTTAAATTCATAAGCAACTTGGGAATTCAGATATGCCCAAAGACCAAGTCAATTAGAGGTCCAAATCGGCAGCACCAGTGAACATGACAAGACTTATGGGTCGGATATTCAATTGCCACTTCAAAGTGCTTTTCTTAATAATTAGCATCATGATTCATTGATCATGTATCTTTCTGGAATATTAAGTTGTTATGAGAGCTTCAATTCCAGTTTGCCTTTTCATAAATTTCCGCTTTGCCAGGCATCCTTTTCATTTTCTGGATATATTCAGAATTTCACATTAATAGCTTGGAAATATGGCAACTAACAATGTTCACAAGCAATCAGATGCTTACTTGAAAACCTCATTTTCACCATGCAGAATCTCCTGTCAACTAACAGCTATCATTGATATCATACCCGAAAAATCTATATGTCGTTTCACTCATTGTAACAACAGGTTCCTGACACTATTTTTGGCATCTCCAATACCACATTTCACGAATTTAAACCGAAAACAAGATGAAACAAAGCCATCTCATGCTACCCATGTTACAATACCCTAAAAAAAGTTTGTTTAAATGGCAATTTCATATCACACAGAGAAAGAGTATAACCATTAATTAATGCCAAAATACACAAACATTCATTCCCATATCTGTACACATAATCCAGACAATTGAACTATAATTTTTAAGGCCAAGTCCCTCACAAGTAAGCAAATCGAACGCAGCCTATCACACCTTATCACATTAACAAATACCCAATTCATAATATTCATTGTCAACTGCAATAGAATTCTCTGGCAACTCCACAATACCGGATCGAATCGACCTTAGCCGTTCATCCCTCATCACATTAACCAAAACCCATTCTAGAATGAACGATCAGCTGTTTGCCAAAAAAACAAATCTTTGCAGGCTCCTCCTCACTCCAAGAGCTACCATCTACCAATTAACCACCAATAAAAACTTCAAATTGCAAAAACTTTACCCTAAATCGCCAAACCCAGAGCATCTATCACCCAACCCTCAATTATCTATCATAGAAAGGAAGACAACAATTCCTAATCATCAATATTCGGCAAATCTCATGTTGTTACTACGGAAAAAAAGAGAGAGGGACAGTTATGCAATCGTCGCAGATGCATAAAGAAACGGAACTTCGCCAAAAACCCAACATTGATCTAAATGGGTACTAAAAAAGCTCCAAAATCACGCGAGAATACAAGAAAAAAACTGTGTATTGGAGAATCGAAGAAGAAAGGAGAAACCTGCATCCATTTGGCCGTGTGAGCACTAACGAGGGAGAGATTCCGAGAGGAGTTTCGAGCGTGTGATGGATCGGTCTTCCTAAGATACGAAGAGAGAAGGAGAAACCCCAGTTTCCTTCCGGCAGCCATCGCTCAGAGGAAGGGAACAAGTTTTCTTCCCGTTTTCAGGTGAAGATAGGGTTTTTATGACAGCGAGAGGGTTATTTTGAACGTTCGTAGGGGCCTTACGGAAATTATTTAGTCAGGATAGGGGGCAGAGGATATTATCGAAGATTCTGGTTCTCATTGTCACAAGGGCAACCAAACGGGTCGGATGAGAGTCGATTTTGGATCAGTCCACACCATCTATCTCACATGGGTCAATGGATCGGATTTTATTCAATATCTAACCAAATTTGATTCCATTTAGTCGGATTTAGTAATCCAAAATGATATCTGATTATAATAGGATAAGACATGGTTTTGATTTTTTGCTACCGAATCTGACAAATATCCATTAGCAAATATGCGATCAGTTGAAATCCAACCCGAAACTGAACCATTTACACCCTACACGCTGTCAAATCACGATTTGATATCTTAATTTTACCGTAAAGGGTATTATTAAAGCATGGGGGATTTGGGGATTAATTAGGGCTTCTAAACAAGCTTAACAAACTGAACCGAGGGGGTTGAAGCTGGGCTTGTTCTGGTAGCAAGTCGAGCCAAGCTTGAGCTCATGGCAAGCCCGAGTTAAATGAGCTGAACTCTCAGTTAACTTTGTTACCAAAAACTTGTACTTTAAATTAGAAAACAATTGGGATTGGGCTCTAAACCTAGAGACCCAAGTTCAAACGGGTTCATTTATAAAAAAACAAGTACATTGTTTGGTACATGTGAGCAATAGGATTTGAACTTTAAATTTATTGCTTATAAGCCAATCACTTTAATCATAGAGTTTATCCCCTTAGAATGAAGTATGCTGAACACATTTGTCTGGTCAGATTTAAGATTTAAGAAAAATATAAAAGAAAACCTTCAAAAGCTCAATATGTTGGCTGTAGAAAGATCATAATATACACAGCTACTCTCTCTCTCTCTCTCTCTATATATATATATATATATATATATATATATATATATAAAAGTGTGTGGTAGCTACCTACCACGAACCGAACCATCACGAGTGCGTCAAAGGGTCAAAAAAACCCTTTAACGGCACATACACGAACTAAGGGTATGTTTGATGGTTTGTCCAAGGTTGGACAAATGAACAAAAAGAAAAGAATAGAACATTGGTTATGTTCATTCGGTAACAACTATTCCAAGTTCAACGTTTGTTTGGACCGTACTCAAATGCTATGTCCCAAATGTCTATTGTTTGATGATAACATGCAGATAACTTGAACAATCAAGGATAATGGATCGGATTACTTTGTTTTGGATCGTATAACCAGGTCTGTCCAACATTTTACATGTTTTAACAAATTTATTATGGTTTTTTGCCCGGATATGGATCCAATTAGGGAATTATATCTAAAAATCTTAAATTTTTGCTCAAAATATGAATTTAGAATTAGATTTTTGCCCCAAATATGAATTTCGAATAAGATTTTTGCCCCGAATATGGTTTTTTGCTTTGAATATGGATCTCAAATTGGATTTTTGCCTCGAATATGGATCTCAAATTAGATTTTTGCCCAAAATATGGATCTTGAATTTGACATTTGCCTCGAATATAGATCTCTAATTGGATTCACTGCTTTTAAAAGTATGAAGGCCTACTTCCTTAACATTTGATGATGAATACATAAGGTTTGAAAAAGTAGACAACATGCTTGCTTCATTTTTTTCGATATCACGGCTATGGGAAGTCAATAACATTGTGCCATGCAATGGGCTCATGGCACCATTTAACATAATTGGATGAGCGACTATCCTGCAAGTACCTCCACCTGCCTGATCAATTATTCTCCAAACACTAAGTTTATAATGTAGATTTATGAAAATGATCCATGGTATGATTTCCACTTAAGTTGGTTTATCCTCGACAAGTTTAATAATAGAGCAGTTGATTTGCAAGTGGATGACAACCATGACTAAAATCTAATAAACCTCAACCATCAACTAACTGCAAATATGAATCAGAATCTTAGAAGAATTATTGAAAAAGGAAAAAAAAAGATTGAGAGCTCTACCAATCCACCATACTTAAAAATGCTTACGATCAACAAAGAAGACTTTACAAAAAGAAACTTTGTCTTCAGTCATATTTGTGCTTTCATGGTTTTTATCCTGGTTTCATAATCAACACAAAAAAATGGATACTATATATATTGAATTAACCATACAACATTAACATGTGCCACACAGATACTCTTTTTATTCATATAATGAATCCTTTAATATACTAGTTGCATTGAGAACTTAAAAAATAACAGAAAACAGATCATGAATTGGTTGCCAACTAAGCAAAGCATGGTTAATCACCATATTAGATAAGTACATCTAGAAACATTATATCATACAATGGGTGTTTACAAAAGCCAATAATCAATTGTATTACCAAAGGTATACATCAAATGATAAGTTACAGTGGAAGAAGATTAAACTTTCTTTCCGTGTTGTAAACTGAACGTTAGAGGGATCATTTTACCAACAAACTGATGAATTTATGTTTGTATTAGACAATTGTTTTGCTTAAGGAGAGATGGAAAGATTATTTTGATAAGCTATTTAATGAAAGTCATGCTCAGGATCTTGGAGACTTTTTAATTCTTTTTCATGAGATGAATCATGACTTCATGCACAAGATTCAAAAGAAAGAAATTACATAGGCTTTAAAGAAAATGAAATCAAGAAGAGCAGTTGGCCCAGATGATATACCTATCGAGGCTTGAAAATGCTTAAGAGAGAAAAGTTTAGAATGGTTGACAAATCTTTTTAACAAGATTTGGCGGACAAATAAGATGCCCAATGAGTGGAAGAAGAGTACTTTGGTGCCTCTATATAAAAATAAGGGTGATATACAAGATTGCACAAACTATCGTGGTATAAAACTCATGAGTCATACTATGAAACTTTGGGAGAGGGTGATTGAGTCTAAGTTGAGAAAGATTGTCATGATATCGGAGAATCAATTTGGTTTTATGCCTGGAAGATCAACTATGGAAGCTATACATCTTCTTAGACAACTTATTGAGAGAAATAGAGAGATGAACAAAGATTTGCATATGTTTTTTATTGATTTGGAGAAGGCTTACGATAGAGTACCTAAGGACGTTCTCTGGTGGACAATGATGAAGAAAAGTGTTTCTCTTAAGTACATTAGTATAATTAAAGATATGTATGAAGGAGTAGTAACCAATGTCCGCACTTGTGGAGGGGTGACAACCAATTTTCCTATAACGGTTGGGTTACATCAAGGATCTGCTTTAAGCCCTTTCCTATTTGCTATAGTAATGGATGAGCTTACGAGATCAATTCAAGAAAATGTGCCGTGGTTGTTGAGAAACTATGTTTTGATGATACATGATAAATATGATATGCTTTCATGATGCATATATATGATACATGATAAATACATGATATGCTTTCATGAGATATAATAAATATGATATGCTTTCATATGTGAAACTGAATATGTTATATTATGACTGGATATGATGTGCTATGTATTTAACGAGTATTTGATGCAAGGTTATTTCACTTAAGAACAGTGAAGACAACTTGATCAAGTGCAACTATTTGATGCAATCATACTACTTTGAAGAAAAAGCTTGATGGGCCATACATTCATAAAGATTATCCAAGAAGATCGGCTTCCTCAAGATGAAGATTTTTTTCTTCTTTAGAGTCATATGTAACAGAACCTTCAGAAGCATGCATATTTCATATTAGACTATATGCTTTGAAATCATACAAGCCATTTATTTACAAAAAGTTAAGCTTTCATAAAAGGATACGTTATATATATTGTAGCATTTCAAAAACACCTTTTTGAAACAAATCATTGTACTTCCTACAAACATTTATAAAAAAGTCATTTTGATAAGATATAATAGCTCATGATTTCAAAAGCATTAATTGTACCTTCTTACAAGCATTTATGAAAAAGTCATTTTGACAAGATATAATAACTCATGATTTCAAAAGCATTAATTGTACTTTCTTACAAGCATTTATGAAAAAGTCATTTTGACAAGATATAATAGCTCATGATTTCAAAAGCATTAATTGTACCTTCTAACATGCATTTATGAAAAAGACAACTTGAAAAGATATAAAAGCAAATGATTTCAAATATGAAAGAAAAAAACAAAATGAATTAATTCATAATACACAAACATTTACGTAAGAAATTTTGGTTCATAATACATAAACATTTATGTAAGAAAAGATAAATTGTGAAAAGATGTATTGGTTCATAATACATAAGCATTTATGAAGAAAAGACAAAATGTGAAAAGATGTATTGGTTCATAATACATAAGCATTTATGTAAGAAAAGACAAAATATGAAAAGATGTACTGGTTCATAATACATAAGCATTTATGTAAGAAAAGACAAAATGCATTAGTTCATAATACACAAATTTTTACGTAAGAAATTTTGGTTCATAATACATAAACATTTATATAAGAAAAGACAAATTATGAAAAGATAATACACAAGCATTTATTTGAGAAATAATTATTTGTAATATAAGTATTACTCAAGCATTTAGTGTACTTCACAACCATTCATTTTAGAATTGACGATTTGAGAAAATAAATATTATTTTATTAAAATAAGAAATAACCATTTCTTTCTGTAAGCATTAAATGCCACCTCAAAAAGCATTTGAGAATTGACTATTTATTTATAAATAAAACTCATACTCAAGAATGTCAACTTACTTAAAGTCATCATTCCTTCTGTAAACATTAAATACTATTCCAAAAAGCTTTTAAGAAATGACCATTTATAAATAAAGTACTCAACAAACATTTATCACACTTACATACATCTATTATAAGTGACGACTTGTAAGAAAAATATTAATATACTAATATTCATTAAATTGAGTAAAGACAAAATTACATGATAGAATATATTCCAACGTTCAATGTACTACAAACCATTAAATTGAGTAAAGACAAAACTGCATGATAAACTACACTTCAACGTTCAAAAATACTACAGAACATTTATTATGAGAAAAGACCTAATACAAAGAATAACTCATTTAAAATACACCAACGAATAGTGTACTCCAAAAATGCTTCGTATGGAAAGAAGACTTTTTGAAAAAGCAATATAGTACACTTATCTTTTTCACACTAAGTTGTTTTTGAAATGACCTGACTTCTCATATCCCAAAAGGACAATCATTTCAAAAAGACAACGACTAGTTTTCTAAAGACTATATATATACAAACACAACAGTGTGAAAAGACAAGCAAGCATTCAACGAGAAAATTTCCTGCTCGACACTCTGAGAAAAGAGCTTAGAAAAAGAAAGAAAAAAAGAAAGAAAAAAAAGTCAACAAAAGCTCTTAGAAAAATACAAGAGTGTGTAAGAAAAGAAAAAGATCATTCTGAGAATCTTCATACGTGCATTCATACTCTGCATATCATTCTGAAGGTTCTATAGGAAAGTATTGTAACTTTCTGATCTCTGCTGTATCCCTTCTCTGTTGAGAGAAGTAGACCTCTGTGGAAGAGGGTGTTTCCCTTCTCTGTTGAGAGAAGTAGACCTCTGAGGAAGATGGTTTTGTACTATTTATCCGGTGACTCAGATGTTATAGTGGAAGGCTCAAGTGTTTTACTTGGGGACTGGATGTAGGTCAGTAACTCGGCCGAACCAGTATAAATCCTGTGTTTATTGTGTTGTGCCTTATTGCCTTATTTTTTATTTTATTGATCTGCATCGTATTTCACTATTCACCCCCCCTCTAGTGGAATTTCATTTGGTATCAGAGCAGGTTTTGCTGGTTTCGACATAACAAGTCTTCCGGCACAAAAATGACATCAACTTCTTATGCTCGTGATATTGAAGGTCAACACTCATCTCGCCCTCCTTTTTTTAATGGCACTAACTATGGCTATTGGAAATGTAGAATGATCATATTTCTCAAGTCTGTTGATTTTGCTGTATGGAATATCGTAGAATGTCCATATTCTTCTCCTACATCAGACTACTCTTCATGGACTGATGAAGAAAGAAAAATGGCAAACTTAAATGCAAAAGCCATGAATGCTCTATACTGTGCCATAGACCAAAATGAGTTTAACAGAATATCCATTTGTGATTCTGCTCATGATATTTGGCATTCTCTGGAAGTTATTCATGAGGGAACAAACAGAGTAAAAGAAGCTAAGATCTCATCTTTGGTTCGTAAATATGAACTATTCAGAATGATCAAAGATGAAACCATTACTGAAATGTTCACAAGATTCACCAACATCACAAATGATCTTAAATCACTGGGAGAAATTTATTCCCAAACTGACAAGGTAAAAAAGGTGTTGAGATCTCTTACTTCAGATTGGGAGAAAAAGACTACGGCCATTGAAGAAGCCCAAGACCTATCCAAACTCACCTTGGATGACTTAATAGGAAATCTTATGGCCTATGAAGTCTATATGAAAGAAAGAAGGGAAGAAGAACAACCTACACAGAAAAATTTTGCCTTCCCAACTCTCTCAGAGGATGATGATTTAGAAAAAGATTATGAAAATGCTCTTCTTACCCGAAGATTCCAACGCTTCATGAGAAAAGACAGGTTTTCCAAAAAGCTCAAAGAAAAGCAAGATAAAAAAGGAGAGACTATGTGCTATCAATGCAACAAGCTAGCTCACGTAAGACGTGACTGTCCTCTCCTAAAAAGAAAGTCCAAAATCGAGGAACCAAATAAGAGGTTCTTCAAGAAAAAGGCTCTACATGCTCAATGGGATGATTCAGAACCATCCACCAGTGAAGAGTCAAGTGATGATGAAGCTGAAACTGCAAACATGTGCTTCATGGTAGAAGAAAGCTCTGTAAGTGAAACTTCTGACTTTTCTTTTGAAGAACTTAAAAATGCTTTTCAAGAACTTTTTGAAGAATCCAGAAAAATAATTCTCAAAAACAAAGTTTTAAAATCTGAGAATTTAGAGCTTTTCCAGAAAAATGAAAAACTCAATATTGAAAATTCTGAGTTGAAAAAGAAAAATTTTATGCTCACTTCTGAAATCACTTCTACTAGCTTCAAGACTAAAAATCTTCAAGTAGAAATTTCAGAATTAAAAAGTAAAACTGAAAACCTTATGAAAACGGTTTTCAAGTTTACCAAAGGAAAATAGAACCTGGACAAACTTCTTTCCTCTAAAAAATTCTCTTTTTACAAGAATGGTATTAGTTACTCTCATTATAGTAAACCTTCTTGTACGAATCAAAATACCACTTTTGTCAAAGGTTCTATTGAACCTAAGCAGGAGTATTATAATTTCAATTCCATGCACTCCTCTAAGATTATAGATAAACCCAAATCAAAGTGGATATGGGTTCCAAAATCTAACAAAAAAGGACCTGATCGGGTACCAAAAAGAGTTTCTACTTGATCTATTGCAGGCAGTGAAAAAGAAGAACAAATGGATATCAGACGGTGGATGTTCAAAACATATGACAGGACATCCAGATCTTTTTGCTGTTCTTCATCATAAAGAAGGAGGAACCGTCACCTTTGGAGATAACAACAAAGGTTTGATAATTGGTATTGGCAATATTGGTAATATCAATAAACCTCTTATCAAAGACGTTCTCCTTGTTAAAGGTTTAAAACACAATCTCTTAAGCATCAGTCAAATGTGTGACATAGGATATAAATGTCAGTTTTAAACATGATGCATGCCTCATAGTGGACACAAACGAAAATATTGTTTTAAAAGGTATAAAGAAAAATAATGTATATGAATTATACTTAGATAATATGACTGAACATTGTCTCATAAGCAAATAATGGCTCTCAAAATTTATGGCATATGAGAATGGGACATGTTAACTTTAAATATATTTCTAAAATGGCTAAAAATAACTTGGTTCGTGGGTTACCTAAAATACCATTTAAAAGAGACTATTTTTTATGATGCTTGTCAATTAGGAAAATTGTCAAAATCATCCTTCAAATCAAAGAATGTTGTGTCAAGTAAAAGACCTTTAGAGCTTTTCCACCTGGATCCTTTTTTTCCTTCTAAGGTAGCTCGTCTTAATCATAATAAATATGCTTTTGTCATTATTGATGATTACTCAAGATTCACTTGGGTAATATTTTTGAAAAACAAAAGTAATACGTTTTGTGAAATTGAAATTTTATGAAAAAATTACAATATGAAAAATCCTCTTCAATTGTTAAAATTTGTAGTGACCATGGAGGAGAATTTGATAATGATTTTTTTGTAACTTGCATGGTATTTCACATAACTTTGCCTTTCCTAGAGCTGCACCTCAAAATGGTGTAGTAGAAAGAAAGAATAGAACCCTTCAAGAATCTGCTAGAACTATATTTCAACATAACAATCTTGCTAAATATTTTTGGATGAAGTTGTTAATACTGCATGCTATATTTCAAATAGAGTACTTATTAGACCTTTGTTGAATAAAGCTCCCTATGAATTATTCTATGACAGAACTCCAAGAATAGACTACTTTAAAGTCTTTGGGTGCAAATGCTTTATCCTGAACACAAAAAATAGCCTTGATAAATTTGATGATAAATCTGTTGAAGGCATATTTCTAGGATATTCAAGTCATAGTAAAACATACAGAGTTTTCAATAAGAGTACTAATACTATTGAAGAATCTATGCATGTCAGTTTTAATGAATCTATTGGTCAATCTGTTCATAATAAGACTAATGATGATGATCTTGAAAGTACAAATTTTCTTTTAGATAACACAGTTGAATCTAATGAAGATGATCATCAAAGAACTTTTGCTGAAATCAGAGATCATCCTCAAAAGCAGATTTTGGGAGACCTGACCAAGGGGGTTCAAACAAGAGTTCAGTTGGAACATATTGCAAATATGGCATTCATTTCTCAACTTGAACCTAAAAAGATTGATGAAGCCATCATAGACGAGTTATGGATGCTAGCAATGACTGAAGAACTTAACCAGTTCCAAAGAAATGATGTGTGGGATCTTGTACCAAAACCAAAAGATCATCAAATCATTGGGACAAGATGGATCTTCAGAAATAAGCTGGATGAATCAGGTAATGTTGTAAGAAACAAGGCAAGGCTAGTGGCTCAAGGATACAATCAGGAGGAAGGTATTGACTTTGATAAAACATTTGCTCCTGTTGCTAGACTTGAATCTATAAGAATGTTTTTAGCATATGCAAGCTATATGGATTTTAAACTATATCAAATGAATGTTAAAAGTGTTTTTCTAAATGGTTTTATAAATGAACAAGTTTATGTAAAACAACCTCCAGGTTTTGAAAATGAACAATTTCCTGATCATGTTTTTAAACTAAAACGTGCTTTATATGGATTAAAACAATCACCTTGTGCGTGGTACGAGACTTAAAACTTTTCTATTTTACACTCTCAAACTAAACACATTCAAATTAGACACCACTTTTTAAGAGAACAAGTCTTAAACAACATAATTAAACTCGAATTCATACCCACTAATCAACAATTAGCAGACATCTTCACTAAACCTTTGAAACATGAAGACTTTACACGAATTAGAAGAGAATTAGGAATATGCAAACTAAGTGACTTATAATTAATCACATTTATTAAGACTAAAACTTCTTATGAGTTCTATTAAAATCTTATTTTTTTTCTTATCGATGTTTTTTTTATATATGTATTTTTTTTAACTATTCAAAGTCAAACTATATTCATGTATACTCTAAACACTCATAAAAACACATTCATCATGACACATTCTTTATGTCTTTCAACTTGTCATCTTTCAAGTACACATCAATAATAACTTTTTGTCCTATTTTCTTTTCACTCATATCCATAAGAAAAATTAATATTAAGTAAAGCTATCATGACTCTGTTCACATCACTCATCTCATAACACCTTTTATCACTTTTGTCTTCTTGTGAAAACCTTTCTTACGATAAGCTATCTGAGATTCAACATGATATTGTGTTTCTCACTTATGTTATTTTTTCAAGTGATATATCCCTTTTCATGACTTCCTTTCCTCCTATTAAGACACTTCACTAAACTTTATGTTAAATAAATCGAGTGTTTATCCGTCTTATTTTCTTCACCACCTTTTTCAAAATCAAGCTGTCATATTTCACGTAAAATCTTACTACATCATCTGTTATATCATACCCTAAGTACAATCTATTATCATCCTTTCATCCTTCACACCTTTTATTAAAAATTATTTGAAAAACTTGTCCTTCAGTTTTTTATTCTCATAAGTACTATTAGTACCATTTTTTTTTCTCTCTCTATCTCATACGAAGTGAGACTCTATCCGTGATCTTTGACCTCTTATAATTTATCTTTTTCAAAAACTATGTTCTTCAAGCAAAACATCAATTCCTATCAATCATAATTTTACTTTATATCATACATCAAGTGTTTGTTGTCCTTTATGACCACTCTTATCTCTCTACAAATTCGTATCACCCTTCTTTATGTCTACTTTTACTCCTTCCACGCATATCCATAAAAATACTTCTTATATAAGCAATTATTACTCTTCACTCATAAATATTTTTTGTCTCCTCATTTCATCTCTCGAATACATTTTTTTATTATATATTTTAGATTTTTGAATCCGACTCCTCCATGTCTATTCTTATTTTTTAATCTATCATTTATCAATTCTTATTTTTTTTCAAATATACTTTTGACTCTTTCTCTTTTTGTCTCATCATCTCTCTTACCACTAGTCAAAGTCAGAGTGTGTCCTTCTCATATTTACGTATACTCATAAAAATTACAAATATGAAAACACATTAATCATGAAACATTTTTTAAGTCATTCTTTTCTTTCAAAAATGTCATATCTTTCAAAGAACACATCACATGATCACCCTATGACCTATTTCCTTTCATGTATATCCATAAAAACTATTTATATATTAAATAAGCAATCATGACATTTCTTTATCTCTTTCATCTCATATCACTCATTAATTATTTTTGTCCTCTTCTCTATCCATGTCTTATTTGAAAATCCATGTATGTCATCACTCTCTTCATACGCCCAACTTAAAATTTCTCATTATGTCTTTTCAGCCTGACTTTATCTCTATTCATCTCTCTCACATGAATTGAGCTCACTTCCTTCTTTACTCTGTCTCAAAACAATGGATCGCCCCATGTATTATTTGAAATCCATTTCTTGACTTGTTGTCTTCAACTTGCTTCAACCTGGTCTATAATATTAACTCTTCGACTCTGATCCCTCCTTTTTGTCAATGACAAAAGGGGAGAGAAAACCTACCTCTCCTATGTAGGAGAAAAACGTTAATCTCATACACATGAAGTATACACAAACTTTTTTATGTTAATTCTGGTGTTTTTTATGATTACTATTTCTATGCATTTTTTATTTATGATATCATATTTAAATCATCATAATATATATGGCTTAGTGACAGGGGGAGCATATATTGTCATCATCAAAAAGGGGGAGAATGTTGAGAAACTATGTTTTGATGATACATGATAAATATGATATGCTTTCATGATGCATATATATGATACATGATAAATACATGATATGCTTTCATGAGATATGATAAATATGATATGCTTTCATATGTGAAACTGAATATGTTATATTATGACTGGATATGATGTGCTATGTATTTAACGAGTATTTGATGCAAGGTTATTTCACTTAAGAAGAGTGAAGACAACTTGATCAAGTGCAACTATTTGATGCAATCATACTACTTTGAAGAAAAAGCTTGATGGGCCATACATTCATAAAGATTATCCTAGAAGATCGGCTTCCTCAAGATGAAGATTTTTTTCTTCTTTAGAGTCATATGTAACAGAACCTTCAGATGCATGCATATTTCATATTAGACTATATGCTTTGAAATCATACAAGCCATTTATTTACAAAAAGTTAAGCTTTCATAAAAGGATACGTTATGTATATTGTAGCATTTCAAAAACACCTTTTTGAAACAAATCATTGTACTTCTAACAAGCATTTATGAAAAAGACATTTTGATAAGATATAATAGCTCATGATTTCAAAAGCATTAATTGTACCTTCTTACAAGCATTTATGAAAAAGTCATTTTGACAAGATATAATAGCTCATGATTTCAAAAGCATTAATTGTACTTTCTTACAAGCATTTATGAAAAAGTCATTTTGATAAGATATAATAGCTCATGATTTCAAAAGCATTAATTGTACCTTCTAACATGCATTTATGAAAAAGACAACTTGAAAAGATATAAAAGCTAATGATTTCAAATATGAAAGAAAAAGACAAAATGAATTAATTCATAATACACAAACATTTACGTAAGAAATTTTGGTTCATAATACATAAACATTTATGTAAGAAAAGATAAATTGTGAAAAGATGTATTGGTTCATAATACATAAGCATTTATGAAGAAAAGACAAAATGTGAAAAGATGTATTGGTTCATAATACATAAGCATTTATGTAAGAAAAGACAAAATGTGAAAAGATGTATTGGTTCATAATACATAAGCATTTATGTAAGAAAAGACAAAATGCATTAGTTCATAATACACAAATTTTTACGTAAGAAATTTTGGTTCATAATACATAAACATTTATATAAGAAAAGACAAATTATGAAAAGATAATACACAAGCATTTATTTGAGAAATGACTATTTGTAATATAAGTATTACTCAAGCATTTAGTGTACTTCACAACCATTCATTTTAGAATTAACGATTTGAGAAAATAAATATTATTTTATTAAAATAAGAAATAACCATTTCTTTCTGTAAGCATTAAATGTCACCTCAAAAAGCATTTGAGAATTGACTATTTATTTATAAATAAAACTCATACTCAAGAATGTCAACTTACTTAAAGTCATCATTCCTTCTGTAAACATTAAATACTATTCCAAAAAGCTTTTAAGAAATGACCATTTATAAATAAAGTACTCAACAAACATTTATCACACTTACATACATTTATTATAAGTGACAACTTGTAAGAAAAATATTAATATACTAATATTCATTAAATTGAGTAAAGACAAAATTACATGATAAAATATATTCCAACGTTCAATGTACTACAAACCATTAAATTGAGTAAAGACAAAACTGCATGATAAACTACACTTCAACGTTCAAAAATACTACAGAACATTTATTATGAGAAAAGACCTAATACAAAGAATAACTCATTTAAAATACACCAACGAATAGTGTACTCCAAAAATGCTTCGTATGGAAAGAAGACTTTTTGAAAAAGCAATATAGTACACTTATCTTTTTCACACTAAGTTGTTTTTTAAATGACCTGACTTCACATATCTCAAAAGGACAATCATTTCAAAAAGACAACGACTAGTTTTCTAAAGACTATATATATACAAACACAACAGTGTGAAAAGACAAGCAAGCATTCAACGAGAAAATTTCCTGCTCGACACTCTGAGAAAAGAGCTTAGAAAAAGAAAGAAAAAAAGAAAGAAAAAAAAGTCAACAAAAGCCCTTAGAAAAATACAAGAGTGTGTAAGAAAAAAAAAAGATCATTCTGAGAATCTTCATACGTGGATTCATACTCTGCATATCATTCTGAAGGTTCTATAGGAAAGTATTGTAACTTTCTGATCTCTGCTGTATCCTTTCTCTGTTGAGAGAAGTAGACCTCTGTGGAAGAGGGTGTTTCCCTTCTCTGTTGAGAGAAGTAGACCTCTGAGGAAGATGGTTTTGTACTATTTATCCGGTGACTCGGATGTTATAGTGGAAGGCTCAAGTGTTTTACTTGGGGACTGGATGTAGGTCAGTAACTCGGCCGAACCAGTATAAATCCTGTGTTTATTGTGTTGTGCCTTATTGCCTTATTTTTTATTTTATCGATCTGCATCGTATTTCACTATTCACCCCCCCTCTAGTGGAATTTCAGTGGTGTATGTTGTTTGTTGATGATATTGTTTTGATTGATGAGTCTAGAACTGAGGTTAATGCTAAGTTAAAATTATGGAGACAGACATTGGAAGCAAGAGGTTTTAAGTTGAGTAAGAGTAAGACATAATACATGGAATGTCGATTTAGTAAGCAACGAAGTAGTGATGGGAGTGTAGTGAAGCTTGGTGAGCAAGAAATATCGATGGATGATTCTTTCAAATATTTGGGATCTATCATTCAAAAGTATGGAGAAATTGATGGAGATGTAAATCATAGGATAAAGGTTGGGTGGATGAAATGGAAGAGTGCAACTAGAGTGTTGTGCGATCGTAGAATGCCATTGCGGTTGAAGGGAAAGTTTTATAGGACGACTATTAGGCCCGCTTTACTATATAGTACAGAATGTTGGGCTGCCAAGAGACATCATATTCAAAAAATGAGTGTAGCTGAGATGCGTATGCTGAGATGGATGTGTGAAAATACAATAAAAGATAAGATTCCGAACGAGGAAATACGTAAGAAGGTAGGCGTTGCACCCATTGAAAATAAGATGAGAGAGAATCATTTACGGTGATTTGGACATATTCGACGAAGGCCTAATGATGCTCCAGCTAGAATGATGGAGAAATGGGAAAATATATTAGTTCAAAGAGGTCGGGGTAGGCCTAGAAAGACATGGATGGAGGCGATAAGAAAGGATATGAATGCTTTGAACCTCACCGAGGACATGGCTTTGGATAGAAATGAATGGAGAAGGATTCATGTGGAAAACCCATAATGATTTTCTTTGTTGGTTCATATCGCCGACCCCAATTGTTTTGGGATGAAGGCGTAGTTGTTGTTGTTGTTGTTGTATTAAACAACTGCAAATCATGAAGAAGTCCACTCACAGAATATATAGGCTATGTTAACTCAAAATCCTGGAGCAAACTCACTCAATTTTCTAAAGATCTATTTTGTAATATTTGACACGCTTGTTCTATAGAAATATAATCACACCACAACTTTGTTTCTCATAATGTGAGCCAGAACTTTTATGTGTTGTGCTTCTTCCAGGGTCATAGATAGCAGTTTTGCATAAGCTGACATCTTTTGTGTTTCTGTAATTTACATGCCAACAACATAAAAAATGAAGAACCCCCAAAAAGAAAAGAGAAAGAAAAAAGAAATCACAATTCCTAACTACACACATACATCCAACCACCAAGCTTTTACACTGTTACACACATTCATCCAACCACCAAAACGCATAAAATTCAACAACCAAAATCCATGATCAAAACCAACATCAGACACCCCACAAATTCTCAACCAAAACATCACATGATGAAACAAACTTCAAAGAAAACACAAAAACAAAGAGGGAAAAAAAATGAAAGGAGAGGAAAATTTTTAACATAATTTCTCAATCCAGATAATGATCGCGAGTTTGACATTAAAGAGAGAAGGAATAGGAAAAAAATGGAAAAACATAAATGGGGTCTTTGGCAGGGTGGGTCAGGCAACTTTGGGAGAGTGGCGGACTCTGGCGAGCGAGAAAGAGACTCCAGCGAATGGGGTCTCTGGAGGGCTAGGTCAGATGAGTTTGGGATCTCTGGCGAGCAGTAGACTCTAGCGAATGGGGACCAATGATTAGGGTCCAACGACTCACAGTGAGCCTGAGGCAGTAGCAGCAATGATGGCGACTGGCAAAGGAGACGTGAGGGTTCTTCGACGAGGCACCGTGAGGGTTCAACGTCAGGCAACCAATATACTAGTATGGAGGAATTGATTCCCTCTCGATGAGAGAGACGAGAGGAACCCTTCTCGACGAGAGAGAGAGAGAGAGAGAGAGAGAGAGAGAGAGAGAGAGAGAGAGAGAGAGAGAGAGAAGGTGGGCAACTGCAAGCTTTTTAGGGCATCGATGGGTTGAACGGAAACCCGATCGACGGGTTGGACCGCTACAGCAGCGCGAGGAGGTGGGTATCAACGTCAGATTTCGACGAAATATCAGAGGGAAGGATCAAAATTAGGGAAATGAAGAAGAGGATGATGATGGGCTGAGCTATTTTTCACAGAGATAGACGCATCGACGGGCGTGGCACGCTCGTCGATACATTTTTTTTCATTCCCTCCGTTCCTGTTCATTTTGTAACAGGGGGAGGTGGATCAAAAATTACGTACTAATATGGATGCGGTGGACGCACGGAACGCCGTCCGCCGCGTCCAATGTTTGTCGAAAATCATCGTTCTCAGCGTGATTTTCGTCTGAATCACGCTGAGAACGGTGCATCAAACATACCCTGATAAAGCCTTTTTTAATAGGGGCAGGCACACTGCACACAAGTGTCCGGTGGTGGTTGGCAGCTACCTATATACTCACAATATTTTGGCTCTTGAGAACTTGATCCTATGAACCACTAACTAAGAAAAGGAGTATAAAACGTCATCTGGACCCACTCAGGTTTGGTTGGACCACCAACTCTGCGTGAAATGAGGATCTTGTCGATCCAACTGTGTCCTATAACATCATATTTGAAGTTTGAAGTAGGAAGATGATTGTCAAACGGGTCAGAACCGTTGGAAACGATGGGCTAAATGGATATGGATCTGGACCCATATCCATATATGGCTGAACATAACCATCATCTCAGTAAAATAAGGGTGGATCCAATAATATGGTCTGGACTGGTGCAGATGTGTGCTCTTCCAGCTCCAATTGTCTAATTCTCCTGTACATGCCCTAGGTTCAACCGCCATACTTGACTCGGACCCGTTCTCTCAACCATGATATTCTCTTCAGATGTGGGGCCAAGTTGATTTTCTTGCACCACACATTCACGCTTGACTGATACACCAAGGAAGCTTCTGGTGAAGATTGGTCTAGAGTAGTGATTACACGTGCCTGATGCACGTGTGCCTTTGGTGAGCTAGGGTAAAATGGATCGGGTTTGATCGGACAATGGGCTCTTTATGGGTCATAAAAGAAGATTTGAATGATAAACTGCACCAGATTGGACTATTGGAGTTCACAAGTCGTACTTGTTCGGATCCAGATCCAGATCCTGGTCATAAATTTTCATCGGATCTATGTTTGGATCTGGACTGAAAACCAGTGTCCTTTTGCACACCTTAAAAAAGCTTGTTACCAGCCTGTTTTAGGATTCAGGATCACCACCTTGAATTTGAAATCCGGAATCAACCCCACCTCATCATATATTTTCTTGGATCCATATCTGAGTCTGGATCTATTGCTTAGATTTTGGATTGGAATTGAAATTGCCGGTTCATCATATGCACTATCAACCAAGAAGGCCCTAAAGGTCACCCAAGGGGTTTGGCCTAGTGGGACGGGGCCTAGACCGTTTGACAGGGAGTCTAGGTTCAAATCCATTGGGCATCACCCCCGAGTAAGCCGAAGCTTGGCGACTCCTTTGGGTCGAGGGGTAAGCACTCGGAGTTTTACGCAGGCTAAGCCAGCGCGGCTAGGTGTGTGTGGGCTTGGGGCGGTTTGACTGAGTAAAAAAAAAAAAAGAAGGCCCTAGAGGGCTAAACCATGCATGTGGCAATACGACCCTAGTAACTGGACCAATGTTCAAGCTAGACGGTCCGAACCATGCATCTTCCAGTATAAGCACGCATAAATGCTAGCTAAGACTAAAATTGAGTGGATTTGGGTTAGGTTCCACATTCATCTTGATTTGGTTATGTAAATACGGATCAGATCAACAGAGATTTGGTTGGAAAACATGTGGACCTAAATATGAATGGAACTAGCCATTTGCAAATTGGATCTGGATTTAAATACCAGATCACACGAACCCCATGACATTTGCGGCTGATAAAGCACACGCATTTGGCATTTCTATTGGACCCGAACTTGGAGCATATGAAACTCAAGGCCTTCTTACATTGGATATTGGGCCATTATCTTGGATCCAAATCCAACCTGTTTTCACATGGGCCTATCTTTCTAGTATGAATACGTTTGCGAAAACCAAAAACAAATGCATCGATTGGTGGGCATTTGAAAACTTGAACTACTTATATTCCAAAAAAAAAAATGAACTACTTACTATAAATTTATTAGGAGCTTCTTATAGCATAATATAGTGGGTCCCATCAAATATCATAAATAACAGAAAGTGTCATTATTCTTATAATAAGTATACTAGACATAATCATGAGCAATTATGTCTTTTATTCAACTGTTAAATGTTATTAACCCTTCTAGTGATTGCTTTAAAGATTTTCTTTTTTTAGAGAGAGAGAATTGCTTTTAAGTCTTCTTTTTCTTCTTCCTCTCAACAAAAAAAAAAAGATTGTCAAGGAATACCATGAAAGCATTAGGGGAAATGAGCAAACATATTCGTGAGTAAAAAAAAAAGATTGAAAGCAAGGTAGAAAATAACATAAAATTCAGATAAATATCTTGCTTTTATTCAAAAGCATTTTTTTATTTTTTCACTTACCACATATGTGTAAATATACCTCCGGATAAGTCCTTAGCACAGATGTGCATTAGGTATCAATGAGTCAAAACTCATAGCTGAATATTGTTTTGACTCAATTTAACCCTGCAAATATGCTCAACATAGTCAATTTGTTAGAAATTGACCTTTAGATCATTTGTCTCTTAAAAAAAATTAAGTCGTGAAAATTTCATACATTTACCACCATTGTTTTTTGAATCACTAAAAAAACTGTAATCAACATATTCTAATGATTTATAAGTTGATCCCCACCAAACAAACATGTAAATCATATTTATATATATTTATATGGTTAGATTCACTTGAAAATTTCAACCAGCAAATAAAATATTGCTCGTTTCAACTCATTGATACTGTATGCCCATACACACCACAGACTTACACTATATATTCACTTCAAACTCAAATTCATATAAAAAAAAAAGCTCTTTATCATTTATGATTGAGCTTCTCATACAATTTGAAGAAACATGGAAGAAGGTCATGATATTACTTACATGAATGAACTTTACAAAGAAGTTCTTCTTTTGGATGAAAAACCATTGCCAAAACTGGGTCACTTGGCACGTTTGGAAGAGAGAAACTCTGTTAGCAAAATAACGTTTTGTCTATGAGAGTTTTTGATCTGAGAAGTTCTAAAAAAAAAAAAGTTTTTCCGCTTGTTTGTGTAACATGAGAAAAACATAATGAAAAATGTAAAAAAAAATGAGAGAGAAGAGGAGGGTGGTGGTGGTGAGATGAATGGTGGTGATGATGGTGAGATGGGTGGTGGGGAGTATAAAAATAAATTTTTTCTTAGTAGGAAACATTCTTTCGTCACCCCTTATGGATGAATGTTTTGGATCAAAAAATGTATTTTTTTTAAAAAACTCTCTTAACGGTTAGAAGGGTTGAAAAATCTTTATGATTTTTTCATTTTGCATCACTTTTTTTACATCTTTCTCTCTTCCAAACGTGCCCTTAATGACCTCGCTTCCTGCAAGGTAAACCTGAGACGAAAACCACGACCACCCGTGGCCCAACTGCCCTAAAGCTTCTCCAAATTCACGTTAACCATAATTTCACTTAACCGTTAAAATGCCGTTAAGATTTAGCTCCTTATTTCACTGTGGGCCCCCACAAGCCAACTTGCAGAACCATGTGGGTACCACCATCCGCTACACTCACACATAATGCTGTAGGAAAGTCTTGCAGAAGAACCTTCCCCATCAATGTGGAAACCAGAAGGAACTCTGTATTTACAATCTTGCCCCAACCAATGGGAGCATGACTCCTCACAGTTTTTACCTTGTTGTTCCACCACATGCACACCATGGAATGGGATGCCACCTCTGTCTCTTTTGGGCCTCCCACACATCCTTTCCTATAAATGCAAGAATGGGGACATCCCCTCCTTCACAATCGACCTCTCCTCACTCAAGAATCCACCAGGGAAGAGTTTGGATACTGTGTTTCCATTAGCCTTCACCACCTTTTGAATTTGAAGATAAATAAGGGAAGCCCATCTTGGAATTGAGAGGGAGATGGTGGGTATCTTCTCCAGGCTCTCAGGAGGAAGAGGGAGCCACAGACGGTCTAGATCTTGTTTGGTAAGTTTCATTTTTTTTCATGGTTGTTCCTGTGTTGTTTTGACCAATCTTTTTGTTTTTTTTTTTGGGGGGGGGGGGGGGGGGCGCGGGGGTGGAGTTTTTGTCTTTGATGTTTTTTGTGCATGTTGATGCCTTAAATCATGGCATTTGAAATCCTTTTTCTTGTGCTCTATTAGGAAATGTTTGATGTTGTTGGATGTTGTTATGTTATCCTGGAATCTTGGGCGGTGGTGAGTTTCTTGATTCTGGGGTGTGATTTGTAGTGGAGAGATCGGAATCTTGTTGGCTGGTTTAGTTGGAATTTGGGTGGACTTTGTTTTCCTAGATACTGGAGTTCTAAACTCCTAATGTTTTTCCCTGAAGTTTATTGGGTTCATCTCCCTGTGTTTTAAATTGACCCAAGGATGAGTAGTTAAGTTGTGAAGGTGCAACGGGAATTACCTTGGACATAGTTTACCTTACCATGTAATCTGTTGGTGTTGTTGGGGAGGGAGAAATCATCAAAAACCATTGTTAAAGTGAATCTATTGCCTATAACCATTGTAGCATTTTTTGGAAGTTGAATTTGAACCTTTGTGTATTAAAAAGATAAAAATTAAGGCTGCACATGGCATGCCAAGGTATTTGAATAATTAAGGTTCTTGGATATTGAAGCATCCTCTTATAAACAACTTCCAGTGCTCACTATAGGAATCGGTTCCTACATGTACGTGTTGCATGAATTGGAAAACATTAATTTAAATGAAGATCTAAGTTGCCGGAAACTATTTAATGTGGCCTCCCTATCATCTTAGTTGGTTCCAGTTGAGCGGAATGTTGATGGTAAGACTTCATTTCCTATTAGTATTGAACGTCCTCTCTCTCTCTCTCTCTCTCTCTCTCTCTCTCTCTCTCCGGAAACTATTTAATGTGGCCTCCCTATCATCTTAGTTGGTTCCAGTTGAGCGGAATGTTGATGGTAAGACTTCATTTCCTATTAGTATTGAACGTCCTCTCTCTCTCTCTCTCTCTCTCTCTCTCTCTCTCTCTCTCTCTCTCTCTCTCTCTCTCTCTCTCTCTCTCTCTCGTGTGCGTGTGCGTGTGCGTGCGTGGACAGATAAAACAGCTCAAGAAGGAGATCCAAGTTAGAGGTTGATTGGCAAAAATAGGTTTAGAGGAAGTTGAATTAGCTATGGAAATGATGATGCAGAAAATCTTTGGATCTATATAGTATACGCATATGAGCCTCATCTTTGATGGGCAAACAAGGTTCATTTCAGTGTTATCAAAAACGTGCCTTGAGACACAAAAGGCGCGCCTCCCCTTGAGGCGCGGCCCTCTGTGCCTCAAGATGCAAGCTTGAAGCACAATTTTTTTTTCTGAGACATAATCAACAAAGTTTTTGTAGGTTAATCTCATATATTTTCCAGTTATTTCAGTTATATAATAAGTTTATTAGTATATTACTATATTTTAACTTTTGTTGGTTAATCTCGTATATTTTTCAGTTATTTCAGTCATGTAATTAGTTTCTTAATATATTTTAACTTTTGTTGGTTAATCTCATATATTTTTCAGTTATGTAATCAGTTTTTTAGTTAATTTTATATGTTAATCTCATATTTTTTAGAATAATCTCATATATTTTAACTTTTGTAGGTTAATCTCATATATTTTCCAGTTAATTCAGTTATGTAATCAGTTTCTTAGTATATTTTAACTTTTTTTGGTTAATCTCATATATTTTCCAGTTATGTAATCAGTTTTTAGTTACTTTTATATGTTAATCTCATATTTTTTAGAATGATCTCATATATTTTAACTTTTGTTGGTTAATCTCATATATTTTCCAGTTATGTAATCGGTTTCTTAGTATATTTTATCTTTTGTTGGTTAATCTCATATATTTTCCAGTTATGTAATCAGTTTTTAGTTACTTTTATATGTTAATCTCATATTTTTTAGAATGATCTCATATATTTTAACTTTTGTTGGTTAATCTCATATATTTTCCAGTTATGTAATCGGTTTCTTAGTATATTTTATCTTTTGTTGGTTAATCTCATATATTTTCCAGTTCTGTAATCATTTTTTTAGTTACTTTTATATGTTAATCTCATATTTTTTAGAATAATCTCATATATTTTAACTTTTGTAGGTTAATCTCATATATTTTCCAGTTATTTCAGTTATGTAATCAGTTTCTTAGTAAATTTTAACGTTTTTTGGTTAATCTCATATATTTTCCAGTTATATAATCAGTTTTTAGTTACTTTTATATGTTAATCTCATATTTTTTAGTACTTATTTGAGATTTTCTATTTCTTATTGGTTGTTATTTCATCAATAAAGCATTTATTTATTTATTTGTATTTTTAGATATTTTTTTAATAAGTTTTTTAAAGTTTTCAGTTTTTTTTTGAGGCTTACGCTTTACGTCTCGAGGCTTACGCCTCGCCTCGGTTTTTGGTGGAGCGCCTCGCTACGCCTCAACGCTTTTCACAACACTCGTTCATTTAGTGGTCTTTCAGGAAAATGGCACCTGAGGAAGGAAGATATCTTGATTCTATCTATATCAAAATAAAGAGGATATCTATAATAGTGTAACACATAAAGGTAATAAACTTATGCAGTTACACTAAAAGTGCTATATAAGTGTCCCTGGTATTTTTGAAATATTTTCATGTTCTTATTTGGATTTTCTTAAAAAAAATAAATCGCAAAAAAAGATATTAGGAAATCCACAAAATTCTATTTTTTTAGTCACCAAATTCATTTCTCATGGTATTGTCATCAGAACATTATTCCAAAAAGTTGCACTTTTTTACTTTTTCTGAAGTTTGCTGCTATTTTCTCAAGTCTTTCTTATAGGAAAAGAGAAATTTTATTTCTCATCTCCCAATATATATTGTCAAGAATCGCAAGATTGATATCTTCAGACTAGAAGAGAATAGTGTATCAACTATCAGATACCTTTTAGAACTGATCCATTGTGTCATAAGTGTTTGTAGAACCATGGTTATGACACCATTTGAAAATGAGAATATGAGTTGTCCTTGACATCTGACCAGTGTTGTGAAAAGCGTTGAGGCGTAGCGAGGCGCTCTGCCAAAAACCGAGGAGAGGCATAAGCCTCGAGACGTAAAGCGTAAGCCTCAATTTTTTTTTTTAAAACTTTAAAAAATTTATAAAAAAATATCTAAAAATACAAAATAAAGAAATGCTTTATTGATGAAATAACAACCAATAAGAAATAGAAAATCTCAAATAAGTACAAAAAAATATGAGATTAACATATAAAAGTAACTAAAAACTGATTATATAACTGGAAAATATATGAGATTAACCAAAAAAAGTTAAAATTTACTAAGAAACTGATTACATAACTGAAATAACTGGAAAATATATGAGATTAACCTACAAAAGTTAAAATATATGAGATTATTCTAAAAATATGAGATTAACATATAAAAGTAACTAAAAAAATGATTACGTAACTGGAAAATATATGAGATTAACCAACAAAAGATAAAATATACTAAGAAATCGATTATATAACTGGAAAATATATGAGATTAACCAACAAAAGTTAAAATATATGAGATCATTCTAAAAAATATGAGATTAACATATAAAAGTAACTAAAAACTGATTACATAACTGGAAAATATATGAGATTAACCAAAAAAAGTTAAAATATACTAAGAAACTGATTACATAACTGAATTAACTGGTGGAAAATATATAAGATTAACCTACAAAAGTTAAAATATATGAGATTATTCTAAAAAATGTGAGATTAACATATAAAATTAACTAAAAACTGATTACATAACTGGAAAATATATGAGATTAACCAACAAAAGTTAAAATATACTAAGAAACTGATTACATAACTGAAATAACTGAAAAATATATGAGATTAACCTACAAAAGTTAAAATATATGAGATTATTCTAAAAAATATGAGATTAACATATAAAATTAACTAAAAAACTGATTACATAACTGAAAAATATATGAGATTAACCAACAAAAGTTAAAATATATTAAGAAACTAATTACATGACTGAAATAACTGAAAAATATACAAGATTAACCAACAAAAGTTAAAATATAGTAATATACTAATAAACTTATTATATAACTGAAATAACTGGAAAATATATGAGATTAACCTACAAAAACTTTGTTGATTATGTCTCAGAACAAAAAAAAATTAAAAAAATTGTGCCTCAGGCTTGCGCCTTGAAGCACAGAGGGCCGCGTTTTTTATAACACTGCATCTGACCTTTAAGCTAGCATTTGTTCTTATTATATATGATGCTTGCATATTGTCATAAGGGCTAAAAAACTTGTCAAAGCCTTTATCTTGGTTCATCTGATTGTTGTTTTGACAAATATAACAATTAACAGTAACAACAATTCTAGAAATAGAAGTAGTTTGTTAGGTTCATCATGCTTTCTGTTCTTAGATTGTTGGTAGAGGTTGCTGTGCAGAACTAGTATTGTTGACGTATGTGGTTAATGTTAAGTATTTCGTCTGATATATGTTACTGCAACTGCTATCTTGGTATTTCTTATTATGGTTCCTGGTTTTGAGATCCCAATTTTTTGTTGCTTTGTTTTCATGGGCTATAGGAGTTGATGCCTTAAATTTGTCTGGGTTTTGGGGGTTAGAATGACAGGGAGGCAGTGCTTCCGAACTCAGAGATGACAACTACTGTTGCTGTTGTTATGCCCCGTGGATTTGAAGCAGTGGTCGACTTTAAGCCAGTAGAACATCCAAGTGAACCACCCGACAATAATCATCCGGTTAAATGTCCAGCACCAGAACCTTCAATATTAAATGTAAGTAGTGTACATCATACTTGTTTTCTCTGATAATTCCATGACTTTTCTCTTGCCAACAATTCTTTTTTTCTTTGTGAGTTAGTTCAGTGGTCTTCTGCTATTTTATGCTGTTGTTGAAGTGCTCCATTTTATATGGTTAAATACAGCTAAAAGTGAGGTCACACAACTGCTTTTCTTGGAACTTGTTGATGGAATCCTTTATTAGACTTTTGTCCAGATTTGTATTCCGTACTTGGCTAGCAATTCATACTTGAGCTTTTACATGTCCAAGCTTTCTTAGCTTTTTCTTTTTTCTATTTTTTCCCTTTTTGTTTTTCGCTTAGCTTTTTCTTTGTCAGTTTTCCATAATTTTCTCTTCCAGCTGTATGAAATGTATTGATTTATGCTTTCTTCTTTTGGTTTTTCTGTTTTTACTTTTTCCTGGTAGTCAAACCAAAAGTGGAAACTGTCTTGTCGAGAGAAGAGCAAAGCACAACTTCTTGGAGATAGAGACAGTGGAATCCTCAACTTGAATAAGATACATGCTTGAAAATATATTTGCTGAAAGCAAAAGAATGCCCACTTGTATACCACAAGCAATACATTACATAAAAAAAACAACAAAATTGCCTTCAATGTTGTACATATGCTAAGAATTCATTACATTAACAGTGAATAAGCATAAACAACGGAAGATTCAATGAGACCACATGGGACTATGCAACTTGTTTCCCCAATTTTCAATTCACAACCTTATGATTGTGGTTCCATTACCATTAAAAGATTTAAAGTGGTAATTCCTTCTCCTAGTTGCGACCTTTGTTCCAATTCTCTTTAGGTGAATCTTTTCACCCTGGGTAGTTAGTAGTTTTTTCATTGTAAAACAAAAAAAGAAAAAGGTAAATGCATAGGGTTTTGCAGTTGTTTTAGTTTTAAACTAGAGTTTCTGATATGATGATATTAGAAAAAATAACTTTATGCTTTATATTGGAATCAAACTTGTAGGTTTCACTGACATCAACTCCTCTTAGTCATTGTAAGATTTTCTTTACAACCTCTGTGAATATATTGCGTTATTCTCAGCTTTTTTTTTTTGATAGGCAAGCTAGGGAATAATCTCCATGGGATTCAGACCTGAAAACCCTCGGTTATGATAGTGTGACCTAACCATCCAGCTATCTCATTTGACCCCACATTCTTCCCAAGTTAGTGAGTTAATTGCCATGTTTTAAGTTTTTAATTAATCCACATGGGATCATTTGTAAAATGCTCTTAGGCAAACATATCCAAACATTTATGAGGGGCAACAAGAGATTGACATGCCCCAAAGATTAAAATCTAATCAGCACTATCTCTGACAAATCCATCTGAAGGTCCAAGGTAAGTTAGCATTAAGTTGTTCTTCATGAACTTGTGAAGAAGCGTTGAGGAAGATGACACTTATTGCCATGAATTGGCATAGAAGTGAGGAACCTTTAAATAATTCAAGCCCCGTGGTGTGGTAGTTTGCCTTGACGGTAGGAGCAGCCTTACCTAAAGAGAACATAGAAGCGATAAATTGGCATAAAATTCCATGCCTTTGCATCTTAGCAAGCCATCAAACCAGCACGAGAGGAATGTGCCAAAACCGCGGCACAGGGGTTGTTTGAAGCATGTATTGAATGCTTTCATAGGCTATGGAAGGGTGAATTAGCTAAGATGCTGACGGGAGCTAGCTTACAACTTGAGCATGTGTACTCTTATGATTTCAAGATGATCAAGATAAAAGATCTATTACTCTATTTGTATTCAGTTAAACTCAACCAGAATGTCTATTGTTTTATGGTCAGCATCACAGCATGCCTCCTGCTTTTATTGAGATGCTTAAGTTAAATATTGTCATGCTCAACTATAAGTGCTTCAAAAGTGTTATGCTTTTAGAGTGAGTCTTTGCAGTAATGATTTTTTCTGAGAAGGAATAGTGATTTGATATAATAAGTACTAATATGTGAGGATTGTTTGGTTATACTCATTGGAAGCAATAAAAAACTCTTTTAAAAGGTGTAAATCTAGTATGCTGTGATGTAGTAGGTCCTTGGGAATTGCAGTGAACCAGATTAAACAAACTCTCTTTTTTAGAAACCAAGATTGCAGTGGTATATGATATGCTTTTCCTTTTCTATATTCTTCCCCAAGTGTCTTCCCACAAGATGTGGAAATTTCTCTTCCAAATTCCAATATTCAATTTTTGCAGCTGTACTCTTCACTCATTTACTTGTGCATTATTTCAAGTATGTATTTTGTAGATTGGCCTAAATGCTCTGGTGTGGTGACTCTTCAATGTGCTTGTAGTCTTCAATGCTCAATTTTTAACTTTCTTGACTGGCTGTGATTTTGAGTTTGTTGCCCTTTTACTCTCCAAAATAGAGATATTTTATGAAGCTTTTGTTGGGATAAACCACCATGAGTGGTGGTGGTTACCCACGTTGTGGATAGCATCCCACCTGAAGTTGTTCTTTCCGATAAACTTGCACAGAATCAGGGGGAACGGTTACGCAAACCGTTCCCACTCTGTGCCTATAAAAGGGGTATCATGAGCGACCCCCAACTACTGCATATACAGAAAAATACAGTAAAAATACAGAGGAAAAACAGAAAGGGAAAAGTGGTTGAGAGCCTTACCGTTCATCTGGTGTTTTTTCATCCGGTGAGGGAACAGATCCTTCTCACCGACTGCATCCAGCAGCCTGCACTCGTGAAGGGCAGCAATCCAGCTGAGAAGCTTTCCCCTGTTCAGCCACCAGCAGCAGCTTCCCTTGCTCCAGCCACCGGATCCGGTTCACCGATGGCAGCATCAGGTACGCCTTCCTTCTCTATTTTTGTTTATGTGTAGGCTGAACCCAATAATGGGTTATGGGCCCACACCACGCCTCTGCTACGAGAGTTCGTTGGTGTTTTTTCGGTGACTGTCGCCATGGGGTGACAGTGTTTTTTCGGCAGAGCGGAGTCGTTGTGGGGCGACATAGTGTCACTGGTAGACGACGACTGTCGCCTTGGGGCGACAGAGGAAAAAAAAAAGAAACTAGATCGAGTTTTTACCTATGGCCGTCGGGCTGCAAGAGCTTCAACCGTCACCAGGGGCAGCTGCGATTAGTCACCGAAAAAGGGGGGGGGGGGGGTTGCCTTCGCTGGATCGCCGACATTCATCCGGCGATGAGCAACATAAGGGTTTTAAAACCCCTTTTGATTCTTTCCCCCTCTACCGTCGGGCGAGGTGGGAGGAGTTGTCACCGGAGGCTGTCAGGGGCCGATGTCGTTTCCACCATGAGCAGGCCAGCGATGTGCATCGCCGGCAGGCGACGTGGGTCGCTGCCATCTTCGTCAGGGTCTGCGTGAGTTTTGCCGGAGTCGGGATCATTACCGGTGGAGCATCGTCGGCTGGGCTCCGTGAGGGTCGCTGGCAGATGAGGCGGGTCACCGGTAGGCAACATCGGTCGTCGACAGACCGAATGGGTAAACCCCTTTCCTGTTTTCACTATTTTTTTTGTAAACAGAAACCCTCGGGTTTGTGTTTTTTATTTTAATCAATGAAACCAAATCGAGTTTTCGGGTATGGGTCTGTTCTGGTTTATACCAGGTCGGACCCGGATAAGGTTCATATTGGGTCGGACCCGGATTCGGTCGGTAACCAGGTCTGACCCGGATCCGGTCGGTAACCGGGTTTGACCTGGATCCGGTCGGTAACCGGGTTTGACCTGGATCCGGTCGGTAACCGGGTCAGACCCGGATCCAGTGCATACTGGGTCAGACCTAGATCCAGTTCATATCGGGTCAGACCCGGATCAAGTTATAACTGGATCAGACTCGGATCCGGTAAGCGTCTAGGCACTATTTGGCCTAAACCGGATCAGTGACTGATTCAGCTCTTTTTCAAGACCGGTTCAGAGCCATTTTTGACCGGTTCTTTTCAGTTTCTCATCGGTTTTGAGATGCTAAGATCCTATTTTCATAAATACGAGAAGATACAAGGTTTTCGGCAAACAGATATAGGGTTTTTATGAACTTTTGTTCATACTTTATACCGATTCATAAGGTTTAAAACTGGTTCGAATCCTTGGATGACCGGTTCGGGGCTGTTTCAGACCGGTTCAGAATGCTTTCAGACTGGTTCCTGCTTGTGAGCCCAGGGTTTTACCCATTTAAGATTGGTTTTTGTTATTATTCATGCATTTTATTTGTAATTATGCATGCATAAATGAATGTATAACATTGGCATCAAGGATAGCTAGATGACTTAGTGAATTCATGTCACCAAAGTGACTGAATATACGTATGTTGTCAATTTTTTGTACTATCATATGGATTTAGCCAATATTACTCTTGTACTTAGATTCATGAAACGATAAACAACCCAAAGAAAGTTTTATCGTGTTTGGAATTAAGTAGGGTAAAATAAGGTAAATGTGTTGAGATACATCGCACATGTGTATCCAAAGGTACCTTGTGTTGATGGTCTAACTTCACAAGAACCTTAGTTTTATTAAATATGGTCGGTAGGCGAAGTGGTTTCGCATGTTGGAGCTCTTAACAAAGTAAGGCTTCAATGACCCCCCTACACTCACCTGGAAATAAGCATATTAAGGGCCTTTATTCATTTGCTTTTTCCATTAAGTTTTGTCTCATACGAATGCCTTTTGATACATGTCTTTTTTCGTGTAGTTTCTAGTCCTATGATTTTAGATGGCTCTAGCTATATTCTCTTTCTAGATGGATCGAACTTTAGTGATTGAAAAACGACTGTTCTCTTTACATTAGGGTATATAGATTTAAATCTAGCCCTAAGGATAGATGAGCCCGCTGCCCTGACTGATCAAAGCACTGCTGATCAAAAGAGTGCTTTTGAGAAGTGAGAGCGCTCGAATAGACTTAGTATGTTGCTTTTGCAATATAAGGTGGTTAAGAATATTCGCAGTGCTATCCCACAATGCAGGACACTGAGAGAATTCCTGAGTGCTATTAAAGCATAATTCATGAGTTCAAATAAGGCCAGAGCCAGTACCTTGATGTCAAAGCTCATATCTATGAAATATACTAGAGAGGAAAACATTCGTGAGCACATTTTGGAGATGAGAAACATAGTGTCTCAGCTGAATAACATGAAACTGACATTTTTTTATTATTTCCTAGTGCATTTAGTTCTAGCGTCCTTACCCTTAGAGTGCAAACTTTTCAAAATCTCTTACAACACGCATAATGATGAATGAACATTCAATGAACTTATGTCCAACTGTATTGAAGAAGAAGAGAGATTGAAATGAGAGAAGGTGCAGAGTGCACATATGGTTTCTCATGCACCCAAGATAGGACTGAAGAAGAATGCATTCAAGAGAAATGCTAGGAAGAAGCCAATAGGAGATAAGACATCCCAAGGCAAGCAATCCGACTCTGCTCCCATAAAGTGTTTCTTTTGCAAGAAGAAGGGATACAGGAAGGCAAATTGCATAAAGTACAAGAAGTGGTTGGAAAAGAAAGGTAATTTATCATTTGTTTTTCATGAATGTAATTTATTATAAATTTCTGAAAATAGCTGGTGGATTGATTCTGGTGCTACTGTTCATATTTTCAACTGTCTACAGTTGTTTCTGAACAGAAAGGAACCAACAATGCATGAGAAAAGCATCTATTTGGAGAACAAGATGCGTTCGCATGTGAAGGGTGTTGGGATCTGCATGATCACTTTAGATACAGGCGTAGTTTTGGATCTTCATGATGTCTTTTATGTTCCATCATATAGTAGAAACTTAATTTCAATTTCAAAATTGGATAAATTTGAATATTGTTTTTAAATTTGAAAACTCCAAGTTATTTATATACAGAAATTCAATTGAAATTGGTTCTGCATCAGTTTATGATGGTTTGCACAAATTAAACGTGAAGATCAAAACTCAGGAGTCTTTGACTTCTGAATACGCATTGGTTGAGAATAAACGTAGCATGATTAATGATAAATCAAACATGCTTTGACATCAAAGGTTGGGTCATATCTCTGAAAAGAGAATAAAAAGACTCGTAAATGAAAGGATCTTGAAATCTCTAGATTTTACTGACAATGACCCGTGTGTTGATTGCATAAAGGCTAAGCATACAAACACATATAAAGAGAGTGTCAAATGTAGTAGTGAGATATTAGAGATAATCTGCACAGATGTATGTGGACCGTTTACCCCCTGTTACACAAACAAGAAATATTTTGTCACCTTTATTGATAACCATTCACGGTATATGTATCTCTACCTGATCTTTGAAAAATCAGATGTTTTTCAGATGTTCAAGAAATTTAAGAAAGAAATAGAGAAACAAACTGATAAAGTTATTAAGATAGTCCGGTCTGATAGAGGTGACGAATATTATGGTAGGTTTACTGAGATGTAGCAAAGGGAAGGACCATTAGTGTAATTTCTCAAAGAGGAAGGCATTGTGCCTCAGTATACCATGCCTAGTAGTGTCTATCAGAATGGTGTAGCTGGAAGGAGAAATCGAACGCTTAAAGAAATAGTCAGAGCCATGTTGAATTATTCAACACTTCCCATAAAGTTGTGGGGTGAAGCTTTAAGGACTGTTGTGCATATTTTGAATAAGGTTCCTACGAAATTTGTGCCTAAAACTCCTTATGAGTTGTGGACAGGTAGAAAACCATCACTGTCTTATATGCACATATGAGAATGTCTTGCAGAGGCTAAGCTGTATAACCCCCACATTAAAGCTTTTGATTCAAGAACAACCAGTGGATATTTCATTGGTTATCCAGAGAGGTCAAAAGGATACAGGTTTTATTGCCCATCTCATTCACCACAGATTGTTGAAACAGATAAGGTTAAATTCCTTAAAGATGGTTCAGTAGGATTAAGTGCACTTTAAAACCTTTGTTTTAAGGAAATACAAAATTCAGTCTCACCGCTTGTTAAGGAAAACATTGATCGATACCATATTGTTATTCCTAATAATGATGTGGTTGATCACCCGGTTGTTGATGCACAAATCAAAAGTGAACCTATTGTGGACAATGCAGAAGAGCACGAACAAGATGATCAGGTTCAATCTGATCTTGAAGAACGGCCTGTTTGGAGATCCACAAGAATTAAGAAATCTGTCATACATCCTGATTATGTGGTGTTCCTTTAGGAGCCTGGCGATTTCATAGATATAGATGATGACCCGTTGACCTTTATGGAAGCTGTAGAAAGCAAATAATCTACACACTGGATAGAAGTCATGAAAAAAGAGTTAGACTCTATGACTAAGAATCAAGTGTGGGATCTTATCGAGTTACCTAAGGGAGTAAAACCCGTAGGGTGTAAATGGGTATTTAAGACAAAAAAGGACTTCAAAGGTAACATAGAGAGACATAAGGCAAGATTGATTGCTAAAGGATTCACCCAGCTGGAGGGCATTGACTATAATGAGACATTTTCTCTTGTGTCAACTAAAGAGTCAATGAGAATAATTTTGGCCCTTGTAGCTCATTATGACTTAGAGCTACATCAGATGGATGTGAAAACAACGTTCCTCAACGGGGATCTGAATGAAGAGGTATACATGGAACAACCTCTTGGTTTCTCTGAAGATGATCGTTTGGTTTGCAAGCTTAACAAATCAATATATGGACTCAACAGGCCTCCCGACAGTGGTATATTAAATTTTTCCAAGTCATTGTGACTTTTGGGTTTATAGAAAACATTATTGATCAATGTATATACCTTAAGAAAAGTGGGAGTAAGTTCATTATATTGATGTTGTATGTGGATGACATTTTGCTTGCAACTAACGATATAAAGTTGTTTTTAGAGACAAAACAATTTCTTGCATCACATTTTGATATAAAAGATATGGGTGAGATTGCTTATGTACTTGGCATTGAGATCCGTCGAGACAAAGCAAAAGGTTTTTTAAGCTTCTCCCAAAGATCCTACATAAATAAGGTGTTAAAGCGATATGGGATGGATAATTGTTCTCCTAGTTCAACACCCATATCAAAAGGTGACAAACTGAGCCTAAAGGATTGTCCATAGGACGATGTTGACAAAACACAGATGAGTGCTTATCCATATGCATCAGTTGTTGGCAACTTGCAATACGCGCAGACTTATTCTCGTCCAGATATCTCTTTCGCAGTAGGGGTGCTTGATAGATTTCAGTTTAACCCAGACATACCCCATTGGAAGGCTGACAAAAAAGTCTTACGGTATTTGCAAGGGACAAAAGACTATATGTTGACGTATCATAAAGATGATCACCTCGAGGTCATTGGCTACTCAGATGCGGACTTAGGAGAATGCCTTGATAGTAGAAAGTATACTACTGGGTATGTCTTCTTACTTGCTGGGGGCGCGATCTCTTGGAGGAGTGGGAAGCAGACGACCACTGCTACTCACACCATGGAGGCAGAATTCATAGCATTGTACGAGACTACCTCACAGGCTATATGATTGAAGAACTTTATATCACAGTTAAAGGTGATCGATTTCATTGAGAAGCCACTGAAGGTCTACTGTGATAATGAAATTGCGGTGTCTTTTTCGAACAAAAAAAGTACTACGTCATGCAAGCATACGAAATTAAAATACTTTGTTGTTAAAGAAATGATAGAGAATCATGTACTGCATATTGTCAATATTGGTACCAAAGAGATGATCGTTGATCCTCTTACTAAAAGGCTAGCACCGAGATTATATTTCGAACATGTATTGAGGATGGGCTTGTTAATCTCTTTTTGACATATGCATATGAATAAAGTGATCACATTCAGTTCATTGATTCTCGTTATTACTTTGTTGTTGATCTCATAAGGATTAAATATTCAACTAAGAATCTATAGAATAGATTATAAAAGTCAATCTATTCATCAAGTCATTCCCATAAAGTTTTCTGGTTAAGGGTTTATCGTCAGAACAAGTGGGAGAATATTGGGATAAACCACCGTGAGTGGTGGTGGTTACCCACGATGTGGATAGCATCCCACCTGAAGTTGTTCTTTCCGATAAACTCACACAGAATCAGGGGGAACGGTTACGCAAATCGTTCCCACTCTTTGCCTATAAAAGGGGTATCATGAGCAACCCCCAACTACTGCATATACAAAAAAATATAGTAAAAATCCAGCAGCCTGCCCTCGTGGAGGGCAGCAGTCCGACTGAGGAGAAGCTTTTCCCTGTTCAGCCACCACCAGCAGCTTCCCTTGCTCCAACCACCGCTAGCCACCGGATCTGGTTCACCGATGGCGGCATCAGGTACGCCTTACTTCTCTGTTTTTTTTTATGCTCAGGCTGAACCCAACAGCTTTATGTTGTTGATCATGGTTTAGGAGTCGGTTATCTGTCATTATTCAGTAAGTCATCAGCTATGGTTTCGTTGAGCAAGATTTCATGATTAATCCATGAGTGCTTTTCTTGATCATGACCATGCTTTGGAACCCAGAATTTACTAGGCATCCATTGTTGATATGAGAGCTGTGATAATCTGTGAGAGTTTCGTAGAATTAAGCGGTTACAGAAACAATGACCATATTTGGTGCATTTTTATTTGAAATTGAATATAAAGTAATCCCAGCCATACAAATGAACATAGTAATCATAATCTTCTTTTTAAGCTAACCAATCCAGTTTGCATGGAGTTCTTTTCCATGGAGACTTGTTATTACTTTTAAGATTCACTCAGTGTTGGTATCTTAGGATGCAAGAGTGTGGAAAGAAAGGCTGGCCGGAAATGCATGCAGGCGAGAGGAATTGCCCATATTGAAGGATGAAGAAACACAAGTCCAACCTGAGAAAGCTGTTGTCAGGCATCCATCTCCCCCAACTACGCCTGTGTTTCTGCCTACACTCAGTGCCCCTGAACACAGCATCACAAAACTGCTTGAGGAGTGTAATGCACCTAAAGATTAAGTGGAAATAATCATTCTGATTGTCAAAGAAAAAAATGGTGTTTTCTGTTTGTATGATATACATATGTACACATACTCTTTGTTGTGGTTTCTGTTATACACGTTTGGTGTCTCAATATGTGGCCGCACTGCGCACTCTGGTTATTGAACTCTTGACATTCTTCAACTTGGATGCTTAAGCTGGCTCACCCAGCCATGTCTCCAGAAGCTTTTTGGGTTGATGCAATAGACACGTCTATGTACAAGAATGAAGCACATCATGTGCTGCAATACCCATGATTTTTTTTTTTGAAAGAAGCAATACCCATGAAAATTGAGTGCCTTAAATGTGAGCAGATTTGGGTTCCAAATGAAGCGATCAAATTGATGTTTCACCTTTCATCAAAGCACAACGTGTCCATCATTCGTTCACCTCTCCCGTGATTTACACCAGCGAACAAATCCATGGTTTCAAGTATCTATATGGCATCTGGTGCGGCCTGGTGAGATGAGGAGGGAAGAAAGCCATTTATCATAATTTAGTTCGTAGAGGGCCTCTGGCGCACTGGGGAGAAGCACACTCGGGTTGGTCCTAAGTCCTAACCTCCTGCTTTTTACGCAAGTAGCCATCCTCAAGATTCGATTGGTCCTGACCTTCTGCTCTTTATGCAAGAACTAGCCATTCTCAGGACTCGAACTTGACCTTAAGATCGCACCAAACAGTGGCCCTCACCCTAATTGAGTTCATCATGAACCATTTGATCTACAGCATCAATCATCCATCTTCTTGTACCTCATTTTAGTGAGAATCTCTTTTTAGTTAGGTCACCGTTGGGATTGCTTTATTTTATGCTTGAACTGAACCATCTAATGTGTTATCAGTACTTATTTATTAACCAATAAGCTTTGTTTCAAATTGATTTGTTGTAAAAATATGAATACTTTGTCATCAATTTTTTTTTTAAAGGCAAGCTGGGGTTAGGCAGACCCCCCCAGTTATTATTCAACGTACCACTGAGGTTTTAACCTGCAACGTATCCCACCACAAGGAGAGGTACACTGACAGCTCCTACCAACCATGCAGAGGAGCCGACGTTGGTAATTTGTCATCAAATTTTTGTATAGTAAAAAATCAAACCAGTCACTAGGGGTATCAATGGGTCTGGTTTACCCAGATCCAACCCAAACCAAACCTTATAGGATCTGGGTATGGTGACAAATATGAAGACTCGATTAAGACCCAGGTCCAGATTTGAAGGTCAGATTAATACAGGGACCCAGGTATAGTTTGTAAAATTTTATACCAGAACCAGACTCGACCCAAGTTCCGATTAAGACCCACAATTTTTCAATGTAAAAATAAAAAATATTATTTTACCAAGTATGGTCTCGGTCTGGTTCATGTAGTTCTTATCGGATCTGGGTATGATTTATCTTATAGTAGACTCAATTAGACCCAGGTCCGAACCCGATACCATACCTGAAAAACTGGTACAAGTCTGGTTCCACCTGAGTCCAAACGAAACCTGACCCATTGACACCCCTACCCGTCACGAATCCTCCCCAAAGGGATACCAAGATGTACCAATCTTGGGCTGTCAAATACTGGGCAGAGCCGCAGAGGGGGCATCAATATAACCTATAAAAGGAGCAGCAGTTTAGTAACGTTCTTTAAGAATACGTTAAAAACACATGAAAAACATGCCACAGGAAATTTCAGAATTTATTTTCTTTCATTTTTCTTTTCTACTAACTGTTCCTTTTGCCATTAAATTAATACACGGACTCTGTTATTTTGCTAAATCTGTCGGATCACACACTGAACTAACAAAAATGTCCATCAATTACTTATTGGAAACGCCATAAGTCAAGGGGTTAATATTCTAATATCTCTGATTGGTTATCCACTTATCACTGTAGATACAGGCAGACTACTCATATTTTGTTTTGCCTCTTTTTTTTGCAATGAAGAATGGAAAAAACCACCCCTGAGATCAGAGACCAAATCGTGCTGGCTAAGCCTGCCATACTTGCTGTGGCTTTCCTGGCAGTGTAAACCAGTAAGCATATCAGCACTCTGCTCTGACCATCATCAGAAACCAAAGGGTACATATTTCTTACGAATTTGGAATTACAGTAACTTGTTTAACAAAAGAGAAGGGGATGATGATAAGTGAGATATAACAGAACTTTTTAACCAAAATCCAAAAAAAAAAATCCCACAAATGGGAAATAATGAAGAAAATAAGAAGCACAAGGAATACCAGTAAGCAGCTACTCACCTGCTTACCCATAAATATACCTGCCATTGTCAAGCTTGGAAAAGCTAAGGTGTACTACAATGTATAATTGTATGTTAAACTGAAGCAGACCCCTCTTCAGCAAGTTTTCTCCTTTGTTGATGCTCTGCAACCTTATAATCTACTACCTCTCTGAAGAGGGCAGCATCAAGTTCACACACAGAGCTTCCATAAACAGCAGCTTGAACACTAGCCATAAGTTTTGCGATCTCTCGGCCAGAAAAATCCTCTGTTTTAAGAGCGGCCTCACGAATCACTTCGTCGGATACACCCTTGATCTGTATTTTCTGTTGCTGTCTCTGAAGGAGAGATAATAAACCCATTTTCTTGTCACCAGCCTGAGCAATATACTTGTCTAAGTAGAGTTTGATTAATTTGAAGCGTTCTTCTTCTCCTGGCAGGGGAAATTCCAGGACCTCGTCAATGCGATCAGCAATGGCAGAATCAAGATCACCGGGACGATTTGTGGCTAGTGCCAGGACTATGTCTTTTGACTGATCGCCCGTCCGGAACAAGAGGGCATTGAGAGCACTGCGTTGGGCCTCACTCATATGAGTCTTGTTACGTCTGCAATGGTGAATGGCAGAAATTGGCTTTCTTCAGTGAATCCATGATCAGGTGAAAAAATAGTAACAGCAGAGACCTACCTTTTCTTCACCTTTCTAATTTGTTTAAAAAAAACAATCTATACAAAATTGTTAATTCAAGAAAATGGTGACTCTGAGAGTCGAATCATCACTAATGATAATTAATAACAAATACAAAGTAACTTTTTAGCAGGAAAAAAAATGTGCACCCATCATAAAATACACAACCAAGGGCATAAGATATCACACTTACTCGCACAAGAATGCATCAGCTTCATCAATGAAAAGCAACAACCCTTTACGTGATTTCTTGGCCCAATCAAACAACTGATGTATCTTGGTAACAGCCTGTGAACCTAAAGGTGCGACATCTCCACCAGTCATTAATGCATAATCCAACCCCTGAATATGCACATAGATGTTTCAGAAAGCTACAATAGTTGTCAACATTTCAACAGTTGAGGACATGAAAGCTACAATAGTTGCTAGTGTCACTTGCCCCTAAACTGTGCCGGTAGTTGCACAGACTTGAGGAAAACAAGTTGGTGTTTTGGTTGATCCAGCAGTACCAACTTGAACAAATCAATCAAAATCAGTTATTTAGACGTGAACCCAATCAAATACAACAGCAGATTGGTTCCTCAAAAAGTTCAAGGCACAAAGAAACTCATACCGACTTCTTGGCAAGCTCCCTAGCAGCCATAGTTTTTCCTGTTCCTGGAGGACCATAAAAGAGCATGTTACGAAATGGTGCTTGATGAGCTTTTGTGTTTGTGGTGGCGCCAGCAAGCTGTTCAATTCTTTTATGCAGAGAAGGGTTGAGGATAACGTCACCAAAACCATTTCCATTTTTCCCTGGGTTATTTCCTTTCTTGGTCAAGTAGCTCATCGCACGGGAAAACAACCCAGACCATGGGTATTTCCCTCTGGAGGACTCCCTAATCAAAGATGGCTGTCCTAATATTCGATCAACATAGCTCCAAACCACTCTTGCACCTTCTCTGCATTAAAAGAGTAAGCACTTCGAGTAGAATTCAATTGGAAAATTTCAGCACATTATTGCAAAAAGCAAAGCAAAAGAGAATTCTAGCACTGGGGCCTATCTATGCGACTATTACTGCAATTTACGCTTACAGAAGCCCAACAGCACTTTGCTAGTAACTGAGAGTTCCGAAACTCTGAGAAATCTTTTATTGGTGGCTAAAATTCATGCAGTTCGCCGGAACTACGACAAAGCATGCACCCTGCTGAAGATAGAGGCAGATACAAAATGTGATTATAACCCTAAAGCCCAGCAAGGGGCAAAAGCCTGCAGTAGTTATTCCTATAAGAAGCCCGGAAACAGCTAGAGACTGAATTCAAGCTTCAAGTTGGACAAAACTCTGCATATTAGACAAGTGCTGTTGAGCCTGGGGGCCATAAACTCTAACCCTTTTTATACCATGAAACCTATAGTACAGTGCAATGCTAGATGCCAATTATCTCAAATCAACAAGGAAATTCACAGCCCCAGAGCTTTGTCCCAAAGCATTCTATATTGCAACAGCAAGTGCGCCAGATTTCTGATGGACAGCATCTGGTCATTGAAATCAGACCAAAGAATGGCAAAACAGGATCTAGTTCCAAACCAACCTGACCTAAATGGCTAAACTGACTCATCTTGCATGTCCAGATAATGAGTAAAGGAAACCAAAGCAGGTCGGATCTGAATTAGAACTGACCCAATTGACAGCCCTATTTTACATGCAAATGTATATTTAATTCTTGACATGCAGTATTAGAGGATGAGAAAACACACATAGGTTAGTTAACAAATCAACACAGACAGCCTGTGACAACCAATTAACAAACAGCAACTCACAAATACCACAGATAAGTTGGAAAAACATGATTTGGCTTCCAACAATAAATAATGGAAAAAGAACTCGAGAGAAAACCTGGTAGTGTAAACTCCAGCTGCAAGTGCAGTTATTCCTCCAACAGCAACAATCAGTTTATTCTGGTCCGTCAATATAGCATGCAAACCACCTAAGAAAGAAAAAGGAGAACCCAAATGTAAAAGACAGATTATAGTTGGTACATGTTCTTGATTGGAAAAAATTTAACTGAAAAAAATCAAGAAAATACAAAATGAATTCAGGTACTACAAAACTAAATTTTCCCAGCTCCCAAGTTTACTCTGAAAGAATAAAAGAACACAATTTAAGTTTCTTTGATTTTAAGGTAGAGATGTGAAACCAATGCTCTGAAATTTTCAACATTCTTAGTTAAGAATTTACAAAAAAGACACTCATGAATAATGAATTTGCATTTGCCAATTACCAACTTCATGTCCACCCTGAAAAGGTGAATAGTGTTTCGGGTTTGGATCCTGTACCAGACCCGAATTCCATTCCTGTATAAGTCTGTTTTATTATATGTTTTTATTTGTATCTGGGTTCGGATAATACACCAGACCCGACCCGAACCACTGTGTACACTTAAGTGTATTTATATTAACATTAGGTCACGATTTCTATGATGAAGAAATCGTGAGCCGCAGCCCCCTTCTCGTAACCTTTTTTTTTCGTCTCTCTCTCTCTCTCTCGTTTTCTCAATGCAGGAAAGAAGGTGGAATTCTAAGATGGTATCAGAGCAGAGATCTGCCTAAGGGCCGGAAAGGGTTCTCGTGAGGTGCGACTCGGCTTCTTCTTCTTCTTTCAGCGAGCCACCTTCATCTCCTTCAGTCGAACCCATCAACAGCTCCTTCAGCGAGTCCTCTCCATCTTCAGCCGAGCCCATCAACAACCTCTTCAGCGAGTCCTCTCCATCTTCTTCAGCTGAACCCATCAACAGCCAATCTGAAGCCCTCATCTCTTCTAAACAAGTTCTGATATTCAATCGAATTTTTAATTTTTTTTACCCCTTATCTACTCTTCTTCTTTTCTCCTCTTCTTCCCTCATTCTTCTTCTCTTTTCTGAATTATACTGTGCACCCAAACCTCAAGTGGGTCTGTCTCTCTCTTGGATCTGAGCCTCACGTGAATTCTGTTCACGCTAATCCAAACCGTAACGTGAGTGGCTGTGTTTCACGTGAATCGCTGAAATCGACTCACGTGAAACACCAGACCAATCACGATTCCTGTTTCTTTCATTGATATTGCCTGTTCGATCTTATTGGGTCCACCCTTCTTCTCGTACTTGCACATTCAAATATATGTTTACTGTTCTGATTCTTATTTCTGCAAATATATTTAACGTGTGAAGGTGTTTTTCACACATCGTTGAATAGCAGTTCTCACAAGTTGAACCTGCGTTCCTGCATCCTCTGACTGATTTTGTCCATTTACGACCTTCTGTTTTCACCCCCCCCCCCCCAAAAAAAAAAAAAAAAGGTTAGAATTTTTGTAGATTTTTGTAGATACTTCAGTTGTTTCTAATTCTCAATGAATTCTTATCACTCTCAATCAAACATTTCTTCAAGTTTTCTCAACCAGCTTGTTTCTGAAAAGTTAAACACCTCAAATTTCTTGATTTGGAAGAGACAAATTATTCCTTTCATAAGGAGTCAAGGCCTCTTAGGTCACCTGGATGGAACCACTTCAGTCCCACCCGAATTTATCCCGAGAGAAGAAAAAAATGACCAAGGGGCGAGTTCAATCGTGTTTGTCAAAAATGTTGAATTTCTCAATTGGGAAAGGAAAGATCAATCAGTTGTTGCATACATCACATCAACTCTGTCTGAAAAGATTCTCGTTGCCATTCCTGACAACTGTACAGCGCTACAACTCTGGGAACGACTGGTTCAAACGTATTCGCAGGTTTCTCAAGCAAGAGTGTTTTTTCTAAAAAGGGAATTTCAATTGCTAAGAAAAGATTCTATGACCATCATGGAATATTTGAACAAGATAAAGATTATCACAGACCAACTTGCAGTTATAGGGTGTGCCGTTAGTGATAATGACATGGTGCAACAAACTCTGAGTGAATTGGGATCTGACTACAATATGATAGTTACATCACTATTGTGCCTTCTTGTTCTTCCCACCTTCGATGAGTTACAAGCCAAATTGATCCAGCATGAGATGACTCTGAAGGGATTCTCTGAAGAAACTCATAATCATCCAAATACTCAAGAAGTTTTGACTACAGGAGTGACTTATGGTAGAGGACGGGGACGAGGAGGACAAAGGCGAAGTGGACACGAAAGGCGTGGTTTGCTTCCCACTCCAAACATGTCAGCTCATGCGCAGGGACCAAGATTCATTCCTACTTGCTTCTTTTGTAACAAGAAGGGGCATATCAAGGCGAATTGTTGGCATAATCCAGATAATAAAGGAAAGGGTCCGCAGACAGAAACCAAAAGAAAGTTCACAAATACCAAAGACAGTGGAGAGATTAAAGATTTGTTGATATCGGCCTTGTCAGAGTTAAAATTGAAGCAGAGTGATGAAGGCACATGGTTTGTCGATTCAGGGGCAGCAACTCATATAACCGACGATGCAAGTAAAATTTCTAACCCCATTCCTTATTTCGGAAAAAATAAGATTGTCATTGGAGACGGATCCCACCATCCTGTTTCTCATGTTGGAAAGACTGTCATTCCCATGTCACATTCCACTCTTACCCTTTCTGATGTTCTTTATGCTCCTGACATTAAGAAAAATATTGTCTCCGTCTCTAAACTTATTGATGATAATAATGCTTCAGTTGAATTCACTCCCTTCTCTGTGCAGGTCAAGGACCTACGCACGAGGAAAACATTCGCTGAAGGAAAGAGACGAGGCAACATGTATGTCTTTGAAGAAGCTCCATGTCATGATGTTCGCCCTGCTCACCTGATTTCGAAGCCTTCATTAGAGTTGTGTTCATCCTCTTCTTCCAGTGTTTTTAGTATCTCTGAATGTAATAAGCCATTCTTATGGCATAGTCGGTTAGGACATTGTTGGAGTCATTTTATTGAGAAACTTGTTTTCAATAATCTCATTCCAAAAGAAAGACTTAATGGGGATGAGAGTAGTCATAAATGTTCTAGTTGTCTTTCATGTAAGACTAATGTATTGCCTTTTCATTCCATTAATAAGAGAGCTTCAAAACCTTTTGAGATTATTTGTTCTGATGTGTGGGGACCTGCCCCAATTGTCTCTGGGTCTGGAAGCAGATATTATCTAATCTTTGTTGATAGTTATTCTCGATACACTTGGATATATTTCATAAAAAATAAGTCAGAAGTCTTCTCTTTGTTTCAAAATTTCCTTTCCTTGGTCAAAAATCAATTTCTGAGTCTATTCAATTTTTCCAATGTGATGGAGGTGGGGAATTCTCATCCCGTGATTTTATTTCTTTTCTTCGAAATAACGGAATAGGAATGAGGGTGTCCTGTCCTCACACTCCTCAACAAAATGACATTGTTGAACGAAAACATAGACATATTGTTGAAAGTGCCATGAGTATGCTTCATGACAGCAATCTTCCCATCAACCTATGGACAGAAGCTTTTCATTCTGCCGTGCATGTGAGAAATAGACTGCCCATGGTTGTTCTGAAAAATAAGTCTCCTTATCACTGTCTCTTTGGAGCTCATCCTAGTTATCATGATCTGCGTGTTTTTGGATGTGTTTGCTATGTGCATATTGATCGGTCCCTGAGAAACAAGTTTCACGACAAGGCCCAGAAGTATAGGTTTGCAGGATACGCAGATGACTACAAAGGATATCGGTGTTATGATCCCACCAACAAACGTATCAGAATCTCAAGAAATGTTGTCTTTGATGAACAAAATTTTGATGACAGAGCTGATGCAACGAATATACCAACTGAAGTTTATTATCCTTGGTTGAGTTCAGAACTTTTTGCTGGCTCCAATGAAGCATGTTCATCAGATTGTGTGCAGCAAGAAGAAGAGATGTCTGAGAACACTGAGACGTCGGGGCCACAGAATTCAGAGAAAGTACCGGACAGATACAAAGGCATTGTCTATTCTAGACAGAGACCGACAACATCAAGCCATTCAGATCATGTCTCAGTCAGCAATTTGAATCCTTCTCACACTCTTGAGGTAAGAAAATCAAGCCGCGTACGACATCTCATTGACAGGTGGGTTAGCTATAACAACTTCTCCTTAGATCTTCAACTCTTTTTAACTGCTCTTAATAAGGAAGATGAGCCCACTATGTACTATCAGTCAGCCACTTCTACCAAGTGGGTAGAAGCCATGAATGAGGAACCTGGGAAGTTGTTCTCAGACCACCTGACAAAAATGTTGTCGGATGTAAATGGGTCTACAAGATAAAGTACAAGCCAGATGGAACCATCGAACGATACAAGGCAAGGCTCGTGGCAAAAGGATTCACTCAAGAAGCAGGGCAAGACTATGATGAGACCTTTAGTCCAGTTGTAAGAATGAGAACAATTCGAATTATTATTTCTCTGGCTGTTGAACATGGATGGAAGTTGAGTCAGCTTGATGTAAAAAATGCTTTCTTGCATGGGGACTTGAAGGAGGAAGTGTACATGGAGCAACCCCTTGGATATCAAGAACAAAATTGTAAAACTCATGTGTGCAGGTTAAAAAGAGCTATCTATGGTCTGAAGCAAGTATCTCGCTCTTGGTTTGACAGTTTCTCACTAGAGATTCAGAAACATGGATTTTCACGTTCCATGCTGGACCACACATTGTTTATTTTCAGAAGTCAGACTGTGACCACTCTGTTATTGATATATGTCGATGATATTGTTATCACAGGAAACTCTGCGGCCCACATTCAAGAAGTAAAAGACTTACTAGGTCAGAGGTTCAAAATGAAAGATCTTGGAGCTCTACGCTATTTTCTTGGTGTAGAAATTGATAATCAGGCTCATGGCTTGACACTCACTCAACACAAGTACACCGTAGATGTTCTCAGCAAGGCAGGCATGAAAGACTGCAAACCTCGGGGAACTTCGAGCGTGCTTCATCAAAAACTTAGCGCTCATGATGGAAATCTGTGTGATGACCCCACCAGGTATCGAAGCATAATACGAATGTTACAGTACCTCATATTCATTAGACCTGATATTGTTTATTCAGTCAATCAAGTGTCTCAATTTATGCATGCGCCACGTACTGGACATATGGAAGTCGTCAAGAGAATCCTTAGATATCTGAAAGGGACTATTGGGGATGGATTGACATACTCACCACAGCCATATGGCAAAGATGATCATAGACTCACTGTATATTGTGATGCAGACTGGGCAGGAGATCCTGATGAACGAAGATCTACATCAGGACATTGTATCTTCATTGGAAGAAATTTAGTCTTCTGGAGCAGTAGAAAGCAAAAGGCTATCGCTAGATCGAGTACAGAGGCTGAGTATAGATCTATGGCTACTGCTACTGCCGAAGTTACATGGATCAGACATTTATTGACTGAAGTAGGAGAAAAGATCTCTCACACTATCTTGCTATGTGACAACCAAAGTGCTATAAACATGTCATTCAATCCAGTACATCAGAGTCGTGCTAAGCACATTGAGATTGACCAACACTTTGTGAGACAGAAAGTTGAAGAAAAAAAGATTGAGCCCGAGTTCGTCAATACTGAAAGACAAGTTGCGGACCTATTTACGAAAAGGTTAACCAAGGATCGTTTTCGGTCGCTTAAAGGCAAGTTGTGCATGGTCCATAACCATGATCAACTTGAGGGGGGGTGAAAAAGGTGAATAGTGTTTCGGGTCTGGATCCTGTACCAGACCCGAATTCCATTCCTGTATAAGTTTGTTTTTATTGTATGTTTTTATTTGTATCCGGGTTCGGATAATACACCAGACCCGACCCGAACCACTGTGTACACTTAAGTGTATTTATATTAACATTAGGTCACGATTTCTATGATGAAGAAATCGTGAGCCGCAACCCCCTTCTCGTAACCTTTTTTTTTCGTCTCTCTCTCTTTCTCTCTCTCTCTCTCGTTTTCTCAATGAAGGAAATAAGGTGGAATTCTAAGACACCCTTCCCCCTTCCCAACCTCGTATTTTTCCAAATTTCCACAAAAAAATGATTGGCAAGTGTTCAGTAACATTTGTTAACATGGATCAGGCATCCCTCATGAGAAATAGTTGTGGATGCAATGATTCAACATCAAAATTTGCATAATCAATAATTCTCTTAAATACAGTCATTATTGATATTCAAACCCCTGCTCTACAGGCTTTGCACTGCCATAGGAACAACTAATTCAGTAATCACTAGTAAGTTAAGTAGTTACAGAAATCTTAACCAACTCCAAGTTTTAAATAAAACTAACTACTCTAGAATGAAACTTAAAAGACAGATTAGGAAGATCAGGGGAAAATGGAATATGTTTACCAGAAAAACATGTTTACTGGTATGAACTAGGCATTTCCGACGCTCTTTTTGCAAATCTAAACCTGCAGATGCATTCGGCGTGGCCCATTTGCTGGGAATCAATTGTTGGATCATCGTAATCTGATCAAGAAATGTGATTTTTATGCTTGATCATTTACGAAAATTCTGAGCCGTCGATTTTCAAGCCTTAAAGGATTCTTCTTATACATCTTAATCGGATGATCCAAGAGTCGGTTTCTATAAAACCAAGCATCTATCCGTACAGTGAAATTTTAGAAAAAAATAAATATAAAATAAAACTATGAAAATCTTGGTTCATACCAGCAAACATGTTTTGCTGGTAAACATATTCCAGTTACCCGGAAGATTAGTGCCAAAAATTAGTGACAACATCAATTAAATGTCTGCTTTTCCTGTATAAAAATGCCACAGCTAAAAGTTTATATATATATATATATATATTCCAGTTACCTGGAAGATTAGTGCTAAAAAATAGTGAGAACCTCAATTAACTGTCGGTTTTTCCTGTATAAAAAACCCACAGCTAAAAGTTTAATATATATATATATATATATACAGGTGAGCCAAGTAGGACATGTGTCTCCTACGAGATATATCATGCATATAATCCATGAAGAATTATTTTTTCCTCGAATGATGCTAAAGACAATAATATTTGCAGGCACATTCTATGACATAGATCTATAAAATAAAATAAAAAATCCAAGAAGAAACGCCTTGATTTTTGTCAAGATTAAACATTTGTCAGAGTGAGCCCAACCTAGCCACTATCATCTCCACTGATTCCCCTAATACCTGCTTCCAATCTTTCTATCAAATGTAATTTGAAAAAAACATTGTAGGGAAGCCTTCCATTCAATCATTTGGTCAACTCCAAGAAAGTGCAACACACAGTAGGGAACACGCTTCCCACAAATGGTTAACTGAAAAAAAGGGCGGTTAAATTAAAGCCAAGATGGTTTGCAACATCGTTTATTAGAAGTACGCATCACCACAAGTGACAGATGGTATGCATAACAATGCAAGAATGGGGACAAATGCAGAGCAACTAGGTTGGCCATATGAGGATCAACAAGACAATCTTAAGAACTCTTCCTTCAGAACAAAAAAAAATATGATATTAAGAACTCATACAGAACCCAAATCATATGCACACTAAAAGTTGAATTATTATGTGTCACATATGCTTCTATTCTTATTCTATTTCTTTTTTTCCTTGCTAAAGAAGACTAGCAACACATTAACCCCTCTATATGTGAACCAACTTTAAATAGATTTTAGCGCCTTGCACCTCCAATATGATCAAAAGTTGTGTTTATAGCTGCAACCCACTTCTCTCGTTCTGCACTGGCTCTTTCTACGAGCATCCGCCTATTTACCTCTTCAGATAATTTTGCTTCATGGGCTCTCCCTTCTGCTTCTGCCATAGCTCTCACTCGAATAGTTTCACGCTCTATCTCTGCTCGCTCTCTATCTGTTTGACGGCGTTGGGCATGAATCTGTTCTTCTGTAGCACGGCGAGCTTGCTCCAGCCTTATGGCTGATTCCTCTTGCATTTTCACAAGTTCTTGGTTCCTAGCTCTCTGACTTTCATTCTCTGCCTGCATGTGTAAAGTAAGCATCCAGATAAGGCAACCAAACGTACAAACAAGAGTACAAGGTGATAAAATCTCCTGAAGGCAAACCTGCATTCTTTTTCTTGCTAGCTCATCCTCATAGCGAGCCATTTGTGCTTTTGTTTGTGCCTGCTGTTGAACTAATTTTTTCTGCTCATCATATATTACACGTTGCCTCTCCTACAAGAACATGGAACACCAGTAACAAGATCAATTAAAAAAAAATAGTCCTGATTTTCAAACACATAATGAAAAGTATCGCTAAAGCAAGGAATTTCTGCAAAACTCAATATTCAAGTGTCATGCATGTTTTTTCATTAGCCTTCTCTATATTTCCCAAAATACTGGAATAAATAATATAACAATAAACAAATACATTGTGTTTGCCAACTTGAAAATAGTAAGATCTGGAGCCAAACAGTTCAGACAAATTTGATATCCACAGCCTTGTGCCTAGGTCAAATGGGTGTGATATGGGGCATGTCGCAGGCATGAAGGTCAAAACCAGAGTTACCAAAAACACCTAGGTAACCGGGGAAGCGCGTTTCGGAAGCGCAAAACATCACGCTTCCGAAATGCGCTGGGAAGCATGCTTTTTGGGGGGGAAGTGCGCTTCCCTTTTATGGGCTTCCCCCTTGCTTCCCCTTTTTTTTTGTATTTTTATTTTTGTTTTTTTTTTCTCTTTTTCGCTTCCCCCTCACTTCCTAGGTCGCTTCCGGTTCACTTCCTAGGTCGCTTACGAGATGCTTCCTGATTCGCTCCTAAGTCGTCCCACGCTTCCTGCTTCCTAAAATTTTGAAAGTGCCTCGATTCCCGCGTCGCTTCCAGCTCCCGCTCCCGCTCCCGCTCCCGCTTCCTCGACTGGCAACCATGGTCAAAACACATGGAAATGCACAAACATGTTGTTTTTATAAACTGCTCCAAATATAAAGGTATCAACTATCAATTGTGAACGAAAAGTCTAAAACGTGCCAAAGTTGACAAACAAATAATGAACAACAAATAGACACTTTTGACACTGAGTGTAGACTACACATTCGTTGGAACATAAGATAGATAAAATTGATCAAGTTAAGTTAGAAACCCAGTTGTCCCAACCTAGTACAGGTATGACATGAGTACAATACCGTTATGGGAAACTGTAAGAAGGAACTGCCCTTGCCATTTTTTCACATTGTCAAGCTACCAAGCAACACAAATGACAGAAAAACAAGAACTGGTACTAAGGATGTTCATAGAATACAGCAGTGACACTAATACGTGATAGTGTTGTATGATGTGCGTATGATATATGCCAAACGCAAACAGAACTTTAAGATTAAAAAGAATATAAGTACATGCAATTAAATAAATAAAGTAGCGAATGAGTGATTTTTCTGCTGCAAATTAGACAAAAATCACACAACCATCATGTGAGAAACATGGTTGTTAAGTAATCATTATCTCTTCGGATTATATAAAGATACGCATTCAAAGAAATAACCAAAAAAATAAGTCATGCCTCACTCCTACATGAACATAAAAATATAAACATGCGAGTACAGATGTCTTCTTTGTAAAAACAAAAAACTGTAAAGATTTCACTGAGCTTACAGTCTCATATTGAGCTTGCATTGCTTGAAACTCTGATTTCTTCACAGCCAATTCAGACTGCCTTGTTTCTTCTTGCTTCCTCATTAGCTCAAACACCTAAACATATATAAAAAGATCAAACCAACAAGCCAAAAAGAACACCATTTAGCATCGAAAAGTAAAACACCAAGATCAAAATTCAAACTTCCTGAGACTCTACCACCTGTACACAGGATAACACATAACAGGGAAAAAAACGCGGTGATTAATACAGTATTTCATGATTAAGACAACCGAAACAAAGATCAAACTTCCTTTGGTTTCAGTATAGCCATAAAAGGAAGTTAAAGTATGCGAAAATACAGAACTCCATGAAAAATACAGACCTTCTTGGCGTCGCGCGCAATGTTGATCTCTCTCAACGCTTTGGCTCCTCGCTCCAGCGCTTCCGGATCGAACCCCGCCGCGGTAGTCCTCGGGTTATCGTTCCGAACGCGTGTTTCTTCCTTCGGCGTCTCCGCCGGAGGCGGGTTGGGCGGTGCCTGAGGGGCGGAAGAGGCGGAAGAAAACGGAGGGAATTGGAAAGTGCTGTCTGCAAAGGCCGGTTCCATGACCAAAGAAGCCGACGCCAACGCAGAAACCAACCCTACGGCGCGCGCCTTAGCCATCTTTTCGCTATACCCACAAAGCAAAAAACCCTTAAACTTTCGATTTCTGAGGCACCACCTCGCCGAAACGGCGTGAACTAAATCGATTATTGAGCAACAAAGAACACCCAACTAATGGAACCCCCCCAAAACAATGAAAAAAATAATTGGATTTTCACCAAAATTACTGCATCAAAAAAGGTTCGGAGTCGAGGGTTTTGGTGTCGTGGGGATCTCGCGGAGGAGGGGAAACAACGGTTTTTCTCCCTTCGTGGGGGGAGGGAGATAGTTTAGGGCAAGTCACCGAAGCCCCTTGCCCAAGACCAGAGGGTTTAGGGTTTAAGCGAAGGGCTCTCTCTATTCAGTAGCAGGAAGAGACAAACGGAGATAGGATATTAGCCCACCTTGGCTAAGCAACTCAAGCTAGGCTCGAGCCAAGTCAAGGTGTTTGTCTCGGGACCCAACCCATGCATGGTGGTCTTTTGTGGGACCCACCGTGAAGAGCAGTCACAAATATTACCCCTACTTTGGACATATTACGGCCGAAATTATTTTGAAAATTAGACATAGTCGCCGACATTATTTTGAAAAAAATGTTATTTTTATAATATCACATATTTTGAAAATACTGCACCTTTATCGTGTTATTAACATGATAAAAACACTTTTGTTGTAGTGGGATAGTTTAGATAGTTGAAAGAATGCGACTAATTGATTTCCAAATGTGTATTCCCTTGTGGCTCTGTTTGGAAACTAGGAGTTGGTATATGAGTCAATTCCTTTGGTAAAAACTTGTCAAACTACCTTGGTGGTATTGGTGGTAGAGGTTTGGAAACTGGTAGCTGGGATGGGTGTTTATGGATTTGATATGGGAAGTGATGTGCAGATCCCCACCAGTTACACAACATACCACTGGGTTTTGAACTTGCAACGTCCCAACACATGGTGACATGCACTAACAGCTCCTACCAAACAAGCGGAAAAAAATTTAAAAAATAGTGTTAAATCTATTAAAATAATATTAAAGTAATATTAACAAATAAATTAAACTATTATTTACATTTATTAAAAAACAGCTGATTCATGTCAGTATCGTATCAATTTTCTGACGATACGATACTGACATGCTAAAAAATAAAATAAAGGAAAAATAAGTTGTATTCAAGTTGGTTGAAGTCTATAATGGCCTACTCATTTTATTGGCCTCCCTTGATTGATTAGAACTCCAAGTTTGATTAAACACCCCAATTCGAAACAATTTTGCACCCCTGACATAATGTATAGTGGCCAAAGCAACACCAAGGGTTTTGAATCAAATAATATAAAGGAGTTGTCAAATTCCTCAGCAAAATTTAAACATTACATATTTAGGTGATCCAAACTTGATATGGCAGTTAAAGAAAGATGATTGCTGCTTTGGTAGGTCCCCTCCAACTAGGGATGTCAATGAATCGGATTTTATCCAACATGTGCAGTTGCATTTGGTAAGCCAAATCCATATCCAAAATAATTGGATAAGGATATGGCTTTGATTTATTGCTACCCAATCTGACAAATATATGAAATGAACAGATTTGTTTGCATTAAAAGAAAGGATCTGATATGGACTTTTCACCGTCCAAATCCGAATCTGAATTTGAATTCGTTTAGCCAACATCCAATTAGTCGAATACAGTATTTGATCACATCGGATCTGAATCCAACAGTTTATGTTCCTACCTCAATCAACCCCTCTCTCTCCTTGTTTCTTTAGTTTGGATGTGTGTTTCTACAAAACCTATGGCAAAAACATTAGAATTATCTATTTAGAACTTTAATGGTGCGTTTGAATGCCTTGGGTCTTAGATCCGAGGATCTGATGTGGCACAAGCATAAAATCTTGAATTTTGCAAATGCTATATTTCAATTTAGAGGTTACCTAAGAATCATAGTGACAAACGTTTCTTTTCTTTTTCCGGCAAAATCTTGTTTTTGAAAGACTTGCAAGAAATTGAAATTTTTTCATAAATCTTGCATTTTTTTGGCAAAAACTTGGCAATAAAAAAATAAATTAAAAAATTTTAAATGTATTTATTTTATAAAAAATATTAATAAAAAATTACTTAAAATAAAATACATGAATTTTTATGATAAATAGATGTTTAAAACATAAATATCGCATTTAAATAACAGTATTTATGTTTTTTCATAAATCTCGCGATATTTTTAAAATCTCGCAAAAAATTGCTGTTTTAAACTTTCAGGCGATTTCTTGCGAGATTTTCATAAATCTTGTGATATTTGTCACTATGCCTCAGATATGAGATCCTCAGTTTTGAGAGATATAGAATGGAGTGCCATTGATTTGAATTCAGATGGGGAGGGGTTGGACTTCGAATTCTCGGCTTCCAGATCCTCGAATCGGGCACGCCCTAAGATAATATCTTTACATGTCAACGAGTCATAACTTGCCCCAACTTGTGTCATCCATGACACGCCCCCTAGATAGTCTATCATTGTGATGTAGGTTGGAAGTTAAGATTTTGGAATTTGATAGCATATACATAGCAGAATAAACACATGTTCATCACCATTTCAATGACAATGACTTAAAACACCTACTTGCAAACATATTCCACATTTAGGCAAGACAAATCAAGGGTTGGAAAGTTTTGTTTCATGTTTTTAAAAGTTGTAAGGTTGCAATTACAGTTGTTGAACTGAGACACACTTCCAGGATTCCATGTCCTAAGACAGGAAATCAAGAATTGGGAAAGCCAAACACATAATTTTCAATGCCAAAAATGCAAATTTCCTTTGTGATTTCCCCCCCTTGGCTGTACTAGCTGTAAATTATGTAAGGCATGTGAGACCACCAAGTATCAATTTACTGCTGCTGATGATTCATGAGAATAATTTTTTTTATGTGTTTGTTTTACCAAGGAAAAATCGCCTTTCTCACCAAGTTCATGGGCATAATGCTAATGAGATTTGAAAATTTGTTTTTGAAGAATTAGGATGCCAAAGAGAGGTAAGAAAAAATAACGTCAATGTTTTATGAGATTCCTACTCTTATGCACATGAGAGAATGGATCTCATTGGCACATCTAAGCATACATTAGGAAAGGAATGGTGAGAAACCGATTCTCATTTGCCATTTCTCATTTATCGGAGAATTAGCATCCCAATGTTCTTCTTGGGATTTTGATTTATATAAAGAGTCTTTCGTGGCCCAGAAAAGCAAACAGTATCATTGTCCTGGTTTGAAACAAGTAACAAACATCTTTCCATATTTTAATTGCAATTTTATATTATATTACTAATAACTATTTTCAAGTTATCTATTATCTGGTTGTTAACTGATAGGTCCAATTTATGATACAAGGACACTCCAATTCAGTGGTGCCCTCTAGGGATGGCAGTGGACCGGGGGACAACTGGGCTCTGCCCTACCTTGCCCCGTTTGGACCGGGGATGAAGGGCATGAAACGGGGATGAAGGTTAAAATCTATCTCCGTGTGGGGACGGAGGCGGGGATGGACTTACCCTTTTCATCATCTCGCCCTATCCCCGCCCCGCCCCGTCCCGTCCCCAATCCTTTAACGGATGACTATAGACTAACGGGAAATGGGGCCCCGCCCCTGTTTGGACTAGGGATGGAGGACATGAAACGGGGATGGAGGTTAAAATCCATCCCCGTGCGAGGATGGAGGCTGGGATGAAGGTTTGGATTTTGAAATGGGGCGGGGTGGAGACCTTGTCCCCCACCTCCGCCCCGGTCCACTGCCATCCCTAGTGCCCTCCCTTCCCGGACCCAACCCGAACCAAACCCTATAGGGTCCAGGTATGGTGATAAACAAGAAGACCCGATTAAGACCCAGGTTTGGACTCGAAAGTCTGATTAATACATGAACTCAAGTATAATTTGTGAAATTTTATACCAGACTCGTACTCGACCTGAGTTCGATTAAGACCCACAAATTTTCAATATAAAAATGATAAAAAATATGGTTTTACCCGGAATGGTTACCCAAAAACCAGGTATCAATCTGGTTTCTCTTGGGTCTGAACCAAACCCGACCGGTTGACACGGTAAACAATTCAGATTCTTGGATTCGAGTAAGACATAGGCATTACCAAGTCCGACTTAACCAGGTTTGGTCAATGAATTTTCGGGTGCTGCAGTTGATGGGTTCCTTTCCCCTTTACATCAATTGTCCTGCTTGATGGGTCACCCTAATCTAGAGAGGATCCTGTCAAACACGGGACGAGATTAACAATCTCATCCAGCCTTTACAACCACAAGCCCCACCCCTATGACAGGATCAACTCTCACCCTAGTCTACTAGATTTACCCCCTTGAGGTGCTTTCCTTCCCTATAGGGATGGCGGGGGACAAGGTCTCCACCCCCGCCCCGTTTTAAAATCTGAACCTTTATCCTCACCTCCATCCCTGCATGGGGATGGATTTTAACCTCCACCCCCGCCTCCATTCCCGCTTCATGTCCTTCATCCCTGATCCAAACGGGGGCGGGGAGAGGCGGGACGGGGCCCGTTTCCCCTTAATATATAGTCATCCCTTAAAGGATTGGGGATGGGGCGGGGCGGAGCCCGTTGTCCCCCGGTCCACTGCCATCCCTACTTCCCTAGCAGCATTAGCCACACCTGTTCGTTATTGGGCCGAAATTGTTTGAATGTTTTAAAAATGTTGTTTTAATAAAAAAATATATTTGTAACATTAAATATAAAGAAATTTATTAATTATAAATTTAATTTGTTCGTGTCTTCGTGTCATATTTTCTAAAAACATGAGACACAAACCTGTAGCGCGCGTCCTCGTGTCATTGTGGCAGATTACCCTATACATAAAGAACGAGGGCATCAAGGTCCATGAGCGGAACGAGAGGGATCTGAGAGGAATCGAGAAAGGGAAAATATCTTTCCCCCTTTCTTCTTCTTCTTTCTCTCTTTCGCTCTCTTCCTTTCCTTCGAGTGAAGCAACCGAAGACTTTCCCTTCTAACCCTAACCCTCCTACGAGAGAGAGAGAGAGAGAGAGAGAGAGAGAGAGAGAGAGAGAGAGAGGAAAAAATTTCTCTCTGCAAAACCCCTCTCTCCCAGAAAACCATAACGGGGGAAGGTAACCCTAGGGTCGGCGTCGTCGCCGTTTCCCGGCGGAAACCCCATGGCGGCACTGAAGTACCTCGAATCGCAGAGCTCCGCTCAGCCGGAGCTGGCGGAATGGTACAATTCCCTCGCCGATTTGTACCAGAGGAAGCTCTGGCACCAACTCACCCTCAAGCTCGAGCAATTCGTCGCTCTCGCCGTCTTCCAGGTCCAACTGATCCCCCATTTATTCTTCCCCTCTTGTCGCCTACTTCTTCTGATACTATTAGCTAGCTCTGTGATTGTCTATTGTGCTCTCTCTCTCTCTATTGTTGAATTGGTTTTTCCTTTTCATAGATGCATACCAAGCGTTGTTTCCTTAATATCGTGATTGGGTGCACGTACTTATCCAGAAAACTTGGATAAGCTAGGATTTTCCGTCATGGATCATGACGCAATGCCCCAACTTCTCCAAGACTTTCGGATAAGTGGTGACATCCAAACAACCTCCTAATTGTTTAGGTTGAAGTATATGAACGGGTATATGATTGAGAAAAGAGGGAGTTATTGAGAAATTTCGTCATGCTGTGGGGGGACCAAGGAGATAACATGATCTGGTGCGGTGATCAGGGTGATTTCGTGCGTATTCTTATAACGGGGTCGTGATAACTAAATTTGAAAATGAAAACAGATAATTAGGATTTAGTTACAAACAGTGAGAATGCGATCCTTATAATTGACGGGGAAGCAAGGTCATTGAATTGGCTAATGCAATGTGGCTTGATGTGTTGGTGGTTGAAGCAGGTGCTGATTTAGATTATGATGTGGACAATGTTATGGCACAATAGGCTTGTCCTCCAATTTGCGTTGCTACTTCCCTTCCAAGATGATAGTTGGGTGATGGTGTATGATCTTGTTGCATTGTCGAGCAATCCCTCGAGCACAAAACCTTGGTGAATATATGTCAGCTCGCATAGTTGTTGATGTTGGCTGATGCATGAGATATTGGAGGTGTTACAAGGGACATGGCACCATAAACAGTGGCATTTTCTTAGATCTTTTAGGGACTGCACACGTGTGAGCTGTTTTCTGCTACACGAACGAGTCTATGATACTGTTGCAGTGGATGTCACGGGAGTGGTGGATTGCTTCTTCCTGCTTTAGCAGCCCATTCAACATAACTGTATGGGTCATTCACTGTGAATTGAAGTTGCAAGTCTAGGATTGTGTACTCTAGGTTATTTAGAGTGTGCCTGGCTATTATATATTCTATTGTGGAAGTTTCCACACAAACTGTCACAATCTATGCCGAAGAATTGTTGAATTTTGCAAGGATGAATTATCTGAGTTCTGAGAGCATCTGTGTGCAAAACTAGATCTTATTTGGTTGCAGATCTCCATAATTCTAATTGTAGTCCGGACCAAGTGTTCACCATTGCACTTGTTTGTCTTCTTGAATACATCCATTTTTTACTAAGATGCTGATACTGAGAGATCTAATTGGTGATCCATTCTATGGTGAGAGAGTTGTTGGGTCTTATTGGTGGTTTCGTATCAGCACATCCGGGTGGTTGGCCCTAGTAATATCCTGAGCACGTTGGTTGTTATCAGTTGCTGATGCTGCTAACATACATGGCAGTAGTCTTGTTATGATGTTAGATCTATAGTGACATGTTGGAGTCTGATTGGCCCAAATCGAGGTGCTAACTGAAAAATCTCATGTATAAGGCCCAGGCTCAGGCTCAGGCTTCTTGTTCCAAGAGATATAGGGTGATGTGCGGTTGAAACTTGATATTAGATGTTATTTATGTTAGAAGGCAGGTCCACAGTGGGGGAAGAAAATGAAGTGAGTGTGAAAATATCTCAAAAAGAGATAAAGTGTGCGATAAGCACAACACCACCAATGTGCACAAATGCACAAGAACACTTAGAACAAATGTACACAAAGGTACAATAAAGAAACTCAAATGCACAAAGGCATACAAAATATAAAGAATTTTATTGAGAAGCTTGGAGAACAAAAGCTCCAAGAAGTGAGTATTACAAAGGGGGAACTCCCCTATTTATAATGAGAAAGGAAGCCTTGGAGGGGATCCACTAGCTGTTGGAGCCCCTCCAACGGTTAGAATTCTAACCGTTGGAGAGGCTCAACAGCTAGTGTTGAGCCCTCCAAGTTGACTTTGAGTCAACACAAAAAAAGACAAAAAATGAAAAAGAAAAAAGAAAAAGAATAAAAGTGAAAAAGCAAAAAGAATTACAGCATATTCATAATTATGAATATGCGCAAAAGGTGAATGACTAAAATACCCTTCCGGGTTTTACAAGAAAAGAAAAGAAACAAAAAGAAACATACATATTTACATATATATATAAAGATAGATACATATACATATATACGTGATATATATATGTATATGTATCTCTCTTTATATATATATGTAAATATTTACATAAAGAGAGATACATTTTAACACCCTCCCTCAAACTTAGGGCACAATGACCGAAAGTTTGCTAAGGAGAAAGTTGAATCTTGGAGAGCAAAGCGCCTTGGTGAAGAAATCTGCCAACTGATATTCTGACGTTACATAAGGAAGGTCGATGACTTTTTGTAGATATGCCTCTCGGACATAATGACAGTCCATCTCAATATGCTTTGTCCGCTCATGAAACGTGTGATTCTTAGCAATATAGATTGCACTCTTATTATCACAACACAACTTTGTGGGTTCTTGAATTGGAATCCCCATGTCTTGCAACAACTGATGAATCCAGACAATCTCCATAGTTGTAGACGCCATGGCTCGATATTCTGCTTCGGTGGATGATAGAGACACCTTCTGTTGTTTCTTACATCTCCATGAGATCAGGGATTCACCTAAGAAAATGCAAAAGCCTGTAGTGGAGTGACGGTTATTTGGGTCACCTCCCCAATCAGAGTCAGTATATGCAATTAAATTCAACTCAGAAGAAGAGGAAAGGAAAACTCCCTTGTTTAAAGTTCCCTTTAAGTATCTGACAACTCGGAGAACGACACTCATATGAACGGATGTAGGAGCATGCTGAAATTGGCTTGCAGTATGCACGGCATGAGAGATGTCCGGCCTTGTGATGCTAAGATACATTAGAGATCCCACAAGTTGCCGGTAGGGGGTAGGATCCTCCAAAGGTTTCCCATCATCGATCTTCATTTTTGATCCCACAACTTCAGGGGTCTCACAGATTTTATCATCAGTAATACCTGATCTGTCAAGAATCTCACAGGCAAGTTTAGTTTGAGACAAAAAATAGCCTCTATGAGAGTAGGCTACCTCGATACCAAGAAAGTAAGTCAGATACCCCAGGTCTGACATTTCAAACCTTTCTTTTAAAGTGGTTTTAATGTTTCTGATGCCCTTTATGTCACTACCTGTTATCAACATATCATCAACATACAACAATAAAATTACAATTCCTGCATCAGACTTTTTGACAAACAGAGCAGTGTCAGTGTAGCATGAGGAAAAACCATTTTGAACCATTACATCATTAAATCTATCATACCAAGCCTTAGGGGCTTGTTTTAAACCATAAAGCGCTTTTTGCAAACGAAGGACTTTCCCCTTTGGTACGTTCATACCAGGAGGAGCATCCATGTAGACTTCTTCATTAAGATCCCCATTTAGAAATGCATTTTTAACATCCATTTGGTAAATATTCTATTTTTTAATAGATGCAATGGTGATCAAACACCTTACAGTAACCATTCGTGCAACAGGAGCAAAGGTTTCTTCGTAATCGATGCCGTATTCTTGACTATATCCTTTTGCGACAAGACGAGCTTTATATCTTTCGAGAGTGCCATCACTCTTGGTTTTGACTTTAAAAACCCATCTACATCCTATTGTTTTCTTTCCTTCTGGAAGACATTGAAAAACCCACGTTTTGGCTTTGTTGAGGGCTCTAAGTTCGTTGTCCATGGCATCCCTCCATTCAATAATTTCCTTAGCTTCTTTAAAATTTCTAGGTTCTTGATATGAGTGAATGGCACTAAGGCATGCCCTATGTTTTGGAGAAAAAGACTCATAGGATATAAATCTAGAAGGATTTTTCCTAGATCTTTCAGTTCTTCGAGAATTGTTGGAAGATTCACTAAGATCACTATATTTCTCTATTGCACTTCTAAAAGTGCCTTTATCTCTATGAGTATAGGTAATGGGTTCATTTATCATTTCTTCTTCATCATGAATGGTTTGAGGAATGCTTTCACTTATATCCTCATTCTCTTTTAATTCATCATCGCTAAAAAAATCTTCATTTCTAGATAATAGTTCAAACAAAAAAGAATAATCGGCATTATCTTCATGATTTTTGTGTTCTTCAAAACCACTTATGTTTTCTAAAAAGGTTACATTTCTTGAAACATATAGTTTATCATTTTTAATATCATAACATCTAAACCCTTTTTGAGTTTCCGAATATCCCAAAAAAGCACAAGGAATAGCTTTGGGAGATAATTTATCATTCTTATCGGTGAGAACAAAACATTTACAACCAAAAATTCTTAACCTATTGTAGTCGGTTCTTTTTTATACAAGATTTCATATGGAGATATTTGATTCAAGTTTTTGGATGGAAGTCGGTTGATGAGATAAACCGATGCAAGAGCCGCTTCGGCCCAAAATCTTTTTGGAATTTTTTGAGAAATTAGTAAAGTTCTTGTAGTTTCAATTATGTGTCTATGTTTACGTTCGGCCAACCCATTTTGTTGGGGAGTCTTGGGACAAGACCTTTGATGAACAATCCCATTATTTTCAATATAACTTTTGAAATCATTTGAGAGATATTCTCCCCCGGAATCGGTTCTAAAAATTCGTAACTTACTATTGAATTGATTTTGTATTAACATGTGAAAGATCTTGAAAGTAGAAAAAACCTCATGTTTATGTTTGAGGAAGTATATCCAACTATACCTTGAAAAATCATCCACATAAATAACATAATATGAAAAACCTCCCTTAGACACAACGGGTGCCGGTCCCCATACATCCGAATGCACAATTTCGAAAGGTTTGGTTGAAAACATAGTTCTTTGTCCAAAAGGTAAGCTTCTCATTTTACCAAGAATGCAATCATTACAATTGAAATTGTCTTTACATAAGGTTTTAGCAAAATGTAAATACGAAAGCTTGACAATATTTGGATGCCCAAAGCGTTTATGCCAAACATTTATATCCTTATGTTGGGCAACATTACAAAAAGAGGTTTTTGGAATTTGAAGAAACTCCATGAGATAAAGATCTCCCTTCCTAGAGCCTTCCCCAATCAACTTCCCGGACCGGCGATCCTGTATCCAACATTTATTTGATGAGAATTTGATATCACACCCATGATCCGATAGTTGAGAGACGGAAAGCAAATTTAAATTTAGTTTTGGTATAAATCTAACTTTTGGAATAAAAAAACCTTGTCTTTCAAAATCACCAATTCCTTTTATTTCAAGAGAAGCCCCATCCGCGGTGGAGACAAAAGAGGGTGACAAATTTTTTGAGTATTTAGAAAGTGAAAAAACATTTGGAGTCATATGAAAGGATGCACCCGAGTCTAAGAGCCAAAGAGTCTTACCGGGAGGAGAGAAGGTGGTCATGGCGGCTCCGGAAACGGATCCCTTGAGGAGTGGTTGAAGAGCTTCCATGATTTGATTGAGAGCCAAAGTAGCATGATTGGAAGTAGAAGGACCTTCCTCCTTGGTTGATTGGAAAGTAGTAGACATAGCCACCATCTTCTTCCATTTAGTGGATGTACGCAAGCTCAGGGACATTGACAGTTAAATCTCCTATTATTCTACTTTGGAACCAAGAATCCACCCTTCTCCCAAGAAGACTATTTCAGGTAGGGAGCGGTGTATGAGGTCATTTGTTTTTCCCTTGCTGCTGTGCCTTAATAGAGAATCCTGAGGGGAGAGGCTTTTAGATGGCTAGTGGATGTCCCCTATGCTTCTCCAAGGGGGAATCTTCTTTCCACCTTTTTAGCGAATGTATTTTTTTTCAGGAATCTCTAAGTTTGCATGATCAGATTGGGAAATTAATATTTTTGGGTTCGTGTCTCTATGTCAGGTTTTTATGGCCATTTGGTCTAGGCAAAAAGTGGTAAAGTGTTTCTAGTTTAGAAATGGTGAATGCTGGTCGGGTGGTTTACGTGGTTGGAAGTTAGAACCAAGGTTGTAAGTATCGTATAATTACCCGTATAGGTCATGCCCAAATTAAGATACTTATCGTAGCGTAAAAACTTGTAATTTTTTAATAAAAATAAAATAAAAATCCAAAAAACTATGCAAAATCAGAAACAACTAGCGAAAATTCTAAAAAAAATCATAACACATGAAACAATGATGAATTGCACCAAACACAACCATAAAATTACATATGAAACATTTATGTCTCTATGAGCTGCATAAGACATCATCAAACCATAGTGACAAATATCGTGAGATTTATGAAAATCTCGCGATAATCTTGTGAGATTTATGAAAATCTCGCGAGAAATTGCTTGAAAGTTTAAAACGGCAATTTCTCACGAGATTTTCAAAATATCGCGAGATTTATGAAAAAAACATAAATACCGCGATTTAAACGCGATATTTACATTTTAAATGGATATTTATCCCAAAAAAATCATGTATTTTTATTTTTAAATAATTTTTATTAATATTTTCTTATAAAAAATAAATTTTATAATTTATAATTTATTTTTTTATTGCAGAGATTTTGCTGAAAAAAACACGAGATTTATGAAAATTTTTCAATTTCCCCCGAGTTTTTGAAAAATGAGAAATTGCCGATAAAAATGTTTGTCACTATGCATCAAACATCAACTATCTCACAAGAACAATACAAAATATAAAATATCTTGCAATTAAGAACATGCCACAAGACAAGACTCATACTTTCATATTACATAAACAAAAATATTATGGCAATAGTTGCACTCGATTGGAGTGATTTATGCTTAGGTAAACTTTGTGTAAGATTCAATAAACAATTTTATTTCGCTATATTATTCTTTGAGTATTGGGAAATTGCAGAGAACAAAAGCAATAAGTACATTTCAGATGTAGCCTCTTGTTTTTACATGAAATTATTGATGATATGTGCTATGCATGTACAATTATATTGAAAACATGATACACTCACACACACACACATATATCATAGTAACCGATATCGCCAATATTTTGACAATATGCTGATATTATGGGTATTTCAAGGTCAGCTGTTATTTTCCCGAGATTTTCAAAATATCCCCAGAACCTAAAATACCACAATATTTTCTTGAGATTTTCAAAAAACAATTTTTAATATTTTAAGTATCTTTTTTTTTCATTCATATTTTACAGAAAAATACTATAAACCTATTATTTTGTTATCTTTTTTATTATTCATTATAGTTTTCCAAATTTTAAAACTTCTGATATTTTCCCAAGTTTTTTCCAAGAAAAAACTTGATGGGAATGATGTTGGTGACTATAATATCTATATATGTATATATATATATATATATATATGTATATGTATATATATATTCTGATGTTTTTATGTAAAACTAGAGATGGTATTGGATATTTTTATGTGATATTAGAGGTAGTATTGAATTTCTATAAGTAATTTGATTGTCTTCCCAATTTCTATGTGCAGTTTATTTTTTTGGTTCTTTTCTTGGTGCTTTTATTATGCTAAATAACTTTAAATATTATGGTGTCATGAGCTTTCTTTGAACTCATATTTGGTGGACTTTGCTTTGTCATTCTTCAGGCTGGTGATCGACTCATTCAATTGTATCACAATTTCATCACCGACTTTGAGACAAAAATTAATCTGCTCAAACTTGCACACTTTGCTGTAATAGTTTCACGTCAGTATACGGAAAGAGAAGCTGCAATTAGCTATCTTGAAGGAGTAATTGAAAAGCTCCGTGACACCAGGGAAATGAGGATAAAGGAACCAATTCTATATGTAAGGATGCAGATAGCTGCATTCAAGTTTGAACAAGGGGATCAGAAAGAGTGCAAGAAGCTTCTTGATGAAGGAAAAAACGCTTTGGACAGCATGACTGATATTGATCCTTCAGTTTATGCTAGCTATCATTGGATTTCATCTCAATATCACAAATCTCGCCAGGAGTTTGCAGAGTTTTATAAAAGTGCCCTTCTTTATTTAGCATACACCACTGTAGAAACTCTGTCAAAACCATTCAAGCTGGTATTGCAATCTCTCTCTCTCTCTCACACACACACACACACATTGTGTGCATGCATGCATGTTCTTAAACAAGAGAGCTTGTAGATTACGCTGAGTGTGATACTGTTTGTGGATTAAAGTAGCCATACATGTATTATGTTGTGACGGATTTTTATTTATTTATTTATTTCTTGCAAATGGATTCTGTAGCACTGATAACTGTATTGTTATTGGTTAGTCTCACAAACAAAAAAAACAAGCATTTTCATTTAACAGTCAATTACATGTACATACACAGTCACATGCATATTTGAAAATAATTACACGAACTGAAAGTATTCACATGTACGATTTTTATATAAACAAACTAACAAAATTGACATATACAATTTTTATATACAGTCAATTAATTGCAAAAAAAGTCCAGTCATTAAGAATAAGAAGAAGAAGAAAGAGGGAAGAAAAAGAAGGATGGAATAAGAAGGAGAAGAAGAAGAAGGAGAAGGAGAAGAAGGAGAAAGAGAAGGAGAACGAAAGAAGAAGAAGAAAAGGAAGGAGGGAAGAAGAAGAAGGGAACAAGAAAAAAAAAGATAGGAAGAAGAAGCAAAAGAAGAAAAAAAAGAAGAAAGAAAAGGAGAGAGAGAGAGAGTTCCCTAACCCGTCGGGCGTCCCCCCTTTTCTTGTTTATACTTACTCAATTTGGGTCAAACGGGGGCTTTGACCCTCATTTGATCCATCAATTTGAGGTGTGCGCCTCAGCCTGAGGTGCACGCCTCGGGCCTTTTGCGCTATACACGCGTGCCTCAAGGCACAAAGGGCCTCGCCTTGAGGTGAGGCACGCTTTTTTGTGCCTTGAGGCGCGTTTTTAATAACACTGCTAGATTCACATGATTAGCAGGAAAGAAAGTTTCTTATCACTATTCTTACAGTGTGAATTCTATGAGTTTATACTTTATATAAGTATAGTTTGTTTTTGTGCATGGTGTCAGTCAAGATTTTAGAGGTGTCTTTCTCAAGGCATGAGGTGTATTCCTTGAGCCTTCAGGCAAAGATGGAGCTAACGTTCCTTGAGTCACTTATTGAGGCTTATATATGAACAGGCATATCATCACCTGGGGCAGATGCCTCCCCAATTTCCGTTAAAGCCTAGGTTTCTACCTGAATGAGGTCCATGTGTCAGTTGAGGACCACAACTTGGCACTACGTCTCATCAAGAAGCTGGTAGTTATTGCAATGAATAGGTCACTCCAGTGAATTTTCTTTTTAGACCTATTGTTTTTTTTGTTCACTGCCTCATTTTGGTATAGATTACCAGTGGGTAAAACCATTTTACAGTTAGGAGTTTGAGGTCTCACCATTGTCTTCTTTGATGCCTTTGATTTGTTGCTGACTACTTGTGTGATTAGAAAGTTTTAATTACTATCTGCTGGATGGCTATGTTGACAAATGCACATCCACATACAAACAATGGTTTAGTGGTGCCGCATTGACAAGGCTGCCCTCGATTCCTGGAACATATGGTTGTTTTGAATTCCCTAAGGTCCTCTATGTCTGTCTAGATGTGGGCCGTTGGATTTCTTCCATTCTTTCCTACTGAGAACTAGTTGCTTATTACATGATCTGTTTGTTCACTTTGTCATTCTTTATGCATCTTTCCGAGTTTTATTGCTGTTTTGCGGGGAAAAGTGAGCTTCTGTTTGCCAGCATGTATGTGTTCTTTGAGTGCTTTTCTCTCGGTCACGAAGGTGTCTTTTGCTTCATGTATGATTTATATCTCGTCTAGTGGATAATATTTCTGATTCTTTTATCACTAAAATTTAAATTTTTTAATGTCTCAACGGGAACACTGCTTTGCTACTGATTCTCTTTTGAAATATGCTATGCCTTCAGTGATTTTTCGTATCTTGCAGGACTTGGCTTTTGATCTCTCCCTTGCTGCATTGTTGGGCGACAACATCTATAACTTCGGAGAGCTTCTTTCACATCCAATTGTAAGATAAATTGAATAATTGTTTTTAGTTCTTTTTATTTACCTATTAGTGGTCTTGCTTCAATGGTGGCTCATTTTCTGTCTTCTGTTTGGATCATTGAAACTCAGTTTGAACTCGTGTAAAATAATTGTCTGGATTAGGTATCATTAGATGATTGTGGCTATCCTATCTGGCTCATTGGATCCTGCAACCTGCTAATTGCATGTTTGTGATTAAATCATTTTGCACACAGTTGCTGTATGTATCTGCATGGTAATCCTTATGTTTCTATGTGCTGCGTCTTTTGATCACATCGAATGAGGCTTTTCCTTTTTAGTTATTTTTGTAAGCAATAAATAGTTTACTTTATAGCTAATTGTTTTGCTATTATTGTTGATAAGTGTTTCTTAACATTCCTTCATATTTATAAATGCCGTTCAATGAGAGCTGTTATGAAAGTTGAGTCTGTCTTTTTGTGGTCCTAGGGTTCATTTTCCAGTGGTCCAATACTTGTAGTATTGTTAGCTTTGATAGGTCTGGTGTTTTCCTGGCACATTTTGTTTTCTTCTAAAATACTACTGCAGATAACTCTCATTTGGTGAATAATTTTGGATGTTTTTTGAATTGCTGGAGATGCTGGATTAGTTACTGTATCAGTACCTGTAACTTTCATCATCACCGACATTGTTATATGGCTGATCACCACCATATTGAATATTTGAAGTTGCCAAGCGCTTAGTTTCAATGCCCTAGTTCCTAATCGAACAATTACTTGTATGTTAATCTGATTTGAGAGCAATGTGTACTTTGTAATTTTTTTTCCTACTGGAAACGACGACCATTTTCTAAACCTACTACTGCTAAATGTTTCTTTTTCTTTTTCTAGGTAGTGTTGCTTCTTAATGTCTCTAGTATCTTCATTTATATTTGATTTCCAATTATTGTAAATGTTGATAACAAGATGAGCATCTTATCAGAAACCTTTGGCCTGTGTACAACTGGATTTGTTTGCTTCTGAAATCTGCATGCACTTTTTAAAATTGTTTGTTATAACAAATACATGTTATTGTTGAATTCTGATTGTGTTATCAGAACTCATGGAATTCGCCACTGAATTAGTGGGAAAAACTAACCTTCCAATTTCTATTTGAGGGTAAGCCTGTGAAAACATGACACATTTTGCTGATATATTGTCAGACTGAGTAGCTTTGCATCTTCCAATTCACCCTGCATGTAAGATACCTGATCATCTCGGCCACCAATTTGTTGAAGCGATGCAAATAATGTTCATAAAAAGGTTTTTGTTTCTTTTGTTTAAGGGTCTGTCTAGTCATTTAGTTACTCTAGTAGTCATGTTTGCTTACTCTGCAATTGTGCAAATTTCTCCTGAAATTTTATCTTCAGTTGTATCTGTTGATGGAACAAATCTCAGCCTTGCAAAGCACGTTCTTAGACTGTTTAATAAAGAGTTTTTGTAAAGCCCGTGAAAAAAAAAAAATCGCGTCCGACTCGTGTCAGACACGTGCCCGGCACGTGTCGGACACGAGTCAGGGTCTGACCCCTGTGTCGGGCCCGGATCCGGGCCGGACCCGAGCTCAACCCGGACCCGGGTTCTCGAACTCTCGAGAACCTGCGTCTTTTAAAAAGACGCAGGTGTCTCGGGCGAGGGGTAAAACCCTCACCCCTTCTCTCTCTCCTCTGCTCCGATCTCCCGCCCCTCACGCTGCCGCCGGCGATCAGAGACGCCGGCGAGTGATTCCGTCCGGCAGCCTCCCTGACGATCGACGATCCTCCCTGCGGCCTCCCGACGGTGCGAGCACTCCCCTCTTCGCCTCCCCTTTGAGTTCCGGCGACCCAGTGGCCTTCGAGCGCCGGCGACCTTCGACAGTCGGCAGCCTCAACATCCCCCTTGTTCTGCTCCCTGTGCCGGCCACCGACGGCCTTTTAGCTCTGGCAGAACCCCCCCTTTTCGTTCCCTGTGTCGTGGGAGCCGCCGATGACCCCCCTAGCGCCGGTATCCTGTAAGCACGACCACCACCTCTTCGCCTCTCACCCTTCGAGCGAGGGTTCGTCGCCATCGGTCACCCCTCTGCTTTTCCTCCCTGCAGTCGCCGAGTGCCGGCGACTCGCCGCCGGTCGCCGCTCGTCCCCTCCTTGTCTGGCCATCGGTGGTGCCAGGGACCCCGTGTGCCGGTGACAACCTTCCGACTTCGGCAACACCACCCTCCGTTCGGTGACCTCAGTCGACGCCAGCCTCCGACGGCCCCGTTTGCTGCGATTTTTCGGAGGTATAACCCTCACCTTTGTTCTCCTTTGTGCAGGGTGGATCGACAGGGGGGCTGAGCCCCCTGTCGTCACCACTTGTTGGCAGGGGGTTAAAACCCCCCTGCCTCCCTATTTGCTGATGGTCGACAGGGGGTTGAGTCCCCTGTCGTTGACCCTTCTTGGCAGGGGGTTCCGCCCCCTGTCACTCTTTCTTTGTTCTCGGTAGGGGGCGCCCCCCCCTACCTTTGTGATTGTTTCCCGGTAGGGGGCGAGTCCCCCTGCCCTCCGTTGCTTCTCGGTGGGGGGATCGGTCCCCTGCCTCTTTTGCTTTGTCGGCAGGGGGCTCGGCTTCCCCCTGCCATCCTTGTTGTGCTGGTAGGGGGTTCCGTCCCCCTGCCATTTGTTTTGTTGATAGGGGGTCCCTCCCCCCTGTTCCTTTTTGTGTTTGCTTGCAGGGGGCGAGCCCCCCTCATTTGTTTTCTGGCAGGGGGCGAGCCCCCCTGCTCCCTTGTTGTTTCTGGTAGGGGGAGAGGCTCCTCCCCTGCCTTCTGTTTTTTCCTCAGCAGGAGTTGAAGCCCCCTGCTCTCCTGTTGTTTCCCCTGCAGGGGGCGGAGTCCCCCTGCACCCTCTGTTGCTCTTCGGCAGGGGGTTCTGTCCCCCTGCCTCCTGCATCATGCCAGCAGGGGGCGAAGCCCCCCCTGCTTCCCTGTGTGCATCTTTGTTCTCTGGCAAGGGGCTTTGCCCCCTTGCCTTGTTCTTGCTGCCGGCAGGGGGGCTGCGCCCCTGTCTCGTGTTCTGACAGGGGGTGTCCCCCCCCCCCCCCTGCCTTGTTGTGGCAGGGAGCTTCTGCTCCCTCCCCTGCCTTTCTTTGTGCTGGCAGACAGGGAGCTCCTGCTCCCTGCCTCTACAGGTTTTGCCAAGCAGGGCTGAGGCCCCTGCCTCTGGCACCCTTGTCTGCAGGATGCAGAGTTTATGCATCTGCCTCCTTCCGGCAAGGAGGCCTTGCTGCCTTGTGTTGCTTGTTTATTTCGGCATATGCTAACTATCTAAGCTCTCCAGGTTGAACGGAGGATCTAGCTCGCCCTCTGTGGCTCGAGCTCTTGTTTGCCTACGCTGCATGCGTACGAGGAACCGCAACCCCTTAAGGTAGGGGATTCTTGCGTGAAAGGACAATGAACTGATAAATGCTAAAATAAGAAAGATAATTAAAAGAGGATGATATATGTATACGTATAATATATATACGTATGTCTTTACCTTCAAGGACGCGGTTTCGCGATCCTTGTCCTCTTTACTTTCTTGCACTTTCCTTTCTGTCGCCGCCGCGCTATATGTGCCTAGGCTTTTCATTCCTGTCTTTACATTCCATGTCTTTTAACTCAAGGGCGCGGTTTCGCGATCCTTGTCCTCTCTACTTTCTCGCACTTTACTTTCTTGCTGCCCCGCGCTTTGCGCCTTGGCATTTACTTGCTTATGCTTGCCTTGTTCTCCAGGATGCCTGGTCCTTCTTTACGTTCTTGCACTTTACTTCTTGTTTTTACTTGTTGCCCTGCGCTTTATGCGCCATGGCTTTGCTTCTGCTTTACTCTTCGTATTTTACTTTCCTGTGCTATCGTGCTTGCTCTTGCACTTACCTTTTGTATGTATTCGTCTTTACCTTGATGCTGCGCTTCGTGCATATGCCTTGTTCGTGCATGTATCCTATCTTTGTCGCATGCTCCTTTTCTTACTTGCGCTTATTGATCTATCGAGGTGTAACCCCATGCCTCGTGAGTCGTCCTTTACACTCGCGTGGTCAATATAGGATCTCTTACCTCACGAGTTGCTTACGTGTTTGTCTGCTTGTGCGTTACGATGATCGAGGTATGATCTCATACCTCGTGTGGAGCTTTAGCGTTCTACCCTCGCGGTACGGTTTCGCCCATTGAGTCTTGTCCCTCGTTTTGCCTTTGTATTAGTATGTGCATGCGTTTGCCTCTTGTCAGCTTGCACTCCCTGCGTGCAACTTCGAATGCATAGTGTATATCGTTTCACTTGGCTTACAAGCCACGGCACGCACTTATGCACTTCAGTTCTCAAAAGACATCGTCTTAGGTGCGATCCTATTTTCAGGAATGTATAGCTTGTAAAGTGATAGCGGCCAGATCTCCCAAATCGGTGCATTCGGGATAGGTGTGTTACAACCTTAGTTCACCTATTCGATTTGACTCAGATAGCCTGGTTTAGAAGCCTATGCACGAGTAGGGGCGGGAATCCTGGCGAGGTACTTGCGCCATCGCTAGATCGACGCTACCTCACCTTTGATGCGAGACCTAGTTTCTAGGCTTTCTGGTTCAACCATGATTGTGGTGCCTTCCTTCGTGAAGGAATTGTTGGATCTTTTACGAAGGATCCATGTCCCTCCTCTTGTAGTTGTACCCTTAGTCACATACGATATGTTTGGGCTACGAGAGCAGAACGAGTAAGCGTGTATTGACACATTAAGCTAACCCTGTTATGTTGCTTTCGCCTAATAGGCGGGTTGCTCGCAATTGTCTAAAGGACCCGAGCACGATCAGTTGGAACTGGAATGAGTTCACTGCGGGTTTCTATAAAGTAGAAGCTTTGGGATTTCCTGCGAGAGATCCATACCCCTTTTATCGTGGTTGTACTTTTGAACAGGTACGTTGCGTACTACGATGAGTAGGATGAGAGGCCTATGTCTGCCTCGAACATGCAATGACATGTGTTTGAGATCACAAGGGTGATGTTTCTACCCTCACTGAGGATTGACCCCCTTTTCATTGTGATTGTATATGTGAATAGTTACGATGCGTACTGCTGTGAGTAAGATGTGAATTGTGTGCTTGTCTCGAACGCGCAATGACGCGTATAACTCACCTAAATAATAATCATGCGCCTTCACAGGCAAGATGCTCGATTGGGTTGAAAGACCAGAGCATGAGAATGGGACGGCGGTTAAGAAACCCTCCGTCGCGCTCATTCGGAACGGTTCATCAAGAGAGAGGATGGATGATACAAAACTCCGATGGACAGTCATATATGGCAATCTCGGGCAAAGATCCGACCTTCCCCAGTCATCGGAGGTTAGGGGAAATCCTTCGGGCTACTTCTGCAGAAGTACGGATGCGCATCCATTGGGCCTTTGTTTGCCTTTGGGGATTTACTCTCTTGGTCACAGACCGTCCCCTTAGGAAGCGGACTCAGTCAGTCATTCGGGGTATAATAAAATACATAGCATAATGGACCCCCGAATCGATCTCGGTTGTTTCTACGTTTTGCCTTGTGCATACCCACAATGGCCTGCTCAGTAATGAGACAAGATATAACTTATACACATGATCTTGAGATATGCATATTGTGACGTGCATTGCTTGCTTGCTTGTTAGCTCGGTAGTTAGGTACGCTACTCGTTGAGCTAGGTACGCCTGTTGAGGCGTTACCCTTGTTGGTTAAACTGCTTACGCAGTTCTGTGCTTGGTGATAACTAGCTTCTCGTACTAGTTGATTGCTTATCCTGTGTAGCTTACAAATTGCTTGTGATGCAATAGCTTGTGCCTCACGATCAATGTAGCTGCTGGCCGATAGGCTGAACCATATAATGGTACTTGTATTTATTTCGAATGTTGTTATGAATACCTGTCTTTTGCATTTTCTTTTGCTTGGCTGGTGGATAGAGTTAGTTACTCTTCACCCATTATATTTGTGAGATTGCTATAGTGGTCTGTTCAAGCACTCTGATCCTTCCTACTCTTTTACGTAGCTGTCTGCTTTGCTAGAGCTTTGCTTACTCCACAACACATTTGGTTAGATCTGCTAGTCTTGCTTGTTTCTGTTTGAGCTAGCGTTTATCTTACTTATTGCAGCTTCTGCTCTTTCTTGTCCTTTGCACCCCTACTAGTCTGTTGTGTGACTGATCCATTTCCATGGGCAGGTGGTGAACAGGTTGAGACAGCTTGCGATGGCATGATGACGCGATGCACTCAAGGCAATGCCCTCTCCTGACGTTGCGCTCCTGGGGACTCTTTTGATAGACCTGGTACAAGGTTTCTTAGAAAACATCTCTTTTGATTAGAACTCTGGATTTCTAAAACTGTATTACCAAAATGTGGTTCTTCTTTTCATTTCAATAAAATATATATTTGAATTGTAAGTCGGTTTGTAAAAAGGGAAATCTGCTTTTTGGTTGTAATGTGCCCAAGGTCTAGGGACTTGTTGTTTTGAACCTGATCTTCCGCTGAACTTCTGTTTTAAACTCTGATAAATAATTGATTTCAAAGCCTTCAACCTTTTTCATAAAAAGGTTTCAATTCCCCGATTTTGGGGCGTTATAGTTTTTGTTTCAAGTTTCTTTCCTGTTAACAAGACTGTTGAAGTTGTTTGTTGTTGATGGAACAAATCTCAGCCTTGGAAAGCACATTCTTAGACTGTTTGATAAGGAGTTATTGTTTCAAGTTTCTTTCCTGTTAACAAGATTGTCATGGTTGTTTGTTTGGTCCACAAAAGTTGTCGCTGGCTTGCTCCCTGACGCTGTTTGTGCTTGAGTGGATCCTTGGTGACATTCTAGAGTACTTGGCTGTAACATCTTTTCTAGTAGATGATGTTTCCTTGGCTGTGCATTGAATGTGATAGTTGGAGTGGTAGAGTTGCACTATCTTTAAACAAGGGATCTTGGGGTCATATCCAACTGGTGCCCATCCCCCATATTGGCTAAAATTAAGAAAAGTGTTTTTTTTACTGGAGTGGAGGTGGGGTATTTTGTGGCGTTTCCTTGGTTTCCTTACTTTCAAATGCCTAATGATGAAATACTTGGCTTGAGTTTTTTTTTTGCTCCATCTGTTACTGGTATCGAAATATCTTATACTAAATGTTATTCCATTGATTCCTGTTGGATTGGTTGATAATGTTACATGCACGGCCAACAAAGTGTCTGCTAACATGCTGCATGCATATTATGCTGATTAGTTATCTTATGATGTGTTTCCTAAATCTGTGACCGTTCAAGGTTGCAATGTTTCTCATAAGTTCATCTCCGTTTTATTTTCTTGTCAAAAGAATTTGATGCATTTTCCGAGCTTCTGTTGTTTTCTGCAGATAAAAAGTCTTCTTGGGACAAATGTGGAGTGGCTTTACTACATCTTACAGGCATTCAACACTGGTGATTTGGTTCGTTACCAAGAACTTTGTCGTGTCCATGCAGCTGCTCTTAATGCACAGCCTGCACTGGTAGCAAATGAAAAAAAGTTGCTTGAGAAAATTAACATTCTTTGCCTAATGGAGATCATCTTCAGGTTAATATCTGCTTTGCCACTTGTTCTTTTAGAGAAATCATTTTTCTTTAGTTATTGTTTGGATGTCCTTTTTTGGTGAAGCTCAATGTAACCCCTCTGTTTATAGAATTCAATTGTTTCATCTATTGATCAATTATGTTCATATTTGTCATTGTGCTTGACAGTCGTCCTTCAGATGATAGAACCATCCCCTTAAGTGTTATAGCTCAGCGAACTAGGCTTTCCATAGAAGACGTGGAGTACCTACTTATGAAGAGTCTATCTGTAAGTTATTAAACTTATCTTGATCATGACTATCTTGATCAAGACTCTTCATTATTCGGTTATGCCTCTTATCTTTATCAAAAGCAGCCACAATTTGCTTATATATTAATAAGTTTTTATTTTTATTTTTTTTCATTTTGAAGCTTAAAATCGCAACAGCATTGTGCATTATTTTTCACTCTTGGTCTTGATCATGGTCTCGGTCTCTTTATTTAGGTTGTTTGGATTCAAGGAATTTAGTAGAGTTGGAATCTAATTTCACTGAATTATGTAAAAAAGAGGAATTTTGTGGTATTGGATTTCAATTTTACCTCCCTAATACAAGCATAATTTTAAGATGCATTTGCATGTTTCTTTATGCTTGTGTTTTGTTTAATCCTTAGTTCCTTTTTGACATTCAGAATACGAAACTCCTAGATTATGTCACTTGGCTAAGTGTTGAAAGTGCATGGTGGATCATAGTATAACCCTTTTGTTTTTGGCTTGTAGTATGTTAATATTGTGGATGGTTATGTTTTTTCTCTTATTATTAAGTTGTTTAACTTCCATATGATTGAGCTGATTCGTGCATGTGTGTGCATACACATTCTTGTTGGGAGAACTTTTTTGACTTTCATTGATATATTGTTGGTTTTAGTGGAACAATCGGTAGAGTAACTGCGAGAACATTCTTAATGTCATTCCCCAGAATCTTGTCATGATAATTTGGTCAAAAGGATGCCGTTTGAGCTAAATGGGGTGACAAGGTGTTTCATGGATGAGCAGAAATGTTGCAAACAGGCACCATCATTGTTGTGTTATTGTAGCGGTAGTATTAGTAGCGGTTATTATTGGGAAATGTATTGTGTTAAAGTGCCAAACTCCAAATTCCAGGCTTCTTGGCCCATATCCTCTCAAAAATTGGAAACTGGAGGAGCAGATTCGGTTTTAGCTTTTCTCTCCCTTTGGGGGAGAGGCGATGTCTTGTTTTTTATAGCAAATTTCTTTCATTTCTCCAAAAAAAAAACAGGGGGGGTTGTCTTGTGCAGGATCTTATAAATCATTGTTTTCCACCTGGCCAACCTATGCTATAATTTTGATGCAACACACACACACACACACACACACACACACACGCATGGGCAGAAGGCAAAAGCTAGTGGATTGATGGTTGGATATTTTTGTCCATACTATTGGTGGTTGTCATCTTTTTATTTATAAAGGTCATATTTTATGCAGTACGCATCATGCTCAGCGTGCAGCTCCACTACTGCTGACCATCCATATTGGCATTTCTTGAGATGGACATTGCATCCGTCTGGAGAAATGCCAAGATCGATGGCTGTCTTGTAGGTCGTTGCATATAATGTTTGGTTGCTTACTGGTAATTATACTGCTCTTGATTTGTGTGGATCTTTTGACATTGAGGGAAAAAATTGCTACAGGTTCATCTAATTGAAGGCATCATAGACCAAGTTGAAGGGACTGCTCACGTTTCTTGGGTGCAACCACGAGTTCTAGGTATACCTCAGATCAAAGCACTTCGGGATCGACTGGGTGGTTGGTTGGACAAGGTCCACACTGCTTTGTTATCTGTAGAAGCCGAAACCTCTGATCTAGCGGCATCATGAACCTAAGCATCTGCCTTTTTTTCTTTTTTCTCCTTTGTAACTATCTAGGTCTTTGGATCTAAAAGTTAGGGAAGGAACTTGGTTCAGATCCAGAGCTTTCTTTGTTTCGTTTTTGTTTTGTTTCCAGTCTTGCTTAAATTTTTGTGGGGTGGGAGTGGGAGGTGCACCTTTCCTACTTGCTGCTACTTGACAGGTCTGTATTTTTTAATTCTTATGAATGTTTTATGTGTTTCCATGGATAGAAATCATCAGAGACCATGTGAGAAATTGACACTAAACGACTGGTTGAATTCTGAAAAGCGCTCTCAAATTTTTTTTTTTAAAATTTAATGAAAAATTTCACAATAATAATGAGTCACAAGTGCATTAGGATAGTGACAATAATATTAGTATATTAGATGGCATAAGACTAATACCACACCAACATGAGATGAAAAGTAATGAAGCACTACCATATTGAAATTTCAATATAGACAAGGTGCCTCTGAAATCAGAGGCAGTTGCTCCAATCCCACTGGTGTAGTGCTGCAGTCATCTGTCCTCACTAGTACGCTTGTGTGGCAGAGAGTGTGTCTGAGCCTCATGAGAGAGAGAGAGAGAGAGAGAGAGAGAGAGGTTGTCTTATTGTAAGCTGAAATAAAATGATGGCATCTTCTGCTACGCTTGCTTTTAGGGATGACAGTGGACGGGGGAAATGGGGCTTCGCCTGCCCCGTTTGGACTGGAGAGGCTAAAATCAAAACCCGTGCCGGGATGGGCTTACCCTTTCTCTTGGCCCGCCTTATTATCAATTCTTGTTTTGCCCTATCTCACCTCATCCCCGATTTTTCTTTAGAGATGGCAGTGGACTGAGGGAAAGTAGGACTCTGTCCTGTCTCGTCTGGTTTGGACCGGGGATTGAGGACATAAAATGAAGGATGGAGGCTAAAATTAAAACCCGTGCAGGAATGAAGGGTATGATTTTAAGGAGTGGGGATGGAGACCTTGTCCTCCGCCCCGACCCACTGTCATCTTGTTTTTTTCTTCACGTGCATCTGAGCGACGCACCATACTAGGTGGTGGTAGAGTTGGATGAGACGAGCAGTTACCTATTTCAAACTCAGTAATGCCAAATCTCTCTGTTTTGCAGTGAGGTTCCGCTCATCCCTATGTCATCCCCCTGACTTGGTACTCTTGTGATGCAAGTTGTTTAGATCAAATCTAACCTTATGGATGGATTCATTTTGATGAAAAATATGCGTTTTTAGATCACAAATTTTTGTGTTTTTGTTAACCAAAATTTTGAATTCACCAAAAAAATCTTGCATACAAGTGCGATTTGGGTGATTTAAATGTCCAATCTTAAATAACTGAATGATGTAGATGACATCTATTCAGTCCGATTTGATAGGGACAACTTTGGGGATGAGTGGAACGGCGGGATGCTTGCGGAGAGAACAGTGTTGCCGTACTGCAACTTGTTTTGCATATTGGATTCTATCATTTCTAGGCAAACTTGTCTTTCTAGCAAAATTCACCAAGTTTTACCTGATACCAAGTTACCATGAAGCACGGAGAGAGAGAGAGAGAGAGAGTTTCCTTAAACCCCAAATATCTTTGGGGTTCCCTCTCTCTCTCTTCGTCTTTCCTTCGCCATTAGGGTTTCAAAGAAAGAAAAATACCACAACTGATCGTCGTCATTGCTGCAAATCTGAAGTACCTCTCTCTCTCTCTCTCCCTCCGAGGAGGAGGAGAAGAGATGTTTGAGTTTTTTTTTGGTTGGACAAGAAAAAAGGGGTTGGTGGACAATGGCAGAAGCCATCAGAAGGGGTTAATTTCTTTATGCATCCTCCACTCTCGAGGGATCTTTATCATCGAAGAAAACTCCTGCTGCCAAAAGAACTTTTTCGGACGGCTACTTTCTTACACCGTCATTGTTGAAGTCTTCGAACTTCCCACTGTTGAGGGTTGAAGCGAAGGTCTCCCAACACCCTCATAGTGTTTTCCTTTGATGGATTTTGGATCGGGGTGTGCACGGGAAGACTCGAAGAGAAGATGATTGATGTTTAATTAACAACCTACATCAGAGGGAATCCTTGAACCTCTTCAGTTGTTCTCTGCAGAGGAAGGGGCTAAAGAATTTAACCTTTCCTGGGTAGCCGTTATTCAACCTAACTATCTCATTGGATTTTCAAAGAATCCAATGAGTAATGAACCCCACCATTATTCTGATGGTGCATATCTCAATGACCCACTAAATGGGTCATTGGATTTCATGTGAGACCTATTTCACCATACTGGATCCATACCAAGATCCAACATATCCCACTTGGCCATATAAGGCGAATACTCATATTTTATCATAACCTATGCATTATGTATTGCAGTCATGACATTATGAGGTTTACATAAGCTAGCTGAATTTTTCTTTCATGATATATCCTTATAATGAGGTTATTCATAAACTAAGTTATTTTTTTATCATGTTATAAATTTCAAGTATTCATCATTCAATGTATATTAAGTCATGCAGTCCATGAATACATCATAATTTGGGTTTTACATAGTCATGAGTTTCTTTAGCTCTTCCATGACTATTCCACATGCATGCACACTAGTAGAGTAATATAAAATTTATTAATTCATAAATCTGTGATTTGCCAAACATAGCAAATACTTTCACTTTCCATGTGTATTATCACATATTGCTTATCATTTCAGATCGGTATATCCGGATCCAAATAGCCACTAATGTGACTGACAAACACCATTTAACATTTCACGCAGAGACTTTAAAACATGAAAAATATCCTTTCATGTATTTATACAAGCATACCATAGGAAGCATTGTTATTTAGCATTATATACAAATAAATATCTTAACATGCATGTGTAAAATTATAATTTCGCTCTCACTTTTTCAATGCATTGCATTTAAGCAATATTTGCATTAAGCCATGACATCATATGATTTTAAATACACTAGTTGATTTTTTCCTTCATGATATATCTCTATCATGAGGTTATTCGCAAACTAGGTTGTTTTTCCATCATGAATTAAGTTATAAATCCCATACCCAAATCCAATTTGGACATGCACCAGATTCGTTATTCAATGAAAGTTATCTCATTATCATTTGGATATGCCAAAAAATATGATAAGCCAATTACCAGGCTTTAATCAAACCATAAGTTTGAACATTTAAGTTCAAATCCATTACCGGATCCATATATATATCCAATTTTATTGCATTTGAAAATTTTCATATCCAAATCCAACTTGAGATGTTATCTATCAAGTCCAACATGATTCATATTAAAATGGATCTTCATACAAGCATAAATAAAACCATGGACCTTACAGGATTTGACCATAATCGAAATCCATATATGAAACCATATATTTCAAATGCCAATGGATCCATATTACACATCCAGTATTCCACTTATCTAGATCTAACTGTGTAAATTTATGATCCATACAAAATATATCATTATTAGATCCAAATAACTGGCCTAATATTATCTAGATTCAACATAAAACTTGGATCAAATCTAGATCCATATAGTATATGTATAACTATTTAGATTTGTCTCTGGATCAATTCTAGATCCATATCCCATATATACTTATTCAGATCCATCACCAAACTGGATCAAACTAGATCCACATCCCTTATTCGGGTATCCGAACCCAACACTAAATTCGTTTAAGTTCAACAAGATCAAAAAATAATGTCTGGATCTAAAACTAATTCAATTGAATCTAAACCCAATAAATTTAAACTATCTAGATCCATTCAATATTGCTTTATTGGATCAAACTAGGTCTATGTTGACTTACTAGATCCAAACATCTGATCTAATATCGATCATATCCAATTTTGAACTAAGCATAAGATTAAATGGATTAGAGTCTAATATTGACCCAAACAACAGATCTTACAATTAAACTTGATCTATATAAAAGAAAATTGAATTAAACCACACTGAATCCATACAAATTAGGACCCAATAAATTGAATCAATGCTAAATCCAAAACATGAATCATAATATTAAGCATGAGAACAATGCAATAACTTAAAGAACTTCTGTATCCAAAAGTTTTATCAGATCCAACCACTTTTCTGCAAAATCAGAAAAGTTAAAAATAAGTGAGTAAAAAATAAAACATTAAAAATATAATATCTCCGAGTTAAACAAAAAACTTCAAGCGGTCTTCTATAATTTCAAAAAAAAAAACATGCTTATTTTTTAAATTTAAAAAAAATGAAAGCCTCTATTCTAAAAATAATATAGGTACCAAAGTGTAATATCACATAAAAATATGAACTGAATGTAAAAACAAAACAAAAGAAAGAGACAAAAGGTTCTCGAGTTTTCGAGAAACCCTAACCCTTGTTTTCATTTTTTTTTCTTGCAAGTTACTTTGCGGTCGACGCCGCGATCGAGATTTTCGATGAGAGTCCGGTGGAGATAAAGCCTCGTCGGGAGATGCGGCAACTTCGTCGCCTCCTTGGCTGAATATCTGACAACCGCTCGACCTGTGCAACCACCCCACAAAAATGGGGGTTCTCCACCATCTTTCGGCCAGAGGTTTCCAACGAGCATCAGGTAGGGATCTCCGAGGCCACCACCGTCCATTCAGCCGACAACAATGCTTCCTTCCTCCTCTTCGACGGTCGCCCTGTGCTGCGGTTCCTGGCACCCACCCATCCGACAGGGCAGGGATGCCCTTCCAGTGGAGCCTGCTCCACCGCCTTACCTGAAGAAAAAACAAAAAGAAACACCGATGGCGTCTCCACCACTACCATATGAGACAGGGAGTCTTCACCACCTCTGCCTACTCAGAGGAGGGACAACGCCTCCGCCATGGCCTCTGCATCCACAATTTAAGGGCAACCACAACGTTGTGCTTCGGGTGCACCGGGCCCAGCAACTTCCTTCTGTCAATGATGGTATCCCAATGACTGCCTCTCAGCAGCAGCACTGGCTGCTCCGCCGACCACTTCCTGCGACGAGCTCATCTTTGTAGAGATCCTCCGCCTCATCGGAAAGGGTGACGGCTCCATCGAGGTGCGCGGCTCGCACCACCGTCCCTCCACCATATGTGCCACCGATGAGCTGCAACGCCGCTGCTCGAGATTCTCCCCTTTTTTATTGGGTTACCCTTTTCGTAAAAGGGAAAACTCTTAGGGTTTCCCCCTTTTATGAAAGGGGGAAAACAAAGTGGATTGAAAAAAAAGATGTGGGCGATGGCCATCGCCCTCGCCGCTGCCTCCGTCGGGAGATTTGGCAACCACCCGACGGGTTTTAGTGCAATTGTCGGCGTCTTCACTCTACCTTGTTAGTGTAGAGCCCCAGTCCCTCAATCCAGCCGGAAAATCAGGATGCTCTCTGTCTGCTGCATTCTGCTGATCCTCGGAGCCATAGAGTTTGCGGTGGCGGAGCCCATGGTGATGAAGACGCCCACGCCCACCATTCCACCCAGGCCCAGCCCCAGCCCCACGAGGTCGTGCCACCGGAGCTTCCTCTACTTGTCGAAATCTGACCGGACCCGAATGCTGCTTATTTCCTCCAGTGTCGTTGACTCTACCGAGGCCCACCGGAAAAAAAACTTGGTGGTGTCTCCAGCAGGATTTTTGGTCGAATCCGCTGGGCAGGAACTGCTTTAGCGACCTTGGAGCCCTTGTCGTCGATGTCGCCATCGTCGAAATCTTTGACGCGGATGCTGTCTCCAGTGGCTTTGGGCTCTGCTTCCACTTCAGGCTGAGAAGCTCCCGCCACCGGCTAGAGCACCTTGGTGCCTTCGGCGAAAGCGCACAGAACTCTAACTTGCTGATCTCTGATCCGCAGTGAGGCTTTTTCGGCTTGGTAGACTCGCGGATCAGCCCTGCCAATGTCAGGGAGGATGCCGACAAGGACAATGCCGGAAGGGGTGTCCGCAACAACCAGAGATTTGGTAGGGCAACTGGAGGGAGGTACTACAACGCCGTTAGTCATCAATTCGCTCGGTGCCTTCAAGCCTTTGTCATCTCGATGAACTATCGCCTCGTGCCAGAGCACCGTTTCCCGACGACCTACGATGATGCTGAAGTGGCGCTCAGATGGATCTCGAACCCCAGGTGGTTGCCACAATCTGCCGATCTTCGGCGATGCTTTTCGTTAGACAGCAAAATCGGGCCCGTCGATGGCATTTTTTTTTTTGCTTAGTCGTCCCCACATACCGACACTGCCCCCATCTTCGATCGCATCTTGTTGCAGCAGAAGTGCCTTTTGGAAGCTGAGAACTACGTCGCCTCGGTGGAGGACGTTGTCCTCTCCCATTTGAGTGTCTCGGATGAGAGAGGTCACCGGCGTCTGTATGGTTCGGCCACCGGAGGAATGTGAAGGCAACATGACGAAGACGGACACCAAGATACATGCTCGCTCGAGCTCCCAGACATGGGCAGGAGTTCCAGAGTCTTTAAGAGGCAAAACCCAAACTGGTTTCTCAAATGCTGACTGTGAGAAATCAGATGTGGGAGTCACCTTACTATCGTAGCAAGAGATAGAGAGAGAGGTAAGAGGGAAGAGAGAAAAAAATGTTGGGCGGCAATAATGTCTTCTCCCCTTTCCATTGATATTTATATGTTGTACGAGTGGTACAATACAGTACAATAGTGCAATACAGTACAGTATGTTGTACAGTACAGTACAATACAGTACAATAGTACAATACAGTACAGTATGCTGTACAATACAGTACAATACAGTACAGTAGTACAATACAGTACAGTATGCTGTACAAGTGGTACAATACAGTACAGAAATATATTCATTTACATATACATATTTAACAGCCTCCCTCAAGTTGAGGATGATCTTCAGTCATGCTCAACTTGCCCTTAAGTAACCAAAATTGATGACTAACCAATCCTTTGGTGAAGATGTCTGCTACTTGGTCTTCTGATCTGACATACGAAGCCTCAATTTCTTCTGTTTCAATCTTTTGTCTAACAAAATGCTGATCAATCTCAATGTGCTTCGTGCGACAATGATGAATAGGGTTAAAAGAAATATTAATGGCACTTTGATTATCACATAAAAGCAGAGAGGAAGAGATAGGTTCATTCAACTCTTGAAGAAGATGCCGTACCCAAGTGACATCAGCTGTCCCTGCTGCCATTGCCTTGTACTCTGCCTCAGTGCTGGATTTAGCAATGGCCTTTTGTTTCTTACTACTCCAAGTGACAATATTTGGGCCAATAAAAACACAATATCCTGAAACCGACCAACGCTCATCAGGGTCCCCACCCCAATCTGCATCACAATATGTAAGTAAACGGTGTCTTGTAGTGAAGCTTTCATCTTTGTGATAGAGCAATCCATCTCCAATAGTCCCTTTCAAATATCTGAGAATATGCTTAATACATTCCATATGACAATCAGTGGGAGCATGCATAAACTGAGATGCTTGATTTACAGCATAAGCAATGTCAGGTCTTGTAAATGTAAGATATTGCAACATACCAACAATGCGGCGATATAAAGTGGAATCATGATATAATTGTCCTTCTTTTGCACTAAACTTATGATTTAAGACAGATGGGGTGCTGAGAGGTTTACAATTAATCATACCAGTGGTGTGAAGAATGTCAAGAGTATACTTGTGTTGACTTAGAGTGAGTCGATCATCTTGTCTATCGACTTCAACTCCCAAGAAGTATCGCAATGGGCCTAAGTCCTTCATCTTGAATTTGGCCATGAGTAAAGACTTGACCAAGGCAATATGTGCATCATCACTCCCAGTGATAATGATGTCATCAACATATATAAGAACCCAAGTAGTAACATGATCATTCTTATACATAAATAAAGAATGATCAAGTATACTCTTAGAAAAGCCATGCTGCTGAATTTCCATGGAGAAACTCTCAAACCAAGACCGAGATGCCTGTTTTAAACCATAAAGAGACCTTCTCAATTTACAAACCCATGTAGCCGCATCATGTTCACTATATCCAGGAGGTTGCTCCATATACACCTCTTCCTTCAAGTCCCCATGTAGGAACGCATTCTTGACATCCAACTGGCTAAGAGACCAACCATGCTGAAGTGCCAAAGTGAGGATCACACGAATGGTGCCAATTTTGACAACAGGGCTAAAAGTTTCCTCATAATCTTGCCCATATTGTTGTGTGAATCCGCGTGCAACAAGGCGAGCTTTATATCTTTCAATGCTACCATCTGGTTTACGCCTGATCTTGTAAACCCATTTGGAACCAACAACATTTCTATCAACAGGTCGAGGAACAATATCTCATGTATGACATTCATGAAGTGCTGCCATTTCTTCGTTCATAGCTTCAACCCAAGCTCGAGAATGGGCTGCCTGATGGAAAGTAGACGGCTCTTTCTCTTTGGCCACATTGGTTAGAAACAACTGAAAGTCAAGAGAAAAATTGTTGTAACTAACCCAACGATGGATAGGATGCCTTTCACGTGTGGATCGTCGAAGAGGGGGAGCCTCGTGAGATGGAGTTGAAGGGGCTCCTCGACGGGCATAAACCAAACCTGAAAACCGTGAAGGTGCATCCTGGATGATGGAGTTGTCTGCTTCAAACTGAATTGGTTCATCAACAACAGGATCTCTGATAGAGTCATATAGCAAAGTATCACAAAGCCATGGATCATAAGTAGTTTGCTCATATACCTGAGAAGTATCACAAGTGCTGAAATGGTCATCATCAAAAACAACATTTCTAGACACCTTAATCTTACCCAAAATAGGATCATAACATCTATATCCTTTATACCCATCGGCATATCCCAGAAATCTGCACTGAACTGCTCTGTCCTGAAACTTGTTACGTAAAGAATGATCCACATGGACATAACAAATGCATCCGAAAGCATGCAAATCATCATAAGAAGGGTGAGAACCGTGAAGCAAATAATAAGGAGACTGATCTCCTAATAATTCCATAGGCAACCTGTTAATGATATGCACTGCAGTGTGAAAGGCCTCAGTCCAAAGAGAGAAAGAAATATCAATATTGTGCATCATACTTAACGCAGTTTCAACAATATGCCGATGCTTACGTTCTGCTACTCCATTCTGTTGTGGAGTGTAAGGACAAGAGGAGTTACGTGTGATGCCATGGTCCTTTAAATATTCACTAAAATCATGAGATATGTATTCTCCACCACCATCACACTGGAAATAAGTGATATTTGAATTGAAAAGGTTCTGAACAAGAGCATGGAATTGTTTGAAAAGTTTGAACACTTCAGATTTAGATTTCATAAAGTAAATCCAAGTGTAACGAGTGAAAGAGTCAAGAAATAACACATAATAACGAGAGTCAGATAGAGATGAAACAGGAGCTGGGCCCCAAACATCAGAGTGAATAATTTCAAATGGCTTGGAAGCTCTTTTATTGATACTTTGAAAGGGAAGTACATGACTCTTGCAGACATTACAACTAGGACACTTATGATCTAATTTGACTTTGGGAATAAAACCCTGAGAAGACAATTTGTCAAGGAACCCTTGACTACAATGACCTAACCGACGATGCCAAGAAACTGGCTTATTACATTGCATAACAGAAGAAGACTGACTCAAATAAGCAGGAAAAGATGGAGACACGGTAGATGACGTCTTCAAAGTCCCGGGGGCTGCTTCGAAGACGTACATGTTTCCGCGTCGTTCACCCTTAGCGAGCATCTTCTTGGTTCGAAGGTCCTTAAGACAAACAGAAGACGGAGTAAATTTCATGGACGAATTTGTTTCATCAACCAATTTAGAAACAGATAAAATGTTTTTCTCAATGGCAGGAGTGAGTAAGACATTTTTCAATGGTAGTGTAGATTGTGACAAAGAGAGAGATGCATTTCCAGTATGAGAAATAGGGTGGTGGGAACCATCTCCCGTGACAATAGTGCCAGTGCCAATATAAGGAACCATGTTGGAAAGTTTACCTGCATCAGAAGTAACATGTGCGGCTGCTCCAGAATCAATATACCAAACTCCATCATCATTCTGACGAAAATTCATGTTGTTAAATGCAGTCATCAGAATTTGTTGCACATCATGTGGCAACCCTGCACTCTGTCCCTGATCAGTACCCTGATGTGCTCGAAAATTTCCCTGCGGCTGCCCCTGAAACTGTCTAACATTCATCTGTCCAGCTCTTGGTCCTGGCCTCCCTGCCTTGTTGCGATTCTGTGGGTTGTGCCAACAATCTGCTTTCACATGGCCACGCTTGTTGCAATGGAAGCAAGTAGGGACACGGGTACCTCTAGTGGCAGGTGGAGCAGTAGGAGTAGGAAGGAGTCCTCCACGGCCCATATGAGCAGCAGGTGGACGAAATGAGGTAGACCCAGATGTAAACATGACAGGATGAGGATCATCAATAAGATGATCTTGAGTCAAACTAACTTCATACTGTAGGAGTTTGGCCTGTAAATCCTCAAAGCATGGAAGTGTAGAGGCAACCTGTAATGCAGTGCAAAACATACGATATTGGGGCCCAAGGCTTCCCAATACCTGCTGAACAACATCTCTGTCAGAAACAGGATATCCAATAGCGGCCAACTGATCAATAATAATTTTGATACCCCCTAGAAATTCAGTAATGGTCTTAGTTCCCTTTTGCATAGATTGGAACTGCCATTTCAGTTGAAGTGCACGTGATTCAGAAACCTGTGAATAAGAGTGAGCAAGATGTCTCCATAGTTCTGCAGCAGTAAAATGGTCAGAGATAGTTTGTAATATACGATCAGATAACGTGGCGGTCAAATAGGCAACCACAGATTGGTCCTTCTGAAACCAAACATCATACGCAGGATTTGGAATAGCAATGCAACTCACCTTCCCATCATTACCAGTTACCTCTTGCGTAATAGTCATAGGTGGGGCGGGTGATCCCCCATCCAGATGCCCGGAAAGACCATAACTTCGGATAAACGGCAGAATTTGGCGTTTCCAAAGTAAGTAGTTATCATGAGTTAATTTGTGAGAAACAAGTTGAGAAAGAAATCCGGGGCTGATTTTAGAATCCATAAGGAAGAAGATCAAAGATGAATCAAACAGCACGACAGAAATTCGTAGGTTGTACGGACAGAACCGTACGGACAGAAATTTTTGAGTTTTGGAAATCACGATTTTTTAGTTAATCGTGCAGAATGTACGATTTATCAACTATATTGCAAGAAATAGATAAGAAATCACAAGAAGTTTGAGAAAAGAGGCACTTTTGAGAAATGAGGGTTCCCAAATTTGGGGAAAACAGAAATTAGGGTTGATAAAATTGGGGATAACAGAATATGTAAGAAGGAAAAGATGCACGATATAAGGAAATGAAGAAACGATGTCGAAATATAGTGATTCAACGGAGAAACAACAGAGAAAAGATGAAAAAAAAAACACTTTCCTTGAGAACGCCCAAAAACGCACGTCAAGGTCCTTAGGGGCCTTCCAGATGATCGTGATTACCACGCCCTTGGCTCTGATACCATGTGAGAAATCAGATGTGGGAGTTACCTTACTATCGTAGCAAGAGATAGAGAGAGAGGTAAGAGGGAAGAGAGAAAAAAATGTTGGGCGGCAATAATGTCTTCTCCCCTTTCCATTGATATTTATATGTTGTACGAGTGGTACAATACAGTACAATAGTACAATACAGTATGCTGTACAATACAGTACAATACAGTACAATAGTACAATACAGTACAGTATGCTGTACAATACAGTACAATACAGTACAGTAGTACAATACAGTACAATATGCTGTACAAGTGGTACAATACAGTACAGAAATATATTCATTTACATATACATATTTAACACTGACAACTGGCAACACGACAGTCGTCGCATCATGCATTTTTATGTACCCTCTGTTTTACGAAACTGGAGAGAGACAGGGGTTGAATCCCAACTGAGTCTTCCTCTAATTTTGTTGAGTAGTGCCTCTCTGCTTTTCTCTTCACCACCATCGTCCCTTGGTTCATCTGCCTTATTCCAAGAGCGAGAGTAGCGAGGTGGTTACAGATTGCCAGAATCCGTCCCGGTGAGGGGTGTCTCGGGGCAGCCCAACGTGGCGGTTACAGAAGTCTTCTTCTTTCTGTCACTGACTTTTTTTTTCTCTGACATGCTCTCATGGATCGATCATCGATGGGGGTCTGACAAGAGAGTCAATCCTTTGCCTCTCTCCTTTCTGAGAAGCGGCCTCACATCAGAGGCTTCGATCGCATGGTCGCGCTCTTAGGGTTCTGCCCAAATTGCATGACTTAGGGGCTTCAACTCGAAGGAGGCCTCGAAGGAGTGTACCTAGTCATGTCTTCTTTCGACAAAACTGAACCCTCAGAAAGAACAGAGGGTCATCGTGCCCTCTGCTGTAGCCCCTCGTCGTGCCCTCAATGATCTCTCCGCCCGAGGTTCTGTCGAAATCAATCAGTGCACCTGTGACTCATGTGAGCACCACCATAGATGTCAGGGTAGGGGCAATTACTCTTCAAGTGCACACCGGTAACTTAACTTTGATACCACTGATGAATTTTGGATCGGAGTGCACATGGGAAGACTCGAGGAGAAGATGATTGAGGATTGATTAACGACCTGCATCAGAGAGGATCCTTGAACCTCTTCGGTTGTTCTCTGTAAAGGCAGGAGCTGAAGAATTTAACCTTTCTTGAGTAGCCATTATCCAACCTAACTGTCTTGTTGGATTCTCAAATATACTGAGAATCCAATGTGTAATAAGCCTCATTATTATCCTGGTGGTGCATATCTCAATAGCCCATTAAATGGGTCATTGGATTCGATGTGAGACATATTTGGCCACACTTAATCCATACCAAGATCCAACACCCTTGTGGTTCATTTCCTCTTTTCCTTTGTTTCTTCGTCAAGTGAAGAGATGATTTGGATCTCTCCCTATTCGATTTTTTTTGTTTTGGTCTTTTGCAGGAAACCGAAGCACCGGTAAGGGCGGGGAGGATGTTGAGGTGGTGGGAGAAGACCCTTCAGCCCAACATGGAACATATAACATCTGCTAAACACCTCGTTGATTCACTCTTGAGTGCCGAAGATAAGCTTGTTGCGGTGGATGCAGGGCTCTACATCCTAAGGTCTCTCTCTCACTCTGAGTTTTGTGTATTTTTATGAACAGTTCAGGAAAGGGTGAGATGAGGATCTGAATTTTTTTTTGGCTTTTGTTTTGTGGGGTTTAGATTTGTCAGTTCTTAGGGATGCACCCGGATGTAATCATCCTTCAAGTGAACTTTGAAGAGCACAAGGGCGTGTGTTATGGCTTGAACGTGCGTGTCCTTCCATTCTTTAGCTTCTACAGGGGAGCACAAGGCAAATCGCAGTACACAAGTAACATGAAGTTTGCTTTCATGAGCAAGGACAGTTGAATTCAGAAAATTTCTTGTGCTTCGATTCTTTGTAGGCTAGTAAAACACGTAAGCCTTCAACCTTGGTAGACTGTTTATGAACTTCCAGCATTGTTGATACCATTAATTTTTCTAGTGTGTTTTAGTTTTGATTCTCTGTTATTTTTCTCTTGCTATGGAACAAATCAGTTAACTGCAAGACTGATATATAGTTGTGAAAACTCAAGACATTAGACAAGGAGTTTTGAGTATGATCTCTTCACTTATTGTCAGGTGTTTCACTCTTCTTGCATAATCCTCAATTATCTGCAAGGACTCATTCTAGGAGTTTCACATCCTTCCCCAATGTGTCAAACATCTTCTGCAAGGACTCATGCAACTGGGCAGCTCAATTCCTTGAGCTCTTCTTCAGTCTATCCAATGCAAAACTCTTAAGAACTACATGGTTTTGCTCGGAGGTATCCAAATAACCAAGTACACGAGTTCCTCCATAGTTAACACTAGACATGTAGTTGCCAACAAGAATGTCCTCGAGGAGCGACATGTCAAAGAGGGCCTCAAAGGATTTACAGTCAGTAATGGCGTTGATGTAGATAAATGGGTAGGAGGGAGGGATGTTGGTTCTGAAGATAGTGCTCTGGCACTTGGCCACTCTACTTCTGAAGGTGTCTTGGCCTTGAAACTGAAAATAATCAAGCCTATCAAACAGTCGGGAGCCTATCGAAGCTGATTGCTGTCATTTTTTTGATGAGCTCTAGCAAGGTCAGAAAGTGGAGCTGATTTCTAATTCTTCAAAGTCGTGTCGACTAATTGCATCTGCAAAAGATGGTGACCGATCTATTGCTTCAGCCTCATTTGTCTTCTGTTTGCACATTGAGCATGTGATCCATATAGATCCCTTGCTGGCCGTGGGGCGCATACTTTTTATGTTTCGATCATGTAATCATTTGTTTTGAAAGGATAAGCCATCGGATTGGCTACCCTTAATGGGTGATAGGATGTAACTGATTTTATTTAATAGAATTTGGGGGTAAAACCCCAGCGTCTTCCCTTAAAAAAATAAATCAAGCCTATCCTTTAACGAACCAAAAAGTGGCAACCCGTAGGTGGTGCCTGGGATGCTTTTCATTGGTAATGAACTGTTCATCGTCATCTTTTTTGTTCATTCTCTTCCTTTCTCTTGGTGCTGCAAGAACTGTCCAAAGTATGGAAAGGATGGATGATAGTGTAAAGATATCTTGTCCCTAAAATTCTGCTGGATCCCAATTTTAAACATTTGTAGGTGTATGAGAAAAGCTAAACGAAGCCTACCACTGTTAAACTATAGTATCATTGTACTTAGAACATTGGAAGATGCATTTGCTTGAATAGTACCAAATCTACATAATCAGATTTTTTGCCATGTTAAATTAGAGTCCTCCCTGCTTGCCCATTCAAGAGGATGGGCTCTTAACTATTTTCAAGTGACAGATTACTTCTTGATAGCGTATATAGCAACAGAGCCAACAAATCCACAAGACATTTAACTGGTGGCAGTGGAAAGACTATAAAAACATGAAATTTTGATTTCAAATATAGCAACAGAGCCATCATTTTATCATGCCTTCTGTTGACATATAAATAGTTCTAAAGCTCAAGATATACATTTTAATTTTAAATATAGCAAATGAAGAAAAAAATGGACAAAAGATCAAATGAAGGTGTCAACATTTAAATCGCTTTTCCCCATCTCTTTAAATCATTTTTCTGCAACCACCACTAATGGTTTTGATCAAGAATGTAATTTCTAGGAGTCTTGGAAGCTCTTGCTAACAGTGTATTAAATATTCCAGTTGCATGATCCATTAAACAATCAAATCGCTCTCCATAATTCTGTTTACGAAATAATCCTGGTATTTGCAAGAAAGCAACTCAGTTTCAACTGACGTCTATATCTCATCTTCAACAGCAAACCAAAGGGAACATAATAAACAAAAAATGTAAATGAATTGCTGGCAGAACTAAAGAATTGAAAAACAATAACAGCATAAATGGACACATCTTCATCTGATCAAGCGCTAGATTTGTGCCAAGAAGCACATAACGTTTCTCTGGGTGATCTTTTGTCCATTTTTCAGCCCAGCCAAGATATACAATCCAAGCTTCTTTTTGCTAGGAGTTTCAGAAACTGATAGAAGAGATAAATCATGCATGCCTAACTTGTTCAACGTAAGTGCTATAATGGAGCTTCATAAGATTGCAGAGGTGTTATAACACTAGGTAACTAAAAGGTTAGAGGTGAAAGCAAAACAATTAGTGATATTCAACGGTCTTCCAAGACTATAAGGTCAAACATGATGTCTATGACATCCATCAAAATGTCAAAGAAAGCTAGCACTTCCTGGTGCCATTACCAGGCTTCTTTCACTCACAGGCACACATATACACACCAGCTGCTCATGCATATATATGCATATACATGTAACTTCAATATCTTGACAATATTAAGCAATTACTTTTGAGGTCTAAAAATGATATATTCCATCAGTAGGAAAAAAAATGTCGAATCCAGATTATGAAACAGTAAAAGCACATAAAGTCCAAAATTAATGAAACAATTTGAAGGAGCAAGGACTAGAATAACATTCCAAGAGAAAAGGCAAACCAGATGACAGTACAATGGTTCACACAATACTGCTGGTGGCTTGAGAAAATCAAACAGTAAAAGCAGCGTTAACAGCACATTTACATCAAGAACAAATAAACATCCACCTTTCACTCTTAATATGTAGAAAATATGTAAACTTGTCCATAATACTGCTCTGGGAGTAAAGAAAGCTCTAGAAGGGAATAAGAAAATTAAAAGAAATTGCGTGACAAGGTACTGGAAAGTCGAAACTTGCAAAATTCAAGAAAAAACATCTTAAGCAAGATACCCCTAATTTTCACCACATTGGACTTTACAACACATTGTGATTGGTTTCTGAGGGACTCCTATCAGAACCATTGAGAGTGGCCATTTCTCCCCAGACCTAGATTAGTTCTTTCTCTTATTTTAGGGCAGTAGCAGGAAGCAATCAAGTACCAGCAAAACTCAACCTTTCGGGAGTCTGAAGCTGGTTGGAGAAGGAGAAGGGAAGATGGGAAGAAGAAGATGAAGTGGGTGAAAGAAAAAGAGACCCTATTCGAGGTAGGGCGTCTCTATGATTTCATTCATACGAAGACTCGTTGACAAAAAGAAACAGGGCTATCACAGCGCATTCTTCAATACCCTAATTGCATTTCCCAAATAGAAGCAATTACAATAGTATTCTCATTGTATGGAGGAAGATTTCAACAACCATTTATATCTATGTGAATCACAAAATCCCTCTGAAACATAATGTGAAAAAACAAACCTTATTTTCTGGTATCTGCTATCTGAGAGAGAGAAGGATGAATCCATACCTGCGAGCCCTCCAAATCTGCTAGACATCAATGACGATGATCCCCGAAAATGGGTCTGGATTGTTGCTTGTGTGTCACGACCCAGGGAGAGTTGCATGCTGTGAGCGAGAGGAGAAACGATTTAGAACTTCACAACAATAGGAAAAATCCGGCAGGGAAGGTGGCCAACAGAGAGAGAGAGAGAGAGATACTTCAATTCTGCAGCAATGGCGACGATCGGCTGCGGTAGTTTTCTCTCTTCGAAACCCTAATAGCGAAGGGGAAGACGAAGAGAGAGAGAAAGGGAGGGAGGGAACCCCAAAAGACGACGCCTCTTTTGGGGGTTCGTGAATTTTTTTCTTCTTCTTTTTTTTTTAACTTTTGAAAATTGTTAAACGGAGTTACGCCGTTAACAGCAAAAATCGTAAAAGACGTGGCAGCCATCGTAATGGCGTAACTCAACGGTCAGATCGTCAAATGACCCTAAGGTCATTCGACGAATGACCTGATCTGAGTCCCCTTTGGGTGGGAGTGTAACAATCGCCTCCTAAGGCTTCTTATTGCACGTGGGACTCCCTGTGGACATTTTTCTAGTCACCTTAAATGATAACAATATTATATGATTTTAATTTGCTCAACTCTTCCCCAAGATCAGGTATTTGCTATTGCAAGAATTGGGGCTTAAATAGTTATATATGGGCTACCAATTCACAAGTCTGCAATCTCTTGCGACCATCCAAATATCATAAGCCTTGCCTGTTCGTAGCCATTAAATAGCAGCAAACCCTAGGATGCCTTCAAATGAACCATCCATTTAAAAATACTCAAGGCTTGGAAACTTGTAATTACTTGGCAACCCAATCTCGATGAACACTTTAAAAAAATGTCACCCGCCCTAAGCCACGTTGGAAAAACTTGACTAGTGTACCATGTTATAATATTAAAACCAGGTTGGTCAAGCAGAAAGCATACTGTCATATTCTGTTTACAATTTTTAGTAATAGAACGAATCAGGAAGTTCAATTTTAGAACCTATCCCCATGACTTCACAGTTCACATAAATTGATTGCCAAATTTCAGAAGTCATATGGATTTCATCAACCTATTTTTTCGCATTTTCATCCCTTGCTGGCAGGGTTTTGACATGCACAATGTACTGTTTATTTTTCAAGGTTTAAAAGTAAAACTGGAGACAGTTTCTCACTGACAAACATTCCAGGCAGACCAGTTGGTATAATTATTTTCACATGCTAAAATCAAGCATAGAACTGAACGGAATCTGGCGCAGGCAATGGCTATCCACAGCAAAAAAAAGAAGAAGAATGGCCTGGACAGGACACCATAATCACACACACATGAGAGAGAGAGAGATGTAACAAATAAAGGCGCATTTTATTACTAGGAAACAGACAACTCACCCACACGTTTCAGATACAATCAACATCCATCCATCTTCCATGAACAAATTGCATGACAAATCACGTGATCTCACTCCTGCCTGATGAAAGGTGAAGAGCTGAAATCAGTACTGTAAAATGACTCGTCCCCAGCAACAAAATAATTATCATCCTTCTCCTCATCCCACTTCACCACCTCCCTTATATACTTGAATGCCTCATCAACAGTCACTCTTTCTCGAGCCTTTGCTTGCCAAACAAACAGTTTCCTATTGCTTAGCGACGCATACAAGTCCTTGAACTTCATTGCCACGTAGTAGTAAGCCTGGTGTGCTAAAGACTGATTGTTGTGGTGAAGCCTCACAGGGCTGAAATCCTGGAACCACTCGCACGCACTAAGCGGGACTCTGTTTATTTTCTCTTGAAAGAGATCATACTTATTCAGAATCAGAAGGAACGGAGTGTCTCGGAAACACGGATGCTTGACCACTGTCTCAAACAGTTCCTTGCTCTGCATCATCTTGTTCCGAAGGGTGTTGGTACTTGCATCTGCCCATAACTGGTCGTAGTCACTCAGAGCAACACAGAAGATTATGATGCGGACGTCCTCAAACATTTCCACCCACTTGCAACCTTCATTTATCCCTCTTGTGCTTACTCTGATGAGTTGGTATCTGAAAAGATTGAACAAAATATGCAAGGATTTATACTGAATCCTAGGAAATGCTTGAAGATGACAATTATATTTTTCAAGATAAACTTCTCTCTCTCTCTCTCTCTCTCTATATATATATATATATATATATATATATATATATATGAGAGAGAGTGAGAGCCAAAATGCTACAACCAAGATAAAAAATGTAGAGGACAATGGTGAAGTCACCTTATAGAGGGCTGCGACGGGCACTCAGAGTTTTCGTTGTAAGGTTCAGACATGGGACTTCGGTCATCTAAAGAGAATTCAATGAAGGCCAAGCCGTTTCCTTGAGTAACTCCTTCAGCATACAAGATGTCCCTCTCAGAAGGTTCATACTCATTGCTTGACACCTCAATAGCCTGCAAAATGTTAATAGCACAGTGAATACAACAAAATTCAACTAAAATAACAACTTATGAAATCCTCCATTCAACAAAAGAGAAACACCTAAGAAAAGATGCAAGTTTTCAATGTATAGGACCGTGGTTCCTCAGCCTAAAAGTTGGTAGGTTAATTTTATCTGTGAATATATTGGAGTTGAAGCTCCCAACTTGACTTGAAATTAGGGGTGAGCAACCGGCTGGTCCAGCCCGCTAATGGACCGGGCTGACTGGGCCAGGCCCAGTCAAGCCCAGACTGTCAATTGATGGTCTGGTCGTAGGCCTGGTTCAAGCTGGTCAGTTGGAAAATGCTCGGCCCACGGGCCCGCCCAAAATATATATAATTTGGGCTGGCCCAAGGCCCAGCCTGCTTCGGGTCGGGCCGTGGGCCTATCGGGCTGTTGCCCATTCCTACTTGAAACGGTTTGATTTTTTGAAGAACATAATGAGCTAAAAAACACAAAAATTATGCATATTACATAATCTGTTTGGAGAAGAACAAAACCTTAGGATATTAAAAAGCATGCAACTTGGAAGAAGAATAAATTTTCTTGGAAATAGGTGCTAATGAAGCTTCTGATGAAGTTCACAAAGGATTTATCGTTCATATGCACATAAGAATCCAAGAAAGGCCAGATTAGCGAGAAGATGCACCACCACAGTCTAAACAAGAGAGCTGCGTGGATGGGCTGCACCTCATCATCAAAATAAAACCATCATGCAAGTTATAAAGGATAGCACCCAAAAAGGGAGGCGGATAGAACAAAATCTCCACATTCCCACAAAACGACAAAAAGCCGTCTCTGCCTCCATCGCTGAGCAACAATAATCCAAGACTAACATAGTGAGCCACAAAGTTCCCTAAACATGGTGACAAATTTGATAATACTCTCTTATCAGGTCAGCTCCATTAACTTTAAGATGAACCTATTTGGCCCAATCTCTGTGACTGAGCATAGTCGACAACTTTCAGTCTCTGAGTTCAGCCAAGGCAACTGCAGGACCGACAGGATTGATTGTTGGCAAGCATAATATACATTGAGAATGAACAAGGTTTGGGGCTTGAATACAGTGTACACAGGTATACCCAAAAGAAAATGAATGAAAAACAAAGTACCACAAGTTGAATAAGGTGTTGAAAGGATACCCGGTCCAAGAAATAGTCAGCAACATATGGAAGGAAATGAAGCTCATTTCTTCTCTTGTATGTTGCCTGGATAGCTGGGTCTTTCCATACCTCATCCACTAGCGGAGCATATTCACGTGTTGCAGCTGGGAAAAATGCATCCAAATCTCCCATGGCAATTATCTCCAAGAGCCAGTCAGAAAAATGCTTCAACCTTGGACTGATGGAATAGATGCATTCACGCGGGCCTTCATTATTGCTCTCTCCTGGTATGATGTCAATTTAAACTGAGCCAGTTGCCTACTATTGACATAATAAGGGAAAAAAGTATAATATTATATAGTCATGATCATGCATCCACAACAAATGAAACAGATACAAAAGTATAATATTATACAATCATGATGATGCATCCATGACAAATACATACACACACTACATTTACATATTTACATGAAATCAATGATTTCTGATGGACAGAAAAAAGGTGTCCAGAAGTCACTGGAAACTTCTAATTATAAACCTCCTTACCTATATTAGCAAATAAGATTTTTTTCCAGTACAACACTTGCACCATAAGGGTACTAGTCTAGAAAGGAAACGGCTGCAGATGCATAAGGACATTGAGAAGAACCAAAAGGCCAGAAAGTGATACCCATCCTTCAAAGACAGATGGGATAGATTTTTCACGTTCCATTAGCTTATTAACATGCAGATTCATACATCATAACACAAACCAAATACTTTTGTGACTGCTAGTTTCACGAAAGTGCATAACTGAAACTGGGCATGTAAGATGATAACACTTGGAGTTTTGGACCACAGAGAATTTCCATAAGAGTTCACACAATCTTTAATTTCACTACAGGCTAAAGTTAAATTATTAGTTACCATTTAGTAGGTCCACATTTCACAAAGGCAACACCAAAAAGGCATGGAAAACCATGCGAGGGTACTTCCAGAAGCAGCTTAGCTATGTATTGCATAGAAGTTTTAAAGCTGAAAAAGGCAATGAACATTACAGAACTGATTAACTTAGACAAAAATATAACTAACTAGATCGTTGCAGACAATTACCTTGTGCATTGTTTTGCTCATGAGGATCAAGAGATTTCAACTCGAGTAAGGCCGCTTCCTCAAAGCGTTCTCGCCCTTCAAGCAAAAAGCTCAGATATCTGTACAAGTTGCTTTGAATCATAAACTTAATGTTTTGCAGCTCCTCCACGGTGAACTTATTCCCATACAAAAATTTGGCCTATTCAATGGTACCAAAAGTACACAGAAAAAAAGCTATGAATATTAAGAAACTACCAATATAATCAGAGGAAAGTATGACACACAAAACAAAATAGAATAATAAATGAACATAAAGAAAAAATACAAAACAAACAAGAACATATATACAAAATGTATTTTATGGGAAAAAGATAACACTATATTGACCAACATAGAATAAACACGACAGAGTTTTTAACCAAATACTACAAACGACCTACAATTGTCTCCCAAAAAAAAATCATAAAATTATAACACAAAAAAATTAACAGGAAGACTAACTTTCCTGTGGCCAACGAAGCATATAACAATGAAAAGATGAAAGAGAGAAGATACTGCTAAATTATGTAATCTAATCATGCAATGTAATATATATATTTTATATATATAAGGTAATACATATACATATATTAATATATATGTATATGTATCTACTTATTATATATATATAAAATATATATTTCTAACTGTTTAGCCATAGGGGTAGTTTAGTCTTTTTACAACATATTCTTTTTAGAATATGTTTTTGTAATTTCTCCTCTTATTCTTTTTCTTTTTTCTTTTTGTTATTTTTTGTAAAAGGTGGAAAGCACCTTGGAGGGGCCCACCATCTAGTCGTTGGGCCCCTTCCAACGGTCACATTTGTGACTGTTGGAAGGGGCTCCAACGGCTAGAGGTGGAGCCTCTCCAAGGACTCCACTTCCTCTATTTAAAGGGGCTCTCCCCTTGTGTATTTTTCATGCTTTTGGGATTATAGCCCAAGCACCTTTTCAATCTTATGACTCTTGGGTATGCTTTTGCGTATTTGTGAGTTTGTGTTGTGCTTTTTGTGCACAAGTGTTTCAAGTGTTCTTGTTTTGCGTATGTGTACGCATTTGTTTCCAAGAATATTGTAATATTGTTATTAGTATCTTGTTGAAGATACTTTTACATGGTATCAAAGCTTGGTTGAAGAAGGAGGTTTGTGCTTTTATTTATTTTTCGAGTGCCTCAAAAAACATGCCTTCAAACTATTGGCATTTGAAGTGGATAACCTTCTTCGGGCAATATTTTGAGTCTCTTTTGTTAAGGAAGGCGTGAAAGTTTCTTGAGGTACGTATTATTTTTCAACTTCTATCCTCTCTAATAGGCGAAAAAGACTCCCATTTCTCTCTTGGCTTCAAATTGAATGGCTCAAACTATCATGTTTGGGCCGGGAACATGGAAGCTCAAATAAAAGGAAAGGGTCTTTGGGGATACGTTCTTGGTTCTATACAGGAACCCGAACCAAGGATTACTTTGGTAGACAAAGGCAAAATCAAAATTCTCGAAGGAGAAGAGAGGAACAAAGCTCTTGAGGAATACTCCAAGAAACATGAAGAATGGAAAATGAAAAATTTCAAGATTCTTTCTTGGATGTTTTCATCAGTTGAAACCAAGATAAATGCCAACATTATTAAATTCAAGAAAGCATCGGAAGCTTGGCATTATCTAGAAAAAATGTACACATCAAGAGACTTGTCACACAAGTATTATCTCCAAAAAGGGCTTTGACCCTTCAACAAAATGAGATGTCCATAAGGGAATACTTTGCGGAATTGTCGTCCATATGGGAGGAACTCGCAATGCTTGAGCCTAAGTGGAGTGGAGAAGCTATTGAGCTTAGATACAAACAATTGGAAGATGACTATTTTTTAAAAAAAATTGAATGGCCTTAGACCCGAGTTCGAGCAAATTCGGTCCTCTCTCCTTTCCTCCTTCGTTTCCCCCTCTCTTGAAGATGTCATTACAAAGTTAAGTGGGGAGGAAACTCGTATGAACTTTAGCAAAAACAATTCAAGTGTTCTTGCTACTTCAAGTAATGAAGAAAATGAAGGCGCTAATGTCGTATAAAGACCGGGGAGCAAATTGAAAACTTATAAGCCTCCTCATTTCAAGAATCAAAATTCAATTAGTCAAGGTGTAAAGAAGGACTATAGCAAGCTTACATGTTATTTTTATAAAGAACCGGGGCACATTAAACCTATATGCCCCAAAATGGAAGAAAATACTTGCTATGGCCATGACATCTCAACAAGAGGAACGACCATCATCGTCAAATGGGTCTCTTTCTCTTTATCAAATTGTAGAAGCTTTGCAACCTCTTCTCAAGGGAGGAACTTCCGGAGCTACTATGTCTACCTCTTCACCCTCCGGTAAGATATCTTGGCTTTTAGATTTCGGCGCATCTTTTCATATGACTCCAAGTGTTTGCTCCATTTCCGAATTTTCTAAAAATCCTCTTCCATCTTTTGTCTCAACGACGGATGGAACACCTCTTGAAATTAAATGAATAAGAAATTTTGAAAAACAAACATTTTTTATCCCTAAAATTCGTCTTATACCAAAATTAAATTTAAATTTACTTTCGGTCGCTCAACTCTCGGATCATGGTTGGTAAAATTCACTTCTAATAAATGTTGGATTCAGGATCGCCAGTCTGGGAGATTGACTGGGGAAGGCTCTAGGAGAGGCGAACTCTACTACGTTGACTTGCTTAAAGTTCCCAAGAATCAATTTTGTAATGTTGTTTAAAACAAAGATATTCATGTATGGCATAAAAGACTGGGACATCGCAACATTGTTAAAATCTCTTATTTTCCTTTTATTAAACATCTTTGTAATGGAGCTTTTGTTTGTAATGATTGTATTCTTGGGAAAATGAAAAGTCTACCTTTTTCTCAAAGATCCATGTTTTCAACAAAGCCCTTTGAAATTGTTCATTCCGATGTATGGGGACCCGCTCCTGTGATATCTAAAGGAGGATTCTCATATTATGTTATTTCCGTGGATGATTACACTAGGTTTTGTTGGATATACTTTCTTAAACATAAACATGAAGTTTTTTCAATGTTTAAAACGTTTTATATGATGATTTTAAATCAATTTAATATAAGTTTAAAAATTCTTAGGTATGACTCTGGTGGTAAATACCTTTTAAATGAATTCAAGAGTTACCTTGAAAGTTATGGTATTATCCATCAGAAATCTTGCCCGAAAACCCCATAACAAAATGGGTTAGTCGAACGAAAGCATAAGCATGTTATTGAAACAACTAGGACATTGCTCATTTCGCAAAACATTCCAAAGAAACTATGGGTTGAAGCCGCCCTTACCTCGGTATATCTCATAAACAGACTTCCATCGAAAAATTTCTCCTTTTGAAAAGTTGTATGAAAAAGAACCTGATTACAACAAGTTAAGAGTGTTTGGATGTAAGTGCTTTGTCCTTACAGATAAAAATGATAAGCTTTCCCCAAAGGCCATTCCGTGTGCCTTTTCTTGGTTATTCTGAAACCCATAAGGGTTTTCGATGTTATGACATTAAAAATAACAAACTTTATGTTTCCAGAAATGTGAGTTTTTTGGAAAATCTTAGTGGTTTTGAAAGTCCAGAATTATATAATGAAAATGTTGATTATTCCTTTTTGTTTGAACTATTATCCAAAGATGATGATTCTAGTGATGATGAGTCAAATCAGAAAGACTCAAGTGATATTGATATTGAGGAAATCATTTCTCCGCTTTACTCCTCTCACCAATCTATTGATGAAGGGCCATCTAGAGATCCCATCATCTATACTCATAGAGATAGGAGCACTTTTAGAAGTGCTCTTGAAAGATATGATGATAGTCAGACTATTCCTCAAGGTGAAGAAAATCTTCGTAGAACCGAAAGACACAGAAAAGCTCCATCTAGGGTTCATATCATATGATTCTTTTTCACCTAGATACAGAGCATGTCTTAGTGCCATTCACTCCTACGTAGAACCTAAAAACTTTGCGGAAGCTAGTAAAAGTCCTGAATGGATAGTTGTGATGGAAAGTGAACTCGGAGCTCTAAAAAAAGCTAAGACATGGGAATTTCAAGTTCTACCTAAGGGTAAGAAAACAATAGGGTGTATATGAGTTTTTAAAGTTAAAACTAAGAGCGATGGATCTCTTGAGAGATATAAGGCTCGATTGGTTGCCAAGGGTTATAGTCAAGAGTATGGGATTGACTATGAAGAAACTTTTGCGCCTGTGGCCCGAATGGCCACTGTTCGATGTCTCATCATTGTTGCATCAATTAACAACTGAAACATCTATCAAATGGATGTTAAAAATGTCTTCCTGAATGGTGATTTGAATGAAGAAGTTTATATGGATGCTCCACCTGAAATGGAGACCCCCAAAAGAAAAGTGTTTCGTCTTAGGAAAGCGCTCTATGGCCTAAAACAAGCCCCTAAGGCTTGGTATGATAGGTTTAACTCATTAATGTTGAAAAATAGTTTTTCTTCTTTCTTTATTGACACTGCTTTGTTTGTTAGAAAATCCAATGCAGGGATTGTGGTTTTGTTGTTGTATGTGGATGATATGCTCATCACCGGAAGTGATTCTAATGGGGTTAAGGGTATAAAATCAATTTTAAAAGATAATTTTGAAATGTTTGACTTGGGTTTTCTAACTTATTTTTTGGGAATTGAAATAGCATACTCTCATAGAAGGTATTTTTTATCTCAAACTAAGCTTGCTTCTGGGATCATTGACAGGTCAGGTATTACAGACGAAAAGGTTTGTGAAACTCCTGCCATAATGAGAACTAAAATGAAGATTGATGATGGTGTTCCTCTTTCGGATCCTACTCCTTACAGACAACTTGTAGGATCATTGATGTATATGAGTATTACCAGACCAGATATCTCTCATGTAGTGCATACTGCAAGTCAGTTTCAGCATGCACCAACATCCGTCCATATGAGTGCTATCTTATAAGTCGTAAGATACATTAAGGGTACTCTAAACAAGGGAGTTTCTATCCTCTTCGTCTGATTTAAAGTTAATTGTTTATACTGACTCTGATTAGGGAGGTGACCCAAATAACCGTCACTCCATCACTGGTTTTTGTGTTTTCTTAGGAGATTCGCTAATTTCATGGAGATGCAAGAAACAACAAAAAGTGTCCCTATCATCAACTGAAGTCGAATATTGTGTCATGACAACTACTACCATGAAAATTGTATGGATTCATCAGTTGCTGGAAGATATGGGGATCACAATAGAAGGACCTACCAAGCTATGTTGTGACAACAAAAGTGCAATTTATATTGTTAAGAATCACACTTTTCATGAGCGGACCAAACACATAGAGATGGATTGTCACTATGTTCATGAGGCGTACCTCAAAGGAGTCATTGACCTTCCATATGTCACGTCAGAATATCAGTTGGCGGATTTCTTCACCAAAGCTTTGTGTGCTCCGCGCTTCAACTTCTTTCTTAGCAAACTCTCAGTCATACTGCCCTAAGTTTGAGGGGGAGAGTGTTAAATTATGTAATCTAATCATGCAATGTAATATATATATTATATATATAAGGTAATACATACACATATATTAATATATATGTATATGTATCTACTTATTATATATATAAAATATATATTTCTAACTGTTTAGCCGTAAGGGTAGTTTAGTCTTTTTACAACATATTCTTTTTAGAATATGTTTTTGTAATTTCTCCTCTTATTTTTTTTCTTTTTTCTTTTTGTTATTTTTTGTAAAAGGTGGAAAGCACCTTGGAGGGGCCACCATCTAGTCGTTGGGCCCCTTCCAACGGTCACATCTGTCATCCTATAAAACTTTTCCTTCAACCACAATGGCATTCTACGATCGCACAACACTTCAGTTGCACTTTTCCATTTCATCCACCCAACCTTTATCCTATGATTTACATATGATTTTAAAGATTCAAATAAATGTCCAAATAACAAAAATGGATCCGAGACAAATACCCTTACCCAATTAGGCGCGCTCCTCACAGATGCCACTGAACTTGGGCTGCCTAGGACACTTGCTTTAAGAAAACTGAGAAACATGCTGTCAAGATCAAAGGGCGAGAACGGACTATCACCTGGAAGAGTCACCCTCATCAACATAGAGGCCTCTTCAGCCTCCCAATTCACTACTTATAATTGGATATTTCTCATTGACTTGAGAAGTTCATTATCGCTAATAGATCATCTGCAAATGCTGGATGGGGAATGCCCACAAGGCTATCTAGCATTATTAGCAGATGTCGATCACCTATTGATGATTGTCACTTATTTCTGTTTCAAATTTTCTCTTTATTGGCTAAAAAAACCCTTAATTAACAGTCTTTACTGGAGTTTTCAGGAAAAAGGTACTGACGTAAGAAAAGAGTTCAAAACATATGAAATGTTACCCATTATAGCCTTTACCATGACTGATACTTTCAACAGCTAGCACATTGGCAGAATCTACACTATCATGATCCAAAAGGGTCACCACTATCCAGTTACTCCATCCTGTTCTATTAAATAGATAGGTGCACAAAGTTTAACAGAGTATGGGTTCTTTAACTAGAAAATATTGGACCAGACTGAAGTATGCATTTTTACCAATTATCCTTTGAATCCATGATTTTTACTCATAAAAGAACATGCTCGTCAAGTGTAAGCACATTGAGTAGCCATCTAAGGTTTGCACTGTTGATGAAAGAATGCTTATATGGACGACGCAAAAAATAAAGAAAGTGGTTAACAAACAGAACCTAAATTTCAGCAAGCCCATAAATCATACATATGCACATGTGCAAGCGCACCAAAAGATGTGAATATGCATGCATGAATATGCACACGTGCTTGTATGGATAACTGTACACCAAAAATATACGCTCAGTGCTTAAGCCCAAAGGAAAACCAGTGGAAGAAATTTCCTGTTCGAATTAGTCAAAACTACAAGGAATGAAAAAGTCCAAAATATCAAAAGACAGATATCATACCTGCTTGAAAATGGTACTGGTTCCTGAGCCAGGAAGTCCAAGGAGTAGAAGCTTGTGAATCCTTTTATGTTCTAGATACTCTGGCACAGATCTGATGGAGTAATTGGTAGCATCACTATGTGGTCCATGAGAATTCCCATGAAGTACGGGCAGAGAGAACAGAGAACATATCAACCGTGTGAACGCCTGCCTAGCAAAGATCAGAAGGAAAATTGTTCACAAGTATATTTCCTGTGTTCTACTACAGTAAGAGAAGTTTAGAACATTGATTTAATGTACTTCCATCATCAAGTGATACCTTCTCCCATATTTTCCCTTTAATGTTATTCTGACCTTCTTCCTCATAGCTCCCATCAGAATAGACCCAGAAATGAGTTTCAGGAGGGCATTGTACCTTTGCCAACTGCAACATCACATAAGCCAGTCAAGAAAGCTAGCCAAAGAATGAAAAGTGATCGTTTAACATGTTAAACTACCACAAGATCGACCTAGCCATCTCACAAGACTATGTCAATTGAGTTAAACTGTACAGAATCAACACCAAATTGACCAAATTATCTCACACATTGAATAAAATCATGGTTTCATGGAAAAGTTCCAATGAATACATCCATATGAGCATGAGACAATGTTTCCTTCAAACAGTACCCCGGTAACCATCATTACTGGACTAAAACTATCCAGTCTCCGAGTTACAAGTAGACATAATTCTCAATATCAAAAGGTCATGAATAATTTTTTCAGAGTAAAAATTAAATCGATCACCAAGGAAAACCTCAAGAACAGTCACATGTATTACAAAATAAAAAAAAATCTTATATAACCTACAGTAAGAAATCTGGCCAAGGGAAAGAATTGATCAGATATTGCCTGTATTTTCAGGAATTCGGAATTTATTACAAGTGATGGGGATTAAAGACACGTACTCCCATGCCAAATGCTTCAAAACTAGAAAGGGGCAACGGGAGCATCAATGAGGCTTTTAAGTTAATGCCACTGTGAAAACCATCAAACTCCTACAGTTGTATCATAAGCATTTGGATAGATGCAGATTACCTTTAGCACCCGTAATTCAATCTTTGTTATTTCCCGACCATTGATGAAAACCTTTGTGTTGCCATTGCTTGCATCGGGACTTAGCTTCCCTCCTAAATTCAAGTTTGAACTAATAACCCTGTCTGGTTTCTCTCTTTCCTTTCATAAAAAAGAAGGTAACAGAAATGAGTTTTTATAATAATTCGCTTCCAATCCAACACCCATCTCAGTCCCTATGGCATGAATATTTGCAATACAAAATCATCACATATGCACACACACACACACACACACACACACACACACACACACACACACACACACACACACGGTTGGAATGTGGAGACCGCACCTTTCCCCATAGTCCTGATTCCTTGTCATACCAGTATCGTCCAGGCTTCAACTTCTGTGGAGGACATGGACATCCTAGCAATTCAGCCATTTCTTCTTGTCTCAGTGACCGTCCGTTCACAATTAGTTGCTCTGGCCGAAGCTGATTTGCAGAGCATTCCCTCTCTGCCTTCATAATTTGCCTCACTTCCAATGGACTAAGCAGACGAGATAGCATTCTTGAGCATTTTCCTAGAGTCAATCGCTTGGACTCATTGATGGATTCACTTATGCACGTAACACACTTGCGGCCTTCGGGCATTGAACCCATTGCCCTAAGCACACAGTTACTGCAGTATCTAGCATCACAAACAAGGCAAGACTCCCTATCCGATAGCCTGCTACCTCTACCACACCTACTACAGATCCCCCGTTTCCTTTCCTTCTCTGAAGATATTCCTCTACGTGCATTTGGAAATTGCAGTTTCTCAGCTGATCGGGCAGAACCTGCTTCTTTCCTTCCAGACCCATCAACAGTATTGAAAGTTACAACAGCAGTCCTCTTCCCTTCATTCATAGTTGGCCTGTGCGGACTTCTGGGAGGGCTATGAACCGAACGTGGAGAAGCTGAAAGTGAACATGCTGAAGACTCGGGTCTATGCAAAGCTGATGCAGCTGATTCCGAGCTATGTGACAGCCTAGGGCTTGAATATGCAGCTGAGTGGGGCAAAACCAACTGATTGGTGCCAGAGGAATCTCTTGACTTATCAGGATCATCCTCATCGAGGTCAGGATCATGGCTTCTAGCTGGTTCTGGAGTATTAAGTCGAGAGTTTGCAAGAACTGTTTTCCGTAAGGAGATGGGTTCTACCACAGGAGGACTGGAATAGGTCACTGAACTCCCTGCAATGGGTAAAGAATTGGCTATGACCGCTGTCGGTATGGCAGAATCTACAGGTTCAACTCTAGGAACTTCATAAGGTATGGGTGGTCCACTGTACTCAACGGCAATTGAGTAATCAAGATTGCCCGACTCTGGGAGAGAAGCCCCTGGAGGAAGCATTCTTCTCAGTAAGTCCTGCCAACCCTTTTCGTCGACTGCTTCTGCCATTTTTTGCCAGCAAACACTCACTTCAATCTTACAATCAAATCCGGCTTTCCAAATCCAACTCAGTGGGGAGCTGATCCTTCACAACATGATGCTTTAGGTGACCTGAAAAACCAACCAACCAACCAAAAGGTACCCAAATTCTTCAAACCTCCATAGGCTATAACAGAAAATCACCGACGAAAAAGCCACATGAGCTTAATCCTCAATTCCAAAAGCATAATGAAAATCAAGAAACAAGTGACAAACTGACTTATCTCAATCATTTTGAGAGTAGAACCTAAATAAAATCCACACAACCTAAAAACCTCACAAGAAACTCGTTACATAACAACCAACGGCTTTCTATTTTACAAAATCAACAGGATAACCTAATGAAAATACACATTAGTGTCTCGCCACTAAGCACCAGCCAAGTTCAACATCACTCAGTTAAGATTTGGAAAGGATTCATCCCACAAACTTTGACCAGCAAACAATCCAAAACGTGCCCCTTTTTTCACTTTTCCTTTTAGTGGGCACACATACAACTGAACCCAAGATCCTTGGCTAAGAAGAAGAAGAATTCCTCCATACCAAGTATTCTATGAAGTCCATATTCAGGTGAAGAAGGTCAATAGTCTCAACCAGCAAAAAACTGGCCACTGACCAAAAATTCTCTAGATTTACAAAACAGATTTAGTAAAAGGAAGAACTTCATCATTGAAAGGTAGGACCGAAGGAGCGTGAAATGGAGATTACAACAATCCCTCAAACCCGTATTTAGCTATTCAAAATGACATCTTCCCAAATATGGAACTACCGTTACAATAAAGAAAAAAAGAGAAACCCAACTTTTCTAAGACCATTTCGGGCTAAAACCACATCCAATTTCAAAGGAACCGAGTGAAAACGGTCGCCAAAATCCGATAATCTAGAAAATCGCATCACACCACGCTATAACAGATGGAAGAACTCCACGAATCTCACAACTTACACTAAAGAAGAGCCAAAAAATCACAACAAAAAAATATGAGCTCGAAATTCAGCAATTTCCAGAAAATTTGGCAGCCATTCACAAAAAAAAAACACTTAAAAAAAATGGCAGAAACACAACGAAAAGAAAGAGAAAACGCAACAAATCTGTAATCAATAGAAGAGATGAGCGGAGCTCAAGACTTGATCCACAAAGACCACCTTTAACGCCGCTTTTAGTGTTGAGAAGATTAAGAAAAATGCAGATTTGGGTGACAGAAAAGCAAGGTATCATTCATTCATTTCCTCTGAGAGCAGAAGAAGAGAGTGTTTAGGGAGGGAACGAGGGGGAGAGGTGAAAGTAAACACCTGAGGAGAGCGAGCAAACCTTGTTTGAATTTGCTTCTCCTCATTTTTTAAAACGTGCCCTGAGAGAGAGAGAGAGAGAGAGCAATTTTCTCAGCAACAACCCCCAAGAGACGGAGGAAAGGTGGGCTGTGAAAAAAGTCGAGTGGTTTTAAAAAGGAGAAAAGTAAACAACTTACAACTTATGACCCAGAGAGTGAGAGAAGTGATATTTCAACTGTGTCAGGAGAGAGAGAGAGAGAGAGAGAGAGAGAGAGAGGGGGTTTGAGTGCCAACTCTAACAGAGAGAGAAGAGATTCTTTCAACTATTTGTCAGAAGAGAGAGAGTTTTTATTGGTATGGTTAGACTAATCCAGAGGGAGGAACCCCTCCCTATGAATCAGTTACCATCACATTGTTCAATCTTCACAGTGAGAGAGAGACCGTTTTCACATTAACAAATAGCAAGGGCTCTAGTGATACGAGGTTGAAGAGAGAGATTGAGGGTTTTTCACATTAACAAGACCGTTGATGCTGAGAAAGAGAGGGGGCGAAAAAGTAAACTTACTCGTCAACTGTAGAGAGATACGCACGAGTAACGCCATCCACGTTCGGACACGCACGGCCTCTTCCCTTATTCCAAAAAAAACCCGCACCTTCTTTAAAATCACATGACACCCCAACTCCACGACGACACCATCGTTTCCTTTCCCCCACTTTCTCTATCTCGACTCAGTGTGGGCTCACCTCCACTTGACCCCCACCTAGTACCTTCCCTACTTCCCTCGTAGGATGGCCGGTGCACACACAAAAAAAAAATGGAGCCCTGCCCTGCCTCGCCTCGCTAGGTTTGGACAGGGGATGAAGGACATGAAATGAGAATGGAGGCGGGGATAAAGATTAAAATTAAAACTCGTGTGGATAGACTTACGCTTTTTCCCACCCCGTCTCGTCCTTGATTTTTGTTAGTAAAATAACTAAAATACCTTTAAGGATGTGATCGAAGAAAAAAAAGCCCGGCTCTACCTTACACGGTTTGAACCGAAGATGGAAGACATGGAACTAAAATGAAGGTTAAAATCAAAACTCGTGCGAGGATGAAGGCAAAGATGGTGTGCAAAATTTTGATAAGGTGCAAGAGTGGAGACCTTGTCCTCCGCATCTGCCCCCGTCTACTCTCATCCTTATTTCCTCACCACCACCACCACCACCACCACCCTCTCTCTCTCTCTCTCTTTGACGAAAATGCTCCTATCAATCTCAATACTCTCTCTCTCTCTCTCATTTTGCCTCCCTCAATTCAAGACCTCGTGTCTGGTTGGCAAAACATCGGCAGTAAAAAACTCACGATAATTTTGATTTTTTTGAGCAAAATCTCAACAATAAAAAATAAATTAACAATATAAAAAGTAATTTTTATAAGAAAATATAAATAAAAATATTTAAAAATAAAAACCACACAATTTTTTCATGATAAATAACCGATGAAAACATAAATATCACAGTTAAATCATGATGTTTTTATGTTTTTTAAGGAAAAACTTTTCATAAATCTCCCGTGATTTGTCACTATGGCCTAGCCATCGAGAGTTTGATAATACTCAGGTGCATGTCCCTTGCTATAAGGTGAAAGTTATTGAAAAACTCTCGCTGGTGGGCATAAAATGATTTCAAGTAGAGTTTGAGAATTTTTTTTTGTGTGTGATGACCAGAAACCCTCACCGGTCCCTTACTCTCAACCCGTAACAAGATGTCCAAATCAAAGGGTCATTTTTTACTTGTTGTCTAAAAAAAAATTAATTGATTTGCTTGAAAAGTCAATGCTATTGTGACTTTTCACAAGACCCATTTCCAAGTGTATGGTTGGGGAGTTTGGCTCTTCAATGAAAAGGTGACCAAGACATTGGGGAAGCTTTTACCATGTTCAAAACTTTAAAACCGGTGGGGCCCCATTTGAAACAAAAGGGTCCTGATTGCAGTAAATGTACTTATTCCTCTTAGTAGGTCAATTCAATATATATAACATACTAGGTCCCATTTTTCTTTTTCTCCATAGTTTTGGAGTGTTTTATGATAGATCTAAACCGTTAGATGTGTTTAGCATGCTCGATTTAGTGGGAATAGTCTCTTGGATCATAATTTTTGACGAAAAAAACATGTTTTTATGAGTCATACCTTCGTAGCCATTGATTTTGAATCACCAAAAAAAAAATGTATACATATCAGATTCTAGTGATCCAAAAGCCATTTCCCACTAAACAAAACCTATAGATTACATGTATGGTGTTAGATGTGAGAGAAAATACCAAAACAAAAAAAAATTGAGGGAGCAAAACCAGAAGGTGGGCAAGAGTACATTCTCTCTCTCTCTCTCTCTCTCTCTATATATATATATATATATATATATATATATATATATATATTTATTTCCAAATCCAACCATGTGGATGTGCTTAGCATAATGAATTTGCTAGGAATCAACCATTGGATATGTATTTTTGATAAAAAAAATGTGATTTTTAAATGTTTGAATATTTATGAAGATTACGAGCCATTGATTTTAAAACCTTTAAAAAATCTTGTTTATGCATCAAAAAACAGATGATTCAAGAGCAGGTTCTTATAAAACCAAGCTTGTAGATCACATTAGTATGGTTAGATTCATGAGAAAAGAACAAAAAAAAACTATAAAAATCGTGGTTCACACATTAGTTATCATATTTTTCACTTTTCATATATTAGTGAGTAATGTACTCCTGCCCAAGGGTACTACCCAAGGGTAACCAACATCCAATTATGATATGTTCTCTTATAGGTTTTGGTACCACCAAAAAATTTTGAGAACTTGATGGCTTTTTTGAAGTTGGCCCTAGTAGGCACATTATTAATTGTACCATTGTCCATGAACCCTTTGTGTTTGTGTTGTATTTTGCCAAAATTTTGGGAATTTGTTGGCTTTTCAAGGTTGGTACTATCAAGACAAGTCATCAATGGTGCCCTTCTGTGTTTGTATGGGCCAGTTTGGGCACTCACAATTATTAAGACCGTACAAAAATTTTCATGGCTTTATGCTTACCTCCAAACGCACTTTGGGATCAATTCAGTGCTCCGGATGCGTGGGCCAAATTGGTTTTTGCACGGGATCTGGGCCCCATTGTACATGGAGGTCCATTGGTTCCCACTTCCCAATGATGACAAATTCAAATACCAGTTTCTCATGAACAAAGTATTGTTTTGTGCCATATTGTTGCAAAACCTATGGGTTTATGGTCATAGTCCAGCCCTTTCTTCCGTCATTAATTATGCATGCAGTTATGATTACATGAGCATGTATCGGGTAGGTCACTAATATAAGGACCATAGACCCTAAGGTTAGGGATGGCAGTGGACCGGGGGAAAGCGGGGGCCCGCCCTGCCTCACCCCGTTTGGACTGGGGATGGAGGCGGGGATGAAGGTTAAAATCCATCCCCGTCCGGGGGTGGAGGCGGGGATGGACATGCACTTTTCCCTGCCCCGCCCCATCCCCGCCACGATCCCCGCCTCATCCCCACCCCAACCCCACCCCGACCACTTTTCCCCGCAATATCCCCACCCCGCCTCATCCCCGTTTGAACCGGGGATGGAGGACATGAAACCGGGATGAAGGCGGGGGTGGAGGATAAAATCCATCCCCGCCGGGGAGGCGGGGCGAGGGTGGAGGATAAAATCTTGAGGCGGGGCAGGGGTGGAGACCTTGTCCCCCGCCCTGCCCCACTGCCATCCCTACCTAAGGTTCTTGATTACCCCCACAGGTTTTGTGGGTGAATGGGAGTATGGGAACATTCGGCATTTCCACATTCTGGACAATATCCATCAACATTGAGGTGGGCACCTTTTGTGTTTGTTGGGTCAACTTTCACAATCACCATCATCCTGTGTGAGTCAACCTAATGCACAGGCTCACATGGCACAAAATTTGTGCATTAGACCACCCTCCATCAGGCCTTGGGCCGGCCCCACAGCTGATAGGCCTGTCCCCAAGATTGAGTGCTCAATGTACAAATATTTGTGCAATCATATTGCACCTAATCTTTTCTTCTTTGCCCTTGAAAAAGGGCTGCACATAAACGTTGAATACCAAAACCACCCCCACCACGTAAGCACCAACTTAACAATAATATATATATATATAGAGAGAGAGAGAGAGAGATTTCTTTGGTTTGAGAATGTGTTTAAATGATCTGTTCTTTCAAGTTAGGCAGAACCTTACTATTTCTTTAAATTAATCCAAAAAAATATACTAAAACAACTGCAGGTTACCATAAATGGGCATCATAACTTAGGGGCATTATATATAGAGACGCCATGTTTTTATTTTTTTTCTTACATCTAACACCATAGATGTGATCTACATATTTTGTTTAGTGGAAACGGGTTTTTGATTCATAGGAATCCTTTTTCTGGTGATCCAAAAATCAATGGCCATGAAAGCATCAATTTTTTCTTACTCATGAAAACTTGTTTTTAAATTGAAAAATCATGATCCAAGAGTTGATTCTTATTAAACTGAGCATTCTGAACACATCCATAAGGTTACATTGTGTCAAAACAACTGGCATCATGAAATTCAAATTAGATTGTAATTACATTCAATTGTACCAAATATAAACCCTATATATATATATATATATATATATATATAGAGAGAGAGAGAGAGAGAGAGAGACCTGCGCCATGGAAAAAAGTGTGGATGCAACCAGTGTGATTGGATTGGCAGATATCCAACAAAGCTAAAAAAAATTGCCAAAAGAGCTTTTACCAGCAGTCAAGACCATTTTAGATCATCACATCGGTGGGATAAGTTCTATAAAAAAAACAAAAATATTTGCCAAGTTGTTTGTACATACAAACCATTGTAGCAAACTTTAAAAACACACACAAATTCATGGTGTCAAATTTTCTACAAGGCCTTTAGCTGCGGTCGCGACTGATTTGGCAAAAACAGTGCGCCCTGTTGATGGTGATTAGCGGATTTAGTAGAGGCATTTGAGAAACCGCCTCAATAGCATAGCATTTTCACTATGGAAATCGGTTCTTGGAACTTATCCCAGACACACTCTGAAGTCTCAGTACCTGATTCAACTAGTGATCACTAGTCACTACATCCTTGCAGTGTTGATCAGGTACTAGGATCTGATGACCGGTATATAGTGTTGGACTACTAAACAGTAGAAGGCAAAAAACGCGGCAAATTAGGTCCAGATAATCATGATAATCTGCATGAATTAATCTGGGTAATTGGATCAGGACATGTCAGCATCGATCCAAGTTCAAATCCAGATCCAAACTAGATTCAAAGAAGTAGAGTTAGATCTAGATCCAAAACTTGTGTTATGCTGATTGCAAACAAACTGTATGTGTTCCAAAACTGATCCAGATCCACAAATATTTGACCTGAACTGACCCGAATTTATTGTGATATTTTTGGGATTTAATGTTTTTGAGTATTTAACGTGCTAAAATCGAAAATACAGCGATATGTGTGTGTGGTCCAATTATGGGAGGACTGAGTCCATAAAAGCAAGCCCAGATAGTTGATCAACAACTAATTTAAATAGCAGCCTGGTGGGTGATTACTTTCACTATTTTAAAGCAAGGGCTTGGTACTTCCTCAATTTTAAAATTCAAGGTATTTAATGGCGCTGAATGCAAGTTTCAGTGCAAATCAATGCTTTGTTTCAATGGTACATCAGAGTATGGTGTTGGACCTTTTATTTTGATTAATGAAGAAATGGGCCATATGGGTGAGACAGACCTGGTACTGCATTTCTGAAAATGATTTTTAGAAAAAAATACATCATGATAAAATTTATATTTTCTTTCCAAACAGTACATCATGTTCAAAAAATGTTGGGCGGCCAAGAGAAATCATATTCAAAAAATGAGTGTAGCTGAGATGCGTATGGTATGCTTAGATGGATGTGTGGAAATACAATAAAAGATAAGATTCGGAACGAGGAGATACGTAAGAAGGTAGGCGTTGCACCCATTGAAAATAAGATAAGAGAGAATCGTTTACGGTGGTTTGGACATATTCGGCGAAGGCCTAATGATGCACCAATTAGAAGGATGGAGAAATGGGAAAAATATATTAGTTAAAAATGATCGGGGTAGGCCTAGGAAGACTTGGATGGAGATGATAGGAAAAGATATGAATGCTTTGAACCTCACCATGAACATGGCATTGGATAGAAATGATTGGAGGAGAAGAATTCATGTGGAAGACCCAGAAGAATGATTTTCTTTTTGGTTCATATCGCGACCCCAATTGTTTTGGGACGAAGGCGTAGTTGTTGTAGTAGTTGTTGTTGTTGTTGTTGTTGTTCCAAAGAATACATCATGCTACAACTTCTATTTAGCTTTACTGCAAATGCCGTAGATGACACTAATTTTTAGTAGTGCTAATTAAAAATATATATTTTGCTCTTTTGTTTGGTTGAAATCGTGGTGGCTGATTTTTTCAGGTGACAACTTACATAGCACCTCATTTTTTCAGGTGACAACTTAGACTAGTGGTTTGACCAAGGTTCTTAATTTTTTTTTTTCAGGTGACAAAAGATTAAACAGTCAAGAAAAAAATCAATTGGCCAAATTTGTCAAATGGGATATGTTTATCATATTTTTTGAGTCTCTGCCAAAACATGAAATGGCGTCAAAAGTGAGTACCATATACGTCTTTATCAATTAGCTTTCTTGTTCTTTTTCTTTTTTAAGAAAAAGTTGATACTTTTGTTGCAGTTTTTGAAATTTATGATGTTAATCAATAAATCTTGGTTGGTTCACTGTGGTAAAATTGAGTGTGAAAATGTTGAAATTGTAGAGATTCAATTCTCAATGGTGAAACTGACACGATACGCCACTTTCTTTTAAGGTAATTTTCATTCTCCACAATGGTGCAAGAAGTTCTATGTCAAAGAAATACTAGATGAACCATGAATTGGACAGAAAATTAGGATGCACAAATACTATCTCTGTATTGCATTGCATTTCATTGCAGATAAGTAAGAGATAATGTTTTCAGCAACCCAATGCAAAAAATAAAATTGAAAATTATTAACAAATCAAAGAATTAGGGAGAAAACAAGTAACAAAATTCTCATGATTTGTTTATTCAGGTGACTTTTCACAATATAATAGGGGCAAAACCTGTCAACAATCATCACCATTCAAAGCACACTCCTTGAGAGCAACGGGATGTGAATGGCATCAATGGTGAACCCATTTGTTAAAAAGGATAATTGGACCAACCCAACCCAACCCAATCTAAAGCCAAAGGCTTAGGCATAGGTAAAGGCAAATGCAATTGACAAGCCCAAAGAGAGCCTAGACTAAGTCAAACCCAACTTAAATATAAACCCACTGGAATTCCCTGACTCCTAGATATGGGACTCAACTTTTAGCTTGCCAAATAATTTGATATAAGTCCCCAAAACTAATTTAACAATATTTTGAAAGCATATTTGTGAAATAAGGCTTACATAGGACAAAAAAGTCAACATATAGAAACATGCAAAAGTCAAAGCAAAAGATGGAGCTACAATAACTTTTAGATATTTACAAACAACCTCAAATCAAATTTCAAAACAACCAACAAAATTTTAAATATTATTTTGAAACTAATTTTTATAATATTTTTTCCTAGCTTCAAAATAATTGAAATATAAAATTTAAAGTTCATCCAAAGATAATATGAATAATTGAAAATACCTTACAGGTTTAAACATTCATTTAGTGTAAATACATCAAAGTTCATCAAGATGATAGAGTGAATTTAAATTATGAGCTCAAGACTTTTAATTTCAAATCGTGTATGTTTGTTAAACTCAGATTATACCGTTGTACTTATCCCCATGTAGTAGATGCTCTAGGAATTGTCTAAGTCATATAGGAAGGGATCCACTTTTACATTCAAAAGAACCTTATAATTAAAGTTCTTTAATCTTATAGGCCTGTAAACTTATTAAGAGATCAAATTTTATCCTGCTAATACTAATCATTACAGTCATATAACAATTCTCCATAAAATTCTCTTTAATTTTTCATATATTAAGTGTAGTTAATTTTTTAACACCCAATAACTTTTTGGTCTATTGAAACCTATGCTTTTGGATCTCCAAAAACTTAAGATAGGTTTTTTTCATTATTGATGATTTACGGCATTATAGACTTTAGTCCTATCTATGCAAAAGTTTATCCATATGGATTTCACCAAATTTTTTATTTGACTTTCTTTTTTATTTGATACATCATATCATCCAAATCTAAATTGCTCATTTGGATAATATACGTCATAATTTTATGCTAGTATGATATCTCAACTAAGTCATGTCTTCTACACGACTTCATTCATGATTTTGATCTTATCTCAATAAGATCCAGAACACCTATCTGAATTTTGATATTAAATTCAATATCATGTCTTCAAAACCCATCATAAAGTTTTAGATCATTTAAATCTAATTTTTACAACTGGATCCTTCTCTTGTAAGATCCTTACATTAACTTGATCCAATCCCGCTCAAAAGATCTAGTTTGGACCACTTAAGATCCAATCCAACTTTGGCTCAATGGCAAGGAGAGATCCATTTAAATGCAAGAACAAAGTTCTATAAATTGGCTAATCCATAGAGCAGACAAATAGTTAACATTATCTCAAGTAATTAAATTTATGAAAATGTTCATAAACAATGATAAATAAATTCTCAAGCTAGACTAATATCCAATTTAAATGCACTTTGCGATTTTGACAACCAATAATATTTTTATTTATTTATTTATTCCATGCTATTATTTCAAATATATATTTTAATTAGCCATCCTTATGTATGTCTCTCCACTCCTTCTATCCATAAGTGGTTAAACCACATAGATGGACTTAATATTAATTCATCTTAATATGCCATTAAAACTATAAAAATAGTGTTCTTGTCTTTAGAGAGGAAACATGCTGAACAAGACCCTTAGTATTTTGCTTCCCGCATATTCATGGCATTGACAAAGTCCTAATATAGCTCATTCACAAAAAATTCAACAAGTTATTTTTTTTATTTTTACTCGGATAAACCATCCCGGGCGCAGAGACCTAGCCGTGTTAGCTCAGCCTGCTGTACTTACGGTCTCTGTCCATGTCGGCATAAAACTCTGAGGGCTTAACCTGACCTCAACCTTAGGGAGTCGCCAAGCTTCGGCTTACGCACAGGGTGGTGCCCATAGGATTTGAACCTAGACTGCTCGTCAAACGGTCTAGACCCCAAATTCAATAAGATATTTAGTATCAAGAAAATATGTTTTCATAATAATACTGTGGATACAATATTAATCAGAAAATAATCTTCTATCAGCTCTCACCAACATTTACTAGAAATTAGGCCTGCCAATAAAACGTATAATAAAAATTAGAGTTTTTGTAAGCAGTTCCACTTAACTATTTGGATCCTAGTAGCGTAAAACTCAGTGGGCTTACCCTTGCCCCAGGTTGGTTCTTTTTTTTTTTTTGAATTTATAACCCAAAGAAACCGCACCCGGCATGAAGACCTGGTCGCGCTGGCGACGCATGCCATACCTACGGTCTCGTCATGCCAGTAGCATAAAACTGCGGCTAGAACTTCTGCCCCCAGGGCCTATGCTACGCATTGGCTTGCGCAGAGGGGCGACGCCCATGAGAATCGAACCTTGACTGCTCGTCTAGCTGCCAAAGCTCCACCCCACTATGCCAACCCCCTTGAGGCACCCAGGTTGGTTCTTGCTAATATAAATCATAGATATCGCTCCAAGTTATCGACCTTCTTACAAATCAAAACTAGCCTCATAAGTTGCTGCTCATGAAATGGATCAAACTGCATCTCATTTTTTTACTGGATTAATTTAGTGGTGCATTCGGATGATGGCTCCATCTAAATCTGAACCTGAAGTCATGCAAAATAAATTATCATACACAAAAATTAGATGGATCAATAAATCTCTATCCAGTTATGGAACCAAAAACAATCAAGTAATGAACCGACTCATGATCAAGAGACTCAAGACTAACTCAACGCCACATTATCAGATCATATCTGGATCCAGACTCCACTATCCAACCAAACAAATCCAAACTCATCATAGACAACTAGACAATCACCACCATTCAAGACATATACAAATGTCTCTTGAGGTCCTCAAACCTAACCTACCTACATATAAACCAACTTGAATTCCTCTCACTCTACTTTATGAGACTAAACTTTTTATCTTATTAAACAATTTGATATAAGTCTCAGAAAAAAATTTAACTATGTTTTTGAAATCATAAGTACCAAAGAGAGCTTACAACAAAGTCAACACATAGTACCATACAAAAGACAAAAACAGAAGATGCTACAAATACTTTTGGATATTTACAAACAAACTCAAATTAAATTTCAAAACAACCAACAAAATATTTTAAATATTATTTTAAAACTAAATTTTACAGCATTCATAAATGTGTGGTTAGAAAAACTGAAAAAACAAAAGATGGCATCAAATGTAATTTACAGCAATTTTGGAATGTTTTTTTTTTTGTTTAAGGCAAGCTTGGGTTAGTCATATCCCTACCAGTTACACAACATACCATTGTATTTTGAACTTGCAACGTTCCAACACATGGTGACCTACCAAACATGGGGAGCCCAGTTGGTAGCAATTTTGGAATGTTGATACAAAAAATTGTTTTTAGGATATGGCATGTCTTACACCAAGGTGGTATCCCATGTGGTAAGCTGGGTCCTGTGCCAAGCTGAAGACCCAGGTTCGAATCCCTCTGCCGCATGAGGCTTAAGAGATATCTGGTAGGGGTCAGCCTAACCCCAGCTTCCCTATCAAAAAATGAATGGTAATAGCTAAAATTTTGATCATTTTTTTGTAAATAGGTGATAAGTTGCACAACTTTTGTAGTTTATAGCGTTTTATTTATTTACAATGGAAACTTTTTAGATCCCCATTTTAATTCCTTGGATTTGGATTTCAAATCCTTCGTGATTTTAGATACCAGGATTTCATATTCTTGATGGGTCAGGTGAAACATATGTTCTGTCACAAAGACACGTTAGCTCCAGACTCGAGTCGGAATATGTGGAACTAAGCTGGGTTGTGGACCAGGTCCAATCTGACTCGGCTTAAGCAGAAACAGGCCTGACTCTAGGACTAAGTGGTCGAAACCAGAACCAAATTAACGGGGTCAATTTCCCCTTCTTTTTAAGGGGCTGTTTGAATTACTTATTGAAAAACCTGGTTTTCTGAAAACATTTTTTTATAAGGAAAATTTTCATTTAGTAGCCAACCTTTTACCCATAATTCTAAATACTGACCTTTTGCCCATAATTCTAAATATGGGCCACACGTTTCTAAAATTTTAAATATGTGCCAAAATTTTGCTCAAAACGGCTGCATTTAGTGTTGTCCTTTTAAGTCAAGCTAAAATCATAGGTAAAAGTACAACTGTAACCTTGATTATTAAGACTTCAAACTGTGTACTTTTAAATTTTCAAGAGAATACAATAAACCAAAAAGGACTCACGTTTTCTAATATGATGGATGTTGACCTGACATCCCAACTTGACTGTTTTCAGGAAAAGTTTGGCTTATATTTAGAACTTTAAAAACCTGAGGCTTATATTTGAAATTAAAGGCAAAATGTTGGCCCCTAAATGAAAATTTCTCTTTTAAAAAAATGTGGATTTCTAACTAGACTTTGCAAAACCAGGGGATTGACTATGAAGAAACCTTTGCCCTGTGGCAAAGATGAACATTGTCCGTGTGATTATGTCCATTGCATGTAATTTCAATTGGGGCATGTATCGGCTCGATGTCAAAAATGCATTCCTTCAAGAAAAATTAAAAAAAGAAGCCTATATGAAACTCCCCTCTGAGCATCCGGAGGATGAAAACTCAAAATGTGCTTGTTATCTTCATAGGGCTATCTATGGATTAAAACAATCTCCAAGGGCATGGCACCATCAGTTAAGTAGTGTTCTTCTGCAACATGGTTTTGCTAGAAGCAATGCTGACAATTCTCTTTTCATTCAAAAAAAAAGGCCATAATATTATTCTTGCTCTTGTATACGTTGATGACATCATTATAACAAGTTTCAACGAGGAGCTTATCAGAGAAGCAAGAACTTTCCTTCAGAGATCGTTCGACATCAAAGATCTAGGGAGACTAAGATACTTTTTGGGAATTGAACTCGCTCACTCAAAAAAGGGAATCATTCTATGTCAGCAAAAATACACTCTAGACCTTCTTCAAGAAACTGAAAAACTTGGAAGGAAGCCTGCTAACACTCCTGTTGAAGTTGATCTCAAGTTTGATGAAGCCTTAGAAGAAGAAATTGTTGATAAAGAAGGATACCAGAGGCTTGTAGGAAGGCTCATTTACTTGACCATCACAAGACTTGACATCACTTACGTTGTTAGTTTGGCAAGTCAATATATGCATGCGCCAAAGAAAACTCATTGGCAACTCACTGATCCAATTTTAAGATACCTAAAAAAGGCTCCAGGTATGTGTTTATTGTATAAAAGAAACAATCACACTGACATTGAAGGATTTACTGATGCACATTGGGCAGGAAGCTATGACAGAAGATCTACTTCAGGCTATTGCATATTTATTGGAGGAAATCTTGTATCTTGGAAAAGCAAAAAACAAGGAGTTGTAGCCCGCTCTAGTGCCGAATCCGAATATTGAGCTATGGCTACGACAACCAGTGAGCTTACGTGGATGAAGATATTATTAACTGAAATAGGAGTTACCTTCAAAACTTTTATTCCCTTACATTGTGACAATCAAGCAGCCATTCACATAGCTGCGAATCTTGTATTCCATGAAAGAACTAAGCATATTGAGATTGACTGTCACTATGTAAGAGAAAAAGTTCAAAAAGGTGAAATATCTACTTCGTATACAAAAAGTTGTGATCAGGTGGCAGATGGTCTTACCAAAGCATTAACTCAAAATCAACATGAGAGTCTTCTTGACAAGTGGAGCTGCATCAATATCTACACACAGGGGCGTAGCTAGGATTCATGTGAGGGGGGGGGCAAACAGGGTGCAGCAAAAAAAAAATTATTTGTGTGATAGTCGGGGGTTCGGGGGCAGCGCCCCCGAAAAAAAAAATTTGAGATAAAATAAAAATGGCTACAATTATTAATAAAAATCTATTTCATATGGACAAATCAAAGTATTTGCTGCAGTCAGGGCTGGGCTAAAAAATGGATAAAAATCTATTTCATATGGAATCAGGGCAGGGCTAGGACTGGGCTTTAAAAAAAAATAATTTAACTGTTTGGGGAGGCAGGACTGGGCCAGCCCAGTCCTGCCCCCCCCTAGCTACGCCCCTGTCTACACACCACTTGAGTGTAAAGATATCCGGAACGTGATATCTGGAGTATCCTTCCTTTCCTCCGTCTGTTACGAGATAGGCAATTTCTATCTCTATCTCTTCGTTTTTTCCTCTGGTTTCCAGGCTATGTTGCCCTCTTTTTGTTGTGGCCTCATCCCTATAAAACAAGGGTGCTGGCTCTGTGTAAATATATTGAAAAGAAGAATGAGAGCTTTGTTTCTTCTGTGGACGTAGGTCTGAATGACCGAACCACGTTACTTTGTCTCTTCCTGTTTCTGCTTGTTTTATTTTTACAACATAGATTTAGGAATTTGCAATGCTTGTGAAGTGTGGACCTTAACTTGAGAGCTGGTGGAGTAATTGTAGAAACATATTCCTATGTGGCGTTTGTTAAGTTCCCACCCAAGGGTAGCCATTTTTCCTTGCAAGGATGCCCAGGAGGGAAAGTGCTTTCCTGTGGAGGCAAAAATGCATATGGAAATCCATTCATTGGGTGGTGTGTGTGTGTGTGTGTGTGTGTGGTGGTGGTGTGTGTGTGTGTGGGTGTGGTGGGGGGGGGGGGGGGGGGGAGGGGGGGATTTACATAGTAATGGATTGATGCATCTCAAACCAAACCCATTTTCTAAACCTGATTAATTTTGAACTTACCCCAATTATTATCGGGTTAACCTTAATCACATCCAAACCAGACCAAAAAACTGGACCCAATCATAGACCTAGAACCCACTTGACCAACGGTGCAACCAAGTCTCGAAGTCAGATGACAAGCTGATCCCCGAAAAGGGCCAACCTGGGTGTCTAACTCAAAAAGGGAAGTTCTCAACGAAGAACATCAAACATGCAGGAGACGTGGTCATATATCCAGTCCTCGGCATAGTTAGAGATGCTTCACATCATCAGCATTTTTTAAATTTAAAAATTAAAATATATATAAAAGTATAGAACAATTATGGCAGGATACTTTGAAATTTATTGTGGCGTTATTTTTTAATTTATCTGTAACAAATCACAAATTTTAAAAATATCACTTATATTTGTAAATTGGTTAGAGACACTTGGGTCAACAGGTTCTTCGTGTTTAGCACAAAATAGATCATATATCCAAATAGCATTTGGGAAATGGAGAAAATTCTGTTTGTAGCAACTAAATTCCCACTAACTAAAATTATCTGTTTTCACATTACAACCTATCTTCTCCATTTAGACAAAAAGTTGAAAAAAAAGAGAGATAAAAAAGGAAAGATCCAGAGTCTCCACAGGAAAGGGGACGGAGAGTGGTACTGGTAAAAGGACTAGTAACAGCAGCAGTACAAAGAGAAGAGAAACTAACGATGGTATCACTAGCAGCAGCACAGATCTTACAAAATTAGAGAACAGAGTAGAAGAATGTAGAGTGGTCAACAACCAAACACACCAAGCTGTTCTAATAGGGGTCCTATTCCGCCAGGCTTGCCATACTCCGTGCCTGCTGCCTCTTCAGGCCTTCTTGGATGCGGCCCTTAATGGCCGTCTCCTGTAAGACAACATGCCATAACCTTTAAAGATGAAATGAAATAGGAAAAGGATCAAAACAGTAATTGATCTTCTTTTTCCGTACCATCATATGACACCTTTCCTCAAACTTCTCAAGAAAATCAGCAACCCAGCGATCAGCATTTTCTACCCATTCACTGTGGTGCATCCCAGCAGTCTTTGCAACAATGTGCAACTGCAGATTAAAGAAAAAGAAAATATTTTATTATAAAAAAAAATGATTTCCATAGGTTGCTCAAGATCATCCTCCGCACAAATCTAGAAGCTTTACAAGATATGATAGATCGAAACCAAACATCAGAATGTAACAATAATAAAGTTGCTCTATGGAAACCAAAGTGCAGACAGAGAGAGAAAGAGAGGGTTGTACAATTTAAAACAACAAACTAGATGGTACCCCCTAAATCTCAAAGAAAATTATATTAAAAAGCTCTCAATACTGAAAGGCAACCAACAATCTATTATTATATAGAAAGCACCATAGCTAACTGTCTCGGACAAGGCCTTACAAACCAGCAATCAATGAAATGAGGACCGTACTGCCAACCTGACACTGCCTCTCTCTCTCTCTCTCTCTCTCTCTCTCTCTCTCTCTCTTGTTTGGTGCAGAGCACCAGCACATTACTAGTTAGAATCAAAAGAAGGCAAACCATCAAAGGCCAGCTTCCCAATTCTAGTTCCAATAGGTACAGAGAAAACGAATATAACTTTTAAATAGTTTCAAAGCCAACAGCTTATACCTCATCAAAACATCCACATGTCAATAGATGAATAAGTAAACGAGTGTCATGCAGGACAGGTTCTTCAATTAAAAAGAGTAAAAAAAAAGTAATAAGTTGGGGGATGCATACCTTTTTCCCTACTTTTTCTTGCTGCTCTTTCACTTTTTGTCGCAGCATGGTTATTCCCATGTTCACTCTCAACTGTTTCTCCTGATGCACACAATATAAGCAGTGAACTGGCGTCAGGGTTATGACAAAATAGAGCAGGCAAGAGTTTTGAATAGGAAGGGATCACCCATATACAGTTAACAGAGTCAACAACAAAGTCTACGTCTGCCTCTCTGTAAACAAAGGCAGCCTCTTATATCGTTAGAAACTATGTAAATATGAAATTCACTTAGCATGCCTTCACGTAGCTGACACCAAGATCCTTTCTTGAATATCCACGTGCTAGATTACGCATTACATACTGATTGTAATCTTTTAGAATCCTCATTATGACATCTGATGTAGAGATTCCTTCTGTTCTTTTGGTTTCCTTGAATTTCCCAATAGCCTTAACCTACACCAAGGTGGAACTCACGTCACACGCTTTGAAAGAAGACATAAACAAAATAAACAAATAACTGGATTTATATAAACGCGTGTGGGGCAACTCACAAATTCATAGACATCCTTCCCAGCTCCACTTGCATCTGCATATCTGAATGTCAAGACAGAGAACAAAAATAAGGCCTTCTTTCCAATTAAAGAAAAAATGTATATATAAACAGACCTCTTTTCATAACAACCAATACTGTAGCATCTAAATGCCAAAAGAATGGCCAAGTATGATCATTCTTACGGGAGGGAGTCATGTGCCACATAATCTATCTTGTGCTTGTCAAGGAACTCCCGAGTAATAACCCAGGGAGCATCAGGAATAACTTCATCAACCCACCTAACAAAGCATCAAGCACATTAACAATTAAACAACTTGATAAAAGAAAGCTAGGAGAAAACCAAAAACGTGATCAAATGCCATTCCTACTAACTGCTACAACCAATGAAACCGGTGTTTAACTATCAGTAACCAACTCATCATCAATCTTGTCAATCTTCTTGAAGGAAAAGTTGAGCCTTGAAGTGTTTATCTAAGCATGAAGATGAAGCATCGCAAGACAACTGACAGAGTATGCCAAGAGGACCAAGACAATTCAGACAAGTAACCAACACTATAATGGTGATAGCACAAATTCTTATACATTATGACTCCATGAATGCAGAAACAAAAAAGCTGAGTGGTTGAAATGTAATTAATTTATAAGATAATTTGAATTTCTTAACATTCTTTCAAGTTACAAAATAACCATTTTGAAAGGCGCCACTGGTTACTGATAGACTTGAACGCACTTTCAACACTTCTCCAGACTCTACCAAATCTATTCATATTTCCAGTTCCAGAAAATAGAAAGTGTAATTCAGTCCCTAGTGAAAACTATTTATATAGTTTTAGAAACTTTCTTAGCCGGCTTTCATTTTGCTAAATACCTAGTTTAATGAAAGAAGTCCAGCCTGACTGGCAAATCAAAACCAAAAATACACTCCAACATATCTTTATTAGCATTTTTCCTTACCACAACAGTTAAGAGCACAAAGTCAGTCGTATCTCCAATGTCAATGGAGACTTGTTAATGAAGATAAAGATCTGACACAACCATTCTACATCATCATAAGCAAATTTCTAACATAATCATCTTTTGAAATAAGGGAAAAAAAGAATGGTGCCACAGTAACCTCTACTTTTGTAAATTTCAGCAGAGTTGAAGAATAAGACCTGCAGTGACGAAGTGATTCATAGCGCTCAGATTCTGTCATTACAGTTTTCCCCTTATACCTGTGTGTCACTTCATCATTACAACAACCAACAAGCAGGTATGTGTTTGGGAACCTAAAAAATATAAAATGTAAGTTAAATTACTTCACCACAGGTAAGAAACATAAGGAAGATGCTGAAAAAATGCAAACAGATACACAAGTAAAGAAGTAAAGAAAAAACCACATAAAGTGGAGAAAAAGATTGTTAACTGCCAGTATCATTACACCTAAAGTAGTGTAGACAAGCACCTATACACTGGTAGTTTCATTCCATTTAAAGTGAATTTGGCAGTTTTATTCCATTGTAAATCTTAAGAGTGTTAAATCTGAAAAAAAAGACATAACTACACCATACCTACTGGGCTGCAGGTTTCCCTGCATCTCGAAAAAAAATCAACTCATTGAGTTGATAATTAACAAGGCTACAAAGACCTCAACAACGACCAAAAAAAAGCAAAAACAAGATCAAAATGTGCATCACATAGACGAAGACAATTGGAAACAACAGTCCCATAGCCAGTGTTGTGAAAAACGTTGAGGAGTAGCGAGGCACTCCACCAAAAACTGAGGCGAGGCGTAAAGCGTAAGCCTCAAAAAAATTTTTTTTGAAAACTTTAAAAAAATAATAAAAAATATTTAAAAATACAAATAAATAAAGAAATTCTTTATTGATGAAGTAACAACCAATAAGAAATAGAAAATCTCAAATAAGTACTAAAAAATATGAGATTAACATATAAAAGTAACTAAAAAACTGATTACATAACTGAAAAACTAATTATATAATTGAAAAATATAATGTCTTATAAAGCAACAACCAATAAGTAATAGAAAATCTCAAATAAGTACTAAAAAATATGAGATTAACCTATAAAAGTTAAAATATATGAGATTAACATACAAAAAGTAAAGAAACTAATTAAAAACTAATTAAATATAACAGAATCTTCTTCTTCTTCCTAAAAAACATGAGATTAACATATAAAAGTAACTAAGAAACTGGTTACATAACTGGAAAACTAATTATATAATTGAAAAATATAATGTCCTATAAAGCAACAACCAATAAGCAATAGAAAATCTCAAATAAGTACTAAAAAATATGAGATTAACCTATAAAAGTTAAAAAATATGAGATTAACCTATAAAAGTTAAAAAATATGAGATTAACCTATAAAAGTTAAAATATATGAAATTAACATATAAAAAGTAAAGAAACTAATTAAAAACTAATTAAATATAACGGAATCTTCTTCTTCCTCTTTTTTTTCACGCCTCAAGGCGCGTTTTTAATAACACTGCCCATAGCATTAAGGTAGAAATATCTTTTATCTAGGTCAATCTCTAACAAAGCCATATAAGGCTACAGTTATAGCCAATTACGTATAACCAATTGTACTTAAAAAAAGGGTTCCAAACTAGTGTTCCTAGATTTTTTTACTTGGGCATCGTCCATAAGTTTGAGTATAACCATCTCCTTTAATTTTATCATCTCTATAATGTAGATCCAGTTTAGTAATACTCTTGACTCAAATGATCACAAAAATATACAGTTCGACTCATAGTCCCTGGGTTCATTAGTTGAGGTCACAGTTCGCCAAGACTCAAATACACTGATACATTCAGTTAGAATCATTTGAAGTAAAAAGCAATCACGTGTGTTCTGAATGCCATGTCATAGCCTGTAGTTTGCTGTCCAACAGCCAACATGCACTGTTACACTTCTCTACTACAATGGGTCATTTTCACATCAAGTTTAACAAAAATGGTGTAGATAAAAACATTAATCAATAGATATTAGAGGGTTTGGCCAGCAGACATGTGGCAGCTATGAAAGACACAAAAAGATAATATAATCAGAGATTCTAGATACATATATGATACAGCATATGCCCCTTAGCAGGAGAATCATGAGTAAAGTGTTTGGCATTAGCTCACACTTCTCAAAAAGCAGATGCACAGGTTAAAACATTCCTAATTTTCCAATACAGTTCTTTATAGAACTCAGAAAAAGAGTACTTCTAGTTAGCAACACTCAGATTATCTCCGGCATAAAATGTTGGTCAATGACATTGCCAACTTAGGGGAAAATTTTCCCAACACCATAAAATTTTATGAAGATAACCCATCATCAAGAGAAGAAAAAGAAAAAGAAATGTCACAATAATGGCCCCTATGATCTATCAAATACCAAAACATCAACACACTCAAACATAATGGAATACATATCAATTGATTAGGTTTCAAGAAATGCTAAAAGTTAAACATGGGATTTCATGCAAGAACTGGACCAGTAGAGTCACACTATCTTAGCCAAGGGGCATGAGGTTCAAATACCGGCAGAGACATCCCCAGCTTGCTGGCAAACAAGAAAAAAAAAACAAAAGAAGGAAATAAACTTGGCATAGATGCATATTTACATGTAAAAAGTAGCATATCCAAATGCCAACAATGTTCAATGATGAAAGACTATAAGTGATGGAATACTAAGAAAAAAAACTCAATTAATCAGGCCAGTCATCTCACACAAAGAGTAAAAAAAGTCAAACTTTCATCCTCTGGAGATCCATGACTTGATCTCGCACTTAAAAAGAGGGAAAAAATCACATCGGTGCTACTAAACACATAGTTCACCGGGCTTCCCTTGAAGATCTAACACTTCACACGATAAGCTAGACACCGAGACATAAAGGTTACCGGAAATTGTACACAGATGCAAAAATATTACTTTACAGAACAACTTTGTACGCCAACAATGAATCACAATTCATAATTTAGTTCTATTTTCCTTGTAAAACTTTGCAATAGATCGGATCAACCACGTTATCTCAATCACAAACGAGTTATGAACTACGGAAGAGGTGGTCATCTCACAAAAGGTAAATAACTTAAAAAAAAACTAAATTATGGATTTGATCAACAATAAACAATAATTTTAAATCATAAATTATTCGAGCAGTGATAAAACTCAATAAACAATCCAGCACACAATATACTTCCTGTGCAACAAATCAGCAATCCGAACTCTAATTCTAGAGGCCTCACACAAAGAACCCGTCCAAAATTCTTGTTCCAAACTTCCTCGAGTCACAATGAATCGACTATTCGAGGTCTCGATCTCATAGAATCCTGGACGAATTCACCAATTTCCTCCAGCTCGGACCACAAAAATCCGAATGCCGACACGAAAACAAGAAAACTATCTGATGCAGAATCAAGAAAGGACGGGATTGCTCACGATTTCTTTGCCTGCTCGAGCGATCGAGCGTGGCCGAAGTGGAAGAGATCATAAATTCCATCGGCATACACGCGGACGGGCCTTTCGGCCGATTCCGGGCATGAATTCTCCGTCGACGGGTGCGGTTTGAACCTCGCCGACGGCGTCACTGGCTCCTCGCCGGATTCCGGCGTCTGCAACTCCCTGCCGTTGGGTTGCCGCTTCTTCGGCAACCGAGTCATCTCCAGGACGGAAATTCTCCCCTTGATCCTCCTTCCCGATCGGATCCGGATCTGGGGTTTAGGGAAGGGAGACAGGAGAGGCTCTAGGTGGAAAAGCGGTTTTCCGGGAAGGAAGGCGGTTTTTGGAGGACAAGAAAACCGCTCCTACTCGGGAGAGAGGAGAAAAGAGTACGGGAAGGAAAACCACTCGCACGGAATTTAAAGCGTGGAGAGAGAGAGAGAGAGATTTTAATTAAATAATAAGCAAGAAATAAGAAGAAAGAATTTAGTTTTTGTATTTTTAATTGCTTAGAATTTTTTAATTAAATAATAAGCAAGAAATAAGAAGAAAGAATTTAGTTTTTGTATTTTTAATTGCTTAGAATTTTTTAATTAAATAATAAGCAAGAAATAAGAAGAAAGAATTTAGTTTTTGTATTTTTAATTGCTTCTTTTTTTCTGAAAATCGTCACCGTTCATCTTGTTAAGGACTTGTTACTAATGAGTTCAATCTATTGGTTTTCTTTTCAAATAAATTGTTTTCTTTGATTTTCTCTTTTTCTTTTGGGAAGAAAACACACATTGTGTTGATTTTTCATGTTGCTAATAACGACAAATGCATGAAGACTCCAGTCCTGAAAATTTTCCTTTACCAGTCGTTTGTCTCACCCCTCTCTTTCCATGTAAAAAACATCTTTCACATGAAAGTGGCACTTTTTCCCCTGAGTGAAAACAAACACCAAGTGGGAAAGAGCAAGTGGGCTCACCCATTTTTCCATCAAAATAAAAAGTTTATGTGAAAACCCGTGTCACGCCTCACTTCTTTGGAAAGCATTTTCCACCCAAGAGAGGACTTTAAGGGGATTTGGATTTTTGCTGATTTTCTTTTGTTGAGGGGGAAACAAATTCTCAAATGACCCCCTACTATCTTCCATAGGATTTTGTGACGTGTCTCAATCTTAGTGTGGCTGATCATCCCTTTGGAGATGACAGATCAGGGGCAATCACATTGCACACTTTAGCGTGCCACTACACCTGATCTGCCCTTCATTTTTGTTGGACCCTACAGCTGACAGATTGTATCCCAAAAATAGAGGGCAGTCAAGTAAAGGCACACTCAAAAGTGTGCAATGTGATTGCACATAATCGGCTCGTGCATTTAAGAGTGGTGTACCTCATACATGAAGCTCATAATTTTCTAGGGATCTAAGATTCAAGGATCTCATATTCATAGATCTCTGATTTGAAAACCCTTCAATCAGACAAGAAATTCATGGATTTTCATGAATCTCAAATCTATGGGATTGAGGCCGTTGATGGGGGTTTGCATGTCTTAATGAAATAAGGATCCAACATTTATAAATGAGTTTAATGAGTTAATTAGTGAGTTAGTAATGCATGGCTTAATGAAATAAGAGTTTTAACGTGCTTTATAATGGCTATACTAATTAAGGGCATAAGTAAAGGTACTCCGAAGCATGTCACTTCATTTTCAAAATACAAAAGTACATTTTTTCATCACTTAATCACGACTACGGCCGCAAATGAAATGGATCCTCTTATATATGAGTCCAAATTCAAAATGTACATTATAGATCCAAATCCAGATCTAAATCCAAATTCAAATTCAAATTTAATCAGATCCGATATGGTAGGATTGATTCCATATACAAAACAAGTGATGATACTAGATCAAGTAAGAAACAATGAAACAATTGAAGACAAGTTCTTTACAAATGGAATTGGATCGAATTTTGATCCGGATTCGCATTAAATTTGACCTACAATACTGATCCTGAATCCAATCCAAATCTGCAAAAAAAAAAATCTAATTAAGGAATTCTGAATCTAATCTGAATTCAAATTCAAATTCAAATTCAAATTCAAATCCAAATCTTATTGTAAGAATCCAAGTCTAAAACTATTGTATCAGACTTGGACCAGAGATATATATCTGACTGTATCCGATCTGTTGGCAGCCCTAATGAACTGAGCTTAGTAACTTGGTGAACAAATGATTTACACTAGCATAATAATCATGTGATCTTATATTTTTAACATAGCCCATGGTGTAAGGGGGTAGGCCCATGGAGTTTTACGCTGTCAGGACAATGACCGTGAGTATGACAAGCAGAGTCATAGGTGTTAGATTGTGAGGTGATTTCTCCATATAAATATAAAAAAAGTTGCATTCTGCCTCATTTCTATTAATGGCAAGCCATGAGTCACATGAATGTGACTTCCAATTTGCTTCATAAATACAGTAATAGTGATTATGCCTTGCATGATTGCCAAAATAATACTAAAAATATTGTGAGAATGAATATGATTAGCATGATTCATCTTGGGTGAGAGAATAATCTTGGGTTTTTTTTACCATAATTAATACAAATTTTAATTTAAAAAACAAAGAACGTTCTTGCATTCAAATGACTTGGTGGGGATTGGATCTGGATCAATATCACATTTGATAATGACAACCTATGAAAGTAAACTCATGTTTGGAGGTTAGATCCACCAAGCACACCAAATCAATGATGCAGTTCCACCAACTAGGGCATATGCTCATTTGGAGACTTTCAAAATAATATAAAATATGCAATTTAGCTTTCTTTTTCAGCCACTTGGTATTCATGATTTGGTGTTTTGTTGTGATTCATGCTAGGTACTTGACATGTGTGGCATAAAACAAGTTAGAATTCAAAGAGCATAGTTATTTGGCATGACTTTAAGTATGATACAAGGCCATGTGTATGGCCAAGAGTTTGAATTTCACCACCTAGCACCTGGGATTAATCAACCATACTCCACGTAGCATCAATTCAGTCCATCGCATGTGCAATCTTTGATTTTTTTTTATTAAAAAACAAATTTTTTATTTCTTGCTTTTTTTTGTTTTTTAGTAAAGCAAACCATATGTAGATGGCTTAATTTGTGAGGATCGACAAATTTTTTTATATTCACACTGAGAAACCACCTCCAAGATCAAAGACCTAGTCGACCTTAATTTGTGAGGATCAACAAATTTTTTTATATTTACATAAAGAAACCGCCTCCAAGATCAAAGACCTAGTCGAGCTTAATTTGTGAGGATCAACAAATTTTTTTATATTTACATAAAGAAACCGCCTCCAAGATCAAAGACCTAGTCGAGCTTAATTTGTGAGGATCAACAAATTTTTTTATATTTACATAAAGAAACCGCCTCCAAAATCAAAGACTTAGTCGCATTGGCTCTGCCTATCGTACTTATAATTATTGTCTTGGCAGTATAAAACTTTGTGGGCTTACCCCTTACCCACAAGGAGTCACCACACTTCGGCTTGCGCGCGAAGTGACACCTATAGGATTTGAACCTAGACCACCTATCCCTTCTGCGACAGACTATCTACATTTGAATCCCAGAATTCCAATGCATGAGTAATTCTTTTAGGTGATCTAAAAATCGACATACATAAATGTTTTAAAAAATTACTCATAAAAACACACTTTTTTTTGTCGCAGAAAATGTGATGTAAGGTTCAAATCCAAATGATGCCAGATTGAACATACAAATTATTGTAGTTACTAATTAATTAAAAAGTTGTTTTAGAAAAAACTTCATTTAGGGTCCAATCTTTTGCTCTTAATTTCAATTATGAACCACACTTTTCTGAAATTTCAAATATAAGCAAACTTTTCCTATAAACTATCAAGTAGTAATATGAACATCGAAAAAATAGCGGGAACCATCCAAGGCATCCCATTCGTACAGGTTTAAGATGTTGTTCATCTTGAGATCAAGGGCATCCAAAGGTGCTACGACGGAAAACCGTCAGATCACACTCTGACCTGGATCTCATCTCTATTAAAATGTCCTATATGTGGATAAGATCGGATATATATATATATATATATATATATATATATATATATATATACACACGAAAAAATCCCTCTCATCAGCTTACCGTTGACTGTCCTGGTAGGGTAAAACTCTGTGAGCTTACCGTTGTTCTAGGGAGTTGCTACGCTTCAGCTTGTGCAAGGGGTGACTCCCATTGCTATCATTGGAGGATTTATCACTTATTTTAGATTTAATACCTTAAAAACTAGTTTAAGAGATCCCTAGGCATTCTGGCTTTTTAGCTTGCAAGCAAATCATCCTTAAATATTACCCTTTAATTTGGCATTATATGTTGATCAACCATGTATATATTTTCCCAAAACAACGTGCATAACCATTTATTTCTCATCTATGCCCATGGGGTCCTCTAATAGTGAACAATAATTAAGGGCTGCCTTAAAGCTATGGTCCTACTTCAACACATTTCATTTTAAAATTTGATTATATAAGGTGGGAAAATTTTGCAATGTCATTTTCAATGAAAAGAGACTCATGTGGCCACTTTTTTAACACAAATATCTTATTCAATGGCTGTTTGACCTTTTTTTTATATTTACATGAAGAAACCGCCCCCAGGATCAGAGACCTAGCCACGCTGTTTGTCTTTTTCCATCTTTAAACAGGGAAAATTTGATCCTGGAAAAGCTATTGTTCTGCATCATGATTCCTGGAAAACTGTATAAAACAGGTAAATTCTCATTTTTCCATATATTTCTAGTGTAAGAGCCTATGTCACAGGGACACTTCAATTCATGCGTCTCCTTTTATGTGTTATGCCTGATGGAAACCTGCGGAAAAATAACGTGTCCCGTGTTTTTTTTGGACACGCGACATAATTTGAGATAAACAGGGTTATAAAATATATAATATGATTAAATGCCATTTCGTTTGTTGCACCACTATGAAACTCACACAATAATCGATTTGCACTGGTTTTCAAGCAGCCTATAAACAAGGATTAAATTTTTCTAGACTCAAAAAAAAAAAAACTTGTATTAAATTTTTCTAGATCCTAGAAAAATGAATGCGGGCGGTATAACTTCTTTAATTCGACAGCGAAAGATGGGGTTGGGGTTGGGGTTAGGGTTAGGGTTAGGGTTAGGCAGACCTCTACTAGTTATACAATCATATACCTAGGGGTGTCAACCGGCCTTGTTTACTTGGACCCGACCCAAACCAAACTCTATAGTAGGGGTGGCGAAATCTGACACGACCCGTCAACCCGCTTCTTAGCCGGGTTCGGGTTTGGCTTAAACGGGTTCGTGTCGTAAACGGGTCAACCCACCTAACCCGTTTATTAAACGGGTCGGGTTCATGTTAGGGGTATGCCAACCCGCCAACCCGGCTGACCCATTTAATAAACGGGTTAGGCAGGCGGGTCAACCCGTTTACCCGAACCTGACCCGTCAACCCGCCCACCAACCCGTTTACCCGACCGGCCCGTTTACTCGAACCTTACCCGCCAACTCGCCCACCAACCCATTTACCTTACCCGAGCTGTTTATTAAACGGGTTAACCGTGTCGGGTCGGGTTACCCGTTTAATAAATGGGTCGGGTTCATGTTTGCCACAGTTGACCCGTTTAATAAACGGGTCGGGTTCGTGTTGAAGTATGCTGACCCGCCAACCCGACCCAATTGCCACCCCTACTCTATAGTAGTGGATTCTATTAGACCTGACTCTGAACCCATTACTATACCCAAAAATTTGATCCAAGTCTGATTTCGCCTGAATCTGAATCAAACCCGACCCGTTGACACCCCTGCATGTATTGGGATTCGAACTTGCAACGTCAGGTGACGTGTACTAACCCCTCTTAGGGGTGAGGGTACTCAGCCTTGGCGTTTTATGTTGCCCGGATGGCAACTAAGTCTCCAATCCTGGCCGAAGTTTCCTCAAGGTAGATAAAAAAAAAAACGAAAGTTTATTTTGGAGTCATATACCTATTAATAATTTTAATATACAGAAAGTACAGCTGATAATAATAAAATTAAGAGCTATAAAAAATAAAAGTATAGATGATCTCAGGTAGATTGACACAACAATGTCACATGGTGTGCCATTTCCCTAGAACACAAACGTGTCCGTGTGACACAAGGCAGAATCTGCTCCAGGTCCAACTTGACCAGAAGACTTTTGGTGAAATGTGCCATGATGACTGGAAACCATTTACGACATCTTTTTTTCAAATATTTTGTAGAATTTTGTTGTATTTGCCCCAGCGGTTGAATCTGTCTTGAACCAAGATAATGGATTTTGAAATCTTGGGCACAATTATCCCAATGGCAAGTGTCTTGTAAAAGGTGCACTCTTGGATGCTGTCACTAGGGAGGGCAGTGGACCATGGGGAAGCGGGGGCCCACCCCACCTCACCTCACCCCGTTTGGACCGATGTTGGAGGCGGGGATGAAGGTTAAAATTCATCCTCGTGCAGGGATGAAGGCGAGGATGGACTGACACTTGCCCCCGCCCCACCCCACCCCACCCCACCCCACCCAACTCCACCTTGCCCGACCCCGGCTCTGTTAATAATATTATTAAAATACCTTAAATAAAAAATAAAATTACAAAATAACCACATTCACAAATACTCCTCTTACTAACCCTAACCCTATATTTTATAGGGTCAGAGTCATCCTGGTTCAGAGGAGAGAGAAGGTAAATGTTTTTTTTCCTTCTCTCATACCATCTCTGAGAAGTTGCAGCCAAAAGCCCCATCGACCACCCAGTTACACGGAATGTTGCCGGTGAATCTGTGACCCCCTGCAAAAGACAAACCTTTGTCCCGACGACAACCCAACTGCAAAAACCCTAGCGAGAAAACCTAGCCGACAAATGGTTTTGGGGTTTCGGCTAGCACAACGGTTCGGTGATGACGAAAATCTGGTGACCCTTCTCTGCAGCCAACAGTGCTGGTGAGATCGCCAGTGATCCACGGCGGAAACCCCCTTCTAACGAAGGGGTTCCATCATCGACCACCCGATTCCAAGGCTGGCTGAAAACACCATCGGCGAACGACGATGCTCCTACTCTGCTAGCAGCGTTGGCGAGGTCGCTGGCGATTGTCGGCCGCCTCACCTCCCCGACGTTGGCGAGGACGGGGATGGGGATTAATATTTTGAGACGGGACGGGGGTGCGGACGGGGATTAATATTTTGAGACGGGGCGGGGGTGGAGACCTTGTCCCCTGCCCCGATCCACTACCATCCCTAGTTGTCACCCCAGAACTAAGTGGGCTCGAACCAGGTGTGTTCGGGCTCACCGAGCAAGCAACAGGGGGTTGTGGGCCAGTCGTGGACTGCGGTGCACATCTCACCCGTTGTGCGGGATGCACAGCGCAATGAGCTCATGTCTCACCCTTTGCATGTGTATCGCGTGTCCACATGACTGTGTGTTGCGGCCATTGCACATGCATGGCACGCCACAAGCAGGCGCACATTCTGTGGGCCTCATGTGAGCTCATGGCACGATTTTGAGGAAATTGCAGGGGCAATTCAGTGGGCCAGGGGAGGGCAGGTCTTGCGGCTATTTTTCAGAAAGGTATCATGATAAACCCGCGTACGCTGTGAAGACAGTGACCATAAGCACGGGCAACAAACATAGGTCTGTGTTATGGGAAGTTGTTCTCCACTCTTCCTTTCTTTCAGTCATTTTCCTACTTTGACCTTTTTTTATGTTCGGCAGACACCTCCGACGACCCTTGATTGAGTCGTTCCTCGCCATTGGCATCCCTGGGCTTTCTCTCCAAAGCATCAGTTTAAAAGTATGAGTTCTTTCTTTTGAATCATGTGAGAAATTGAATACCGATTCGATTTTCATGCAATGTCTAGTGCAAATCCATGGTTAAAGAGTGATTTTATGTGTTCACTCTAGATTGCATGGATAATGATCCATAGGTCCTCTTTTATATGAGTGTTTTCGGTTTTTTACACAAAAATTCTGTGTATGGAGTTTTTATACAAAAATAAACTCATGATGGGTTATGATTGAGATTTATTTCTGTTTGTTATGATCAAAATTTATGCTTGTATATATATACCTTAATCTGTGTTTTTTGTTATTGAATTAGGTTCATGCTAGATATAGTTTGAATGACTTGATCGATGCTTATAAAATTGATTTTTTTTTTTGCACAATTAAGGTCAATGCTTAGGTGGTGATTAGGTTTACAAAGTTGTTTTCTAAGTTCATTGTCTCAGCAAATTGCATATGGCTATATACAGATTCTCATATGAAAAGTGTTTATGTTATCCCTTGGTTTACATGTGTTAAAGATTTATTTTTTCTTTCTACGCATGAGAATGTATGAACATGTGCAAGTATTGAAAACATGGATCATGAAAGTTTATTGTTATTGCACTCACATGATTACATACTTGTATGTATGTTTTGCTAGATGTGAATCAAGGAAATAATGATATTTCTCTTGTGCTTAGAATCAACATGTTATGCTTGATTAAGACATTAGTGCAAGGTTGCTTGCATATGCATGTACATACATGGAATTGATGTATGCATTTGACTTGAGTATGCATACGAATTGAACAAGACATGCTTATGAATATTTTTGTAGCATATACTTGATACATGTTTGCATTTCTGAATGTGCATATAAATTTTCAGAATGTGTGGTGTGCATGTATTTTGGTTCTCGAGACATGTCAAGATTTATAATTATTTATATGCTTTGACTTGATGTGACATGCTTAAGCATCATACTATATAAAGTTTGTTTCAAATGCATGTGCATACATGAATTGATATGTGTTTTGTATGTACATAAATGCATGAGTTGTTCACTTGTCCCAATTGAGATGATTCGTGAGTGAATGCATACGTGTGAAATGATTTCGTAAAGGCACATGTACATGAATGGTGAACACATGCATATGAATATGACATATCATGCACATGGTTAAATTGACATATATAAATATGTATTTGAAAGCATGATTGTAAGTTGTTATGGTTTTTGCGTATGATGCATCGATGGTTTAAATGAATCATCACAGGCCTGGAGAGCCTTGAGCTTTGGTTACTCTTTCTTTAATTGTTTCAATGCATCGCAAAAATCATATTTATATTATGGTTTTAATTGTGTTGTCATGGGTGGTAGACCGTGAAGAGTTGCGCATGCTGATTCACGAGCTTATGGTTGCATGTTGATTTACAAACTTATGTTATTAATTTTGCATGTTTATTTGTAAATGTAAAAGAGATGAATTAATAACAAGATAAAAAGAAAGTAAAGAACAGTGTAATTTATGTTTCATTGATGTTCCTTTAATGTGAGAATCTTGGATATTGCGGTTCTGGAGAAACCGTGAGGATACAAAAACTCTATGTGCGTTGTTGTTGCCCCTAAACTCGATATTGAGGTTATTCTTCTGGCCACGGTTTTAGGGAGAATCTGTCACTTTGGCTGGGGGTGGTGTGTTTGATACAACTGTTATTGTTTTGGTATATCAAGAAAAGTGACACATATAGATGCTGATGTCCCTGGTGTCTCCGACATTAGATATTGTTTTCTAATGTTCTGATTGATGGTGTTGTTTTCTGATATCGGTCGAGGGCTAAGTTTGGAACCCAATATAAAATACAAATTATATGTTAAGCTACCCTGAGAACCTAACTTGACCTCGGGGATTTTACCCGTTTGGTGTATCCGCGTACAACAGTAATTAAAAAAAGAAACTTAAATTGTATGCATTTAATAGGGCATGAATATGAAAAAAGAAACTTTAATAAAAATAATAATAAAATGTTCATACATTGCATATAAATCATGCATATTCTAACTATGCATTCGAACATGCATATTTTACTTGTTTCCTTAATTATTACATGTTGGTGGATGCATAATGTTTAGATTTTAATTATTATATAAAGCTTTGAAAAAACCCTTAAAAAATTCAAATGTTATTACAGTGATAGAATAATAAAGAAAAGGGCTTGTATGTGTTTAAGAGAGCAGTGTGTGAGTGTGTTGTGAGAGTGAGCACACGTGTGAAAGGTTGACTAGCGTGAGATCGTTAAACTGCACAAAGTAGATTCAACGACAAAAAAGTTGCCCCATGACAAATGCCACAATGAGATATTACTCAAATCTTATTTCTAATGCTTAGTTTTTTATTATTCTTATTGTTTTACTTTTATTACAATCCAATGAACATGTGGAATATACTATGGCAACAATATTAGCAATAGACTTGGTTTTGCGGTGGGCACCACTTTTTTCCCACATGGCGTGCCTTTTCCTATGAAAATCAGGGTTTCCTGCGAGAAAAAAGGTGCGAATGTGCCCTTGCTCATGAAAGAGTTTATTTTTCTCCTTACGGAAAAAAAGGGGCCCTAAAGTCACTGTTCTTGACTTTTTGCTATGGTTCACATTTAGCTCAGTCCCCAAAAGGTATGGAGTTGGCCATGACCAACTGGGCTTAATTTATGGGGAAGGCAGATCCCAAAGTTCTTCGTCATCATGGAATTTTTTTTTTGCCTAATAGCTAAATCCAAATTCCCAACGCATGGCTTAGTCTTAGGGCATGTTTGGTTGTGCCAAATGAGAATCATCTCTCATTTCTTTTTAGTTTTTATAGTTCAGCTAGGGTTAAGCGGACCCCTAGCAGATATCTCTTAAGCCCCATGCGTTATCGGGATTCGAACCTGAGGCTTCACCTTGGCACAGGACCCCACTTACCACATGGGATACCACCTAGGTAGAATCATCTCTCATTTGATTTCTCACGTGACCACAAATCTCATGAACCAAACATCAGATTTGAGGTTGAAAAATCAGATTTCGAATCTCAGTGGTGAAGTTGTGATGTCGAATCACATCACGTTTCAACGTTAGGGTTCTTCTCTTTCCTCTATTCTCTCACTTATACGAAGGAGATTTCTGACCCACCGCCTTTTTTTAAGGCAGCCGGAAACGTTGGGTGGTGGTGGCACAACAGTTCAGGCAACGTGAGTGGCGCTCGCCGGCGGGCTCCACCCTCCTATTTTCTCGGGTGGGTTGAGGCAGGGTGAAGCTTGCTGGAGGTGGTTTCCGGCAAGCTCCACCCTCCCTGCTCTTGTTTTTGTCCTTGATGGTGAGATGGATCTCGCTGGCCGATTTGATTCAGACTGTGCATCCCTTGGTACAAGGCCAAAACTACAGATTCCTTGGTGAACCCCTCTTCGATCCCAGACGTGGTTTGCTCAGGTGACTAAAAAAAAAGGTCCCTTGGTGGATGAAGGGGTCAGTTTGAGAGGTTTTGCACCATCAGGTATGGTGATACATGACTCGACGGAATTTTCTAGCTCGACACGTATCACTTGTTTTTCCATGGACAAAAAACTAGGGATGTAAACGGTTCGGATTCAGATCGGATGTGACCAAATATCATGTTCGACTACAAATGTTTGGCTAAACGGATTTGAATTTGGTTTCGGAAACAGATTCAAACATCTGCTAAATTCAGATATTTGTTGGATTCAATAGCAAAAAATCAAAACCATATCCGCATCCTATGGCGGATAAAATCCAATCCATTGATATCCCTAGAAAATACACTATAAATAACTTTCAAGATTTTACTTTCAAGGAGGAAAGAATTCCAAGGATGAAAACTGTGACTGTAATTTAGTCATTATCCTTGTTGGACCAAGCAGGTAAGCAGTCAGGATCGAGGTGGGTCCATGACCTCATCAAGATGGGCACTTCACTGGGTCTGGATCTGAACTTGATAAGCCACTCATAATCAGGTTTGAAACCGACCCTCCTGTCATTGCATCCCATTCCCTTTCAGTTACAGTGTGTAAATATAGAAGCTGCCGGCAGGTAGGTCCGATTTGTACCTGATCCGATCCACAACAAAGTGAGAGATTTGTCGGCAGTGCGTGGTGAACACCACACAGAGTGTGACACATGGCATGAATGGAGACTTGGAAAGATGCATTTTGGATAGACCACTGATGCTTATGGATCCAGGGGTGGATTGGTTTTATAAGGACAACCCACATACCACCATGGTACGAATACAACCTCCATGCAAGTTCTTGGTTTCATATTTGATGAGAAAAGTAGGATGGTTTGGTGATTTGGGGTTTAGACGGTTTGACAGGCAGTCTAGGTTCAAATCCTATGGGTGTCACCTCCTGTGTAAGCCGAAGATTGGCGACTCCCTGGGTCGAAGGGGTAAGCCCTCGGAGTTTTACGCCAACATGAACAGAGAATGCAATTACAGCAGGATGAGCTAGCACAGCTAGGTCTCTGCGCCTGGGGAGGTTTCTTTGAGTAAAAAAAAAAAAGTGGATGGTTTGACAAAATTTGCCTTTAGGGTTTGCATTGCATTTTTATACATTAATACAATATAAATGCAAGGTACAATTAGTTGGAGCTCTGAACCGATTCTCTCTCTCTCTCACCAACATGAAATAATAATATTTGGCTGCTGCTTTTCTTTCTAGCTTCGATAATGAGATATGGCCTTCAACTTTAGACATTACCATCAAGATTGTAGGGAGAAAATATAAGAAATTTTTTAGTTCTAGTCCAGGAATAAAACCCTGAAGGAATGATTTGATAGCAAATCAGTGATGCAACACAGGCATTTCTAGGATGAGAAAAAGAAAATCCGTAAAACTTCACAAATTATATACTTCTATCACATGAAATAGGCAAAATCACATTCAGTTAAGTTGGATTTTAATTAGTTCTTGTAAGTTGTGGCCACTAGTCTTCATTGAAAGGAATGCACTAAGAAAGGAGAACATGCACCATTGAGAGCAGACAGTTTAATTAAAAAGAAAATAGAAAAATCATATTCAAACAAACAAACAAAAAAGAAAAAACTTGCAAACAATTAGAAAACAGCATGACAACGCAAAATTTTCATAAAGATCAACTATCTCATTTACCTAATTGAGCTGGCTCGTAGCTCGGCTCGTTGAGCTCAATTTTTGAGCTGGGCCGAAGTTTCCCAGCCCTACATGTGGCACTCCTGATGAACCAATGCTATTGTGAAATGCCTATCATATTGGTTGTGGTTTAGTGGGTCTTAAATGATCTAAATTGATGATTTTTTACGTATGTAGAGTGGAAAACTATTTCAAGGAACAACTAGTACAGATTTGCCCCAAGGGTTTTGGTGCAGTGGAGGGGGTCTTGGCTACGCGGGCAGGTTATATGTTTCCCCCCGGAACATGCACTGTAGCTATAGTGCGTGTTCATGGGTCCCCACTGAGTGCCGCATGACGCTCAGTGGGGTGTATGTACATTGTTGTACATCCTGCAGGCTGATGTACGGCTCCCCCATACACCCCACTGAGCGTCACTCGGTGCTTAGTGGGGACCCCGAAACATGCACTGTAGCTACAGTGCGTGTTTCGACGGTGCACACGTAGCACCCTCTCCTTGGCTACTTAGACTGGTGGTACACGCTTTCTTTTTATAAGTGTCAAACCCCTTGCATTGAGGGCAATGGATAAGCCCTTGCTCAACAAAAGCCAGGGGACTTTTTGAGGGCAGGGGTGCACCATGGGTTTACATCATCAGGAAGGTGACTGTAAGTATAATAGGCTGAACACGACTAGGTCTCTGATCCTGGGAGGGTAGTTTTCTTGTCCTTCATAGAAAAAAAAAATAGCACAATTTGATGAAATCTCAGCTCAATAGATATCTAGCATAATAAAACAAAAACACTAAATAATTTATCTTTGTTTGGTTAGCAGTCCATATCACTTTAATTAATAAAGTAATCGGACAACATAATTAAATAATTAATTTTAAGTCCTTGTAAGGATATGCTTGTGGGTAAATGGCATGGCAGCGGCATCTTGGTGCACCTTGACATCCTCTTGGGTCCAGCATCACTTTAAGATATAATCAAATAAGGGGGTTGAATCATAGTTATTAGAAGCTTCTAAAACAACTCTAGATGCAATCACATGCTCCTTTCATGCTCCTAAAACTTGGCCAAAACTCATTTTTTTAAAAAATATAATGTTTATTTTTCAACATAAAATTAGACTATTTGACATTGCAAATGCATTATGTTTGGGGAATTGTATTTTCTTTTTAAATATTATTTAATATAAAATCTACATTCATGATGGGTATTTTTTGGATACCTAGTTTTTATGCCATTTCATATTCACTCCAAATTTCACTTACCCACTTCCTTTGTAGCTTCTTAGATGCTTCATTTTTCATTAAAACATCAAAGCATTTCTTAAACTCTTGCTTCATGCTTCATGCTTCATGCTTCATGCTTCATGCTTCATGCTTCATGCTTCATGCTTCGAGCTTCGAGCAATACTTCTCACCATATTTACTAGGAAACTAAGTTGATACAAGAAGTGATGTGTGAAGCAAAAGCTGGGAAGTGAGTGTTAGAAAGTAATATGAAGTGGAAAGCCAAAAACGGTTGTGAAAGTAATATGAAGTGTAAGTATATAAAAAACTAAAAGAAAACATATATAAGTGCGTGCAGAAGCAAAAAAAAATGACATGAAAACAAGTGTAAAATGATATAAAATCAACACTAGCTTGCTATAAAAATATATATTATTTTTTAATGTGAAAAGATAAGAAGTGAGGGACAAGCAGATTGGATGTAATAGAGAGCAAGACGGAAACATTAAACAAGCAAAAAAAGAATTAATTTAGGAAACTAGAAGGAACCAGACTTTCCACTAAAGAGAATCAAGTTTCCCATATTTAAGAAGTGGTTCTCCAAAACTTTCACTCCTTTTAGGGAAGCGAGGAGTTTTTTCACTTTTGAAGCGCGCTTCCCCATGTAGCAAAATGCTACCAGTAAATATGCTTTTCGCACTGACTTTATGCTGGTTATTACAGATTCTACTCTGATTGAATGTTAAATATTGCTAATTAGATATAGGCTAAATGGATCAATATAGAGACTTGAAACTCCACTTGCAACTTCAATTTCCAGCATAATTGGACTGGACCATGATTAAATAAAAACAATATGGGACCTATTTGAAACCATGACCACAAGTTAATACATCAATAACTTATCGTTTGACACTCATATAGAGTATCGACTATTTATAACCTTTTTATCGTTAATTTATCGGCAACCAACTACTATTGAAATATAACCATAAATTAATAAATTTGAGTAATTAAATAATTTCTATTGGCTGCAAAACATCAATTAAATCTTAAAAAAAGCAACATAAAAATTAAGATAATCTACCTATAGATAAGATATATAGACAAAGATCACCCTAACCAGTTAACCACATCAAACCTTTAAATTTTTTTTTAAGGAAAAACCTACTAAAGAAATATTAAAAAAAGAATTGCATGTGTTGCTCTAAATCCGTCCATCTAGCACCAAAAATCTAACCCAAAAATATAGACATTTTTTTCAACAACTTATAATGAAAGGTTTTTATTTCTAAATCAAATCACAACGGAATTAAAGATATAAAGTTTGGATATAAACTTTGGGTGAGTTACAGGTAAGTTGAATCCCGATTTCTATACTGGACATTGGGTCTAGGTCCACAACAACCACAAATCCGTTATTATAAATCTGAATCAGAGTTAACAAATCACTTATAAATTGAATTAAAAAGTCATTAACAAATAATTGTATCAATGTTCAAAGCATCCAGGACAAACAAAATGATGTTCTCCAGGACTAAGGATAGGTAAGTGGCCCGTAGCATCCCACCATGTGTAAGCACGTTATTCTGCATTCATGTAAAATGTTGGATTCATACTCATTCCAAGCATGTGTAAGATAAGGCTAACAAAGAACGCATATGCATACTAACATACAAGATACATGCATTTGTTAACATTAGACTTGAACAATCAACATGCCATCAATAAACAACTAACTAAGTAATTCATAATCAATATCAGATTCAAAGTAACAGAAAACAATCTACATGTAATTGTTACAATATAGAGGTAGCACAATGTAGCAAATGTAAACTAACATGCAAGTCCATAGCACACACTAACTTGAAGCATGCAAACAACTCAGTGCATGAACAAGACCCTTAATTTGTTTCTTATATTAGAGTATGTATTTACACACGTTCCACAACTAAACTATGCAAGTTTAAGGCTTTTGTTTCTCTTTCAATTAACCAACTTGTCGGGTATTGCAGGCCCTAGCACAAGAGAAAATCATATGGGGGTTTATTATTCTATGTATTTTAAATATCGCATGTTACTTAGTGTCAATGTTGTGAAAAGCGTTAAGGCATAGTGAGGCGCTCCACCAAAAATCGAGGCGTGGAGTAAGCCTCGAGGCATAAAGTGTAAGCCTTAAAAAAAATTGAAAACTTTTAAAAAATTATAAAAAAAAAATTTAAAAATATAAATAAATAAAGAAATGCTTTATTGATCAAATAACAACCAATAAGAAATAGAAAGTCTCAAATAAGTACTAAAAAATATGAGATTAACATATAAAAGTAACTAAAAACTGATTATATAATTGAAAAATATATGAGATTAACCAAAAAAAGTTAAAATATACTAATAAACTTATTACATAACTGAAATAACTGGAAAATATATGAGATTAACCTACAAAAGTTAAAATATATGAGATTATTCTAAAAAATATGAGATTAACATATAAAAGTAACTAAAAAAATGATTACATAACTGAAAAATATATGAGATCAACCAATAAAAGAAAAAATATACTAAGAAACCATTTACATAACTGAAAAATATATGAGATTAACCAACAAAAGTTAAAATATATGAGATTATTCTAAAAAATATGAGATTAACATATAAAAGTAACTAAAAAAATGATTACATAACTGAAAAATATATGAGATTAACCAACAAAAGTTAAAATATACTAAGAAATTGATTACATAATTGAAATAACTGGAAAATGTATGAGATTAACCTATAAAAATTAAAATATTTGAGATTATTCTAAAAAGTATGAGATTAACATATAAAAGTAACTAAAAATTGATTACATAACTGAAAAATATATGAGATTAACCAACAAAAGTTAAAATATACTAAGAAACTGATTACATAACTGAAAAATATATGAGATTAACCAACAAAAGTTAAAATATACTAAGAAACTGATTACATAACTGAAAAATATATGAGATTAACCTATAAAAGTTAAAATATATGAGATTATTCTAAAAAATATGAGATTAACATATAAAAGTAACTAAAAAACTGATTACATAACTGAAAAATATATGAAATTAACCAACAAAATTTGAAATATATTGAGAAACTAATTACATGACTGAAATAACTGAAAAATATATGAGATTAACCAACAAAATTTAAAATATAGTAATATACTAAGAAACTCATTACATAACTGAAATAACTGAAAAATATATGAGATTAACCTAAAAAAATCTCTTTGATTATGTCTCAAAAGTCTTGTTGTAAAAATAAATAAAAAATTTGCACCTCAGGCTTGCGCCTTAAGGCACAGAGGGCTGCGCCTCAAGGCGAGGTGCACCTTTTGCGCCTCAAGGCATGTTTTTGATGACACCGCTTAGTGTTATGCGATCCACCATAGGTGGTCTACAACCAGAAGAAAATTCGGATTTGTTGCGATTTAATAACTAGGTTGTACAACTTATGACCATTGCAGTGTCTTAGAACATACCACAATGAATTCATTCAAAGCAATTTGAGTCTCCTAACCCCTAGGACTAAGGACAATGAGACGTCCATGGCTCTCGAGGTTACGATTGTATCTCACAGAGTTTGTACCCCTTACCATCTCTAGGTAAGACATGTCTGAATGAGTTATAAGAAATGTTATTATAATTTCAGTGCATTTAAACACAAGTGTCTTATCATTCGACACCAAAAAAGAGGGTGTATTACCCCAAGTAACTATATATGATACCATGCCACTGGTATGAGACAAAACTACTTACTCTTTGATAGATTTATATTTATACAAGCTCACAAACAAAACCTATTCTTGGTGCCCTGGTACATTTAAACTGGATGTGCACCATACTTGCTTTGAGGAAAACCTCCATTAAGGTTATTAATCTTGTTATCTGCATGTGTATATTTTATTAACTTGGTGCACTTGACACTCATTGCCCATAACAAGATCATTCACATGTGCGTGTATCTTTCATACGTCTTATAGCATGAAACATGCACCACAATACTATTTACAATTTGTGCCTACTGATACTACAGGTTTCACAAAATCGCCCATACATGTGCATGTGTATAAAACAATTTTGCAATGCATTTAAAACTTATTATTTCAAGTGCAACATATGCACCTCGCTCCCAAAGGTCCGTCAGTGGTTCACACATAACCACTACACAATTTAATGTAATTTAAATAACATTGCAAATTTTTGGTGAATAACAATAACAAATAAATATCCAAATTTGTATTCAGAGTACCACATCAATGCATATTCATGACACATGAACCATTGTATATTGTAATACACAATACCGATTTATCATAATAGCAAAATATTCATTTTTTTTTATAACCAACCAAATTTAACTTCTATATATTTCAAATTTGGCTAAATATTCAAAACAGATCAGCATTGAACGCTTTTTAATGGAAATCATATTTTTTTACAACATAAGAAAATTTCAGATTTCCAAACCAATTTCTAAATCAGATTTTTTTAATACATTTTACATATCAGATTTAACAATTTTAACAATGTCTATTAAGCCCCAATGCTCAACACCATTGTATATATATAAATCAAATTTGCTTAGCTGTCGGACATGATCTAACGTCAGCCCCACTCACACCAATTTTAATAAAAAGAAATAAATCTTGATTTAGTACTGAAAATAGTCAAGAAACAAAATGGGTTTTTGACAGATTTATTGCTCGAAAGAAATCTAAGAGAAGAAATTACATGATGATTTATAATCACAATTTATGTTAGTTATTCCACTTTCCACAATTAGAAAATGATAAGATTTTCCCTTTTCTTTGTTCTACATCACTTAATTCTTTATATTTGTTAATGGCATAGACTTTACCAAGAAAATTTAAAAACCATAAATTCTCAGGTAAAACTTCTTAGATGATAAACCCCCAAAAATTGGCAAACATGACTGCCATAAGCCACACACAAATTACAATTATGCTTCTAAAATTGTGAAAATTTCTTTATGGAATTCAATGAGGAAAAAGGTAGATGCTAGTTGTACAAGTCCTTGACCAGTAAAAGTAAAAAATAGTAAAAGAGAAGCATCATGTACAAATACAATCACGAATAAGCCCTCATTTTAACGCAAATAAAGATCATGTGTAAATAATAAATATGAACGCATATTCTGAACAAAATTTATAATGAAACTAAAACCAACTAAAACATAAATTCCAAAACTGGTTTTCATAATAAAAAATAAAAATACAGATTCTTAATTCAACCCACGATCTGCCCAAACACACATATATCAAAAAAAAGTTTATTGTATGTCTAAACCCATACTTGAATTGATCTACGCTATATCCCTCGGATATTGAAGCATGAAACAGGTTTTGAAACCTTAAAATATTTTGAAAAGCATTCAATCTCATATCTAACTTGGATCTAGACCATTTAACACTCGTATGATGTGTAGAGAATAGATTTCCCCACATGGATCATGTAGGCTAGGCCATACATGCGTCCAATGTTAGAAAAACATTGCTTCGGTGTATATAGAGATTAGGTATCCATCACATTTGAGGTTCAAAGCTTCGAAACTCCACCAATGGGTGGAGCTTTCAACTTCTCTTTAATGGTTCAAACCGTTCCTACAATGCAATAAACACGAATATACAATGAAGCCTCAAAGAATGTTAATAGAGGTCTACCTAGGAGGTGGCGTAAAGGAGGAGTGAGAATAGAGAGAGAGAGCCACTATGGAAAAATGTCTCAAGAGGTCTCCTTTCTTTTTTTAAATAAGCTACTTCAAAACCCTAGGATACCTCTCTTTCAACCTCAACCCTTCATCTCAGCCAGCTCTCTTAATCCAGTGTTACCTCAAAATAATTAATTAGAAATTATTTAATCATAAAGAAAGTGCTACTTGGCGCAACCATAATGAAACTTACACAAAGAAATGAGACCCAGTCAAAATAGTGTGGAGGAGTTGGGGCTCTATCCCAACCTTCTCTCAAATAAAATATTTCTCCTAATTTATCTAATTTAAATTATATTAAGTATAAACTTTATTGAATCATGCCAATTGGCAAATCCCTTATGCAATCAAGAGAGAGAAGGCTCCAGATTTATGGGGTTTGGAGTCTATCTCTAGGCTCCCCTGAAAATATACTATTCTATGGATCTTATAAGAATAATTTAATATAATATACATACTATATTGGTTCATATTCATATGGTACGAAATGTTGGGCTGCCAAGAAACATCATATTCAAAAAATGAGTGTAGCTGAGATGTGTATGCTGAGATGGATGTGTGAAAATACAATAAAAGATAAGATTCAGAACGAGGAGATACGTAAGAAGGTAGGCGTTGCACCCATTGAAAATAAGATGAGAGAGAATCGTTTACGGTGGTTTGGACATATTCGACGAAGGCCTAATGATGCTCCAGTTAGAAGGATGGAAAAATGGGAAAATATATTAGTTAAAAGAGGTCGAGGTAGGCCTAGGAAGACATGGATGGAGGTGATAGGAAGAGATATGAATGCTTTGAACCTCACCGAGGACATGGCATTGGATAGAAATGAATGGAAGAGAAGGATTCATGTGGAAGACCCGGAATGATTTTCTTTGTTGGTTCATATCGCCGACCCCAATTGTTTTGGGATGAAGGCGTAGTTGTTGTTGTTGTTTGTTGTATACATACTATATTGCCTAACTATGATATGTTTTATCTTTATAAACATGGACTCCTCTCCAAAATTGTGTAGAGGAGAGAGAGTCTATCAATAATTCTAACTACCCACTTATTTAGGGATTTACTTAATTTTTTAGAATTTAGGTAGTTTTACTTTTAGTTAGTTATCAATTTTACTTTTTTGATAGTTACTTAAAAATTCATGCCATCTAGCCTATCCACACTCCCAAGATGGGACCCACTCAAATATCGTGTGTGAGTGATTAAATTCCTAGATAGCTTATTTGTTTCTCTTTTTTACCTTCGTGGTGAATTTAGCCATACATTAATTCACAAAAATTCAAATTATAAATTTACCTTAGAACTTCGTTAGGATTCTACTTTTTACTTCATCTAAGTTTCACTTAAGAGAGAGTGAGTGAATGATGTCTCATCCCATGCTCATCTGAATTAAGATATAATTAGGTTCTAGTGTAACTTGGCAATTAGATATAGGCGGGGCCCAATATAGGGATGACTCTCCCTATGGATCCATATCAGAATTGGCTCCATTTTATATATTCAATCTAGATCCAAATCTAACTAACTTGGGTACTAATTAAATTCTAATTAAACTTGCATTAAATTTAAGTTAAATTCAATTTGAATTTCAAATTCAAATTGAATTACACCTTTAAAATCATGTTGAATTTTGCGTTCACTTTATACTCAACTTAGGCACAAATTCGACTTCAATTTTCACCTTAAATTAACTAAAATTACTGAATTAAATTCTCCATTAAATCAAAATAAATTGGGAACCAATTTTAAGTCATAATTGCATTAAAAAAACATGGGTGTTACAATTTGGCCCCAAAAGAGTTTGACATAATGAGATGAGTCCTAGACCACTAGGCAGGTGGTCTAGGTTCAAATCACATGGGCATCACTCCTTGTGCAGGATAAAGCCTGACGACTCCCTGACAGCATGGGGTAACCCCACATAGTTTTATGTTGTCAAAACAACGACCATAAGTAAGGCATGCAAAGCCAATGCGATTAGGTCTTTAATACCTAGGATAGTTTATCAGTGTAAATATAAAAAAAAAATGCCAAGCTATTTGAGGATTTGTGGACTCTCATAACTGAATCCCTCAAAGTTTGGCCTCTTAGTCCATATCATTTGAATATTAGAATCCAAAAAAATAGAATAAAATGGTAAATTAACATGATATTAACTCAAAAAGCTCACAATACCTACTTTTATGTGATGTGTTAGGAAGTATACATGTTCAATATAGATTGCATATTTATCATCATAAAATAGATATAAATAGGCAATATTGTTACCATAATCCATCTTAGAGACAAACCATGATTAGGCCAGTTAATCCTGCTATATTAAAACACCAACCTCATGTACACTAATTACCCATAGTTGGACCAAGGGTATAAGACTAGGGGCTCATTGGAATGTCATGAAAAGTCGGCGGTTTTGCGAAAATACATCATTGAGTGTGTGTTTCTATGGGCTCATAATAACAAAACAAACTGGATTCCTCTTTTCGCGAAGAAAGGTACTCGAGATTCAATGCTGGACCCTTGTAATGACCCCAACTCATACTCGAAAACAAATAGAATTTTTTTTAAACATTTACAAAAATAATTCCTAGAGACCCGTGGTCTTACAGTTCAAACCACAAATACAACCACAAGGGATCATACACTACCATCACTTAAACCAGCTCAACTTTATTCATTCAAATTATTGTGTCCAGTAACAATAAATAAATAACATAAAAGCCAAAATGGAGTCACTCTATCCCAAAGTGAAAATCGTCAAGCATTCTTGTAGCTCTCAAAGTAGATGGTCCCATCACTAGATCTCAAAGGCTATGAAAAACACAAAATGTAGGGCGCCATAATCAAAGATTCTATGTATGAGTCCCTCTAATTAATCAAATAAGTAAAAAAAATAAAATTAATATTCATGCAACATTTTAGAGGGATGCAAATATTATAAATTTATAATTCATTTAATCATTCGTGCAATAGAGAATAATTATTAAGCAAGAGAGAATAATTATTAAACAATAGGGATCACTATTAAGCAATAGAGAATATTTATCATGCATTAGGGTGCAAATATTATGCAATTATTAATTTGGCACAAGAGAACAAGTAAATATGCATGATTTGATGCATACAAAAAATATGCATGCTTTTAATGCATATGCATGAATAACTTATTAAGTTATTGTGAGAGTTTTCCTTTCGTATGCATGTCCCTATTAAATGCACACAATATTTAATTTCACTTTCATTAACACATGAAGATACTCAAAATGGGCACAATAAATTTCTGAGTTCAATTTGGGTCTCCAGTTGTATCTTAACACGTAATTTATATTCTAATATTGGGTTTCCTACTTGACCCTAAACTGATTTCAAAATTCAACACCATTCATGAAGACATTATAATTCAGCATCCAATGTTGGGATATTAGAGAATTTAGCATCCACTAATGACACTTTCTTGGTATACCAATAACAACAATTGTGTCTACACACCACCCCCAGGCAAAGTGATAGAATTTCTCTAAAACTGTGACCGAGAGGTGAACCACCTAGTTGGGTTCAGTGGCATAAATGCACATTGAGTTTTAATATCCTCACGGTTCTTCAAAACCCTAGTCCAGGATTCCTACACTAAAGAAGAGACATCCCAAAAAACATTAATTATATTATTTCCTCTTTATCTTTTTATTTCAAATAATGATTTATTTTATTTTATTTTTTGCAATTCAAAATTCAAAAACCAACATCATACATTTTGTAAATCAACATGTAAAACTCCTCACAAGACCAAAGCCCATGACACAAGAAATTGTGTAATTAATTAAATAAACATTAATTTGATTTTTGTTATGCATAACATAAAGCTAAACATGGAGCATCACTTGCTCAAGGCTCACAAAACCTATGATGGCCCACTTTGGTTCATCGATGCGTCTAATGCAAAACCCATAATAGGCATGTCACTTATGCATTCATTTCACATGTTTTCAAATGCACATCCACACATGCTAAATAAGAATGTACATGAATAACAATTTTCATATGATTGTGTTCACATGATTATAGGAAATATATGCTTCTTTTCATGAATAATCACATGTTCCATATGCAATCATTCATACAAATATACATATACAAAACAACAACAAAATTTCTAGGTTTGCACATGCACATGTTACTACAAAGATATGTGTTTATTTACATGATTCTCCTAATGCTTAATAAGCAACCATTCATGTGATCATGCGAATGCATAATAAAAACCAAGATCTCAGGATTTACATGTTTATTTAAGGTATATGTGTGTAATCAACATTTTGTACATCCAATCATACCTAATAGTCCAATAACAACCATACAACAATCTGCACATGTACCGGCATGAAAATTTGCATTTTTACACATACTAATCCACCCTTTAACATGTATAAAATTTGTAATCTTAGCATATGTAATTCTATCCATGAATATAAGCATTGAAATATGTAAAATTGGACATATCTACGAGCATCAAACATATTAAATTCTGAACCAAATCATGAGCATTTACAATCATACACATGTATATGTAAATCCGATCACATAGGTGTATATATATTTTTAAATGTGCATATGAACATTCATAAATGATCAAATCTGAATATATATGATCACAATAAAATAAATCTTGTATTAAATATATGAGCATATTCTCACTCAACTCAAGGCCCTTTTTTTTTGAAATAGACTGCCTACCTGCCTAGTCGAAAGCTGAACCCAGTTCGGCTGGACTGCCTACCAGACCAAAACTATTATTGTGTGTACATATATATATATTCTAGGTAACCAGGCACATGGCCCAGCCAAACCAAGTTGGTTGGGTCTGTGTTCTGTTGAACATGGTCCATCCCAACCAAACCTAGTTGGTTGGGACTAAACTGCCAGCCAACCGAGTCAGCTATAAACTTTAAGCATAAAAATTCTCTTTTTTTTTGTTTTATAAAACTAGGTTCTGATCTAAGCCCAGCCGACCCAGTCGGTTGAGGCTCAGACATCACCTTGATAGAGCCCAGTCAAACCAATTGGCTAGGCCTAGTCTGTCCCACTACCATACTTTTTTTTTGTAAGACCACCTGCTCTCTCTCTCTCTCTCTATATATATATATATATAAACATTTTTTAACAGGGGTCAAGTCCTAGTCTAGACAGTCAGTTGGGACCGAACAACAAACTATCTTGTCCCAACAGATTGTTCAGGCTGGGACTGGACAATTGTCTATCACATCTCGAACAAAAAGCATAAAAAATCCATTTTTTTTAAAGAAATATAAATATGCAATTTTCTTTCTTTCATGGTTCCGGTTCAATTCCAAGAAAAACCCCTTGTCCATCTGTCTGAATACATACACTTGTTCGGTGGACAGATCTGTCCAGGATGGACAGGGGCTTTGATCTAGTCAGATCTGCCTATCATCATGATGGTCAGATCTATCCAGATCTGTTTGCCTATCATGTGGGACAGATCTGTCCAGATCTATCAAAAAATATATCTATATGCATATGTTTCACAAATATATACACACACACACAAGAATAGACATTTAACTAGCATAGAAATCAGAACTACGTATTCTAAGCATGCACACATCATTTTTCATGGATCGAAACGGTGAAACTAAAATAAAGTCTATGGTCTTCCTTCAAAAATCTTGCCTAAAAGCTTATTTAATCTCTCTTTCTTCATCTGAAACAAGAAAGAACCTCATACCTTTTCTTGACGTTCGAAAAGGAGAATGGATAAAAACGATAGACAATCGAAAAAGATGATGGATCGTTCATCTTCTTCTTCTCCCTCTTTCTCTCTCTCTTTCTTTTCTCTTTTTCTAATACAAATTTTTTTTCTTTAAGTAGAGAGGGCCCCTAGAGGTAATGCTCTTTTAGGATTTCCCTCGTTTGGGGCTCGAGATAGAGTTTTCACTCTATCTTTAAACCCACTTTTCGTACTTTTTCTCTAACCCCTTCGATGTAACTTTTTCAAACTTTTACCTTTCTTTAAAATTTTCTTACCTTTTGAGTCTCCTTACCTCATGTCTATGTTGGACTCTTTTAGAGGGTTATCATTAGGTAATTACTAATTTTTGGAATTAATTGCCCTTTAATATTAATTTAATTAATTATTAATTATATATTAATAATTAAATATCCAAAACCTTTTAGAGGGTGCTTTATCTCTCTATGAGTCTCTTTAACTTTAAAAATTACTTCATTATAACTTGTATAATGAATTTAAGGCTGCATTTTAATTGAATCTGGATTTTAGATATGAATCTAGATCTGAGATCTAAATTCATGAGCAAAATCTATTTAGATCCTAAACTAGATCAATTTTTAATTAATATGGGTCTTGGATTAAGTCCCGATTCATATTAATTTGAATCACATAGATTTGGATTCAATCAGATTTAAATTCAGACTCGGCCTGTTGAGGCGGTCCCTTTTTGAAAAAAAAAATGAATTTTGGGCCAATCATAGCTTGGATTGGAAAAAGTAAAATATCGTTGGACTCAGAATTTGAGGGCGCATCAAACGACATATACTTCGATTTTTGCTTTCAAAATTCATTCGAATTTAACTCAAATCTCGCCCACCATTTGCTTGCATTTAAAGGTAAAAAATAAAACTCTTTATTACCTTTTTGTTAGTTCATAATGGCCTTGTCGATGAAATCTGGGCCAAGCCGAGACTAACGTATTCCTAATATTGAAAGTTCATCAATTTTTTTCTAACACTTAGACATTTTTCAAAAATTTCAAATTGACATGAAAATGGATGACATTACACTCCCTTTTCGCAAAAAAGGTTTAGATAGAGTCCGATTCTCTTTTCCCTAAAGAGGTGCGAGTGAAATGCAAATGGACCCTAGGTGTCATAATAGGAAACACATCTCTCACTAATCATGTCATCCCCGTACCCAAATACAACTCAAAAGGGATGAATTCAAGGCCGATTCAATTCATTTTTAAAATGTTGTTAAGGGAATGATGTGTTATCTAATGCTAAAAAGTTGATCGATTTAGCTTGATTGGATTTTGTTTTTTATAAGAAACCGATTCACCTAGTGAACCGATTTTAACAACATTGACGTGGACACCGTAGAAACATGTCATTTAATGTACGGATAAGATCTGAACCATTGATGGCCCTAGATCCCCATATCCGACCCACGTAACCACATTACATGAGGGTATTGGTCTGAGGATCCATACCCGTTTCAACCCTACCCAGCAGCAATACCCAACTCCCGGGGTTATAAATAGAGTGATGCATTTCAAACTGGGGGCGCGCAATTCTCCGACGCTCGGCCAAACGGGATCTTTCTTTTCCTTCTCCGCCTTCAAATTCCAGATTTTGTAAGATCTCCCTCTCGATCCCTCTATTTCGATCCGAAATTTCGCTTTTGATTTTCGATTCCGAGTTCTTGATACGGTGATCGCTCGGTGATTAGGCGTTCGGATTTCTAGGGTTTTGTGGTTCGTTTGTTCGGATGGGTGCCGCTTCCAATTCCGTGGGAGGGGGCGGCGGTCCGGCATCGGCGCCGCCTCCGAAGATACTTCTGGCGAAGCCCAGCGGGGCGGCTGGTGGATCCGTCGTGAAGTTCGGCAGGGGAGATGAGGAGCCCTATGCCCGATCGCGGTTGCCTCCCGGATCCCTCAGTTTCCTCTCCGACTCGTGGGACGTTCACCCGGATCGTCTATTGCCGGTGAGTTCTGTCCGTTCCTGATGATTTTAGGGTTTTACAATTGCTTTGCAGGTGAACTATGATGATGTAATCGATTATACAAGATCGCAAATTGAGTTTTGTGTTTTTCTCTTGTTTTGAAGATTTTTGGTACTGATTGTCATGGTCAGTATTATTGGAGTTCGGTCGTTCAGAACGAAATCATTCACTTGTTGATTACTATCTTTAAGCCAGAAACGAAACACGTTGTTTATGGAAATATGAATCTTAATGACGGAAAAGATTAAGAAAAAAAACTACGTTTCTGATTTCTTTATCCAAAGATTGGATGATAATAACGTTTGTAGGAGAGCCGCCCCGACTGTATGTAGTAGAACTCGAGAAAGAAGATAGTTTTGAGGTAGGAGATGCAGTTTTTCTGTAACTGATTCTTTCATTTGCTATTTGTCGTTTGTGTGCATCAGCGGTTCATTGTGATTGTGGCATATATGCCTATCTTTAGATGAGCTTTGTCATTTTGAGTAATTCTTGTTGAGCATGGGCTTGTGTTCAATGGGACTAATGCTGACCCATGATTTTGGGGTTTTTTCGTTGCTGCAGCTATAGAAAAATGTGAAGTGTTGATTATGTAACATTGACACTTTGAGGTTCTTTCGTGTAGTTTTGTTAGCTCTTCTCGTTTATGGGATGCATGAGATGAGGTGATTTGGTTTTCAGGCACATATTCATGTTTAGACGAGCTTGGCCTTTTATATCGGCCTGGTGTCCCATTCCCCCTTTTGAAGGCTATGCCGTCTATATACCAAATTCTCTCCTAGATACATTCTCGATGCTTCTCAACATGTTTTTCTTTTCTATTTTCTGTCTACATGGATGACATGCATCAGTAATTTCCTTTTCGTGTCTTATTGTTCAAGCATGCACATGCAAAAATGCATATTTTACTGTCACTATTCATTAAATTAATCTCAGTATATTACTGGAGTTTATATCTTGTGCTTATTTACCCAGTTCATCAGCTATCTTCACTGCATGTGTGTATAAATAGGATTATAGAAAAGGATCAGTAGGAATTATCTAACAATAGAATGAGCAGAAAATTGATTTTGATCATGGTTGCCAAACAAAAAGAATTGAAATGCAATACGGGAAGCATAAGCAAGAAGTGAAATATTTTTGGAAAGATATCTTTTTAGCCCGTTTGGAGCAGGAAGTGATAAGTAACTATGAGCCGTTTGCGGAATAAGTAACTAGTAACTATTCAGGATGTGAATTAATGAGTTCATTAGAATTTACAGTCAAATTTGTGAAACTAAATGGTGCTGCTATTGCATTCAAAGTTATCTGAATGTTTTTGGCTTTTAAATAAATAAATAAGTAAATATTAAAATTTCAACAATGACATTATAGAATGTCTTACACATGTACTAGATGTAAAGATAAAAATTGGTAAGAGGCCTTAAATTTATACAAATTGTTGAGATTAAGAGGTTTTAAGTTTAAGCTTTCTTAAAAGTAGGTTATTTGATATTTCTTGTTTAATAAGGGACTTGTATGTAATTTTTTATATTGGCCTCTCTCTATTTAACATAGAGATTAGCCCTAATCAAAATAGAACAAGTTCTCCTTTCTCTCTCTCTCTCTCTTCTGCCTTGGTTCTCGTGTTCCTCCTTCTAGTCGCTACATGGTATCCGAGCTGCCGGAGCTCTGGAGCCTGATAACGTAAACAGGTGGAGTAAACAGGTGTGGTCATATTTTTTTTGTTCTATCTATTTATGTGCATAGATCTGATCACAGATCTGATGTCTGACTAAAGTCATGACATAGATCTGTAATCAGATCTACAGATCGATGATAGTGTTGCAACTGGATTGATTGCAGCGTGGTTGGGTGTTACGGCAGAGTGGTTCCTCTTATTGTTATGCGAGAAAAAAAATTTTATTCTTCGTGGGAGCGACTGTAAATATTCTGTTTCGTTAAAGCAATTTTCTTTGCGGGAATATGTGTAGAGTGCAGTTGCCGAAATCTGATCATGAAAAGGAAGTCGTATTTGACGCTGTTCTGGTTTACTCGAATGTATGTTTCTGATCTGATTTTCCCATTGTGTCTGATGTGGGTTAAATAGTTGTGTGTGGTCGTGGAATTTGCTGAGACATGATCGTGAAACATGCTGTTTTCTGAATCAGCTATTGTGATTTGGGTTGAAAAGTTGTGTGTTGTCGTGGAATTTGTTGATGCATGATCGTGAAACATGCTCTCTTTGTCAGCTATCTTGAATTTATGCCTGATGTGGTGAAACAGCCGTGTGTTGTCGTGATCGTGGTTGACGTGTGCTCATAAAACATGCTGTCTAAGAGTTTGAATCTGATTAAATTTTTTTTGCAGCAGTATTACCATCAAATATCTCATATCCTGTTAGTTCTATTCAGTATGGGTGAAGCTTCAAAATTTGATTCCAAAATTGAGGCTATTGGGGAGTATAAAGCGTTTGCAAACCCCTTCTCGTATGGTTCATGTGTGAGGTTGAATAAAACAAATTATGCCAGGTGGTCCAGAACTTTTATGATGTCGGTATCTGGACATCGTAGAAAACATATTTTACTGGAAACTGAACCTGATAAAAAGGTGGGAAAATACAGTACTTGGGACGAAGATAATGACATAGTTATGTCATGGATCATGAATAGCGTCGAACTGCATATTGCAGATGGTTTAATTTACTACAATACAGCAAAACAGATGCGGGATAATCTTCGAGATACGTATTCCCAAGAAACTAATGTGAGTCGTATCTTGCAAGTCGAACATGAGATATATAATCCGCAACAAGGAGATCAGACCTTGGCTCAGTATTATGCCTCCGTCAAAGCAGCGTTTGAAAGACTCAATGCCCACAGGCCTCTGTGCTGTTCGCAGAAAAAGGATCATCAAGAACAAACCATGGTAGCTCGATTTCTCACAGGTTTATCTTCAGAATTTTCGGTTGCAAAAGTACAAATATTGACTGGATCCTATGTACCTACTCTTGCTGATGCATACAATCGTCTGAGTAGACTTGCGATCTCTCTTCCACAATCTCACGCTGTGTCCCAATCATCTGCTCTAGTTGTCTCATCTGGTTATGGGTGTGAAAATATTCAGAATATCAGAGGATGAGGTCGTGGCAGAAGAAAACTTCAATGTACATTCTGTGGAAAATCTGGACATTTAGAAGATCGTTGCTGGGATAAGCATGGCCGACCAACTTCTTCTTCATCAAAGTCAAATGCTCCAAAAGCAAATGTTACTACACTAGAGGTAACAAATGCACATGACAATACCTCTGCAAGTGACAGTATCACCCTCAGTCGAGCAGAATATGATGAGCTGATAGCTCTTCGCCCTTCGATCTCCTTCTCTCCTGTAGCTGATGTGACCTACTCAACAGGGAATCGTCTTCATTTGAATGATAGTAAGTGGATTATTGAATCTGGTGCATCCAAACATTTGTGTGAAAATTCGCTTTTCTTTTTAGATCTAAAGGATATTATTGTTCATCGAGGAGTCTCATTAGCCGATGTGAGTTCCTCACTAGTTGTTGGTCAGGGAAATATTTCTATATCCTTCTCCTTACAGTTGAAAAATGTTCTTCATGCTCCCAATTTTCCTCAAAGTTTACTCTCTGTTAGTTGTCTTACCAAAGAACTAAACTGTAGAGTGATATTTGATCCGATGGGTTGTCATTTTCAGGATTTGCTGACGGGGAAGAAGATTAGTGGAGGCTATAAAGAAAATGGAGTCTACTACCTACATCATCCAGTGGGTAATGTTTATGATGCAATGAAACACTCATCCAGTCCTGTTCAGTGACATCGTCGTCTTGGTCATCCTTCATTGTCAAAGCTTCGTTATGTCTTTCCTCAAATTCCTTCTACTACATCATTTCAGTGTGAAGCATGTCAGTTGGGCAAACATCATCGAAGTTCGTTCCCTTCGAGTCAGAGTCAGTCCAGTCATAAAGTTTTTGACTTCTTCATGCAGATATATGGGGTCCTAGTAAGATTCCTACTATGACTCAGTGTCGATATTATCTTGTTATTGTTGATGATTTTTCTAAGTTGTCGTGGGTGTTTTTAATAAAAGAAAGATCTGAAGTTCCAAGTATTATCAAATCCTTAATTCTTGAAATAAAAACTCAGTTTGAATCTGTTGTCAAGATTATTCGCACTGATAATGCTCTTGAGTTTAAATCAAAAACCCTGTTACAATTTTACAAAGATCATGACATTCAACCCCAAACTACTTGTGCCTATTCATCTCAATAAAATGGTGTGGCTGAGAGAAAGCACAGACACCTGCTTGATGTCGCACGGACCCTTATGATACAATCCAATGTTCCTGCGTTATATTGGGGTGATGCGGTTATCACTGCTTGTTATCTGATCAACCACATGCCTTCATCTTCTGTGGGAGATCAAATTCCATTACATATCCTAAAACCTAATGCCTCACTATTCTCTTTCTCACCTAAAATATTTGGATGTGTTTGTTTTGTATACAAACTTGGCCCTGACCGTGATAAATTAGCTGCTCAAGCTACAAAATGCATATTTATAGGTTATCCAAAAAATAAAAAAAGATATCGATGTTATGATCCAATTTCTCGCCGAGAGTATGCCAGTGCGGATGTATCTTTCTTGGAATCCATTCCATATTACTCTAGTACCGGTTCCCAGATGCAAGTTCATCCAGCTGAGGCTTTTCCATTACTTATACCTCCTTTTCCTTTGGAATTTGTGCCCTTATTACCGAACCAAACTTCATCCTCTTCACGATTTAATAATCCTCCATTGGTATATGTGCGTAGAGCTCCACCTCCTCCAGTGCCTTCATTTTCTTCTTCTCCTGAGGTAAGTACTATTGACAACAATGGTGTTCATGATGATGATAACATGCCAATCGCTCTACGAAAGGGGACACAAGAATGTACCTTATATCACATATCTCATTTTGTGTCCGATGTCAGAATTGGAAATCAGATGAAAACTTTTATTTCAGCCTTATCTGCTGAAACTATTCTTCTGAACTATCAACAGGCAGAGCTAGATAACATGTGGAAGCTGGCTATGCAAGAAGAGATGGATGCTTTATTGTCTCAGCATACATGGGATCTAGTTGATTCCCCAGTGGATGCTGACATTGTTGGATGAAAATGAGTATATACAATAAAGTACAAATCAGATGGTTCTATTGAAAGGTGCAAGGCCTGATTAGTAGCAAAAGGGTATACTCAGACTTATGGTATTGATTTCTTTGAAACCTTTTCTCCTGTTGCACGGATGAGCACCATTCGTCTTGTTCTCTCAGTAGTTGTTCACCATGGTTGGAGTTTGTGTCAATTAGATGTGAAAAATGCATTTCTATATGGGGATTTATCTGAGACAGTTTACATGCAACAACCTCCTGGATTCGAGGTTGAGGGGGAGTGTCAGAAGGTGTGTAGATTGAGAAATGCGATATATGGCTTGAAACAAAGTCCGAGTGCATGGTTTCAAAAGTTGTTTAAAGTGATGTCAAGTTTTGGCTTTAATAGGTCAGCGACAGATCATACATTATTTATCAAGAAAACTAACTCAGACATAATTGTTATGGTGATATATGTGGATGGCATCATTCTTACAGGAGATGATGTGAAAGATATTGAAGCTACAAAGGCTCATCTTAAAAAACACTTTGTTACAAAAGACCTTGGTTCACTTAGATATTTTCTGGGTATAGAAGTTGCCAGAAGCCGTGAAAGGATGGTTTTGTCTCAACGGAAGTATGTTCTTGACTTATTAAAGGAAACTGGAATGTTGGGAGCTAAACCAACAAATATTCCCATGGACCATAAAGTTCAGTTGTTTGAAGAAGGGTCGAAACCGGTTGATAGCAAAAGCTGTCGCTCACTAGTAGGGAAGCTACTATATGTAACTGTGACCAGGCTTGATATTGCTTTAGCAGTAAGCAAAGTTAGCCAATTTATGGACAAACCAACTGAGGTACACTGGAATGCAGCTATAATGATTCTCAGGTATTTAAAATCTTCTCCTTGAAAAGGGTTATTATTCAAGAAAGGTGGAACTCTGGAGATAGTGGCTTACTCTGATGCTGACTATGCAGGATCTGTAGTGGATAGAAAATCTACTACAGGATTCTGTGTGTTTTTGGGAGATAACCTAATTTCATGGAGAAGTAAGAAGCAAAATGTGGTTGCTAGGTCGAGTGCAGAATCAGAATATAGGGCTATGGCCCAAACAACTGCTGAATTAATGTGGGTTCGTACTGTTCTAAATGATCTTCAGGTGAAGGTTTCCTCTCCTATGACCATGATGTGTGATAACAAGACTGCCACATATATAGCGAACAATCCTGTCTTTCATGAGAGGACAAAGCATATTGAGGTTGATTGCCACTATGTAAGAGATATGGTTCAAGCTGGTCATATCACTACCAAATATCTAAAGTCGGAGGAGCAAGTTGCAGATATGTTTACAAAGCCTCTTGCTAGACCAAATTTCTCAAAATGCTTTGACAAGCTGAGCATGATTGATATCTATGCTCCAGCTTGAGGGGGAGTGTTGAGATTGAGAGGTTTTAAGTTTAAGTTTTCTTAAAAGTAGGTTATTTGATATTTCTTGTTTAATAAGGGACTTGTATGTAATTTTTTATATTGGCCTCTCTCTATTTAACATAGAGATTAGCCCTAATCAAAATAGAAAGAGTTCTCTCTCTCTCTCTCCTGCCTCGGTTCTCGTGTTCCTCCTTCTAGTCGCTACACAAATTAATGCCAGAATAACCAATAATTAGAAGATGTTAACTTTAGCCTAAAATTTATGAATTATATGAAAAATGTACATAATATTGTGAAAGCTTTCACAGTGAGAAGCAAACCTTGAATACTTCTTCCTTGACTTAATCTTTTAACTGAATTGGGGACCTTTGAGTTTAATAAGATTGAATATGTTCATGTTACTTTTTAAAGAAATTATAGAAATGGACATTAAACATGATTAGTATCGGCCCTTTAAATCAGAGTTTTTATTGAGCTGGATGGGAGTAATATTTGGCCATTTCGTGGTTGGCTGTATTTTATATCTTCAACTTGTTATTTGTTCTATTTGACGCTACACTGAAAGGGTTGGTTGAGATGCTAGATGCTACCACCCATTGCTTTGAACATCACACCGAGAGAAAAAGAAGTATTCAGAATGGACTATGTAAACTGTATTATATAATTAGTAATTTGTCTTACAATTTCCTGTTTGCATTTTGCAGTTTATGTCTGACAGCACTGAGTTTACAGTTATTGGGATTATTGGTCCCCCTGGAGTCGGCAAATCAACCATTTTGAATGAGCTTTATGGTTTTGATGCCAGCACACCTGGTAAGCATCATCACTTTTTCGAGTGAAAAACTGGATTTGTATTTGAAAAATATGCTTTTAGTCCAGAACTAAATCATTTACCAGTTGTCCAACCAATATTGTTGGACAAAATTGTGAATTCTTTTCTTTTGGTTGTATATCCTTTTTTACAATAGGAACAAGAATGGCTCAGATAATTATTGAACTTCTGACTTGAAAGAGTAGTGTTATGATTAGCATGATTATACAAAACTGTTTAAGTGGATTCATCTTTGTTGTTATTGTGTCTATTATAGAGTTTTGACCCAGCTGAGTTCATTCTAATCTACATGAGCCAGAGTTGGTGCAGAGAGCTTCTAAGTGGATGTGCTTCAAGTGAGACATCACATGGTGGATCATACCAATCACTGATAGGCCTGGGCCATGGAGCGGATTCAGGTGTTATAGGTCCTTATCTGGGCCACATGTGGGGTTAGAGTCAAATGTGTCCAGACTCCAGATCATATCATGTTTTCCAAGTGAGTTAAGGTTGGTTTTGGGTGGATTATAGTCGATCCTATAATACCATGCTCAGATTTTGATTTGTCCCAAGTCCATGTGGATTGATTTTGGTGGATTCGTCTGGTATTTTAGGCTGAGGTGCATTTTGTCAAATATAGGTTTCTCTTTGTCTAGTTGAACCAACTAGGGATGGGGTCAGGTCATGGATTTGGCTTGAAGCAAATGTGAAATGTAAGACCAAACTCATATCATGGTGTCTAGAGAAAATCCGAGTGGCTTATGTACTGTATATCCAATCTTGTCCTCCTGTTTTCCTTCTGGGGAGATACATTTGGTCACTTTAGATGCTGGTTTTTGACCTTCCAGTTTGTGGCAGGTGTTAGTGTATGCCAACTAAAAGGAAATTGCATTGAAATATATGAGTTTGTCACATACATTGTCGAGAAGCAATAATAATTTTGGGCCTTTTCTCTTTCTTTTTGGTCCTTGAGAATGGCAACCACTACGACATCATCTGTGGTTTGTAATTTTTTATTCTAAAATTGCAAGGATAGGAATATGTATGCTTGTTGCTTTTCCAATGAGCAATCTCCTTGTTTATTAGGTCTTTCTGGTAGGGTAAAATGGCAATTTGCAGTAGAATAGCTTTTCTCTCATGCTACTAAGCAGGAAGTGGAATTCTCTCTAAACACACACAGACACATCGGTTATGGGTGACACAGTTCAGCAGAGATACCAAGTTGATGTGTTGGAGACCTGAGCTCCACATCATGGTTCACAGAGGCACTTAAAAGTTAAAACTGGGGCTCTCTGTACTTATATGTTGAATATATCACCAATGATCTGGTCAGAAATATGGGTTTATCTTTTATTTGTAATACTTTGAGGGCAGAAATAGCAGATTAAAAAATTGAGAAACGTGTAATTTTATTAGCCTTAGTTAACAATTTCCCCTTATTCCCAGGAGTATCACTAAACATGGCTTTCAATTCTGCTGGCTTACAGGAATGCTTCCGCCATTTCCAATTGAAACAGAGGAAACAAGAGCAATGGCACGACACTGCACTGTTGGAATTGAAGTTAGGATCACTTCTGAACGGCTTGTACTTCTTGACACCCAGGTCTCGTCTGTTGACCTACATTACGGCATAAGTATTGGAAACATCGTTGACTCTTGTTATCATGCCAACATATTTCTGTGAATCCCCTGGTTTGCCACTATGATAGTAGTATTACCAAGTGATTGGTATGCATATAAGCTAGTTTATATGAAGTGCAGGGAAAAGAAAATCCTACTACATGTCAATTCTAAAACTTAATGACATATAAGCAGCAGTTGATATCCTGAATTGGTACATTAAGGCAGAGTTACCAGAAGTGTCATATGCAGTAGGGAAGAGCGAAACGTAGTGCTTCCGAAACACGCTGGAAAGCACAAAAAAATTTGGGAAGCTTGCTTTCTCCTTTTTTTCATTTTTTTTTATATTTTTATTTTTCATTTTATATTTTTCTTCTCTTTTTTCGCTTCCCCCTCGCTTCCTAGGTCTCTTCCGGTTTGCTTCCTAGATCTCTTCCGGTTCGCTTCCTAGGTCGGTTCCAAGACGATTCCTGGTTTGCTTCTAAGTCGTCACACGCTTCCTGCTTCCTAAAATTTTGAAAGTGCCTCGTTTCCCGCTTCCTCTTCCCGTATCGCTTCCTGCTCCCGCTTCCTCGACTGACAACTCTGCATTAAAGTGTAGCTGAATGTTTGGTATCTTGGTTAATGGATCTCAAGTCCAAGTCCTCTCACTTGATAATTGAAAAAAAATCTTAATTAATGTTTTGTATATTTTTTGTGTTATTATCTGCTAGAAAAAAATAACTTTAATAATGGGTTAATTGAATGCACGAAATGAATGAATTATGATGTGTTCTGGACAATGTGAGTCCTTTTTTTAGTGGTGGTGAGGAGTATGCAACTTATCATATATCTATATATTTTACCTGTTAGATATGGAAGCACTGCTATAAGAAACAATTCTCATGGTCTTCTTTACAAGTTAAATTATTTTTTATGTTATTTAATAATGGGAGGTTCTGCATATCAGACACCTTAAAGGTTTTTGTGACATTTTATTTATGCAGCCTGTGTTCAGTCCTTCAGTCTTGGCTGAGATGATGAGACCGGATGGTTCCTCTGCAATATCCGTGCTAACCAGTGAAACTTTGTCAGCTGAGATGGCTCATGAGCTGATGAACATTCACGTAATTGATGTTATTTGATGTTGAGGCTGCAGCCCTGTCTTTTGATTTTTTGTTGATGCCAACTTTTTTTAAAATATATGAAGTGCTTGAAGTATACCTGATCCTCTATTTACCTTCTTGTGATGTTGCAAGGAATCATTCTAGCTTGGTGTTTTTCTAGCATCTGTTTGTAACGTTTTGTTGGTGGTATCAGAAGGAATTCATGATGTTGATATGTGGCATCTTATGTTAACGGTATGTATGTATTCTTTGCAGCTGACATTTGCCGGGTTTTTTATTTCCCTTTTTAGACTGTTCCTATTCCCTTCTTGTGTATGACACTCATAATAACAAAACCATGTAACTGAAATGACATAGAGGTGGATTTTAGGCCCTAAGCAATAACTTCCTTCTTTTTGAGAATGAAATACATGCTTTTGATATCAGTTTATACTGTTAATGTGAATTTATAATTGCTGTGACCTATATGCTATGTGGAAATTGTAGGTAATTTTCTTGTTGACCCCACTTCCAAGTGATAAGAAATTTTCACAAGACGCGAATTCTTGATAAAATCATGATAAATTTGGTTTATCACCTTGTTCAATATGTCATGCTTTTAATGCAAACTGTCACAAATTTAAGGGGACTTCATGTTTTGTGAATTTCCATGACTGTACATGTCATATCTATTAAAAATGTATATATATATATATATAACTGGATTGCAACTAGGATTATATTTTTTAGTCCTTTTGCTTTTTAGTTTTAAACTAGTCAACATAGGGAGTCATTGAGCTCCCAACGACTCTCTATGAGAGTTTCCTTCTCATTGTGTATAAATATGGGGCAAAGCCCCTCTTTTATGTATGATTTTTGCATGGTCTTGATTAATAAAATATTATTTTTTATTTCTTGTGTTTGCCCCTTTAGTGGGTGTTTGTGTGTGAGCCCATTTTGTGGCTTGCGAGTCTTCTTTTGGTACTTTGGTGAAACTCTTTGAGTGTTCACCTTGTTATCTTGGTGAATATATTTTGGAGAACCTTCTTTCCGAGATTTGAGATTAAGCTGATTTTGATGCTTTGGGAAGCGTGCCACTCAAGATTTTGAAGAGATAAAAGTCTCTTTTGCAAAATTTATTTAAGTGCTTGCGAGATTGTTGTGTCCTCTTGGTGGTGGAGTGCTCATGTGTTCGTGCTCTCTTGGTGATGGAGTGTTCGTGTTCTTTATTAGAGGTGCTATCCTGATGGTGGAGTGCTTGTGATACTTTTTTATTATCTTTGTCTTTTCTTTCTCTTATTTGTCTTCTATTTTTTCTCTTATCCCTTTGTAAACATGAATGACAATGATAATGTCACCCTAAAACCCATCAAACTCATTGACAGAGACTTTGTAACATGGTTTTCAATAATGAAGCATTTTGTATAGAGGGAAGGGTTGTGGGGATTAGTGGATGGGTTGGATTTGGAATCCAAACTAATCCTTATTAAGATAGAAGGAGAAAAAGAGGTACCTCCTACGAAGGCGGAAAAAACCAAAGCTATGGTCATGTATGAGAAAAAATGGAAAGAATGGATAATGGGGCATGCCAAGATTATATCTTGGCTCATTAGTAGTGTTAATATCAAGAAGTGCTCGAGTCTAGTTAAATTTGAACATGAAAATAAAGCATGAGACTATTTCAAGAAAATATATTCTCTTAAAGATATTGCTCATATTTGCAACTTACACGATAAAGTATGCACTATGACTCAAAGAGGAAAAAATATTAGAGAATACTTTAGTGAGTTGTCTGACCTTTTGAATGAGTTGAATCTTCTTGAGCCACAATGACATTGTCCCGAAGGCATAGAACTCTGTCAAAGACAAATTGATGATAAATTCATTAATGGTCTAAGATCGGAGTTTGAGTCTACCAAATCGGCTCTTCTTCGTAGAAGAAAAGTTCCTTCTATTGAAGATACTATTAAAAAGCTAAGTATTGAGGAAAATAGACTAAAAAAAAAGATATCTAAAGAAGATGACAGTCATAGCTGTGTTTAAACCGGAAAACCATATCTATGCCTACAAACCACCATATTATGGTAGACCAAGCAATGATAACTATGGAAAACAAGACAATGAGTTTGAGAAGAAAAAAATATTTATCATTATTGTCGTGAATCAGGACATGTCAAGACATATTGTCCTAAATTAAAGAGGCCCTATGAAAAGAAGGTAGCATCGGTTGCACAAGAGTCAAGTGAGCTCAAAGCTACACAAGAATCAAACATTGGGAGCATATCCTTGATTCAACTTGTAGAAGCTCTCCAACCTCTTCTCAAAGAGGCTTCATCAACTTGAGCCACGGTCTCTTCTGTTGGCATCTGTCTCCGGTAAGACTCTTTAGCTTCTTGACTCAGGTGCCTCATTTTATATGACATCAAATAGTGATATGTTATTCAAATGTCATAACTCAAGCAGGTCATGTTTTTATTGTTGATGGGACATCCCTTGAGATAAAGAGAATAAAAAATTTTAATTTTTTTTAAAAGGTTTTTTATTCTAAGAATTAGATATATTCTTAAGTTAAACCTAAATCTTTTGTTTGTCTCTCAACTATCTGACCATGGGTATAACGTTTCATTTTCTTCTATTGGTTGTCGAATGCAGGATCGCCAGTCAGGGAAACTGATTGGGGAGGGCCATAGGGAAGGAGGTTTATACTACATGATTTTTTTGGAGATACCTAAAAATACCTTTAGTTGTAATGTTTAGAAATTGGATTTAAATTTATGACATAAAAGACTTGACCATCCTAATGTATCCAAAATTCAGCACTTTCCAAATTTGAAAAAAATTTGTAATCTTGAAAATTTTACATGTGAAGATTATATTCTTGGGAAGATAAAAAGATTGTCATTTCAAGAAAGAACTTTTGTCTATACATGATCGCTTGAGTTAATACATTCGGATGTTTGGGGACCAACACTTGTTGTATCTAAGGTTGGGTTTGCATATTATGTGATCTTTGTTGACGACTTTACAAGATACACGTGGATTTACTTTCTCAAACATAAATATAAAGTTTTTTATATTTTCAAATATTCCACAAATTGATCAAAAATCAATTTTAAAAGGATATTTCTATCTTTCGCACTGATTCAGGGAGAGATTTTTATCAAAAGATTTTAAAGATTACCTAAAATCAAATAGTATTATACATCAAAATCTTGTCCCTACACTCTACAAAAAATGGCCTCGCCGAAGGAAAATATAGGCACATCATAGAACCCACACAAACTTTTCTTATCTCAAATTAAGTACTTAAAGAATTTTGGGCTGATGTCATTTTGACCGCAGTTTATCTTATTAACAGAATGCCATATGTTATCTTGAAAAATATATCACCAGTTGAAAAACTTTTCAAACTTACTCCTGATTATTCTCGATTGAAGGTTTTTTGGTACAAATGTTTTGTATTCACTGATAAAACTAATAAATTTTCTTCTTGTGCTATTCCTTGCGTCTTTTTGGGATATGCAAATAACAAAAAAAGGCTATAGATGCTTTGATTTTAAAAATAAGAAACTATATGTTTCAAGAAACGTGTCTTTCTTAGAAAAAAGATTTTTTTTTTGAATTTGAAAATCCTAAGGACATAACTGAGTATTCTTTCCCGTTGGATCTAATTCTGATGAAGATCAGGATATCAGAAATGATATGGTGAGTGAAAAAGAATCTCATGACAATGAGATAAGTGAAGAACAATCTCGAAGTATTCCAGGGGCAGTAGTTCTAAACATCCTTGTGCCCTTAAAAAATACACTAATAAAAAACATGTAGAAATACAAACTAGAAGGTCATCGAGAGTATAAAAACCCCTTGGGAAAGTTGTATCTTATGAGTCCTTTTCACCTAAGTATCAAGGTTACATTGCATTGATACATTCCTACATAAAACCCTCAAACTATGCTGAAGCAAAGAAACATTTTGAATGAGTATAAGCCATGAAGGTAGAATTAGATGCTTTAGAAAAGGCGAACATTGGATTGTTCAATATATTTTCCTAGGAAAGAAACCCATAGGTTGTTGATGGGTCTATAAGATAAAAATCAAGAGTGATAGCACCCTTGAAAGATACAAAGTTAGGTTAGTTACCGAGGGATACTCCTAGGAGTATGGAATAAATTATGAGAAAACCTTTGCACATGTTGCTAGGATGACCACAATTAGAACCGTAGTAGCCGTTGCCTATGTGAAGAAATGACCTATATACCAAATGAATGTTAAGAACATGTTTTTCAATGATACATTTATTGAAGAAGTCTATACGAAAGCACCGCCTGGTATATTTATTCTTAAAGAAAAAACTTTTTGTTAGATAATGCTCTGTTTGGCCTTAAATAAGCTCCAAAGGCTTGGTATGACAAGTTTAGTCAAGTTATATTTGATATCCGGTTTCAATCTTGCTTAACTGACATAACTTTGTTTGTTAAGATTTTTGATGCAAGTATTATTCTTCTTGTTCTTTATGTGGACAATATGATCTTCACAAGAGGTGACAAACAAGGAGTTGAAAATATTAAAAGGCTTTTCAAAACACATTTTGAAATGACTATTTAAGGTTTTTAAAGTATTTTCTTAGTATATAAGTTGTTTATTCCTCTAGAGGTTATTTACTGACTCAATCTAAATTTGCTTTAGATATTGTTGTCAGGTCAGGTGTTTCAGATAATAAGAAGGTTGGCACTCCCAAAGTTTTAAATGTCAAAATGAAGATTGATAATGGGGAACGATTTAAAAATCCAACACCATGTAAACAATTTGTCGAGGCTATTAGAGCATTGAGAGAGAGAGAGAGAGAGAGAGAGAGAGAGAGAGAGAGAGAGAGAGAGAGAGCAAGAAGGGGTCTGCGGCTGTCACGATTTATGTATTGAAATCGTGACCTAAAACAATTCATTTATAACTTTACTTTACACATGTATGGATCTGGGTTTGGTGTATCCAGATCCGATTAAAAAGGAAAAGACGTATAACGTATACTGTACACATACATGGATCGGGTCAGATCCTTTTGCACCCCTCCTCAAGTTGATCATGGTTTTGGACCATGAACAACTTGCCTTTAAGCATCCAAAAACGATCCTTTGTTAACCCTTTGGTAAATATGTCTGCAACTTGTTTTTCAGTACTGATGAATTCAGGCTCAATCTCTTTTTCTTCAACCTTCTGTCTCACAAAGTGTTGGTCAATCTCAATGTGCTTAGCACGACAGTGATGTACTGGATTGAATGACATGTTGATAGCACTTTGGTTGTCACATAGCAAGGTAGTGTGAGAGATCTTTTCTCCTACTTCAGTTTGTAGATGCCTGATCCATGTGACTTCGGCAGTAGCAACAACCATGGATCTATACTCAGTCTCAGTGCTTGATCTAGAGATAGCCTTTTGTTTTCTACTGCTCCAAGTGACTAAATTTCTTTCAATGAAGACACAATATCCTGATGTAGATCTTCGTTCGTCAGGATCTCCTGCCTAGTCTGCATCACAATATACAGTAAATTCGTGCTCATCTTTGCCATATGACTGTGGTGAATATATCAATCTATCCCCAATAGTCCCTTTCAGATATCTAAGGATCTCCTTGACAACTTCCATATGTCCTGTACGTGGCGCATCATAAATTGAGACACTTGATTGACTGAATAAACGATGTCAGGTCTAGTGAATGTGAGGTACTGTAACATTCCTATTATGCTTCGATACCTAGTGGGGTCATCACACAAATCTCCATCATCAGCGCTAAGTTTTTGATGAAGCACACTCGGAGTTCCTAGAGGTTTGCAGTCTTTCATGCTTGCCTTGCTGAGAACGTCTACGGTGTATTTATGCTGAGTGTCAAGCCATGAGCCTGGTTATCAACTTCTACACCAAGAAAATAACGTAGAACTCCAAGATCTTTCATTTTGAACCTCTGACCTAGTAAGTCTTTTACTTCTTGAATGTGGGCTGAAGAGTTTCCTGTGATGATAATATCATTGACATAAATTAATAATAGGGTGGTCACAGTCTGAAAAATAAATAATGAGTGGTCCAACACGGAACATGAAAATCCATGTTTCTGAATCTCTAGCGAGAAGCTATCAAACCAAGAGCGATATGCTTGCTTTAGACTATAGATAGCTCTGTTTAACCTGCACACGAGTTTTACAATTTTGTTCTTGATATCCAGGGTGTTGCTCCATGTATACTTCCTCCTTCAAATCTCCATGCAAGAATGCATTTTTCACATCAAGCTGACTCAACTTCCATCCATGTTCAACAGCCAGAGAAATAATAATTCGAATTGTTCCCATTCTTACAACCAGATTAAAAGTCTCATCATAGTCTTGCCCTGCTTCCTGAGTGAATCCTTTTGCCACAAACCTTGCCTTATATCGTTCAATGGTTCCATCTGGCTTGTACTTTATTTTGTAGACCCATTTACATCCGACAACATTTTTGTCAGGTGGTCTGGGAACAACTTTCTAGGTTCCACATCATGCAAGGCTTGCATTTCATCATTCATGGCTTCTACCCATTTGGTAGAAGTGACTGCCTGATATTACATAATGGGCTCATCTTCCTTATTGAGGGCAATTAAAAAGAGTTGAAGATCCCAGGAGAAGTTGTTATAGCTAACCGACCTGTCAGTAGGATGTCGTATGCGATTTGATTTTCTGACCTCAAAAGTATGAGAAGGAGTTGGATTGGCGACTGAGACATGATCTGAATGGCTTGATGCTGTCGGTCTCTGTCTAGAATAGACAATGCCTTTGTATCTGCCCGATACTTCCTTTGCATTCTGTGATCCCAACGTCCCAGTGTTCTCAAACATCTCTTCTTCTTGTTGCACGCAATTTGAGGAACATGCTTCATTGGAGCCAACAAAAAATTCTGAACTCAGCCAAGGATAGTAAACTTCAGTTGGCATGTTCGTTGCGTCAGCTTCGTGGTCAAAATTTTGTTCATCAAAGACAACATTTCTTGAGGTTCTAATGCGTTTGTTGGTGGGATCATAAACCTATATCCTTTGTAGTCATCTGCATATCCCACAAACCTACATTTCTGGGCCTTGTCCTGAAACTTGTTTTTCAGGGACTTATCAACATGCACATAGCAAACACATCCAAAAACACGCCGATCATGATAACTAAGATGAGCTCCAAAAAGACTGATAATGAGACTTATTTTCCAGAACAACCATAGGCAGTCTATTTATCACATGTACGACAGAATGGAAAGCTTCTGTCCATAGGTTGATGGGAAGATTACTGTCATGAAGCATACTCATGACACTTTCAACGATATGCCTATGTTTTCGTTCAACAATCCCATTTTGTTGAGGGGTGTGAGGGTTGGACACCCTTCTTCCTATTCCGTTATTTCAGAGAAAAGAAATAAAATCACGAGACGAGAATTCCCCACCCCCATCACATTGGAAAAATTGAATGGACTCAAAAAATTGATTTTTGACCAAGGAAAGAAAATTTTTAAACAAAGAGAAGACTTCCGACTTATTTTTTATGAAATATATCCAAGTGTATCGAGAATAGTTATCAACAAAGATTAGATAGTATCTGCTCTCAGATCCAGAGGCAATCAGGGCGGGTCCCCATACATCAAAACAAATTATTTCAAAAGGTTTTGAAGCTCTCTTATTAATGGAATGGAAATGCAATACATGACTCTTGCATGAAAGACAACCGGAGCACTTATGACTGCTCTCATCCCCATTGAGACTTTCTTTTGGAATGAGATTATTAGAGACAAGTTTTTCAATAAAATGACTCCCACAATGTCCTAATCGATTATGTCATAAGAATGACTTGTTACATTCAGAAATACTAAAAACATTAGCATAAGAGGATGAACATGACTCTAATGAAGCTTCGAATTCAGATGAACAGGGCAGACAACATGACATGGAGCTTCTTCAAAGTCATACATATTGTCTTGTCTCTTTCCTTCAACGAATGTTTCCCTCGTGCATAGGTCCTTGACCTGCACAGAGGAGGGGGTGAATTCAACTGAAGCATTATTATCATCAATAAGTTTGGAAACAGAAACAATATTTTTCTTGATGTCAGGAGCATGAAGAACGTTAGAAAGAGTAAAAGTGGAATATGACATGGGAATAACAGTTTTTCCAACATGAGAAACAGGATGGTGGGATCCATCTCTAGTGACAATCTTACTTTTTCCAAAATAAGGAATAGGGTTAGAAATTTTACCTGCATCGCCTGTCACATGAGTTGCTGCCCCTGAGTCGACAAACCAAGTGCCTTCGTCACTCTGCTTCAATTTCAACTCTGACAAGGCAGATATCACCACTGTCTCTGGTATTTGTGAATCTTCTTTTGGTTTCTGTCTGTAGACCCTTTCCTTTATTCTCTGGATTATGCCAACAATTCGCCTTGATATGCCCTCTTTTGTTACAAAGGAAGCAAGTAGGGATGGATCTTGGTCCCTGCCCATGGGCTAACATGTTTGGAGAGGGAAGCAGACCACGCCCTCCGTATCCACTTCGCCCTTATCCTCCTCGTCCCCGTCCTCTACCATAAATCACGCTTGTGGGAAAAACTTCTTGAGAATTTGGGTGAATGTGCGTTTCTTCAGAGAATCCCTTCAGAGTCATTTCATACTGGATCAATTTGGCTCGTAACTCATCAAAGGTAGGAAGAACATGAAGGCACAATAGTGAAGTGACTATCATATTGTAGTCAGATCCGAATCCACTCAGAGTTTGTTGCACCATGTCATTGTCACTTACGACACATCCTATAACTGTAAGCTGATCTGTGATGATCTTTATCTTGTTTAAATATTCCATGATGGTCATGGAGTCTTTTCTTAACAACTGAAATTCCCTTTTCAGAAAAAACCATCCTTGCTTGAGAAACATGCGAATATGTCTGAACCAGTTGTTCCCAGAGTTGTAGTGTTGTACAGTTGTCGGGAATGACAACAAGGACCTCTTATGACAGAGTTGAGGTGATGTATGCAACAACTTATTGATTTTTCTTTTCCCAATTGAGAAATTCTATATTTTTGACATACACGATCGAACTCGCCCCTTGATCATCTTTCTCTTCTCTCGGAACAAATTCTGGTGGGACTGGGGTGGTTCCATCCAGGTGACCTAAGAGACCATGGCTCCTTATAAAAGGAATGATTTGTCTCTTCAAAATCAAGAAGTTTGAGGTATTCAACTTTTCAGAAACGAGTTGGTTGAGAAAACTTGAAAAAATATTTGATTGAGAGGAATAAGGATCCATAGAGAGTGAAATTCAGCAAGAGTGTTCACAAAGTGCAATAGTTTTCACGAAATGGTTTTTTTTTTGCGCCTGTCAGATTCAGAGAATAGAGAGACTGAACCTTTTTCTATGCACTCCAGAAAACTGATATTGACGTAAAAAAAACTTTCCCACGTTAAATATATTTTCAAACAAGTAGCAAAGAGAGAAACATGAAGAAAACTACACAGCAGATGTATATTTGAATATGTAGAAATAGATGCGTGGAGGGGATTAGACAAAGGGAGATCGAACAGACGATAGCAATAAAGGGGGTCAAGCAAGCAATATCAAACAAAAAACTGAAATGGGGCACGCGATTGGTCTGATGTTTCACGTGAATCAATTTCAGCGATTCACGTGAAATACAACCACTCGTTTTTCACGGTTCGGGTTCACGTGAACAGGATTCACGTGAATCTTAGATCCAAGAGAGAAGCAAGCCCACGTGAGATGTGGGTACACAGGAAAAATTCATAAAAGAAGGGAAGAACGAGAGAAGAAAAGGAAGAAGAGTAGAAAAGGGGAGGAACGAAAAACCTCAAAATTCCGATTGTCGCACCTGCCGAAAACCTTCTTTTGTGCTTAGATAGATCTTGGCTCTGATACCATGTTAGAAATCCACCTGTACCTGCATTGAGAAAGAGAGAGAGAGAGACGAAGAGAAGAAAGCAAGAAGGGGTTTGCGACTGTCATGATTTCTGTATTGAAATCGTGACCTAAAACAATTCATTTATAACTTTACTTTACACAGGTATGGATCCGGGTCTGGTGTATCCAGACCCGATTAAAAAGAAAAAGACGTATAATGTATACTGTACACATACATGGATCGGGTCGGATCCTGGGTCAGATCCTTTTGCACCTTTTTCAGAGGCTCTATCATATCTCTCAATTATGAGACTTGACATTGCGCACACAGTTCACACATTGAGTCATTTTCAGCATGCTTCCACCACTGTTCATATGGGAGAAGTTTTGCATATTATTAGATATATCAAAACTTTTATTTTTCGAGGACTTTTCTTATATGCTTATTCCTCTTTAGATTTATTTGCTTATACTGATGCTGATTGGAGGGGTGATCCAAATAAGAGACATTCAACCATTGATTTTTGTGTGTTTTTAGGTGATTCGTTGATTTCATGGAGGTGTAAAAAGCAGCATAAAGTTTCTCTTTCTTCAACTGAAGCTGAATACCGAGCCATGACTACAACTATTTTGTAGGTGGTTTGGCTAAAGAGACTCTTGGCTGACATGGGCATTTAGAGTAAAAGAGCATCATGATTGTGACAACAAAAATTCCATCTACATTGCCAGCAATCGGACCTTCTATGAACGAACTAAAAACATTGAGATGGATTGTCACTATGTTCGAGAAGAATTTCTACATGACACTATTGACCTTCTCTACGTTGCTTCAGAATATCAACTGACGCATTTCTTCACTAAACCTCTCGCTGCTCCTATATTTTAGTTTCTCTTGGACAAACTTTCGGTTACCCAACGTAATTTTGAGGAGTGTTAAAAATGAATGTGTGTGTATATATATATATATATATATATATATATATATCTATATATATAACTAGATTGTAACTAGGATTTGATTTTTTAGTTTTTTTGCTCTTTAGTTTTGAACTAGTCAACATAGGGAGTCGTTGGTTCCAATGACTCATTATGAATCTCCTTCTCATTGTGCCCTCTTTTATGTATGCTTTTTGCATGGTCTTGATCAATAAAATATTATTTTTTATTCCTTGTGTTTGCACCTTTAGTGGGCGTTTATGTGTCAGCCCATTTTGTGGCTTGTGAGTGTTCTTTTGGTACTTTGGTGGAACTCTTTGAGTGTCCACCTTGTTCTCTTGTGAATATATTTTGGAGAAGCTTGTTTCCTTTCAATATCACTTGATGGTATGTGAAGTACATACACTTTTACCTTCTATCAATCATGAAACATGCAAAGCTGTATTTTCCACTAAAAGCATTAGTTCTAAAATTCAGACTTGTAATAACTTTATTATCACCATCAATGTGTAAATTAGCTTCTTGGTCATGTTTAGACCCCTCCGTACACCATGGTGCTAAGGCATCTTGTCTGGTGCTTTCTTGCAATATTGTCCGATGGCTTGGCTCATTTATTTAATGAAATGAGCATTACTGCAATCATGTCTTCTATTTGTTTGTTTTCTTAGCATCTTGCCTTTGGTTTAATTTTGTGCTGGCATTTTTTTTTAGTGCTTGCCCCATGTCTGGGTATGTCTAGCCCCATCAGGCCCATTTGCTTGCCCACATCTCCCCCACCATTGCAATTGTGTGCCCCTTGCCCACTGCGTTTGGATGCATGAGCTTCATTAGGCCACTAGGTTTTTTGGAGCCTTGGACTCTTGCTATACTTGTGCATTATTTGGTGCCTGACACATGAAAGTGGCCTGCTAACAACCTGATGTGCGTCATCTCAAGGCTTGTCCAATGTTCCCAATGCACTTGGGTGCCTCACGTGGCTTACCCCAAGAGTAAGCCGGTGACAATTGAGGTATGATGCAGATGAACAAATGTTTGTTAGAGAACATGATTTAAACCAAATTATAGCGTCATGAGCAATACAAATTCAAGACCTTAGTTAACTTAGCATGCTGGCAGTGCTAATATTGATATAACAAGCTTTATCTTCTTAAAAAATGAAAGAAAGCGTTAATGCTTTAGACTACACAGGAATCAATAGGGCTGAAACCCTAAGTCACATTCGTAGAGACAATGTGTACACACAGGATTTCATGTGTACATATATATAAACACCTGCACAATGAGAGTGGTGGCTACTGCTGAAAACAGTAATAGGTTCTTCATTTTTTTTTTGTCAAAATTAATTTTTGAGGAAGAGAATTTCAGTGTTGTTTTAATTGAATGCCTGATATTCATGATTATTTCTAAATTCCACCATTTCCATGATAGCATGCAAGATGTGGCAAAACATAGACTACATTTATTATTTCCATTATAAGCTGTGTTTTTCATATTTTTTTTTTGAATAGGTATTATGGCCATCTGTGGTTTCTTTATTCCTTATGATTTTCTTGGGAATGAATCCTGGGAACTGGAAAAGTTCAATCCATCGGCTATAACCCTTTTTCTGTTTTTCTTTTCACAGGTGGACTTGTTGAAACAGGGCATACCTGATCCTTCTATGATACCATCTGCAGCAGGTTATTCTCAAGGCTCCAACCCAGGCCAAGAGAAGGAAGATAGGGAGAACTTTCAGGACAGCAGTGTAGAGTTTTTGGCTGATCTTGTGTTTGTACACTCAAAGTTGGTATTCTCTTTTATTTTTGTTCTCATCTAGTTCTCTCCTCATCTTGACATGTCTCATCTGTGTGACTTGCCAGTCTGTTCTTTCCATTTCGGACCAGTGGAGAAAAAAGGAAAAGCCATTGATGATGTTTATATTGACCAATCAGCCAAAAACAGGGATTGGATGTTATTATTTGTGATAACTATCCAAAACACAATTTTGTCTCCCTTCTTTGAGTCTTTCGCTAAAATAACAAACTGTAGATTGAAAATGAAAATGAAAATGAAATGTTCTTTCCCTTTATGGCTGAGGAGATAGCGAAGTTCATGCATCTAGCAGCTCTAGCTACTATTGGTTTCATTTTTGTTATGGAGCCTCTCAATCTTACGTGAGTTGATGTCTGTGTTTTTCCTGAAGAACTGACATCTATATACAAGTGCCAGGGCTACATGATGGCAGAATGTATGTCGTTGCTGTTGTTATTAATATTGCTTGTTTGCGTATTAAAGTGTGAAACTTCTATGGAAGTTATTGCTGTCAAATTCACTGTTTGGTTAAAGTACTCATATTGAGTTCATACACGTATTGTACATAGAGCAGACTTCTAGCTGGCTTTGCTACAACTCTGCAGAGTGGCACTACAAGAAAAAGTTCAACTGTTTCTTGAAACATACAATGTGTTTTTGTTAAATATTTTATGCTATTGAACAAAAAATTGAACTTTTAGGTTTTCTCATTCTGGAAACTTGAGCTGTTGTCCGGAACTGGGAAAACCAGACGGCTTTTAGCTACCTCTTGCCTCACCATAACTGTCTTTTGATTGTATAAACAGTAGCATAAGTCAATAAAAAAGATAAATCAACTGTTCTTTAAACAGAAAGAAAATCAACCATCCTTTATCTTAATACTATTTGACAATGATACATTTTTATCTCATCTGGTGAGTGGATCGTGTAACTGATTCTGAAATTGAATGTATTTTGCCTTGGGAGACCTGCAAAACTTTGTTTGAGTCATTTTCATCTAAACCTCTGATATGCAGGTTGCGAGACCAGGACCTGTCCCCCAACAACATTATGCTGTTGAGGAAGACACTGTCACAATATTTCAGCCCTTCATCATTCAGGGTGGATCTGTCACATCCAACAAGAATGAAAAGTGAGGACGAGACCAAAAAGCATGGGAGCTCTTCAACGGCAGAGATGAAAAAAGATGAACAAAACGGGGTTGTAGAAAATATCTTTATTTTGCCATTCAAGGTTCAAGAAGATGCACATAAATATCAGTATGATAGTTATTCTTTGATGCTTGGCAAGCTCCGTGATCAGGTATCTGTATTTGGATTTGGCTGAAGTATGTGTTGTTTTGTGGTCATGTTCCATGGCTTTTATGTAGAAAACCAAAAATAAAATAATTAAGCTTTCTTAGCGGGAGCAAGTGTTAGAAGATTGCATATATACGTATATGTATATATATACGTATATATATACACACTCTTCGTAATGCAAGAGTATGTATATGTATAAATATATATTTTTATTTTTTACTGTTATTTTTGTCTTTTTCTTTTGTGTCATAGAGTCAATAGTCAAACTTTGACTAATTGACTAGTCGTTGGGCTGTAACCCAACGGCTATTGCTCTCTCTTGTAATCTATAAATAAGGGGCTATTTTTCCATTGTAAACCATCTTTTCAGTGAGGTTTCTCTCTCAATAATATTCAGTATTCTTGTGTCTTAGTGCACTTTTTGATATTTGTGCCATAGCGCACTTTGTTATTTTCGCTGTCATTTTTTTTGTAAACTTGATTATTTGTGAGGTTCTTCACATGGTATCCGAGCTTGGTTTATAATCACTCGTAAAGCCTGCATTGGTGGGCTGCCTCATGAAGTGTGTTCGTAATCCTTCCTTGGTTGTAATCCTCTTCTTCTCTTTGTTCATCACGGGTGAATTCTTCCCGCACAATACAAGCAACTTCAACTTTATTTCGCCATTTAAGCTTTATGAAAGCAATTACATCATTTGGGCAGAACATTTGGAGACTTTCATAAAAGGTCAAGGTTTGTGGGGATACATGAGAGGTACTATTCTTAAACCCACTCCTAAAATTACAATATGTGAAAATAGTGTTGAGACAAGTTTTGAAGAAAAAGACAAAGTAATGGAAGAATATTACAAAAAATTAGATGAATGGGACATAAAAAATGCCAAGATTCTTTCATGGATGCTAAGTGGAGTTGAGACAAAAATTGCCTCAAATCTTTTGTGTTACAAAAAGGCAAATGAAGCATGAGAATATCTTAGAAGTTTGTTTACCGAAAAAGATATGGCTCACAAGTATTATCTCAAAGAAAAAGCTAAAATATTAAACAAAGAGATAAGAATGTTAGAGATTATTTTATGGAGTTATCATCCATTTGGACTCAACTTGATCAATTTGAACCCAAATGGGAAGGTAAGCATATTTAGATGCGGAGAGTTCAAGTTGATGAAGATAGACTCTTTGTTTTTCTTTATGGATTGAGACCCGGGTTTGAACAAACTAGGGCTTCCTTGTTATCATCCTCATCGCCTCCTCATATTCATGAGATTCTCACTAAACTTAGTGGAAAAAAGACTAGGCTAAACATGAGTAAGAGTGATAGTCTTTTTGCTACTTCTAGCAATGGTTAAGAAGCGGATTGTGCACTTGCCGCCTCCAAACTGGGACATTATATCAATCCATATAAACCTCTTCATTTTAATAAAAATAGAGGAGAGTAAAAAATAATTTGTCATAATTGTCATTGTTAAAATGTAAAACTGTACATATATGTATATATAATAATATTATATTATTATTATATATATATATAAATACATTTTTCATTTCTTTCATTTCTGTAATTTGTTTCCTTTATTTTTATTTTTTGTCTTTATGTCATCTAGTTCAGTTTGAACTAGAATGACTGTTGCTAGTCAAGTCCTGTCCAGACTTGACTAGCAATAGAGCTGTTGGACTGACACAGTCCAACAGCTCTTAATAGAGCTGTTGGACTGTGCCCAACAGCTCTATTGAGTCCTCTTTCAGCTGTGTATATAAAGGGGTGCAGCCCCTTTTGTATTTTACTCCAATGCTTCTTAAGCAATTGGTTTTTCATATCAATAAAGAATACATTTTTATTTTTATTTTGTTTCCAGTTATACCCTTTTTAAGGGTTATGCTTTAGTGTCATTCTTGACACTTGCTCTTGTTAATCTAAGCTCGTGTTTCGAAGATCCCCATTTCATTTCATGGTATCAGAGCTGCGGAAGTACTAAATCTTGAGGAAAAGCTGCCTCGGTTTCCGTGCCCGTTTGCAAAAGTGTTCGCCACTTGAAGAGAAGTGTTTTATCACTTCATTGAAGAAGATTTCACATCTTGTTGTATTGTTTTTTTTTTCTTTCTTTTTCATTTTCCTTGTTTCTCTATTATCCCTATTTTTTCTCTCCTTGTAATCGATGGATGACAATGATAAAGTCACCATCATGCCTATGAAACTAAGCGATACGAACTATGTAACATGGGCTTCAATCATGAAGCACCATATATGGGGAAAAGGCTTATGGGGGATTGTGGATGGTTCCGATTCGGAACCTAAGCTATCTCTTACTAAAAAGGAGGGAAATAAAGAGGTCCCTCTATCGGAAGAAGAGAAAATCAAGGCTATTGCCTCGTACGAGAAGAAATGGAAAGAATGGAGAATATCTCATGCGAAGATAATGTCATGGCTTATCAATAGCGTTGACATTAAAAAATGCTCAAGTCTTGCCAAATTTGATCATGCTCATAAGGCATGGGAATACCTTAAGAATATGTATTCCCTTAAAGATATTGCACACGTGTGCAACCTCCAAGAAAAAGTTCGAATGATGACACAAGGAGACAAAACTATTCGTGAATATTACAATGGGTTGTCCGAACTTTGGGAAGAACTTTCCCTTTTAGAACCAAAGTGGCATTGTGCCGAAGACATCGAGCTTCGTTAGAAACAACTCGATGCTGAACATTTTTACCAGTTTATCACTGGATTAAGGCCGGAATTTGAAACCACTAAATCGGCCCTACTTCACCGGGGAAAAATTCCTTCTATTGTTGAAACTATTGAAGAGTTAACAATGGAAGAAAATCGTCTCCGGAAAGGTTCTTTAAAAATTGAAGATGATTCCGTTTTAGCCGTGTCTAGACCAGGGAATCATGTTCGAAGTATCTATAGTTTTTACTTTTATATGTTGATGACATGTTGATTACAAAAAGTGACAAAGAATGAATCAAGAAAGTAAAATAATTTTGGATTTTTTTTTAAATGACTGATCTTGGGTTTCTAACATAATTTCTTGTTATAGAAGTATCATATTCTAAGAGAGGGTATATATTGTCACAAACAAAATTTGTTTTAGATATCATTGACAGGTCATGATTATCAGAAGACAAAGTTGTTGACACTCCAGAGATTGTCAGAATGAAAATGCGAGCTGATGATGGAGTTCCTTTGAACAATTCAACTCCCTTCAGAGAACTCGTGGGATCTCTCATGTATTTAAGTGCTACAAGACCAGACATAGCTCATGTTGTACTTGTAGCCAGTCAATTTCAATATGCTCCAACATCAGCTCATATGGGTGCAGTCATGAGAATTATTAAATATATCAGAGGCATAATAAATAAGGGAGTTTTTCTATCTTCTTCTTTCTCGTCAGATGATGATTGGGGATGAGATCCAAATAATAGTCGCTCAACAACTGGTTTTTGTGTGTTTTTAGGTGAATCCTTGATTTCATGTAAGTGCAAGAAACAACAAAATGTGTCACTATCATCTACAAAAGCTGAATATAGAGCAATGACGATTACTATCATGAAAATCGTGTTGCTCAAACAATTAATTTCAAATATGAGAATTCATCTTTAGAATCCTACAAGATTATGTTATGACAACAAGAGCTCTATATATATTGCTCGAAATCATACGTTTCATGAAAGGACTAAGCATATAAAGATGAACTGTCACTTCGTTCGTGAAGAATACTTAAAGAAGACCGTTGATATTCCTTATGTGACATCAAAATATCAACTTGCTGATTTCTTCACCAAGACGCTGTGCTCACCAAGATTCAACTTTTTACTTGACAAACTTTCGGTGATTACACCATAAGTTTGAGGGAGACTGTTAGAAAATCACATATACATGTATATACTTGAATATATATATATATATATATATTCAAGTATATATATATATATATATATATATATATATATATATATATATATAAAGTATATACATATGAAACATAATTTTGTAATATGTATTTTTATTTTTTTACTGTTATTTTTGACTTTTTCTTTTGTGTCAAACTGCCCTAATTAGAGCCGTTGGGAAGTAGCCCAACAGCTATTGCTCTCTCTTGAAATCTATAAATAAGGGGCTATTTTTTCCATTGTAAATCATCTTTTTACTGCGGTTTCTCTCTCAATAATATTCGGTATTCTTGTGTCTTAGTGCACTTTTCGGTATTTGTGCCTTAGCGCACTTTGTATTATTTTTGCCTTAGCGCATTTGATGAGTGAATGTTCTTGTCAAGTTTTTTGTAAACTTGATTATTTGTGAGGTTCTTCACAGCAAGATCTTGATTAATGTAATTGGTTGGCAGGTTAGACCTCTTTGTGCCTAGGAAATATGACTAGATGGTCTAGGATCCCTGAAATCGTGAGGCAACCATTCACAAAATGAAGTGCTCAAAGGGAAAGACCAACAAACATTGTCAGGAATTTGTGCTTCATGTGTTTGTCAAAGATTAATCTTTTATTACACGAGAAATTAAATGTTTATCCATCTCTAAATTGGAACATAATTAAAAAATATCCAAGAGAACTGATGGTACTAATTAATTGTTCTCTTATTTTGTAGAAGGTTAAAAATGCATGATTATGCCTTTATCCGAGGCTAAGAACTTTTGCTGGTTCTTCATTCTTGGTTATTCAGTTCATATTCTGTATCAGATGAATTGGTGCTAAAATTTGTTTCTGCGGTATCTCTTATCAAGTTTGTGTTTATTTGCTGAAGGTACTATCAATGCGGGGTAGACCATTTGGAAAACCTATATCAGAACGTGACTGGTTGCGAAACTCTGCACGAATTTGGGAAAAAGTGAAGAAATCTGCTGTAATCACTGATTACAGCAAGATGCTGCTCAGTTCTGGGTTGTTTAGGAGGTAAGATCATTGACCGTTTACTAAGCTGATCTGTTTTATGGGCTCGTCTTCACTAGAATAACCATAAAGTTCATTAATTAGACATGAATGTAAAAGGACACGACATTTTATTATTTATTTTTGTTTATTTTCGTTTGGAATTTCTGTACCAGCAAAAACAAGAAACCATATGATATATGACCGTTGTATATAAACTCATTTATGCTTTAGTCTATTATCGATTTCATGAGTTAACGAGCGCTTCTTCAGTAAGAGATATTTGTAAACAATTGGAATTTGGTCTGAATGTTTTCTCCAGTCTCTCTAGATGAATTGGTTGGTGCCTAATTTTCCATGGAACCACCACAAATGTGTGGATATGGAGGAATAGAGATGATCATTGGTGCATAATTTGAAGCATGCAAATCGGGGACTATTGCTCACTCTTTTTTTTTTTCACTCTTAAAGTACTGTACAGTGCACACCTTACAAAACATTTTAGTTCATCCTCTTCAGGTTGAATCAATCTTTGTAAGGTTGTCAACCACCCTGGCATTGTAAATGATATGCAATTTTTGCCTTTAAATTATTTTGTTTCCAACAAAAGGATTATGGTGTTTTTTTATGATAAAGTGATACTTTTGCCATTCTTTATTTAAGTTAGAGCACGATTTAACAAATTCTAGAGGATGTTGCCCAAGAGGCTGCTTATTTGCCTTCTGAAATTGCATTTGATTCATATAAAGGGAAATCTGTTTTTCTTCTGTTTCATGGTTGTCTTCTTCATGTATTATTTCCTTTTGGTTTGGCTGTTGGCATGGCCACACGGCAAATTTTATGAAAAGATATAACGTAAGACTTAAAAGATGTACTGTAAATAGAACAGCAAACTAAAAAAATAATTGAAAAAGAGCTAATAAAAAACGTCTATGTCAGTGTTCAAAGATATTTGGATTACTTTTGAAAAAACCTGAGGTACTTGACAGTTGATACCACAATCATGATGGTGGCCTTTTGGAGATAAGGGAGTCTAAGGGTATGTTTGGGAACATCGAATCCATGGTTTTGGTGTTGTATTGTGGTTTCCACTGCATGCTTGGGGTGTTTGGGAGGTATTGTGTGGTCAATCCATTGGGGTTGGAGTTGGTAATACAACTCCGTCTCCATTACAAACATTTTGACTCTCTCAGAGAGGTAGTCGTTGACAACACAACGACAGGACTCAATTCCAACGCTGCTGCTATGCAGCTCTCGAGCACCTTTGGAACTCAGGTATAATGAATCGATTGCTATTCTTCCTCTTTCTCCTCCCCTCTATCTCCCCCTAAAAAATCCCTAATCAATCGATTCTTCTTCATCTTCTCTTTTTCTTTTGCCTCATCCTCTTGGCTTGTAAAGACATTTTGCTGGTTTGCCTCTTCCTCTTCTTGGCTTGCATAGACAATTTGTGGTTTGCCTCTTCCAAAATGCGAATGCACCTGTTTGGGAGCCAACACCAAAACCACTTGAAATCCACAATGAGCTCCCAATCATCTTGTGGGGTTGGCAATACCATGAACCCCAACTCCTTGTTTTGGCAAGGCATGAAAGCCATGTTTCCGTCCCAACACATGGCTCCCAAACATAGCCTAATCTCTTTCTGATAGGTTCAATGTGACACCGATTTTAAATTTCAGGTTTATTAAGGGTGAACATAGTGCCTGAGTAGGTGCAGGGCAGGTATCCAGTAAACAAAGAATGCAAGTCACAAGTTGCTCGGCATGGGCATGTCTACACATGGGGCCAACTTGGCTGAAAATGTCTTTTTGACAGCATCCTACAGCTTTGGCAGATAGCTTAGCCCTGTTCATCTTCGGCGCAAGAGCGCTCGATCAGTGAGCAATTAGGCATTCAATTTGTTTTCTTTGGGTACTCAAATCTAAGTGGAAACTTTGCATGGATACGTGAATCTCAGTCCCAATATTTTGCTCTACCACCTACCAGGACAACCTTGGTCTTCCAGGGGGCCAATCTCCAAAATTATTCCTAGATCACACTGAACTATACAGTTGAAATTTCATCAGCCCGAGCTGATGAAATTTGTTGGCTCATATTGTTTGACTAACGGCTTGGCGCATTGGTGGTCAATGACAGCGCTGGTGGAATCCTGCAGGGACTCGACCTAGGCGGGGGAGGCCAAGGCCTTCCACTGGTGGCCGAAAGAAGCTAGGCTACTGCACTTAGCTCTTTATGGGGCATTTGTGTGTCACGGAAGAGAGCTCCATGGTAACCTTTCCATGGAGCTCTCTTCCGCAGAAGATGAGTCCCCCTCCCACTGGAACCATTACTGTGTAAAAGGGGGGAGCTCGTGTTTGTGTCACTGTTGTGGAGCCTGTGGAAATGCACAGGGTAGCATGTGTTTCCGTGGAAAGCCCCCCTTTTTCATGACAGGCAAACAGGCCCTTAGTGACCAAGGCCTACGAGCAAAATGCACTTACAGGAGAAATCTGTGAAGTAGGGGTATCGATCGTTCGGGTTTGGTTCGGTCCTAGGTAGAACCAGACCCAAACTTGATTTGAGATGATGGTACTGGGTCTAGTCGGACCCACCATAAGAGAAACCATACCTAATAAAATAATATGTCTTTATCATTTTTACATTGAAAATTTGCGGATCTTAATCAGAACTCGGGTTGGGTATGAAATTTCACAATCCATACCCGGCTCCATATATTAATAGGATCCTTTGCATCCAACCCAGATTCTAATCAGGCCTTCTTATTTATCACCAAACCTTGACCCTATAGGGTTCAGTATGGGTCAGGTCCCAAAGGAGGAGGTCTGCATTGATCCCTGCATGGACCTTCCTGCAAAAAATAAGTCCTACTTGGCAATGTGGGTTGGAAGCTTGCTGTGGACTTGTGGATTGCTTTTCACAAGGAAAGCTGCTCTCAGATATTTCTTATTACAATTTTCTTCATTAACTGTTCGGCTTCATAGAAGGAAAAATCCTCTTTTCCTTTTTGATTGGTGTAGCCACCGATATATTTGTTTCTAAAACTGCAATGCAGGATTATTGGATTGAGCTTTCTGTGCTGCCCATAAACAAAATTCATGTGTTTGGCCTGCAGAACTGGACTCTCAATATCCCAAGGCTTCAGGTTATACCATCTGAGCCAATGGATGGATGGATCCAAATTGTGGCCAACGTCTCTTAAGCTTTAATTTACGTTGCAGCCAAGTAGTAGGTTTCAAATGAGGCCCTTAGACTTTGGATACCGATGTTTCTAAATCAACAATTATTCAAAATTAGAGGGGCCTTCTGGCCCATCTAAAATTAGTATAACTTTCTTGAAGATCAAAAGAGTATCACAATGCCTCCAAATGGATTAAACATAATGTAGAACGTCACTTAATCACAAAATTGGATGGTGGAAAGAAATTTGAACCTATGAATATAATATAGGTATAAAAAAGATAATGAGATTCAAGGTTAATATCAAGTTTTTTTGCTACAACTTATGGAACTAATATAGAAATGATGAAAGATGGCCATCGGATACTTCATGGTCATTCATGGCACCACCCACAGCAAGCTGGGAGATGGCAATCACTTAGCCCATCTTGACGAAGTCATCTACTCACATTTGATTGATTTGTATATGTGGCGAACAAATATCAATGATGCACGGAAACCAACAGTGCCCAACATGAGGAAGAACCCATAGCATACGCAGGCCATGTAGCCAAAGAAAAAAGATGTCTGCATAAAACCAGACATGTCTGATTTTGCATAGTAATAGTAAAGGCAATAGCCAAAGATGAATACTCCTGTTGATCCTCCACAGACAACAGATCTGCAATACCACATTAGATCACCCTATGAGATATCTTAAAATATCAAGATTGATTTGTTCCTGTTTCAAAAATTTAAAAACTCAGATAGCACTATTCATCATTCAGAACTATTTATTAAATAGATGAATCTTTGATGATTCCATGTATTGCTGAAACAGTCATCAGCTTATCCGCAGGCTTTATGATAAGATATGAATATGTATTCTGCATGCAGGGAGAGTGTGAAATAAACACTTTTTTTTTAATAATCCAAGGGAAAACTCCCCCATTCCGACTGCACATTGACTGGCCTCCGGTTGGTAAAACCCTTGAGGTCCCCCTGCCCACAGAGGAGTACACCCAGCTTCGATCAAGCAGGAAGGGACGCCACCTGTGGGTTTTGAACTTGGTGATATTTGCAAGTCGCTCCTACCAGATGAGTGGAGCCCTTGTGGGCAAGTGTAAAATAAACACTTCAATTAGCAACGAGTCAAAAATTTTACTTGGAACATCCAAAGTCGATTCATACCAGAAAACTTGGTAGTTTTCTTGCAACACCAGGCTTTACTTGGTTTCAAATAACCAAAATTTAGCTTAAATAACAAACCGAGGCATTTTATTTTTCTTGCCGGTCATCCATTTTGGAGGACAACAAAGTATGCATTTAACAATTACACAATAACAATGACTTTAGTAGAAACCCTCTAGTGATATATCTGACCAAAGTCATTCTCGAAGCTAAAGCTACCCCAAGAAATATACTATAAATAAGTAATTTAAATACACATGATCCACATCAAACAAACCCTGCATATCAATTCTTTTTCCCATTCAAAGATTAGCCCAGTTTGCCAGGTTAGTCGAATCATATATATATATATATATATATATATATATATATATATATAAAGAATGACAAGAGAGTCCAGTTATAAGGATGCCAGCGTTCATCCTAAGCCAGGATTAAACTCTCCATGAGTCATATTTTTCCGCAAGACCTCCCCTACAGTATTGTCACCGTAATAGAGTTTAACATACCTTAATTTTTGTATATGCACATACTACTACTGTAAAAGTATCTTCAACAAGATACTTTAGTTGATAACGCAGCAACCTTGAGAACAAACATGTGAACATACACACCCAAGAACACTTGTGCACAACAAGCACAACACACCGAATCACAAATGTGCAAAAGCACTCATAAGTTTCATAAACAACTAAAGAGGTTGGGCTATAATCCCAAATCCCTTGAGAAAATACAAGAGGAGCTGCCCATATATATAGGGCTTGGAGGAGGCCTTGGGAGGGGCTCCACATAGTCGTTGGAGCCCCTCCAACGGTCACAAATGTGACTGTTGGAGGGGTCCAACGACTAGTGGGTTGGGCCCCTCCCAATGCAAGTACAATGCATTAAATGCAAAAAAGAAAAAGAAATAAAGAAAAAGAAAAAGAAAATAAATACAAAAACATATTCTCGAAAAAGAATATGTGTAAAATTCCTAAACTACCCTTACTAGGAATATATATATTTTATATATATAATTGGTAAATACATATACATATATTATATATATGTATATGTATTACCTTATATATATAAAATATATATGCGAAATTACAAGTTTGATTACATAATTTAACAACTACTACTACTCTCTTTCGCAAGAACATCACCTGTTCATGTTATGGATAGTGTGCTTGATACTCCCAATAAATAAACAAAATCAAGCAAAAAAAAAAATAATGTATACTGAATGGCAGGCAAGTTGGCACTATGGGTAAGGGCTCTCACCTTCTGCTCCCTTTCCCTTCTCTAACCAACAGCTAGGTCTCTCTCTCTCTCTCTCTCTCTCTCTCTCTCTCTCTCTATATATATATATATATATATATATATATATATATATATATATATATATATATATATATATAAGTGTGTGGTGGTGGGGGGGGTAGGGGTGTAACCATAGTGACAAATCTCACGAAAAAAACAAATTTCTCATGAAAATTTTGTGAGATTTTGAGTGAATGATAAAAACATTATATTTTTCACGAGAAATAGTATTTCTTGCAAAAATTACTTTTTGACAAAGTACAGCAATATTATTGCGAGAAAAAAAACTTGTGATAATATTGTGGTTCTTTTTGTTTCGTCCCCCCCGCCCCCCACACCTCCACCCCAAAAGAAAAAAGAAGGAAACCTGATAATTTTGTTGCTTTTCTTTGAGTTTTGATTAAGTTTTCAGTTTTAGCTCTAAATTTTATGATTAGGAGCTAATTAAGGTTGCCATAATCAAGGAGAAAGAACATGTGGATAACTGTGTTATGAAATGCATTGTCATGAACAATTTATTTTTTAGGTTAGCTAGAGATGATGCATTTAAGGAGATGATTAGTGCCAGTGTAAATTGTAGACCCAACTATACCTCTCCTATTAGTGAAACAATTAGAATAAAATGACTTTAAGACTTAAAAGAGCAAGTTGTAGGTGAAAGAGTCTTGGTATATATCATGATGCACTTTGATGTTTGATATATGGACTGACAACAAAAATTACCCACATAAATATTTTGGCTTCATGTCCTAAATGCACAGTGCTTTTTGAATCTAAGTGTGCTAAAGGATCTGAATATATTGAGTAATATATTGAAAATCTCTATAAAAAGAGATTTTGTGTAAAAACACAATGCTAAAAACACGAGGTGTGCACAAAGGCACAAAAGGAGAACTTCTCACAAGTGCACAAAGGCACGGATACAAATGCACAAAAGTAAAAAATATCAACTTGAATATATTGGGTCCCAAAAGGGGCTTTACAAAAGCTTAAAGAAGCTCAAGGCGGTCACCCCTATTTATACTACTTTGGAGCAATGGGGGGGCTCCAATACATATGTTGGAGCCCCTCCAACGGTTAGAAAAGTAACCGATGGAGGGTGCTCCAACCTATGTGTTGGAGGCCCCCATGTGACATCTCATTAAATGAGAGGAAAAGAACAAAAAATAAAAAAGACAAATACAAAAAAAGAAAATAAAAAACAAATACAACATATTCTCAAATGAGAATATGCGTAAAACATATGAATTTACATAAATACCCTTATCATGTTAAAGATATATATATGAATATATATAAGAGACACAATATTTTAACAACCCCCCTCAAACTTAGGGTGACAATCGAAACTTTGCCAAGAAGGAAGTTAAATCTTGGAGAACACAGCGCCTTGGTGAAGAAGTCTACCGGTTGATATTTTGATGTAACATAAAGAAGGTCAATGGTTCTTCTTAAATATTCTTCACGAACGCCGTGACAGTCCATCTCGGTATGCTTCGTGCGCTCATAAAATGTGTGATTTTTGACAATGTAGATTGCACTTTTATTATCACAACATAATTTTGTGAGCCCTTGAACTTGAATATTCATATCTTCCAACAAGCTGCAAATCCAAACAATCTTCATGGTGGTAGATGTCATGGCTCTATACTCAACTTCGGTGGATGAAAGCGATACTTTCTATTGCTTCTTGCATCTCCAAGAGATTAATGGTTCACCTAAAAAAATAAAAAGACTAGTGGTGGAGTGACGGTTATTTGGGTCACCTCCCCAATCATAGTCAGTATGAGCAATTAAACTTAATTCAAAAGAAGAAGATAAAAATACTCTCTTGTTTACTGTACCATTTATGTATCTGATGATGCGAAAGACTAGTAGTAGGTGATGTTGAAATTGACTAGCAACATGTACTGAATGAAAAATATCAGGCCTAGTAATGCTGAGATACGTTAGGGATCCAACCAGTTGCTAGTAAGGTGTGGGATCTTTTAGGAGAATTCCATCATCAATCTTCATCCTTGAACCTACTATTTCAGGAGTTTCGTAGACCTTGTCATCTGTGATTCCTGATCTGTCAAGAATTTCACAAACAAGTTTAATTTGAGACAGAAAATAGCCTCTGTGAGAATAGGCAACCTTAATTCCCCAAAAATATGTCAGTAATATAACAATCCTTACATCAGATTTCTTAACAAACAATGAAGTGTCAGTATAACATGAAGTAAAACCATTTTCAGTCATTACATTGTTAAACCCATCATGCCAAGCCTTGGGAGCTTGTTTCAAGCCATAAAGAGCTTTACGAAGATGAAGAACTTTATTTTTAGGAATTTTCATACTAGGTGGAGCATTCATGTAGACTTGTTCATTAAGATCACCATTTAGAAAAACATTTTTGACATCCATTTGGTAAATATTTCATTTTTTAATGGAAGCAATGGTGATGAGACATCAGACAGTAACCATGCGAGCTACTGGAGCAAATGTCTCTTCATAGTCAATCCCGTATTCTTAACTATATCCTTTAGCTACTATATGAGCTTTATACCTCTCAAGAGATCCATCACTCTTGATTTTGACTTTGAACACCCATCGACATCTTATAGTTTTATTTCTACTGGGAAGCGTTTGAAATTCCCAAGTGTTGGCTTTCCTAAGCGCTTTGAGTTCACTCTCTATGACTTCTCTCCATTCAATACATCGTTTGGCATCTTCAAAATTTTTTGGTTCAAAATATGAGTGAATGACACTTAAACAAGCCCGATATTTAGGAGAGAAAGAATCAAAAGACAGGAATCTAGAGGAAGTTCTTCTAGTTCTTCTAGGGTTTGAATCATGTGAGGAGATAGATTCGCTAGGTTTACTATATTGCTCAATAGCACTTCTAAAAGTGCGTCTATCTCTATGAGTATAGGTGATAGGATCTCTAGTTATATTTTCTTCTTGAGAGGTAGTAGGGTTAGAGTTATTGTTGATTTTAACCACTTCATTGTCACTGTTATATGTTGATTCATCATCACTAGAGATATCATCATCTTTAGATAAAATATCAAAGAGAAAGGAATAGTCAACATTTTCTAAATGAGATTCATTCTTTTCAAAACCACTGTCATTTTTCAAAAATGTTACATTCCTTGAGACATATAACTTATTATTTTTAGTATCATAACATCGAAACCCTTTTTGGGTTTCGGAATAGCCAAGGCACAAGGAATGGCTTTAGGTGAGAGTTTATCACTCTTATCTGTAAGGACAAAGCACTTACAACAAAAAACTCTCAATCTATTATAATCGAGTTTTTTTTTCATATAGAGTTTCAAAAGGAAAGATTTTATCTAAATTTTTGGATGTAAAACGATTAATAAGATAAACTGAAGCAAGAGCCGCTTCGGCCCAATTTTTTTTTGGAATACTTTGAGAAATAAAAAGGGTTCTAGTGGTTTCAATGATATGCCTATGCTTCTTTTCGGCTAACCCATTTTGTTGTGGGATCTTAGAACACGATCTTTGATGGACAATACCATAGTCTTCAAGATATTTCTTAAATTCATTGGAAAGATATTCACCTCCGGAATCGGTCCTAAATATCTTTAAATTACTATTAAATTGATTCTTAATTATCATATGATATGATTTAAAACATGAAAACACTTCATGCTTATGTTTAAGAAAATATATCCAACAATATCGAGAAAAATCATCCACAAAAATCACATAATAGGCAAAGCCTCTCTTAGATATGATGGGTGTCGGTCCCCAAACATTCGAATGAACAATTTCAAAAGGTTTTGTGATAAATATAGATCTTTGTTCAAAAGGCATACTTCTTATTTTTCCAAAAATACAATCATTACAAGAGAAAATACTTTTACGAAGATTTTTAATAAAATGCAAATAGGATAACTTGGTGATGTTGGGATGGCCAAGTCTTTTGTGCCAAACATTTATGTCTTTATGTTGGGCCACATTACAAAAAGGGGTTTTAGGGATTTGAAGAGAATTCACATAGTACAAGTCTCCCTTCCTAGAGCCTTCCCCAATCAACTTTTTGGACCGGTGATCCTGTATTAAACATTTATTAGATGAAAATTGAATGTCACATCCAAGGTCCTAAAGTTGAGAGACGGAAAGTAAGTTCAAATTCAATTTAGGTATAAATCTAATTTTGAGAATAAAGAAATTTTGAGTTTCAAAGTTTCCAATCCCCTTAATTTCAAGAGAAGTGTCATCCGCGGTTGAAACAAAAGATTGTGACAAACTTTTAGAATATTCGAAAAGAGAAGAAATGTTTGGAGACATATGAAATGAAGCACTCGAGTCTAAAAGCCAAGAAGTTTTACCTGGAGGGGAAGGAGTAGATACGGCAGCACCGGAAATGACTCCCTTAAAAAGAGGTTGAAGAGCTTCCATAAAGAGCTCCATTTGTAGAAGTAGATGCACCTTCTTCTTTTTGATGTTGGGATGTGGTAGCCATAGCCAATAATTTCTTTCATTTGGGACAAACCGGTTTGATGTGTCCCGGTTTCCTTGCAAAAGTGACACAATTTTGTTATAGTCCCTTCTTCCGCCATGTCCTCTATTGGATCCTTGATTTTGATTTTTACAATGTGGAGGCTTATATGTCCTCAAGTTGTTTCCGGGCCTAGAAACCGTATTCACCCCATCACATTCTTCTTGATTTGTGGGCATTGCAAGAACACTTAGACTTTGCTTGCTAATGCCCATCCAAGTTTCCTCTCCACTTAATTTTGTAATGAAGTTTTCTAGAGAAGAAGAGGTGAAGGAGGATATAAGAGAAGATCTAATTTGCTCGAACTCGGGCCTTAGCTCATTCAAAAAATTAAAAAATCGATCTTCTTATAATTGCTTATGACGAAGCTCTATGACCTCTTCACTCCACTTTGGTTCGCGCATAGCAAGCTCATGCCAAACGGAAGAGAGTTCGGCAAAATACTCCCTTATAGTCATTTCTCCTTGGAGAAGAGTTAACACCCTCTTTTGGAGATAATACTTATGGGACAAGTCCCTAGAGGTGTACATCTTTTCAAGATACTCCCATGCTTGAGATGCCTTTTTGAACTTTATAATATTGGCATTGATTCTCGTCTCGAGGAGAAGATCTATGACAAGATTTTGAAATTCTTCATTTCCCACTCATGTTTTTTGCTATATTCTTCAAGAGTCTTGGTTCGTTCATCTCCCTTAAGAATTTTTATTTCCCCTCTTTCGACCAAAGTGATTTTAGGCTCCGGTTCCGGAATTGAGCCTTGAACGTAACCCCAAAGCCCTTTTCCTTTAATGTGAGCTTCCATATTTCCGTCCCACACATGATAGTTAGAGTCATTTAGCTTGAAACCAAGAGAAAAATGAGTTTTTTTCACCCATTAAAGAGATAAGATGAGATAAAAGAATACGTACCATAATAAGATTTTAAATCTTACTTGTTGTAGTAATCTTCTAAAATATTGGATGAAGAAGAGTCTTCACGCCAATTTCCAAAATGATGAAGGCACGCTTTTCGAGGCATTCAATATTTGTGAAGAGCCACACCAATTTCTTTCTCCAAGTGACCTCGCTCTGATACCATGTGAAAATCTTTATAAAAGGAGATTTTGTGTAAAAACACAATGCTAAAAACATGAGGTGTGCACAAAGGCACAAAAGGAGAACTTCTCACAAGTGCACAAAAGCACAGATACAAATGCACAAAAGTAAAAAATATCAACTTGAATATATTGGGTCCCAAAAGGGGCTTTACAAAAGCTTAAAGAAGCTCAAGGGGGTCACCCCTATTTATACTACTTTGGAGCAATGGGGGGGCTCCCATACATATGTTGGAGCCCCTCCAACGGTTAGAAAAGTAACCGTTGGAGGGTGCTCCAACCTATGTGTTGGAGGCCCCCATGTGACATCTCATTAAATGAGAGGAAAAGAACAAAAAATAAAAAAAGAGAAATACAAAAAAAAAAAAAACAAATACAACATATTCTCAAACAAGAACATGCGTAAAACATGTGAATTTACATAAATACCCTTATCGGGTTATATATATATATAAAAGAGACACAATATTTTAACAGTATATACAATTTGTTATTAAGGAAATCAGACTACATAGTGGTTCAATTTATAACAGATAATGGGTCAAATTATGTGAAAGCAAGGGTTGCAATTGAGGTGAAATTTCCTCATATTTTTACATCAGCTTGTGTTGCACATTGTCTTAATCTAATGCTTAAAGATTGTGAAAGATTGCTTAATTTCTCTCGTATATTTTTTGATGCAAAAAGGATTGTCAATCTCATGTATAAATCATAATCAATTTTGCAACTTATGAAAAATTAAAGGATAGAGAAATACAAAGGCCTGGGGTTACTCGTTTTATTACTAATTTTTTTGTTTATAATCTATATTGAACATGGAAGATAAGTTGAGGCTTTTGGTTGCTTCTTAAGAACGAAGAAATTTAAAAAAAGTTAAGGAAGAGAAGGAAAATGAGGAGATTTTTGAAAAAATGAGAGAGAAATAGTAGCAATAAACCACTTGTAAAGCTCTAGAGGATGGTAGATGGAGATGGTTCTACCATAGGTTATTTGTATGAAGGTGTAAATTGTGCTAAAGAAGCAACCAAAAGATTGGTCAAATAGATAAGTATATGCAAATATGGGACATCATTTATTGTAGATGAGAAGTAAACCTAAAAAGTGACTTATATGTTGGATATTTAAATCCACATCCTTTTTATAATGGTCATGTGAAGATGAATAGTAAAATCATGTAAGGAATGAAGGGAATAGTGAAAAAGATGGTTGAGAATAAAGAAAAGGATAATCATACTTCAGAATTGACTTGTTATCATTCCAAATATCCAAAGATCTTCAATGAGATTACAATATATTTTCTTCGTACTGCCCATCCCCATAAGTTTTAATTTTTATTTGCATTTTTAAATTTTTTTACTTTAGAATATATTCTCAATTTCTTATAACATGTTATTTTTATTAGGGATATGGTAGAAAATGAGTGGAGCAAATGTTCCTATATTGCAAAATTTGGCAATCAAGATACTTAGTCAACCATGCAACACATCCGCATGTGAAAGAAATTTGAGTGCATTTGAAGCGGCACATACCAAAAGGAGAAACCGTCTTGAGCCAACAACTCTTTTTGATTTAATGTATATGTGCGTGAATATGCACGTGCAAAAAACTTCAGTTGGAAAGGAAGCAAAAGATTCTCGTCCTATTATGCATTAAGACATTGAAGCATTTGCACATGGCTTAATTGAAGAAAGAAATAAAGAAAAAGAAATAGAAGATAAGGATGAGGATAACAACATTAAAGGCCAAGAATTTAACGAAGAGTTGATTTCTTAACTAGTAGCAACTAGCAAGTGACTTTTTTGTGTAAACTTAAAACATCATTATGTTTGCATTGTTGCAAGTATTTTCTTTTTGTTTTGACACCTGATCATTGATACTTGATGTTTGATGATTTATAGTTGATACTTGATAGTTCCTATATATTCGATGTTTGATGCTTGATGGTTGTTATTTGATCTTTGATGGTTTATGGTTGATATTTCTTACATATTTTATGTTTAATGTTTGATGGTTGATAGTCGATACTTCTAGATATGATTTTTTGGAGTTCAAAGTAGATTTTATTTTATTTTTTATGTAAAATTTAATTGTATAATTAGTTTGTTTTATTTCAATTTTTATTTTTTTTGAGAAATTATTTGTTTTTATAGATTTTTACCTAGAATTTGTGATAATAACTCAAGATAAATAAAAAAAATTGAAAATCTCATGAGAAATGCTGTCGTTTTATACCCGACCCGACCCAATGTCACAAACCAATATTAATTAACATGTGGGTTTGGGTTGAATCCAAAATTTAGACCTGTAGTGAAAACAGATTGGGTCTTGGGTATTGTAAATGAAGACCTGAACCCGAACGGACCCGACCCAATTATGTACTTTAACCCGAATGGTTCTCCATATTTTAAAACCGAACCGACCTGAATCAAACCCAACTGTTATGTACCCGAACCCAAACCTGAACCAATCCAACTATATACCTGAACCAATTCACTCGGACGAGTTGGCGAGTTAGCCGATTCAGACCGAGTTTAGGAAAGCTTTTTAATCTTGGAATTTAGAAAGTTTCCTTGGAGAAGGAAACTAGTTATATGGTTGATTGATATTCTCCATGAAGATTATCACTTCATTGTTTCCCAAAAAACAAAAATCCTGCCTTCTCTTGGCTTCTATCGCATTTTCTCTCTAATTTATTTCTTGGTTGCAGCTTTTGAAAGTTGAGACTTGAGAGGAAGAAACCAGGGAATGACAACTAATAACAACTTAGTTACATATCTCTTTGGTTTGCATCTAAAGAGAACCTCGTATTGCTGCACCATTTACATATTTCTTTTATTAGCCTTAAGGCGCATGCAAATAGTGCAAAGTCCCTAAGGCCCCCATTTGACCAAAATTTGGAGTTGAGCCCAACCCTAAATAGGGTTGGGCCTCTCACCTTTCCCTCTTTTTCGCCTCTCGACTCACTCTCCCTCTCTCTCACCTGTCGACTCCCCCTCTCTCTGTCGCCTCACCCTCTTGTCTCTTGCCTCTCCTCTTTGTTTGCATCTCACTTTCTCGCCTCATGACTCACTCTACCTCTCTCTCGCCTGTCATCTCTCGCCCTCTCTCTCTCTCAAGTATCGTCTCTAAGAAGAATAAGAACTCGAGCTCGACTCTCTCTCTGCTGAATCATGATTTTTTCTATATTGATGATTTTTTGTAATTATATCATTTTTTTTGTATTGATGATTTTTTTCACTGTCGTTGTTTATTGCAATATGAATCATGTTTTTTTCTATATTGATGATTTTTTCTATTTTTTATTGTGTTTGCTTCATCAATAAAGCATTTCTTTTATTTATTTGCATTTGTAGATATTTTTAAAGTTTTTTTAAAATTTGAAGCTTACGCTTTACGCCTCGCTTTAGTTTTTGGTGGAGCGCTATGCTACATCTCAACGCTTTTCACAACATTGATCCAAACCAGAGTTACCAGTCGAGGAGCGGGAAGCGAGGCACTTTCAAAAATTTAGGAAGCGGGGAAGCGTGGGACCACTTAGAAGAAAATTCTGAACCGTCTCGGAAGCGACCTAGGAAGCGAACAGAAAGCGAGAGGGAAGCGAAAAAATGAAAAAATGGGGGAAGCGAGGGGGAAGCGTGGGGAAGCGCGCTTCCCATAAAAGGAAAACGTGCTTCCTAAAAAAGGGGGACGCTTCCCCTCACGCTTCGGAAGCGCGACGTTTCGCGCTTCCCCTTTTGCCTAGGCGCTTCCGGTAACTCTGATCCAAACTAAAACCCGAACCCATTAACCCATATGGGTCTACTTTTTCCAGCCATACCCAAACCCGAATTAAAACGGGTCTATTAAAGAGCCAAACCGATTATACCGGCCCAATGCATACCCATTTTAAGATAAATGTACTTTTTTATGTATTATTACATGTATTATATATATAAATTCAACCTAGGTTGACTATTTTTAGCCGTTGGAGGCTAGTCCAATGGCTAGATTTATAGAATGGACCTTCTCCAATGGCTAGAAGGGACTCCTCTTTATTCCTTCTTCTCTCCTCCTCTCTCTATAAATGTGTGGGTGTGTATGTGTGAGAGTTGAGAGAGTAATGGTAGTTTTAGGTTTTTTTGTGTGTTTTTTGAGTGTATTGTAGTGAGGCCCTTATGTATTTATTTCTTTTATATATTTTATTATTCATTATGAATGAAAGCATTTATTCATACTTGTATCAAGTTTTTGTATTGTTAGTATTCAAACACATTTTGATTGGCATTTGGACTATGATTTGGAATGTCTTGGGTTTTGTGCTATTTCATTACATTGTATCAGAGCAAGGCATCTTGTTCGTGTTTGTGCTTTATCGTGTTTGTGCTTTAAAAGAAATATTTGAATTGATGTACGGCTTGGACTCAAGACTCTTGTATTCCGGTATGTATTTTTCTTTAGATTCTCTACTTTAGATTTTTATGGTATATATTTGAAATATTATGGCTATTTATTAAAAATGAATATGTTTTTTAAATTAATTAAAATTAGAATTTGTGAAAATTATTGTCTTTTGACATAAGTTTTTGCGTATGTTTACTTGAAATATATATTTCGATTAAGAATATATATTTAAAAAAATATATCATAATAAAAAATTATATTTTGCAAGATTATGTGGTTTCTTAAAATCTTAAATACTATGCTTATATGTTTTTCATGTTGCTTACAAAAATGCTAATGTTTGTTAGATGTATTGTGTTTTATCGTAATGATCATTGGTGACTTTATCCACATGTCAAAGCATGTTATTTAAATTTTATGTGGTGCTTTCATTGAGATATGCTACTTAAGAATTTTTAAATTCGTGTATGTATGCTCTCATTAGTCATGCCATGGATGGTTTATATAATCTTGTGAGATTGCTCTATCGGCATATCATCTACATATTCATGTATCATACACATATATCTATGCATGTTTTTATGTGCCATTAACAATTATGTGCATTTTAAATTTGTTTGGTATTTTGTTGAAAAATTAGACGTGTTTTAAATTAACATTTTCTCTTAACAATGAGTTATTGTTTTATTGATTTTTGCGTAAGCATGATAATTCAAAAAATATATTTTGGGTATGTTAATATCTTTATGATTATTTGTGCATATTCCTATGTATATCTTATGTGATCCTTCGTAAGCTTTTGTATAGGATATGTGGCTTTAAAGTTATTAGATTATTGCATATACATACATTTTTTGTGAGTATCCATGATTAGTTGTACTTGTGTATGCTCTTGATTTTCTATATAATTCTTTGAGAAATCTCTATAGATTTTGGCCCTCTTTAATGTTATATTCCATTGATTGTTTCATAGAAGACTTATAATCTAGATTGAGCTATATCTATATATAGCCTTATTATATTGACCATGTATATGATTGCATAAATTGACATTTTGTTGTGCATATGATTGCACTATATTCATTCTAAGTTTCCATCTACCTTTATTGGATTTGATTTGACACCTTGTTTTTTCAAATCGGTACTTTTATATATGAACTCACTTATTTGAAAATTGATTTCAGTGAGTATTTTTTGCCTTTTGATGGCATTGGTTTTGTCCATCACAAAATTTTATATGTTGCATCATTTCTTTTGGCCTTGTTGTTGTTGTGTCAGAGTAAGCCTTTGAGGTGAGTTATGTGTGCACCTCATGTCATCTTATTAGTCTAAATTCTCAAGTTTATGAGTATCGTGTTGACACTTGTATTGAGTTTAATTAATAGTTCATTGGCCTCTGGATCCATGTTGCCTTTGTTGAACTAGAGATGCTTGTTGGGGTGAGTTATGTGCACCTCAGTTTTTTGTCAAGTTTAGATTATCGACTTATAGTTTGGATCGAACTGACGGTTGTTTGATCTCTAGTTCCGTGAGTGTGTTATATCACTCATTTGCTTATTTGACCATTGTTATTATGAATGCTTATAATTTTATTTATCTATGATAGTTATCTATTTTTGAAATCATGGTGTTTCAAAATATTATTAAAATTAATATCTTTATTATTCTTGGTGACATTAGTTTGTTTCTATTACAAACTCTCTTAACTTGTATGTTTTCTCCTATTATGCCTCTTATTTAAGTGCTATTTTATGTAGACAATTTGAGATGTTATTTGTGTAGAGTTACGTGCAACCATTGGTTACTCACACTTTTTTTGTGTCTTTATATAATACCCTTGTTCTAGTAGATGACACACTTATTCAAGTTTCATTTTATATAGACAAGAGATGTTGTTTTGTTAATGTGGTGAGTTATGTGCACCCATTGTAATTATGCTCTTGTTCTATTTGTTGCCACACTTGTTTTAAGTGTCATTTTAGGTAGACAAGAGATGTTGATTGGTTATTCACACTTTTTGTGTGTTTTTAGCACATTAGTGACATTGTGATTATGCTCTTGTTCTGGTCGCTGATATACTTGTTTTAAGTATCATTTTATATAGACAAAAAAATTTGTTGGTTATTCATACTTGTGAGTTTTTTAGCCCATTAGTGGCATTGTAATTATGCTCATGTTCTAGTCACTGATAGACTTGAATTTTGAGGTTTGGAGGTCTATTGAGGTGATTGTGGTGGTCGAACTATTGTTGAGACTTGCAAATATTATTCATTATGTTGTGTGGGATTTTTAAATCTCTCCTCAAAATTTCTAAAGTTTTACTAATTTATCCTTGTGTGGTAAATAGTTATTGAAATATTTACATTATATATGTTTTAATTGCATGATTAAGGATATTTTAAATTTGTTTCATGATTGGTTTCCTTGCATGTTTTGCATATATATTGGTATTTGCAAAATATCATTTATTGATATTTGTGGAATTTTAAATCTCTTCATATTTCTTATAAGTTGTTATTGTTATCTCTTAAAATTGCTCCATAAGTGTTTTTTTCATTGATTCTAAGCTATTGCATGGTTCGTTCATATATGCATTAGTTGTGGGGTTAATCTTGCTTCTAAAATGTAATAATTAATTAATTCATGTTTATTTGTATCATCTTAAATTCTTATTGAATGACTTAAATCATTTCTTATATCTTCTGCTTTGTAAAAATGATTTGTTCTTGAAAGAAAATCTAACCATGAGTAATTTACTCTCCTTTGTGAGACTTTGTGATTTAAAATCTTTTGTGAGTTATTTCTTCATGCTATTGATGTTGTTTGAAAATCCATGCAGTTTATGCATTAATGTGTTTTTTAATAAATATGTGTGTGTATTGTCTTTGAATAATGTATGTTTTTCATGAACGTTTAAAACGATCAATGATTTATGAGATATTTTATGCATTTTTTATAGTATGCAATCTATGTCACATGGGTGCGGGTGCGGGTGCGACACTTTCAAAAACCTTGGGTGCGGGTGCAAGCACAACTACGGAACCCAACACCAAATGGGGGTAGGAGCACTTCTCCCTGTGGTGGGACGTTGCATGTTCAAAACCTCATTTGTACGTTGAATAATAGATGGTGGGTCTGCTTAACCCCAGCTGGACTTAAAAAAAAAACCACGAAACTGTCTGACCCAATTGTATTGTTAGGATCTATACACAAGGCAGGCGTTAGGGTGGGCCGTTCAAGAAATCTCATCTATGAGACTCTTAACTTGGCCATCTTTTCCATCCAAGTTCATCCAGCGCATAGAGTCGTCCGACCCAATATCACAATGACAATTGTGACTGAACCGTGAATGGAAAGTGTAAAGAAAAATGTCCATAAAGCCCCTTCTTGCATAAAACTGCAGTACCATCCGTAATGGCTTGTGGTGGGGACCAAACCAATCACATCGCTTCGTTCTACGTGGGTCCTGTAATGAAATAAGCGGAAGAAACCAAGAATGCTAAAACATTCACAATGTCCCACAGGGACAAGTGCAACAAGCACAAGAGAGGAAATCCACTAAGGGATATACAAAGGGCCTTATAAAAAGGCTACACACATGAAAAATAATATCACTATTATTGAAGAGGAGCTCTCAAGAGCAATACCACATACATGGGGGGTTCCCCCTATTTATAAGAAAAGGAGACCAAAGGGGCTCCCAATAGAGTCGTTGGGAGCCCCCAACGGTCACATATGTGACCGTTGGGGGCCCCAACGACTCCATTGTGGAGCCCCTTTTCGGTATCCAAAAAATACAATTTTAAAAATAAAAATAAAAATAAAAAATAGTAAAATAAGAGAAACAAAATAAGTACCCCTATGAGGTACTTTGTGAAATGACCATAATACCCCTATCGGGTATTATGGTATTATTACATATGTTTTAACACCCCCCCTCAAACTTTACGGGGGAATGACCGAAAGTTTGCCAAGAAGGAACAAGAAGCGAGGAGCAGGCAGGGCTTTGGTAAAGAAATCTGCAAGTTGATATTCTGAAGTGACATATGGCAGTGTAACTGTCCCACGAAGATATTCATCACGTACATAATGACAGTCCATCTCAATATGTTTAGTCCTTTCATGAAAGGTGTGGTTGCTGGCAATATAGATGGCACTTTTGTTGTCGCAACAAAGCTTCGAAGCACCGGTAATTTCGACTCCCATATCTTGAAGAAGACTTCGAAGCCACACAAGCTCCATTGTAGTGGTTGCCATAGCCCTGTATTCTGCTTCAGTAGAAGACAATGAGACTTTTTGCTGTTTCTTGCACCTCCAAGCAATTAACGAATCTCCTAGAAACACACAAAAGCAGTAGTTGAGATTCGATCATTTGGGTTTCCTCCCCAGTCAGCATCAGTATAAGCTAGTAAATCTAAGGAAGAGATTGAGGATAGGAATAGCCCTTTAGTCAAAGTATTTTTAATATATCGAATGATCCGGAGCACAGCACTCATATGCACAGATGTAGGAGCATGCTGAAATTGGCTTGCAGAGTGCACAGCATGAGCGATATCGGGCCTGGTGATAGTCAGATAGGTGAGGGAGCCTATGAGTTGCCTGTAGGGCGTAGGATCATCCAGCAGAACTCCATCCTCCAGTCGTAGTTTAGCATTGATAACCTCGGGAGTCTCCACCTTTTTATCATCTGAAATCCCAGATTTGGAACATATGTCTGCAGCAAGCTTCATCTGTGACAATATATACCCTCGAGAAGAGTATGCAACTTCTATACCAAGAAAGTACCTGAGAAAACCCAGATCAGACATATCAAAATTATGTTTTAACATATTTTTAACTTTAAGAATACCACTTTCATCATTGCCAGTGATGATCATATCATCAACATAAAGCAGAAGGATGATGATACTATTACCTGCATGTTTAACAAAAAGAGCAGTGTCAGTATAACATGAGCGAAATCCCAATTGTAACATGATAGCACTAAATCTATCATACCAAGCCTTAGGGGCTTGTTTAAGACCATATAAGGCTTTTAATAACCGAAGGGTTTGACCTTGGTTAACACTGATTCCCGGCGGAGGGTCCATATATACTTCTTCATTCAACTGACCATTAAGAAAGGCATTTTTAACATCTAATTGGAATATAGGCCATTTCTTAGATGATGCTACCGCAATTAAAGTTCTAACGCTTGTCATGCGAGCCACGGGAGCAAAAGTCTCCTCATAATCGATGCCATATTCTTGTGAGTATCCCTTAGCAACTAATCTAGCTTTATAACGCTCTAGGGAACCATCACTTTTTGTTTTGACTTTGTAGACCCATCGACATCCTATAACTTTCTTACTTGGAGGAAGGTGAACTATTTCCCAAGTTTTAGCTTTATTTAAAGCATCTAGTTCAACTTTCATTGCTTCAACCCAATGAGGTATACTTTTTGCTTGATTATAATGGGAGGGTTCATAGTAAGAATGCAAGGCTATTAGACAAGCTCTATATTTAGGTGAAAGAGTTTCATATGAGACAAACCTATTAGGTGGAATCGATTCTCTAGAAGAACGCCTAAGGGAGGTTTCTTCTAGGGGTTCATTAAGCCGCAAGAATTTTTCTAAAGCACTAATAGGTTGGGCTTCCTCACGCCGAGTGTATACTTGGAGATTGTCACCATTAGTTGGTGATACATCATTATCATGAGAATCATGAGTATTTTCTAAAACTTCCGGATGACTCAAAGAGTCATCTTTGGAATATTCTAAAAGATCATTGATAAACATATAATCAATTTCATTTGATTTTTCCAATATGTCAAATCCATTTTCATCTTCTAAAAAGGTTACATCTTTGGAGACAAATAACTTATTGTTCTTATGATCAAAGCATCTATATCCTTTTTTATTTTCACCATATCCTAAAAATACGCATTCTATTGCTTTAGGTGACAATTTATCTCTTTTATGCAAAAGAACAAAGCATTTACACCCGAAAATACGAAGACGATTGTAGTCGGGTGTCATATTGAAAAGTTTTTCATAAGGGGAGATGTTATGCAATTTTGAAGATGGCATCCTATTGATTAAATAGGTGGAGGTCAACACGGCTTCGGCCCAAAAATTTTTAGGAATATTTTTAGAAATGAGTAAGGATCTAGTGGTTTCTAAAATATGTCTATGTTTTCTCTCCGCTAGACCGTTTTGTTGAGGAGTCCTTGGGCAAGATTTTTGATGACAAATGCCATGTTGTTTTAGATATGATTGAAAATCATTTGATAAATACTCTCCACCCGAATCGGATCTAAGAATGGATATTTGACTTTGAAATTGATTTTGAACTTTTGCATGAAATTCTTTGAAGAAGTTAAAAACTTCCGATTTAGCATTAAGAAAATAAATCCATACATATCTAGTATAATCATCAATAAACGTAACATAATACGAATAACCACCTTTGGATAAAACCGGAGATGGTCCCCATACATCGGAATGCACCAATTCAAAAGGTCTTGTTGTCACAAAGGTTCTAATAGGAAAAGGAGTAGACTTCATTTTTCCAAAAAATGCAATCTTTGCAATTGATATCTTTTTCTTTACAAAACTTGTTTCCAAAAGGAAAAAAATACATTTTTGAGTAACTTGGATGTCCAAGTCTTTTATGCAAAGTTTCAATATTTTTGTCTTGGACATAAGTACAAAATGAGGTATTTGGAAGTGTTAAGTCATCCATAAAATAAAGGTCTCCCTTCCTATGGCCTTGCCCAATCCGCTTCCCGGACTGAAGATCCTGCACAAAGCACCCTTGGGATGAGAAAGATATTTCACATCCATGGTCGGCTATTTGAGAAACGGAAAATAGGTTAAGATTTAATTTAGGAACTATTCTAACTTTTGGAACAAGAAAATTTTGAGTATTTTTAGAATCAAGAGTTCCAATACCATTTATTTTGAGAAAAGTTCCATCGGCCGTAGAGACACAAGATAATTTTGAATTGGCGTGCACATTGGTCAATGCATTTTCATGAGGAGTCATGTGAAAAGAGGCTCCGGAATCTAAAATCCAAGAATACGTACCGGGAGGCGATGATGAGGCAATGGCGGCACCGGAGGTAGAAGAAGTGACCTTGAGAATTTGTTGAAGAGCCAAGGAGATTTGTCCAAGAGTATCTTTGAGATCCCCATTCTTGCCGTCATCTTCTTTGGTGGTGGATTCTTCAACGGAAGCCACCTTTGGCTTGAATGCCCCATTTAGCTTTGGGCAAACGGGTTTAATATGTCCCGGCTCATAACAATGGTGACATATAATCATTTTTCTTCCACCACTCCCTTGCTTACCAAAATGAGGTGGTTTGTATGTTTTAACATGATTGCCGGGTTTAGATACAGCAAGAACTTCCTCTATGCTTTTACCCATGCTATGCCTAGTCTCTTCTTGAGTAATCTCGGCAATAGCCTCTTCTAAGGGAGGAAACGTGGATCTATGGAGAAGTGAAGATCTCACTTGTTCAAATTCGGGACGAAGCCCAAATAAAAATTGAAACAATCTATCTTGTTCCATTTGTTTTTGTCTTAGAACCACATCCTCCATAGATACCCATTTAGGATCTAAAAGAGCCAATTCATCCCACAAAGGATTTAGAGCACTATAGTAATCTTGTATGCTCATGTCACCTTGTTTTGTGGTTTTAACTTTTTCTTGCAAGAAATAGGCTCTTGCAAGATCCTTTTGGGTAAACATACCCTTCATAAAAAACCAAGCTTCATTTGCCCGGCGAAATTTTGCAATATTTGCACATACCTTGAGTTCGACATTATTCATAAACCATGCTAGGATTTTTGCATGGTTGCTCTCCCAATCTTCCATTTGATGATTATAGTCTTCAATGGCCTTGAGACGAGCATCGCCTTCAAGTGCCTTCTCTTGATCTCCTTCCATCTTTGTGAGCTTAAGTTGGGGTTCCGGAACGGTTCCCATGACATAACCCCAAAACTTCTTGCCTTTGAGATTATTCTCCATTGCGGATGCCCACATCATGTAATTTTTTCCATTGAGTTTGAATGATAGATCGATCTTGACTTCCATTGCTACACAATGAAGATGTGAGAAAGAAAGGAAGTAGAGAGAGACAAGATTTTACCTTTAGAAGATCGTATGGCTCTGATACCATGTAATGAAATAAGCAGAAGAAACCAAGAATGCTAAAGCATTCACAATGTCCCACACGGACAAGTGCAACAAGCACAAGAGAGGAAATCCACTAAGGGCCTTATAAAAAGGCTACACACATGAAAAATAATATCACTATTATTGAAGAGGAGCTCTCAAGAGCAATACCACATACATGGGGGGTTCCCCCTATTTATAAGAAAAGGAGACCAAAGGGGCTCCCAATAGAGTCGTTGGGAGCCCCAAACGGTCACATATGTGACCGTTGGGGGCCCCAACGACTCCATTGTGGGGCCCCTTTTCGGTATCCAAAAAATACAATTTTAAAAATAAAAATAAAAATAAAAAATAGTAAAATAAGAGAAACAAAATAAGTACCCCTATGAGGTACTTTGTGAAATGACCATAATACCCCTATCGGGTATTATGGTATTATTACATATGTTTTAACAGGTCCCACATAAAAAAACACACAAGGCCATGTGATTGGTCCACCGGCAGAAGCATCCAGACACGATTGTCTTCGCAGCGATAAGCATTTTGGTATACGATAGTCATTTTGGAAAAAGAAACGGCAGAGAACATGTACCCCAGTTGCCAACCATTTTCCCAATAAAATAAGGAACCATTTATATATATATATATATATATATATAGAGAGAGAGAGAGGTCATGGCGCCGGCTTAGCAAGATGGGAAGCTGGAGGAGAGGCTTTTGCTGCTGCCCAAGTCGAGGGGAGACAAAGCCATGACGTCCGCGGTGCAGGTGGACCATGGTGGTGGTGGGGCGTCGTTCCCCGGGGCGGTGCTCAACGTGTCGACGACCATCATCGGCGTGGGGATCATGTCCATCTCGGCGACCGTCAAGGCGCTGGGGGTCGTCCCCTCCCTCCTCCTTGCCCTCCTCTTCGACGTCTCCATCGAATTCCTGTTGCGCTTCACCGACTCCGGCTCGTCCACGTCCTACTCCGGCGTCATGATCGAGTCCTTCGGCCGCCTCAGCTCCCTCACTCTGCAGATTGGACACAAATTTTTTTTAATAAAAAAGTTGGACACAAATGACCCTGGGTGCGGTCAATGCACCCAGGGTCGGGTTGATCGCACTCGGTGCCGCACCCGCACCCGCGTCGAGTCGCATCGATGCGGGTGCGGCACCATGCTAGCCGAATCCCTGTGACATAGTATGCAATTATGTTCTCTTATGAATTAAGAACTATGATTTCTTAAAAATTATCTATTGAGGTAAGTCTCTCAATGTCTATTGTGTTTGAAAAATTAATGATTAATGTTAAAGTGACTTATAAAGAATGTTCTATATATATTGATACTTTTGGCATGCTTGACCATCTTGCCTCCAATATATATATATATATATTTCTAGTTGGATTGCTCTTTTGGTCTATTAAACAGGTTCTCAAAGTATTGGCGTTATTGATGATCTTAGAGACCTTTCGAGCATATCAAGGAAGATCTAGAAACCCCTTAAAGAATTTGTATTATATAAGAACATGATGATATCCTGTGTAAATGAGATTCCCTTTGTATTTGCAAACTTACAGTGAGTCACTATAAAGTCATCCTAGGTTGACTACTTCTAGCCGTTGGAGGCTAGTCCAACGCTAGGTTTCTACCAGTTGGACCCTCTCCAATGGCTAGAAGGGACTCCTCTTTATTCCCTCTTCTCTCCTCCTCTCTCTATAAATGTGTGTGTGTGTGAGAGAGAGAGAGTTGAGAGAGTGATGAGTAGTTTTAGGTTTCTTGTGTGTTTTCAGAGTGTATTGTAGTGAGGCTCTTATGTATTTATTTCTTTTATGTATTTTACTATTCATTATAAATGAAATCATTTATTCATATAACTTGTATCAAGTTTGTGTATTGTTAGTATCGAAATACATTTTGATTGGCATTTGGACTACAATTTGGAATGTCTTGGGTTCTGTGCTATTTCATTACAACCCGAACCTATTAACCCATATGGGTCCACAGTTTTTAGGTGTACTTGAACCCGAATGAGATTGGGTTGGGTTTGGGTCTTACTTTTAGACCCGATACAGGCTACAACCCTAATGAGATTTTCACATTAAATACACCTAATGTCGTGTGACACAAAATGACCAAATAGTGTTTGACATGCTGGATTTGAAGTGGTAATGCTTCCAAATGCTAGAGGAAAAGACCTCAAATGCAACTGTTCAACATTTTGTTTCAGAAAAATGCAACAGCCCATACAAAAAAGCATCAGAATTTCTCTAGAAAATGTTGATGGCCTACTAACAGACATGTTCTAGTTATGTATCAAAGAGAGAATTTTCATGCCAAGCAAGAAGGTATTACAGTATTACACACGTTATACAAATGTACACTCAATTTTGGAATTAATAATTGACATAATTTCTTTTAATTCTGTATAAAGGTAAATAGGTGCCAATACACAAATCGTACCACAACTGCCCATAATTAATAACAAACATTACTCCCTTGAAATAGTTTAGTCAAACTAATTGAACATTACTCTGCTGCCAAACTGAAGTTCCATGAAGAACTAAATGCCATGATACTTCAGTTTTCAATAATATTTGTTCATAGAAGCTTCTTGGAATGTTGTGAACAAGTGTTCAATAAACAGTTCTTTATCTCAGAATCGTGAACCTAAATATGATAATGGTTTGTGAAACGTGTAAGATGAACCTCAACGACAGCAAGAATCTCATTTGCATCAGATAGACAAGGCCAAGACAAGATTTTCAAAATTTGACCATAAAAATGATATCTGGTAGGGACTGGTCAAGAAGGGGGCTTTATTTCTTATGCATGTACACTGCAATGTAGCCAAATAAAATTGGGAGTTTGCCCAGACAGGAAACTAAGAGAACTTTATGCAAGTACAGATTCCAGATTTGGATAATGAAAACTCTAGAGACTGATGCTATGCTGACAAAAGATGCAAATTAATATCAAAGCTTTAGTCAAAGTACAAAAATCATCATATGATACTATATGATCTATTGTAAAATTGAGCTTTCATATCACATGATACTCTGTGTATCATGCTGTATCATACAATATGACCTTAACATATCATATGTAAACAGAAGCCACATCATGAGACACATGGTACTCTGTTGGTATTTGGATCAAGAAACTTTTTGAATTTTCTTTCTATTTCTAAATTAAATACAATAATTATTTACTGAGTTATTATTGACCATATTCATAAATGGAAATTAAAGAACTTTTTCCCTAACTCAGTGCATATGCAAGAACCAACATAAGAGGGAGAAGAAGGGGAGGCTTGCTTTCTCTTGAAAGTGATAAACAACATTAAGACTCCTTTTGTTATTTGATGTGTATCATACATTATAGTAATGTATTTAAGTTTTTCTTCTTTCTTTCTTTTGCACTTTAAAAATAAGAATGATATCTTGTTTGGAATTATAGTCGTGTATTCAACTTCCAGTTTTTCATTTCAGATTTTATAACCTCACTGGAGATCTTAAGATTTCAAAAATGACTTATAGCAGCGCGTGTTACAATCGCAGACAACCAAAAACATCTTTAATCATTTATTTGTTCATGGAAAATGAAGTCACCAGTTTGGATGAATCAAAGCAGCAAAATGAAGTCAACAGTCTGGATGAATCGAAGCAGCAGCTAGTATTAGAAGAAACCATTTGATCACAAATGAAAGTATGGAGATTTTAATAGTGAGACAACAGCAGACAGATATGGGCAATAATCTTGAATAGATTTCAAAATTTCCCATTCTCAAATATCATGGAAGGCTGACTGAAACAAAGATGCATTTTCAGTAGTTTACAAATGGAAACTTGTAAATGAAACAATAACAAATGCTGAACAGATCATGTCATAGATGTAATGAAATGGTGGTCTTCCAAGAACGCCCTTGGAATGATCGAACGAAGTGTCTAAAAGACACTTTAAGCAAAGCCCTTAAAAAGGGTAAAATAGGAACAACACACACATAAATAAATAATTTTATTTATGTAAAAAGGATGCTTGAAAATCATTACAAGAAGTGAAATTTACAAGGGGGCTGCACCCCTATTTATACAAGAGCTAATGGGAGAGCTCATAAAGAGCTCTCCCTTCTAGCTGTTGGACTAGTCCAACGGCTAGAAATCTAGCTGTTGGACTAGTTTCAACAGCTAGTATTTGGTTAAGTTCCAAGTGGAACTTAACCAAACTAGATATTATCTAGTTCGATACAAACTAGATAATATTTATTGTACAATAAATTAAAAGAAAATAAAAAAATAAAAAAATAAAAATAATAGATATATATAATGAGAATAATATATTATTATATATATATTACATTTTAACACTCCCCCTCAAACTTACGGTTTAATGAGCGAAAGTTTGTTTAAGAGGAAGTGAAATCTGGGAGCCGCAAGAGGTTTGGTGAAGAAATCTGATAGTTGGTACTCAGATGTAACATATGGCAGATCAATGGTGCCGTGTAGATACTCCTCTCGAACATAGTAACAATCCATCTCTATGTGTTTGGTGCGTTCATGAAAGGTCTGGTTGCTTGTGATGTAGATTGCACTCTTATTGTCACAGCACATGCGCGAGGCCTGTGTTGCTTCAACTCCCATGTCAGCTAACAATCTTCGGAGCCAAACAATTTTCATTATGGTGGTTGTCATGGCTCTATATTCGGCTTCAGTGGAGGAAAGAGAGACCTTTTGCTGCTTTTTGCACTTCCACGATATGAGAGATTCACCTAAGAACACACAAAAACCAATAGTTGAGTGTCTATCATTAGGATCACCTCCCCAGTCAGCATCAGTATAAGCAATTAAATCTAAAAAAGATGATGCAGACAAGAAAAGTTCTCATGAAAGAGAACTCTTTAAATATCTAATAATGCGTAAGACTGCTCTCATGTGAACAGAGGTGGGAGCATGTTGAAATTGACTAGCTGTGTGGACAGCATGTGCAATATCTGGCCGAGTAATAGAAAGGTAGGAAAGAGCTCCAACAAGTTGTCTAAATGGAGTAGGATCTTCAAGTCGTTCTCCATCATCAATTTTCATATTAAAGTATCTACTTTCTTTTCATCTGAGATGTCAGACCTGCAAACAATGTCAAAAGCAAATTTAGTTTGAGAAATCAAATACCCTTTAGGGGAATAAGCAACTTCTATGCCTAGGAAATATCGTAATAGTCCTAGGTCAGACATCTCAAAATGAGTTTTAAGAAGAGTTTTGATATTAGCAACTCCCTGTTTGTCACTTCCAGTGATGATCATATCATTCACATAAAGAAGAAGGATAATGATACATGCATCAGATTGCTTAATAAACAAGGCAGCGTCAGTCAAACAAGAACGAAAACCAATATTAGTCATAACATGACTAAACCTGTCATACCAGGCTTTTGGTGCCTGTTTAAGACCATAAAGCGCTTTCTCAAGACGAAGAATTTTACCCTTAGGAATACTAATACCAGGAGGAGCTTCCATTTATACTTCTTCAACAAGGCTCCCATTTAAGAATGCGTTTTTAACGTCCATTTGAAATATAGGCAATTTTTTAATAGAGGCTAAGGAAATTAAAGTTCGAACTGTGGTCATTCGAGCTACAGGAGCAAAGCTTTCCTCGTAATCAATGTCATACTCTTGAGCGTAGCCTTTGGCTACAAGACGTGCCTTGTATCTTTCTAGGGTCCCATCACTTTTGGTTTTGACTTTATAGACTCATCGACAACCTATAGGTTTCTTTCCAAGAGGTAGGTCTTGGATGGACCAAGTATTGACTTTTTCTAAAGCATCTAGATCTAATTTCATAGCTTCAATCCATTCTGCAAGATTTTTTGCTTCAAAATATGAGGAAGGTTCAACATAGGATTGAATTAAAGCAAGAGTTGCCCTATATAAGGGTGAAAAAGATTCATAGGACACAAACTTCCCGGGGGGTCTAGAGATTCTAAAAGTCCTACGAGGAGGAACTTCAGAAAATCTTTCTAACAAGCATGGAGGGCGTTGCTCTCCAATTCTTCGTCTTGAATACTGAAGACTAACATCCCTACTAGTTTGATCTTCAGTATCAAGATCAAAGCTAGTAGGGCTTTGGTCATTGTCAAAACTACATTCAAAATCCTCATCGAATTTAGAAGTTAAGTCAATTAAAAAGGAATATTCAGTAATATCCTTGTGTTTTTCACTTTCAAAAAAAATCTCCTTTTCAAAAAATGTCACATTCCTTGACACATATAATTTATTATTTTGAACATCGTAATATCTGTACCCTTTTTGGTTTTCGACATATCCTAAAAAGGCACATGGGATTGCACGAGGGGAGAATTTATCGTTTTTATTTGTAAATACAAAACATTTGCAACCAAATACTCTTAGTCTGGAGCTAAGGTATAAAGTTTTTCAACCGGAGATATGTTTTCTAAAGAAGAAGATGGCATTCGCTTTATGAGATAAGTAGCAGTTAAAGTTGTTTCTGCCCAAAATCCTTTTGGCACTTGGCTTGCTATTAGCAAAGTCCGAGTGGTCTCCATATTGTGACGATGTTTGCGCTCTGCAAGACCATTCTGTTGCGGAGTGTTTGGGCAAGATCGTTGATGAATAATGTCATATGAAATAAGATAGTTTTTAAACTCTCTAGACATAAATTCTCCCCCTGAATCAGTGCGAAAAATGGAGACATTACTTTGAAATTTGTTTGTGACCATTTTATGAAATATTTGAAAATGAGTAAAAACTTTGGATTTATGTTTAAGAAAATAAATCCAAGTATGTCTAGTAAAATCATCTATAAAGATGACATAATATGCAAAACCACCTTTAAAAATTACTGGTGCGGGTCCCCAAACATCCGAATGCATTAACTCAAGTGGTTTTGAAGAGACAAAAGTTCTAATAGAGAAAGGTAATCTTTTCATTTTTACAAGAATGCAGTCTTTACAAGCAAAATTTTCAGATTTACAAAACTTTCCCAAATTTGGAAAATATTGGATTTTAGACATATGAGGATGGCCAAGTCTTTTGTGCCACAATTTCGTTTCCAATTTCTGAACATTTAAGCAAAAAACACGAGAATGCCAGAGATCTGACTTATTACATTTGGATGTACTTAGGACACTTTTGGAGACGAGATCAGACTGGGGCTTCAGGACACTGGAAGTTGGATCTTCATTAAAGACATACATGTCTCCACGTCGCTCTCCTTTAGCGAACATCTCCTTCGTTTGAAGATCCTTGACAAAGACAGAAGTAGGAGTAAATTCCACAGAAGAATTGGTAGAATCAACAAGCTTGAAAACAGATACAATATTTTTCTTTATATTTGGTGCATGAACAACATCAGATAAAGGAATAGATGACTTAGACAAAGGAATGACGACATTGCCTATGTTCGAAATAGGGTGGTGAGTCCCATCTCCGGTTACAATATTAGATTTTCCAAAATAGGGAGTCAGAGTAGAGAACTTACCTGCATTACCAGTGACACGGGTTGCTGCCCCAGAGTCAACATACCATATTCCATCATCATTTTGCTTCAGATTCAAGTTGGCCATAACAGATAGAAGGAGATCCTTAGCATCTTCACTGACTCGGAACATACCTGCAGTTCCTGATGTACCAACATTTCTGGTGTTTTGCATTCTATTCCGATTTTGTGGGTTGAATCAACAGTTGGCCTTCATATGACCTCGCTTGTTGCACTGATAGCATGTGGGAACATTCTTTGAAAAATTGGCATTAGAATTTGGTGTAGGTAGTAACCCACGTCCACCCTGGATTGGATTTCCCTTGCCTCTGCCACGCCCTCCCCGTGTACGATCAGCAAACGTCCCTGTGACAAGAATCTCATGCGTAGATGGTTGCCCTGCTGAGGCGTCAGATATGCTTTTCAATGACATCTCGTATTGGAAGAGTTTAGCACGTAATTCCTCAAAACTGGGCAACGAAGGCAAGCATAATAAAGAAGTGACAAGTACATGATACTCTGATCCCATGGCATTCAGTGTTTGTTGCACCTTTTCTTTGTCGGACACTGGATATCCAACAAGGGCTAATTGATCTGTGATGCTTTTGACTTGATTTAAAAATTCAATAATGGTCATTGCTCCCTTCTTTAAAAGCTGAAATTCACGCTTGAGAAACAACACCTTAGCCTCTGATATCTGAGAGTAGGTTTGAGCTAAAGTTTCCCACAATACTTTAGATGTGCAATCATCAGGGATAGAAACCAAAACTTCTTGCGACAGTGTGAAAGTGATATATGCAACGAGAGCCTGATCACGTTTCATCTAAGCAGTAAATACAGGATTGTGAATGGTGCTTGACATTGCTCCATCCCCTTTTTCTTCGGTGGTGACAATTCCGAAGGTATTTGAGTGGAGCCATCCAAGTGACCTGAAAGATCTTGACTGCGAATAAAAGGGGTAATCTGCCTTTTCCAAGTCAAATAGTTATTTGTATTCAATTTTTCCGAAACCAGCTGCCCCACGAAGTTGGAGGAAAGACTAGAATTGCCTGAAGAATCCATTTGTAGGCTTATGACAGAAATGTGACTGAAAACAAAGAATAGAGTGACGCAGCTTATGACAGAAATAGGTACCAGAAGAAACGAATTCAGCCTTTTTGTGTAAACTGAGAATGAATGAAGAAGAAAAAATGACCTGCAGTTGCTGTGGGTAAATTAAGAAAAAGAAGTGCAACAACTAACCCAGTTATGACAAGTTGTTGTGTGTGGATAAAAAAAAAACAGCAGGCTGTGTGTGGATTAAGAGGAATAAAAAACTGCAGCAGGCTGTGTGTGGATTAAGAGGAATAATAAAAAAAAACTGCAGCAGGCTGTGTGTGGATAAAAAAAAAACTACCAGTTGTTGTGTGTGAATAAAGAGGAATAAGGAAAACTATAAGAAAAGAAGGTGAAATCAATAAGAAAAACTATGAGAAAGGAAGGTGAAATACCAATTGCTGGAAAAGGAAAATTGAAGAAGACAAATTAGGTAGCAGACGTTAACAGAGAGGGGAGAGAACCTGATTCACGTGAACAAATTCACGTTGCTGAGGAGGACCAGATTCACGACTTCTGAAAGAAACAAGAAGAACACGTTGATAGAGAGGGGAGAGAACCTGATTCACGTGAACAAATTCACGTTGCTGAGGAGGACCAGATTCACAACTTCAAAAAAACAAGGAGAACTCGGCTTTTGCTTGGCTGTTCACGTCCCTGAGGGAGAACTCGGCTATTGCTTGGCTGTTCACGTCCCTGAGGAAGATCCTTTTTTCTACCCAGGAATACAGCGTGCTCTGATACCATGTGAAAACACGTGAGAGAGAGAGAGAAAGAGAAAGAGAGAACCTTTCTTGTGAAATCGGCAGCCCAATCTGTCTCGGTTGCTGCGCTAGTCCTTCATTAGTATAGGGTTACAAAAATCTTTTACAAGGACAACATTGCCCCTTATAAGTAACACATGTTACATTATGATACAACTTAAAGCAAAACTCGTGGATGGATATGGATCCGATATCGGATCCATATCCAATAAATATTCCACATTCTAATAGCTTGTAAGTGCGAGTGTGATTCCCAGGTCTAGATATAGCTAGGACCGAATCATCATCAGTTTTAGAGGAACCTTTTCGGAGACGATTTTCCTCCATTGTTAGTTCTTCAATAGTTTCAACAATAGAGAGAATCTTTCCCCGGTGAAGGAGGGCCGATTTGGTGGTTTCAAATTCCGGCCTTAACCCAGTTATAAATTGGTAAAAGTGTTCAGCATCAAGTTGCTTTTGGCGAAGCTCAATGTCTTCGGCACAATGCCACTTTGGTTCTAAGAGACAAAGTTCCTCCCAAAGTTCCGACAACTCATTGTAATATTCACGAATCGTTTGATCACCTTGAATCATTATTCGAACATTTTTTTGGAGGTTGCACACATGTGCAATATCTTTAAGGGAATACATATTTTTAAGGTATTCTCATGCCTTATCGGCATGATCAAATTTGGCAAGGCTTGAACATTTTTTAATGTCAATGCTATTAATAAGCCATGACATTATTTTTGCATGAGCCATTCTCCACTCTTTCCATTTTTTTTCATAAGCGGCTACTACCATGATTTTCTCTTCTTCCGATAGAGAAACCACTTTATCTCTCGCTTTTTTGGTAAGAGATAGTTTAGGTTCTGAATCGGAACCATCCACAATCCCCCATAAACCTTTTCCCCATATATGGTGCTTCATGATAGAAGCCTATGTTACATAGTTCGTATCACTTAACTTCATGGGAATGATGGTGACTTTATCATTGTCATCCATCGATTACAAGGGGAGAGAAAGAATAGGGATAAAAGAGAAGAACAATAAAAGAATGAAAAAGGAAAGGGATACAAGATGTGGGAGCTCTTCAAATGAAGTGATAAAACACTTCCCTTCAAGCGACAAAAACTTTTGCAAAGGGCACGGAAACCGAGGCAGCTTTTCTCCAAGATCTAATATTCCCGTAGCTCCGATACCATGTAATGAAATGGTGGTCTTCCACGAACACCCTTGGAATGATCGAACGAAGTGTCTATAGGCCACTTTAAGCAAAGCCCTTAAAAAGGGTAAAATAGGAACAACACACACATAAATAAATAATTTTATTTATGTAAAAAGGATGCTTGAAAAGCATTACAAGAAGTGAAGTTTACAAGGGGGCTGCACCCCTATTTATACAAGAGCTAATGGGAGAGCTCATAAAGAGCTCTCCCTTCTAGTTGTTGGACTAGTCCAACGGCTACAAATCTAGCTATTGGACTAGTTCCAACAGCTAGTATTTGGTTAAGTTCCAAGTGGAACTTAACCAAACTAGATATTATCTAGTTCGATACGAACTAGATAATATTTATTGTACAATAAATTAAAAGAAAATAAAAAATAAAAAATAAAAATAATATATATATATATTAATAATATATTATTATATATATCTATATTACATTTTAACAATAGACTCATAGAGGTATTTCTGGTGATCATCATAAACAGATGGTTCCAAGGTAAAACTTTTAGAAGATAACACTGAGCTATCTAATTAAGGATGGACATTGGACACCAATCGATGCATAAGAAGATGAGTTTATATACTTTTCCATAAAAAGACGATAAATCTTACCTCCACCACCACTCATGGTCCTCAGCTGCAAGCTGGAAGTATGTCAATGACACCGTGATGAATGCGGTGACAATGATGAGAATAATGAAGACTATAAATAGAATGCTGTAAATGGTATAGCTTTTGTGCCCCCATACACTTGCAAATATGTAATACAGCTCAATATAGATAGCGCTGAAAGGAAGGAACCCAGCCATGGCCATCTGAGGAATGGTTCCCCTGTACCATGGCAATGGAGGTATTTCTCTTGGATACTTCTTTGTACGACAAGGAGCTTGGAACTCAGTCTTGCTATTCTTACCAGCAATCCCTCCTAATACAAGCAATGGAGAAGTCACCAGTGTCCATATAAGAAGAATCACCAGGATTGTGCCGAATGGTAAAGCTGCAGTTGCACTATATACAATAGCTACAGTGTTAAGGAAACAGAAGGTTAAGCAGAGAGGTCCACAGAACAAGCATCCTGTCAGCAATAAATTTCTAACCTGAAAAGAAAGAAAAAAAACAATTATACCAATAGTATAATATCGGAGCTCCAGAGGACTACACCTTAAGAAAAGCTTAAACAAGTACCCAGTTTGTTCCTTCTAGTTGCATGTAAGTGGAGGTTGCTGTGTAACCTGCGATTCCAGAGGTAAGGGCATATATAACAACTAATGCTGTAAATAATGCTCCTCGGTTGTATGGATAAAAGACCCCAACTAATGCAAGGATAAAGATGAAAATTGCTCTGTTTAACACATAGCATGAGTATTAGTGGGATGTTCTTTGATAACCTGAAATCTGCACTATTCACCAAGACAAAAGGGTATACATTAGTGATTGATACATACAGAGCAAAGAGCTGAGTTCCTGATCCAAGAACTGCAGCAAATAATGATTTGTGCTTGGGGAATCGAAACACGTCCCCATGGATATATTTCCACCCTGTCTCTTCTTGATCATCAGCTGCTTCCTCATCATGGGAGTATCTTTGGGGAAAGCATTGAAAATAAGACATCAGCAAAAGAAAGACAGGAATTTGAAAAAGGTATTCATGACTGAAAATTGAGATGGATCATACTTGATAAAGTCATTCTTAAGCACACGCATGAGAATAGTTGCAAGGAATCCAGTTAGGAGAAGGACTGTCACACATGAATTTATTATAGAGAACCAATGAATTTCCAAGTGTTGAGGTGATGAAGAAGACTTTGAGTACTTATCCATCCTTTTCTCAAATGGGATATCAGTTTCTTTCCACTTCACTGAATATAAGAAGTCCACTTCCATTTCCTTCTCCTCTGATATGTCAACAGCCAAATTGAGATCTGTCTCAACATTAACATCTATCACACGATCCTTGTTGTAGGAAATGTCGAAGTGGATATGTTTGAAAAGTAAATACTTGAACTTGCTCGGGTTGTTTTTTTCATCTCTGTCCACCTTCCCTATGAATCCCCAAATAGGCAAATCATCATAGTACATCTCGAAGTAGTAGTCCTTTAGGATAGCGTCTTTAAACTTTGCAACATCTTCTTTTGTGAACTTCTTCTTACAAACGACTTCTGATTCTTTGTCCACTCGAAAGTTCATCTGATATGGTGCATCAACTAAACGATCACCATTCAGAACTTCACCAAGATCTTCCTTTTTCTCATTCACGTTCTCTGCAATTTTGTTAAAAGAAACCTTAGATGGTAGATCTACCAAAGCACCATCTCTGCAAACAACGAATTATCAAAAAATCACTCTGAATGAGGAAAATCTAAAGCAAACCTGGTACACAGAATGGCAGATCATAATAGCGGTATGTTTCACTGCAGATATCAGAAATAAAATAATATTTATCACAGCTGATACAGAACATTTACAATGACAAAACTAGAGAGAAAACAACCCAATAATAAAATAACCATTTACTTAATCACTGTCAAGGAATAAGAATACTATTATGTTTCACTTGCTGTGGGCACTCAATGAAGAAAAACTAAACGAGCTCAGTGAAAGTCATGGTCCTCAACACTTATATGCAACACTAATGAGAGCAGCAAAAAAAGAAAAAGAAACAGTTTGACATGTAGGAATCATGTCCATGAAAAGGGCCGTTAAACTATGACGGGCAGTCACGCATGCTATAAGCTTGCTTCAGATTGATATTTAAACTAGTTAAAGCATGAAAAAGTCAAGAATCAACGCCACCAATATATTGAGATCCATCAGGTTATCAACAAGAAACCTCCAAACAGGAGGATCTATCAAGTGAAGTTCTCTTGGGTAACCTAATTTTGGATACTCAATTAGTCAAACGCATCCATAAATGGATTTTCATGGCAAGATCCTATAAGACCTTGGCTTGTCGTAAATATATCGGAAGTAATATGTCCCATACACAAGGAGATACTATGAAAGGATGCTGCTTCAAAATTTCCAATTAACTGCCACGAGCACTTGATTACCAGCCCCACCAGCCAATAGCTGCCAAGCCGCTTGCAAATAACATTGAAACCATGGTCGATTGGGGATTGAATTGTGAATTTACTAAGAAAAACTACATTTCCTCTTAGAAATTCATCGTAATAGAACATTTTAACGAACAAGCCAAGACAGCGCAAGATACAGATTACAGTCCTGCAACTGCACACAATGGTCTGCAACTCATCGGAGTACTACTTATGAGTGCTATAGAATTGATGGTAACCAAAGCAGGGACAGCAAGTTGCACACAGAACAATCATGAAAAAGAAAAATCCATGACGATTGTCCTTTATCTTGAAAGGCAAATAACTTGAAACAGGTCCTGTCCAGCGTGCCCAAATTTGAGAATGGAACATACCACACAAGCAAACGAGGATCTACATACAATTAGCTACAGAAATTCAAAAAAACACCAAAAAGAGGACAGATAAGAAAACAAGCTAACAAGATCCATAATTTCCAGAAATGATAACACTAAAGAGTGAGATTTGAAATTACTTTGGATTATGGAAAGGACCACTAAAGAGTGAGATTTGCAATTACCTTGGATTATGGAAAGGACCAACATTGTTGACTAAAGAGTGAGATTTGCAATTACCTTGGATTATGTAAAGAACCAACATTGTTGACTAAAGAGTGAGATTTGCAATTACCTTGGATATTATGGAAAGGACCAACATTGTTGACTAAAGAGTGAGATTTACAATTACCTTGGATTATGGAAAGGACCAACTTTGTTGACATACAAGGGAACATCATCATTCTCCTTGTACTTATGATCTGACCCGTCTGCTTCAACTCTTAGACCAGACAAAATGAAAACTACCAACAGGAAAGCCCCCACCATCGTCTTCATTGCCAATAATGAAAGCTATCCTTTCGGTCCCGCCTTGCTATCCTGCACAAGAAACGCCAACAGGGTCCCATTTTTAGCGTGCCCACATGATCCACTAGAGGAGAAAATTTGGATTAAGAAAAAGCCAAACCTAGAAATAAGTTGCTAACTTGTTCAAAGCCCGATCTTTTACCGATACCCATCAACAGAAACCCTACTCTTTTAGACCACCCGAATGATTACTGAAGACGGGTATGGAGAGTAGTGCGGAGAAACAAGAACTTTTCAAGACGACCCAAGTGAGAATTCATAGAAATTACTTCAGATCTGAGCTGCAGAAGCCTACCTCCAATCGAGAAACCCCTTCTGGTTGCTTCCAAAATCTGGTAAGAGGATTTGAAGACTGAAATTTCAATCGTGGGCGCCTCTCTCTCTCTCTCTCTCCAAGGATTCTTTTATGTTTCCACACTCCTTTACAAAAAGATTTGACTTTAGGTGGGGGAAGGGACTCGGAAGATCTGCTTATAATTTTTGGGATGGGACCCACGGATAGGACACTTGGGTTGGTTTGATTCCAATTTTTCCATTCATAAAATGTCAGAAATGTTTGCCGGTATCATAAATTTACCATCTTTGTTCAGTCCCTCTTTCTCTTTAGAAAAAAAAATCCCCATAGTTATTATGGCTACATTGACACCACATGACACGCGACCGGCCAGACACCATGTGTATATTCTCAAGTTATTTTTGCAATTTTATAAATTTTATGATATAAGAATTTTGAGTTTAGCTGGGATTTGTATATGTAGCTTTAAAATGGAAGTTATCTAATAACTTAAGTAATTTTATTTATAAAAATCTTATCAATGACAATTTGAAAATAAATATGAATAATACCGTATTGTTCTATCACAATTTGGTGTCTTGTGTTATATTCTTATCCAAAATATTTTCGTATATACAAACAATGATACTATAAATATTTTAAAATAAATATTAAAAATACATGTAAATCCATCCCTATTTTCATGAAAGTGTTGCATTCGTATTCGTATCCGTGCGATTTGAATGTCTCACGCGAAAATGAAGTCTATCAATAGAAGATTCTAAGAAAGTGGGATGAAAATAAACCCTTGGTAGGTTGAAAGATAAAGAGGAGTGTCATGATATGGTAAGACTCAGCTTTTTCATTGGAATTAATGGTACAACAAAATATTGCAACTCCAAGCCATATAATTCAAACAAGGGAATGCTGATAATGGGACAGCAGTGGCTACATTGGGGATTTGGTTGGTGTTACTCATAGTGACAAACGTTAAAAACGGCAAAACCTCATTTTTCAAAAACTTGCGAGAATTTGAAAATTTTTCATAAATCTTGCATTTTTGTTCGCAAAATCTGGGCAATAAAAAAAACTTAAAAAATTTAAAAAATATTTTTTATAAAAAAATATTAATAAAAACTATTAAAAAATAAAAAATATATGGATTTTTCATGATAAATAGCTGTTTAAAGAGTAAATATCATGTTTAAATTATGGTATTTATGTTTTTTCATAAACCTCATGATATTTTGAAAATCTTGCAAAAAATTTCCATTGCTTTCAGGCAATTTGGAGATTTTTCTTAAATCTTGCTATATTTGTCACTATGGTACTACTCCACTACCATTTGGAACTTTCTATAAACTCAAATGATCAAACATTTGGGATATGCTAGAAATATGGGTTCAATATTGAAAAGGGCTTGGTTACCGTTACAAGTTGATTTGTGTTTTCAAGTGACAAGGAGCACGCCCCAAAAGGGTTTGGCCTAGTGGAATGGAACCTATCTAGGTTCAAATTCCATTGTCATCACCTCTTTGGCAAGCCTAAGCATGACGACTCTCTTGGGGCAAGTGGGTAAGCTCAAAGAGTTTTAAGCTGCTAGAACAGCAACCCCTAAGTACTGTAGGCAGAGCCTAGACAGCTAGGTCTCTGATCTTGGGAGCCGGTTTGCCTATGTAAATAAAAAAAAAAGTACCACATTAGATCTAATGGTCAAAGATGCACTTAAAAGATTATTTCACAGCTTAAGAGAATCTGAATTTAGTTCATCAGTAAAAAGCTAAAAAATGCAAGAAGTTGCTGAATACTCTTATCAAATTTACATTCCCTTACAGTTGTAACATATACACCATATGCTATAGCATATTGGTACTAGAATAAATTTCATATATTATACTTTCTATTTTTATGTTGATCTTATAAAATAGATGTTATGAAACCCAAGTTTTCATGGGATATGTTCCTTAGATTTATCTTTAGCATGCTAGGAGGTTTATTAACAACAGAAAGTTAGAATATAAGAATTTTTGAAAAGTTTATTAAAGGGTAAGCTCACAGAGTTTTAGGCTGCCAGGACAACGACTGTGAGTGCGGCAGACAAAGCCAGCACGGTTAGGTCTCTGATAGGGGATGGTTTCTCCGTGTAAATATAAAAAAAAGATAAAAACACACAAGTTTTTGCCCTTGATGAACTTCCAAGTGTGAACAAAAGTCCATGTTTCCTTTAATAAAAAAGGCATGAGAAATTCTCAAAGTTACACCTATATTTTAAGAGATGATAAAAAACACACTTAAGTTTTTACTAATATTAAAGACACTTAAACTTTTTAATGTTTAATAAAAAACTCAGGATTTAATTACGTCAAAGTTTTCATTAAATGTTTGCTATAATTACTAAAAGTTAGGTGTTTTTTTCGATATTTTCAATTTTTTTGTGTGTAAATCAACAACTTTATCCTATTAAGTCAACTTTGGGTTAATAATAACTCAAGTTAAATTGACCAAAGTGTGTTTTTTATCAACATAAGAAAAAAATGGGTGTGGATTTTATATATAAAAAACTTAAAGTGTGTTTTTTGTTATCACCAATTCTTTAAGTGTGTTTTCACAAATTTCCCTCAAAGCAGTTTGGAAATTGCCAAATATAGCACCATAGAAGTTGATTCAATAAAAAAATAAAAAGGTTTGATTGAGTATCAAGGACCAAAAGAAGCTATAACTCAAAATACCAAATAAAAGTAGACGAATTTTTAATCATCCTCAAAGTCCATATCTTGCCCCGGTCTTTGCAATATTGTAAGGTTAAATAGAATCCAAACCATGGGGAGATAATGAAGCCTTAGAGTTGTGTAGTGTAATACTAATGTTTTTTTTTAAAATGCTCAACTAATGACAGTTTGCTAAAAACACATCATTCACTTCGATATACCTATATATATATATATATATATATATATATATATATATATATATATATATATATATATATATATATATATATATATATATATATATATATATATATATATATATATATACACATGCGCGCGAAGAAACCACCCAAGATCAGAGACCTAACTGTGCTGGCTCTGCCTGCCTGGTCACTGTCCTGTCAGCTTAAAACTCCATGGGCTTATTCCTTACCCTAAGGGAGTCATCACACTTCGGCTTGCGTAAGGGGTGACACCCATGAGATTTGAACACCTGCCTAGCAGCCTAGGCCCTATCCCACTATGCCAAACCCCTTTGGGGCTACTTTGATCTACTTATAAATTGGTTGATTTGGTGAAATTAAACTTTAGTAAATACGAGAAAGTTATGGCTCAGATCTCATGGACATTAAATTTTCCCTTTATGCGACATTAAAAATAAATTTAAAATTTTCTTTATGCAGCATTAAATTTTTTAAAAACTATTAATTTTCTTTCAGTCATAAGAAACATGTAATCATACCAACAGGAGCTCCCCTTGTTTGGTAGGAGCAGCTAGTGCACGTCACCTTGTGTTGGGACGTTGCACGTTCAAAACCCAATGGTATAGTTAACTGGTGGGGGTCTGCCTAACCCCAACTTGCCTTTAAAAAAAAAATGTATCATCTTTCAGTATCATTTTTTAATAAAATCCTTTACTATCTCCACATGAATCTAACAATGACATGATATTTTTCATGCTTTGCATTGGCATTTCAGATACATAACAATTTATTTTTGGTAAGAAGTAATGAAAGGTGACATGTTATCAGAATCGGTATCGGGCTTGAATCGATTTTCAAAACAAATCAAAGAATCGGCTAATTAGAAATCTGAACCACAAGAGCTGAATACGGCCGATTTTTAATCAGCAGATGACACGTGTAGGGATGGCTCCACCCCCGCCCCGCCTCAAGATTTTATCCTCCACCCCCGCCTCCATCCCCGGCGGGGATGGATTTTATCCTCCACCCCTGCCTTCATCCCCGTTTCATGTCCTCCATCCCCGGTTCAAACGGGGATGAGGCGGGGCGGGGAAAAGTGCACTTCCATCCCTGCCTCCACCCCCGGACGGGGATGGATTTTAACCTTCGTCCCCGCCTCCATCCCCGTTTCATACCCGGTCCAAACGGGGCGAGGCGGGGCGGGGCCCTGCTTTCCCCCGGTCCACTGCCATCCCTAAACATGTGTCAATAAAATATTAAAACAATATTAAAAATAAATAATTTATTTAAGCTATTTTAAAAATATTAAAAAATATGTCCAATCAGCTCACGATACTAATGTACCAATTCACAACCTTACTGACAACATGGATCAAAATGATTAGCTCAACTACTCGACTAAGAGACAGGCGCACTTCACCAGAGCAGATCGTGTAAAACGGTGGATTACAACATTAATGTAGCGCCAACACAAAAACTGACATCTGTACAGTTTGATACTCAAAAAGTATCTGTGGGTCCCACATCACTGGTTAGGTTAAGGAAAACAACTTGTAAAATGTTATTTTACAACCGCGCGCTGACAGGACTCTGATTGGTAAAAAAAAAACCTTGAGGTTCGCCCGACCCACCCACTTTCGTCCTTCATGTTAGATGTTTTACGTAAAACGTTTTACCTGTTCCGGTCTCTTTCTTCACATTTCACTTGTAAAATTTGCCCGCAGAGGTAAGATGACTTTCCTTATGATAATGAATGTTCTCTTGTACTGCGTCTGGTTAGTGGAATATGCAATGCCTTGATAATCCTACTAAAAGCACATGAATGCATAACATTGATGGTCAATTTATTAGAATTTGTCATATGAGAAATTGACATATGAATAACGTGTTTTCTATTTTATATATATTTGGAGCTTAGAAAATTTACAAAGATTTTGGACTACTGATCTTTTAAACCTCACCAAAATCTCACCCACGTGGAATTGAACACTCCAAGATCTGATCCCTTTAAAATCAAGTACATAGATCAAATCTATATGGTTAGAATTTAAAAATAAAATTAAAAAATCCTGAATAGGTCATTTAGTATATATATATATATATATGGGTCACTAGAAAATGTTAACTAAAAATACGAAAACCAAATTATGAACTAGGCATTTTGACACTTTTTGGCAAATCCAACCCTGCAGATGAATTCAACAAAAAAATGTGATTTTTGGATGATTGAATATTTATAAAACTTTTGAGTTGTTGATTTTCAAACCTTAAAAGATCTTTTTATGCATTGTAATTGGATGATCTAAGAGTCTGTTTTTATAAAACTATGCATCTAGATCACATCCTTACGGTAAAATTTTATAAAAAAAAATCATGAAAAATCTGATACATACACACACACACATATATATATATATATATATAGTCATCAGAATATGAGAACTAAAAATATGTGTATTTTCAACACTTTTTTTTGCAAATCCAACTATGTGAATGTGCTTGGCATGGTGAATTTGCTAGGAATCAACCATTGGATTGTGTATTTTTGATGAAAAAATATGAATTTTGAATGCTTGAATATTTATGAAGATTATGAGCCATGATTTTAAAGCCTTAAAAAAATCATGTTTATGCATAAAATTGGATGATTCAAGAGCGGGTTCTCGTAAGATTAGATTCAAGAGAAAAGACCAAGCAATCCATGATAATCATGGTTCCTCATATTTTCAATTCTCTTATTCTAGTGACTATATATATAGAGTAATGATAAGGTGCTTAGGAGTACCTCCTCCCACCTAATAGAAGCTTTAGATTGTCAAATGAACTTTTTTAGTTGATTAGACCCTAATATATGATCTATAAGTATTATTTAGTAGAAAACAAGTTTTGGATCATGTGATTATAGCATATATGTATGTTTTTTATGATCTTTAAAATCAATGGCTCACAATGTATCAATTTTTTTATAACTTAAAAATTCATAACTTAAAATCATACTTTTATGTCCAAAAAAACATGATCCAAAGCATGCTTCCTATCAAATAAACTATGTTGAGTACATCCACAAGGTTTAATTGAGAAGATACAACCTACAACCATGATTTATAGTACGTGGGAGTAGGTACTCCAAGAGCACCTAGCATTACTTTTATATATATATATATATATATATATATATATATATATATAGAGAGAGAGAGAGAGAGAGAGAGAGAGAGAGAGAGAGAGCAGTGGGAAGCTAGGTCGGGCATGGATGGCATCGTGTAAATTCCCATTTTCCTATATATATATATATGCACTAGAATTTGAGAACTAGATTTTAATACTTTTTTTTGTAAATTTGACCCTGCAGATGTGTTTAATATGATCCTAGATTGTTAACTAAGCATTTTTATACTTTTTTTGCAAATATGACTTTGCAGATGTGTACAATATGGTCAATTTGCTAATAATCAATTGTGGCATCATGTTTTTTTGACAAAAAAACATTATTTATTGGATGCTTAAATATTTACGAAAATCCTGACTCTCTAGCCTTAAAAAGTTCGCAGTCAAATGATTCAGGAGCCGGTCCCTTTTAGACCAAGCTGTAGATCACATCCTTACCGTCAGATTTAAGGGAAAAAGAAACATAAAAGTCTCGGTTCACGCTCTAGTCATCATATATATGAAATAGCAATTTGAATTACAAGCTCCAAATGAGGCCGTATACCACACATAAAACCTCAGGTAGCAACTCCTGTGCTAACAAAACTACCATAATTTCATGATCGATATCAAGCAAGAGAGACAATACTAAAAGAGAATGCCAGCCAAATATGTAAGGGAGAAAAGGAAATATTACTCCTAAAGCTTGTTTGCAAGCAAGGTTATGCACATATTTGATTGTCCAACTTTATATCTAAAAAGCATTTCCATGGTGTATCATGACAGAGAAGCGTATGACCGAAAAAATGAAGTGCTACTGAAGAACAAAAGAAAAGAAAGAAAAGGGAGTAGAAATGAAAGGAAAAACACATTCAAGGGCTAGCTTTTGAAAGAAAGAAGAGGAAAAAGTCTTGAATCAACATTAACCAATATTGCCACATCAACCGCATTTTCAGGCCACATTAGAGGTCACAAAACAAAACTAGTTTCGTTCTTTACATTTACAAAAAAGAAACAACCCTTGGTCAAATGTTCTAGGTACATGCACAAGGAATGAACTAACCAACCCACACCTTTTTTCTCCCAAAGGTTTGTTAAACGTCAGTAGTCCTACACGGACTCTCCAGAAGCATCTAGTTGCAGGTTATTCTTCCATGGCATCAACAGTTGGTTCTGAGTCCTCCATTAGGACCTTACCTGCACATTTATTTCAGGAAAGAAAAGTATATGCCAATTCCACTCTGATAAAGTCAAGTGCTAACAGAGGATAGGATTATTTACCTTTTCCCCTTTTCTTCTTAAGCTTAAGTTTCACATTCTTCTTCATGAGAATCTTCATTGAAGATTTGTTGGTATCTTGAGAAGTCCCTGTGACACAAGTTCATCAAGTTTAAGGTTAAATTTTTATGTCGAACATTTCATGCTGCAGGTCTGCAGTTGATCATCGATAAACAAATCTCCATCTGAAACATATTTATTGAAACCTGCCTCACAAATCAGAAACCAGTTCATACATCTGGAACACGGGGGTTTGAAACACATGCTAAACGAATTTGAAGTTTGAACACTTGAAAAGCAACAATGTGCAGACCATGGTTGCCAGTTGAGGAAGCGGGATCGGGAAGCGAGGCACTTTCAAAATTTTAGGAAGCGGAAAGCGGGGGACGACTTAGAAGCTAATCACGAACCGTCTCGGAAGTGAGGGAGAAGCGAAAAAAGAGGGAAAAAAAATGAAAAAAAGAGGGAAGCACACTTCCACAAAAAAGACGCTGCACGTTTCGAAAGCGTGCCGTTTCGCGCTTCCGAAACGCGCTTCGGGGAAGCGCGCTTCCCCACATGCCTAGGCGCTTCTGGTAACTCTGGTGCAGACCACTCAAAAGTTTTGCTAATTTAATAGTTACAAGCAATATTGGATTGGAATCTAAAATAGAAAACACTTCTTAGCAGCTGTATGCAAAAAAGAAATGGATATAAAATCAAATGAAAAAATGCTGCATTGAAGAATTCTTTAGTAGCAACACCTGGACTGCATAAACCAGAAAGGAATATACATCACCGTCATAAAAAATAGGGGCATTAGTTGTTTGCATGAGAAGCACCTGCAGGTAAGCTTTCGTTAATGTCACACACTAACTAAAGCAGCCAAAGTGCAGGAAAATTTTCTCAAAAAAAGAGATGGGAATAAAGGGTAACCTCCAGAGGATGCATTGTTAGATCACCTTACATGCTGGGATCTCTTTTGCACTCTAATATGCATATCTCCTCTTCATTAAATGAGTATGGGCTATGTCACATTGGTGCGGGTGTGGATATGGCACTTTAAAAAAACTTGTGTGTGCGGATGCGGGTGTGTGTGTATATATATATATATATATATATATATATATATATATTTTAACAGTTTTTAAGTTAACACTATGTGTATGTGTGTGCATTTATGTATTTATATATATAATATAGATAAAATTAGACTTGGTTAGGGTTAACTGAATCTACTTTTGGACAGAAATAGACCTCAGTGTGGTTGACTTCACTTGACACAAAGGAATCCATGTCCAAGTGTCGTGCGGGTGCGGGTGCGGTGCCCTGATAGAAGAGTTCATGTTACATAAAGTATGGGCAATCAGACCTTTAACCCTAGCCTCTTATGAAACATGAAGTTGTACTAAATGTACAACATGACAAAACAGGTCAAATACATAAACTAAAATCAGCTGTTGATGTGACGCTTCTAAGTTCTAACAGCATCCCCTCATATGTATTAGATGAGACAGTAAACCAGATACAGTTGACAGAATGCTCTTCCCCACCATCAGATATAAAAGTTTGTAATATGACATGGGACTCACTCAACAATGCTTTGAATTGAGCACCATCAGGTATAAAGGTTGGTGATATGACATGAGAATCACCTGGCTTATGCTCAAGAAAAACTACTATTTACATGAAGAATCAAAAACTTGCAAAAGGAACCCGAGCATCAGAATGGACAGTATCAAGTGGAGAAGAAATCCTTTTATGAAAGTTCATCACTTGAATGCTATGTTAATTGGACAATGACATGGGTATCGGTGTCAGAACACGGAAAGAAGTGTCAGACATGGCGGGTCTTCATATATATATATATATATATATATATATATATATATATATAAAGAAAAAAGAGAGATTTAAAGAATTATGCAAACAAAACCATAAAATATAAAATGCACATTCCTTTCTCATTTGTAATCTGATCCTTGATGATTTACACAAATGTCTATGACATAATATAAGTATGTAAGATTTTAAGGTGTCAGACACTCGACACACGTGTCAAAATTTTTGGACACTCTTGATTTTAAAAAACGACGTGTTGGTGCCGTGTCCAGGAGTACCGGTGTCGAGAAGTGTCTGACACAGACACTTCAGCCTAGGAGAAGTGTCCATGTAACATAGCTGTACAAATGCTTATTTGAACTCAAACAACCAGAAAAGTGAAATGTACCTTTACAGGTAGTTTAAACCAATTAAGTTATAAGGTCAAGTCAAGGATACCATAAATTTGCCACCCTGTGCTGAACGCTCAGATATTTGACACGGAAGATGATAGAATTAGTTGGTGCAATTGCTATGGCTCATTAGACATGAATACTTGGAATTGGAGACAAATAAATTTTATAAATACAGAAATTTGAAATGGAAGGCTGAATTTGACACAAACTTCAGGCATTTGTATGTGTCCAAGTCTCCACTATCTTATTCCTCCAAATGGTGAAATCACATTTGCATTTAGAAATATACTGTCCAGTACATAAGCCCAAGATACTGATTTCTCCTTCAAGGCTAGATACACCAACTATTAGGCCCGCTTTACTATATGGTACGGAATGTTGGGCTGCCAAGAGACATCATATTCAAAAAATGAGTGTAGCTGAGATGCGTATGCTGAGATGGATGTGTGGAAATACAATAAAAGATAAGATTCGGAACGAGGAGATACGTAAGAAGGTAGGCGTTGCACCCATTGAAAATAAGATGAGAGAGAATCGTTTAAGGTGGTTTGGACATATTCAGCGAAGGCCTAATGATGCTCCAGTTAGAAGGATGGAGAAATGAGAAAATATATTAGTTAAAAGAGGTCGGGGTAGGCCTAGGAAGACATGGATGGAGGTGATAGAAAAGGATATGAATGCTTTGAACCTCACCGAGGACATGGCATTGGATAGAAATGATTGGAGGAGAAGGATTCATGTGGAAGACCCAGAATGATTTTCTTTTTTGGTTCATATAGCCGACCCCAATTGTTTTGGGATGAAGGCGTAGTTGTTGTTGTTGTTGTTGTTGTATTGGCAATCATCATTTTAAGATCAAGGCTACTTTAGCACACTAATCATCCCCATACCCCAAATCTGAATTTTATCAGGTACTACAAGTTGGATGCCACAATATTCCTTCATAGAAGAGCAGAACAGACAGTATCTAGATTGCCCTAACACCACTTTCATAAGGAACAGATCATCATAACCAAACTATTTGGTCAAAGGCAATTATACCAAAATGAAACGAGAAAATGGTACTATACATCCAATGTATTTTTTAAAGGATAAATACCACTTCCATCAGTACTGCTAGAGTGCATATGCTCAAGATCATACTTTTCATATCAATCTATATTTCCTTCTTTTCTTTTTCTTTTCATGAAACACAACCTACCACATCAATCTATCTTTTGAGAAGAATCGACCAATCTATTTGTGGTTCATGTGACCACAATCAAATCACACCACAAACCCAATCAACAGAATAAAAAAACATGGTAAAACATGGCAATATTTTTGTGACACTAACCTAGAGCAAAATGGTGAGTGCAGACCCTTACGTTGGGGTTCTTGATGGTGAATAATAAGCAGTGTTGTTAAAAGCGCACCTTGAGGCGCCAACCTAAGGCGAGAAGAAGAAGAAGTTTCTCTTTCTCAATTATATAAGTTATATATTTAATTAATTATATAAATTTGTGTGTATTTGTGTAGAAAACAGATATACGGAGACGTTAGGACATTATATTTTGTTGTTAACCCTGTTATAATCAGTTTCTTAGTTACTTTTACATGTTAATCTCAGATTTTGTAGTATTTATTTGAGATTTTCTATTTCTTATTATATATTTAATTAATTGAGAAGAAGAAGAAAAAGAAGAAGTTTTTAAATTATATATGTTATATATTTAAACAATTATATAAATTTGTGTGTATTTGTGTAGAAAATAAATATATATACACGTTAGGACATTATATTTTGTTGTTAATCTTGTTATAATCAGTTTCTTAGTTACTTTTACATGTTAATCTCATATTTTTTAGTATTTATTTGAGATTTTCTATTCTTTGTTAGTTGTTGCTTCATCAATAAAGCATTTTTTATTGATTTGTATTTTTAAATAAATTTTTTATAGTTTTTTTTAAGTTTTCAAAATTTTTTTTTGAGGCTTACGGCTTGCCTCAGTTTTTTGTGGAGCGCCTCGTTACACCTTAACGCTTTTCACAACATTGATAATAGGTATGATGAAATTTACTTCATTGCAACACATTAAGGGAAACTAATTCCATTAAAGATTAACTGAAACATCAAAATGAAATCCTATGTAGTCAAAAGCCCCGACTAGGCATCGACTAGTCTGCCTAGTCAGTCAGACGTAAGTAAAATGCCTAGGCTTTGCAATTCTTAGGTGGGTACCTTAAAAGGTACCAATTTTGCTGACTAGGAACCGACTAAAGTGCCTAGTCGGCGACTAAGCTGCCTCCGCCTAGGCACGAGGGCAGTTTATCCATTTATTATTCTTATATGTTGTTATTTTTTTATATATAATTCTATATATGTGTGTGTCTTTGTGTGATTTGTTCTGTGAAATCATGAAAAAATGCTTAGTTATTATATATATATATATATATATATGTGTGTGTGTGTGTGTGTGTGTGTGTGTGTGTGTGTGTGTGTGTGTGTGTGTGTGTGTTACTTTGCTTTTGGGATTTTTTTTTGAAACATTGAAAGCATGCACAGTTCATTTTAATTGATTATGTTTTTTTATATGTGTATGTTTGTTTCTGATAATTTTTTCTATAAAATCCTGAAAGCATGTTTAGTATTATGAATTATGTAATATGTTATTTATATATGTATGTGCTATTGTGTTTCTGTGAAAGGTTGAAAATATATTTTGTTGATTATGCTGAATAAATTATATCTATCTATCTCTCTCTCTCTCTATATATATATATATTTGTGTGTGTACAATTATATATATGTATATTGTGGTTATGTATATTAATATATCTTATGAAAGCATGTGTAATTTTGTACTTGTGTAATGAAAACATCTTATTAGTAAAAGAATTAAATATATTTTTATGTATATTTTGTGTATTCTTTTATATTTTAATAGGGGTACCCACCAGTCCGGTAATCTTTTTAGGGGTCTACCGACTAGGCATGGCTTAGCGCTTTTGACTACATAGATAAAATCATATCACATGAATGAAAAACCGCAAGCCCTCATGTACATTATAAATACTAAATAATCCAAGAATCTCCAACTTTTACTCTCGCTCCGCTTTCATACAATCTAAAAAAGAAGGTCTACGCATACAGCCACGAGAAGAAAGCTACCTGATTCTCACCTCCTGACGCATAGACTTTTGATCAAATTACCACAATCACAAAGTAACACTCGAAAATCATGAAACATCACCACCGAAGTTTCGATATCCGTTCCACACCCACTTCAAGAAATCACAAACTAAAAACAACCCTAAAAAACACTAAACCAACAAGAAACGATACCTTCGGCGTCGACGGGCACCATCTCCATCTCGTTCATCGTCTCCAAACCCTTAAGCACCGCATCCTTGTGCTCCTAAAATCTCCAAAGACACCCAAAAAACGGAAAATTCATTAAGGGGTGTCACTCGTTTTCCTGTATCAGAAAGAAAAACTCATACCCACAAAAGAAAAGAATAAGAACAGAAGATTGCTCACTTTCCACATCCGATTGAAGAGTTTCCGTTTGCGCTTGCCCGAAATGGAGAGAGGGGCGTTCTTGATCTTCAGTTTGCGAGAGTTGGGGTCTCCATGGGCCTTGCGTTTGAACTCTTGAATGGCCGCTCTCTTCTCCCGGAGGCTGTTTGGCAGTGGAGCCTTGTACTTCCCCATCTTTGCTCAGCGGCTCTCTTCCTCTTTAGTTGCTCTCTTAACATCTTTGTTGATGTTTATCCTTTGCTCAGGGTTTTGGTATATCCCATCGTACGGTGTTATCGATGGATCGGGTTTGATTCTGATCCGACCCCTACCAAATCTTATAGGTTTAGGGTTTGGTAATAAAGAAGAAAGCGAATCCGGGTCGGACCCCATCCGGGTATGGTTTTTGAAATTTCATACCAAACCTATGTCCACCTGAGTTTTGATTAAGATCCGTGATTTTTTAATGTAAAAATTATTAAAAAAATATTATTCTTTTGGACCTGGACCAGGTATCGTTCATGTAATCCTTATAGGATCCAAGTATGGTTTTTCCTATGATAAACCCGATTAGATCCATGTCCCGTTCCGGTACCAGTACTTCAAAGTTAAATCCGGGTTTGAACCTACCAGATCCAAACCAGATTCAACCCGTTGACACCCGTAATTGTACACATCAAATAAAAGTTGGGGTTTTGGTAGGGCTGTCAATAGTATGGATGCAAACAGTTTGGATTTGGATTGGATGTGACCAATACCATATTCAACTAATCGGCCTAAATAAATTCAAATCTGAATTTGGATTTGGATTGTGAAAAGCTCATGCCAGATTCACTTTTTACATGTAAAAATATTCGAATATTTTTTGGATTCAATAGCAAAAAAATCAATTCCATATCTGCATCCAAGGATATGGTTTTGGCTTACCAAATGCCACTAAACAGAATGAAATTCGGTTGGGTATAAGATAAAATCTGATCCATTGACATCCCTAACCAGTTGTCTCATTCCTGTTCAGGTTTGTGTTTTCCCAAAACAATATAAATGAAATTTCAAACCCAAATTCATATAATTTAAATAATTTATTTTCACCAAAAATACATAAAATACTCGAGCATGCCAGGTCGTGTTGGATATCCAAAATGCCAACCTGCATATTACTTGGGTCGGGTTCTAGATAGGGTCGGAGCCAGGGTTCTAACCTAGGGTGGGCACAAATATAAAGTAAAAACAAAATAATTACTAACAATATGTTTTTTAGAGAAAATTATTAATGTTGCAAAAAGCCAAATCAAAACCTTATTTTCTACAATCACTATAAATGGTTCATTTATGCTAGATAAAACTCTAATATTCTAACCAAAATAAAATCACACAATATTCACATATTCATGTTGAATGGTAATTAAAAAAACACAAAAACCTTAAAACTATAAACTAAACATTTACATCATTCTTAAAAAATAATTCAAAACTAATCATTATAAACAACATAAGTTATCCGAGTAATAAAAAAACACTAATATTCTAACCAAAATCACATCTTGATAATTGAAAAAAAAAGCACAGAAAAACCCTTAAACCGTAATTAAACATTTATATCATTAAAAAAAATCCTAATCCCTACAAACATTGTAAATTATGGTTATGATTAATTAATAAAAAAAACTTTAATATTCTAACCAAAATCAAATCATATTATGACTAATGATAATTATAGACACATGCACACCTTAAAAACATAAACTAAACATTTACTTCATTAAAAAAAAAAGCAAATAAAAACCATAAATCCTAACAAACATCACATTATAGATATGCTAATTAAAAAAATAAAACCTTAATTAAATATTTATGTAATTTAAAAAACCAAAATAGAAGACATAAATCCTTAAAAAAAACAAAGATTTAAGGGTTTGATACCAAAATCAAGCATTTATTAATGGAATCATGCCTAATGGTAATTAAAAAGAAAATACTAGATAAAAAAACTATAAAACCTTCGTTGTATAATCATGCAATTTTAAAAAAACAAATCAATACCTAAAATTCTAGAAGAAATAATAGATTTATGCTAATTGAAAAGAACAAATAAAAACTTTAATATTCTAACAAAAATCAAGCATTCATTATTTATGCTTAATGCCAATTAAAAAAAAAAACTCACACATAGAAAACCCTAGCAGGGGCGAACGACTGGAGAAAGAGAGAGGAGGGGACCACGAGTCGACATAACCTTGCAGGGAGGGCGGAGGACCGTAGAGAGAGAGAGAGAGAGAGAGAGAGAGAGAGAGAGAGAGAGAGAGAGATCAAAATCAGGGGAGGGAATGCAGGATTGGGGAAAATGTATAACCAAACGGGGTCAGCCCCTTTTGGGTTGGGCACCAGTGGCCACCAGGACCCGGTCAGGGTGGGCACTGCCCATGCTATCTGCGGGTCAGGGTGACCCATATCCCTTTTAAGGGATTTCAGCGGGTCAGGGTGGGCGCTTCGGCCCTAGTTGTAGTGGACCCAAATAATATTCAAGTGCGCATTTTGATGTGGCTGACAAGTAAGACAAATATGGGCAATATTTTGAAAAATATTGTGAAAATAATGCAATATCTTGGCAGCAGTCTACTACAGTCAATGTATCGTGATATTTTTAAAATAACAAGATATCATTGCTTAGACGAATGTATCCTGACTATATATGATTTTCCCATAAAGAAGTGAGAAAAACAAAACATTTTAACAACGCCACGATATTTTCATGGCGGAAAGTCCCCGTTTAAAATGTTTGTAAGATGACCCAATCCAACCATTTGGGTCCAACCCAAGACAACCATTTGGGTACAAGGTTATCTATTGACTTTTGAGTATGATACTCCATGGGTGGTTTCTCCGTTCATGAAAAAAAATGGGTAGGGTCGGGTTTGGTTTGGATTGAGGCTACACCCACAAAGCTTCATCTTTAGGGGTGTAAACCGGTTGGGTTTGGTCGAGACTTATCAGACTTAAATTTGAATTGGGTATAAAAATTAGACCTAAACCTGGCCCAATCTAATTCGGATTGGGTACAATTGAAAATTGTGGACCAGTATAAGTTAACATGTTTGGGTATTTATCAGGTTGGGTCTTCAATAGACTGCTTTTTAATTGGGTCTAAGAACTAGACACAAATCTGACCCATTTTGGTTCGGGTCTGTGTATGGCAGAAAAATGTAAACCCTTATGGTTAAAAAGGTTTAGGTATTAATCAGGTTTCAGCTCGTCTTGACATGATTGGTATTTTAGATAGACAACTATTTATTAAGAAGATTATATGCTAACAAATGAGGACTTAATGCCAAAATTTAAATATAAAAAGAATATCGTGATACCAAACCCAATCATTTGAAGTTCAAATAAAAATACATCAATTCTATATCATATTCAAAAACGTGTTTGGCTTCTAATATTGGGTGGGGGCTTCAATGGGTCCAGTTCGGGTACAAAGCGAGTTCAGGTTCGGGTTGGTTCAAGAATAAAACGAGATAGGATATATAATCGGGTCAAGTTCAGGTTGGTTCAGTTTTACATTATGTGGAACCATTTGGGTCGGGTATAAAACACGGGTCAGGTCTAAATGAGTTTGGGTCTTCATTTACAATACCCAAGACCCAATTTGTTTTTGCTACATAGTTACATTTTGGACCTGATCTGAAGTCATGGGTCTACTAAAATCAGGTTGGGTCGGGTATAATCAGTTTGGGATGTCATGTCAGGTCAGGTATACCTGACACAGTTATACCCTTATTCAGGTTGAGTAAAATTTAGTAAGATTTCAAAACCCAACCCTGTATCGGACGCATTATGACTTAAGGTCGAATCAGTAGAGGTGGTGCAAACGGATCAAAGCTTTATATTATTAGATCGATATAGTTCACATTCAAATCTGGATGGGATTCAAACAAATAACGTTGGTTCAGTCGGATTCAGGTCAGAATTCGATAAATAAATAGGTGTGGATCTGAGTTACAACTGGATCTATCCCGATGCATATTATCTATTTCACATGAAAGCCAATATACTTGACCAGCTTTTCGCATAATCCAGTATTAATAAAGAGGGTCGGACCATAAATGGATCAAGAATCTACCATGTGTTCTGAGTTGGATCTGTATCCCAAACCAGAACCACTCATTGAAAGTCGGGTCCACCCTCAACCAACCCGTATCCGACTTGTTTGCAATCCGTCTAAACTCGATTTTGATTTGAGACGAGTCACATATTATTTTAACTCATTTTAAATGAAAATAAAAATGATTTAAACTGATAAAAAGTTGTATATTTTCATCTTATTATGTTTTATTTAACTGGAAGTCTGCACGATGGAGAGTGTTTCCCCTCCCGGAAGGAGAAGAGCGTCATGACGCTCCTCACAGCCCAGAATTGCAGAAATCCAAGTCACCGGACGGTGACCTGCCTCACCGGCCGACCGTCAATCCGGCGATGTCCCCTACAACGCTGCACGAGCAGTTACTCCCGAGTAACTGCCCCACTTCGTGCAACCATCTGAGTGAGGCCCTTGGGATAAGACGCAACATCGTCTCTTTGGGCAAGACAAAAGAGAGAATCAGAAGAGAGAGAGAGAGAGAGAGAAACTGCGAGGTGCTGCTAGTTACTGATCAAGAGACTGTTTGGAGATTGATCTGCGGTCCGATTGAGCTGAATCTTGATCAGCGCGTGTATGATGCATGCACAACTCTTCAATCTGACCGGTGGAGATTGTTTTTGAGGCAATCTGTCAACAAATTTCTGGGGTTGTTTCTCGAGCCACTATTTTGGTGAGATCACTCAAACTCTCTCTAATCTTCTTGTAGAAGCTGTTTGTTTTCCAAGATTATTCAGTCTTGAGATAGTTGTGGTTGTAAGTCTCTACTTTTAGATAGGGAGAACTTTTGTATACCCATTAAGGTGTGATGGTGGAGTTTTTGGATTAACTAAGTGTTGCCGCTTGCGCAAAAATGAGACAAAAAATACCTGAAGCGGTCATGTTCGTCTGATAATGGTCGATGAGTGAACCCAATCTAACCTCTTTGAGACGTTCGTCTCCTCAGCCGATCGCAGGCCTTGATGAGCGCAGGCCCTCCAACGACGGTGAGCAGGATCCCAATCCCAGAGCAATCAATTATGTCGATTATTTTTTATATAGGGGTATCTTATCAATACCCTTTTTATAGCATTAACCTTTATTAGGAAACACTTAAGATAATTGTTTTCCTCCAATGGTAAGGTTTATCCGATAGGGATACCTCTAGGAGAGTCCTTATACGTGGGTGACTCCAACATTCTCCTACTTTTCCGAGTGATAAACCCTTAACTGAATACCTTATGAGAATGACTTGATGAATAGATTGCCCTTTAAAATATATTCTACGGATCCTTAGTTGAATCTCTAATCCTTATGAGATTACAAAAAATGATCATAATGAGAATCAAACGGTATGTGATCATTTTATTCATATGCATATGTCAAAAAGAGTTTAACAAACTCATCCTCAATACATGTTCAGAATACAATCCAGGTGCTAGCCCTTTAGTAAGAGGACCAACAATAATATCTTTGGTACCAATATTAACAATATGCACTAGCTGATTTTCTGTCATTTCTTTAACAACAAAATACTTTAATTTCATATGCTTACATGATGTAGTACTTTTATTGTTATTTGAAAATGACACTGCAACTTCATTATCAAAGTAGACCTTTAGTGACTTCTCGATGGAATCAACCACCTTTAACTGTGATATAAAGTTCTTCAACCAAATGACCTGCGAAGTAGTCTCGTACAATGCTATAAACTTTGTCTCCATGGTGTGAGCAACAATGGTCATCTGCTTCTGACTCGTCCAAGAGATCGCACCCCCCGTAAGTAGGAAGACATACCCAGTAGTAGACTTTCTACTGTTAAAGCACCCTCCTAAGTTCGCATCTGAGTAGCAAATGAACTCGAGGTGATCAACCATATGATACGTCAACATATATATCTTTTGTCTTTTGCAAATACCACATGACTTTCTTAGCAGCCTTCCAATGAGATATGCCTGGGTTAGACTAAAATCTACCAAGCATCCCTACTACGAAAAAAATATGTGAATGTAAACAAGTCTGTGCGTATTTAAAGCTACCAACAATTGATACATATGGATAAGCACTCATCTGTGCTTTGTCAATATCGTTTTGTGAACAATCCTTTAGACTCAGTTTATCACCTTTTGATATGGGTGATGCATCAGGATAACCATTCTCCATCCCATATCGCTTTAATATTTTATTTATGTAGGATATTTGGGAGAGACATAGAAAACCTTTTGCTCTATCTCGGTAGATCTCTATGCCAAGTACATAAGCAGCCTCACTCATATCTTTCATATCAAAATGTAATATAAGAAATTGTTTTGTCTCTGCAAGTAACTTTATATTGTTGGTTGCAAGTAGTATATCATCTACATAAAACATCAATATAATAAACTTACTCCCACTTTCCTTAAGGTATATACATCGATCAATGATGTTTTCTGTAAACCCAAAAGTCACGATGACATGGGAGAATTTAATATACCACTGTTGGGAGGTCTGTTTAAGTCTATATATTGATTTGTTAAGCTTGCAAACCAAATGATCATCTTCAGAGAAACTAAGAGGTTGATCCATGTATACCTCTTCATTCAGATCCCCATTAAGAAACATTGTTTTCACATCCATCTGATATAGCACTAAGTCATAATAAGCTACGATGGCCATAATTATCCTCATTGACTCCTTAGTTGAGACATGAGAGAATGTCTTATTATAGTTAATGCCCTTCATCTCAGTGAATCATTTAGCAACCAATCTTGTATTATGTCTCTCTATGTCACCTTTGGAGTCTCTTTTGGTCTTAAAGACCCATTTACACCCTATGAGTTTTACTCCTTTAGGTAACTTGACAAGATCTCACACTTGATTCTTAGTCATAAAGTCCAACTCTTCTTTCATAACTTTTATCCAGTGCGAAGATTATTTGCTTTTAACAATTTCCATAAAAATCAGCGGGTCATCATCTATATCTATGAAATCAACAGGCTCCTGAAGGTATACCGCATAATCAGGATGTATGGCAGATTTCTTAACTCTTGTGAATCTCCAAACATGTCGTTCTACAGGTTCAGATTGAACATGTTCATCCTGTTCATATTCTTCTACATTATCTATAATAGGTTCATTTTGGATTTGTGCATCAACAACCGGGTGATCAAACACATCATTATTAGAAATAACAATATGGTATCTCTCGGTGTTTTTCTCAACAGATAGTGGGACTGAATCCTGTATTTCCTCAAAACCAAGATTTTGAAGTGCACTTAATCCGACTGAACCATCTTCAAAGAATTTTGCCTTATCCGTTTTAACAATCTGTTGTAAATGAGATGAACAATAAAACATGTATCCTTTTGATCTCTTTGGATAACCAATGAAATATTTGTTGGTTGTTCTTGGATCAAATGCTTTAATGTGGGGGTTATACAACTTAGCCTTTGTAGGACATTCTCATATGTGCATATATGATAGCGATGGTTTCCTACCTGTCCACAATTCGTACGGAATTTTAGGCACAAATTTCGTAGGAGCCTTATTCAAAATATGCACAACAATCATTAAGGTTTCACCCCACAACTTAATAGGAAGTGTTTAATAATTCAACATGACCCTGACTATTTCTTTGAGCGTACAATTTCTTCTCTCAGCTACACCATTTTGGTAGGCACTACCAGACATGGTATACTGAGGCACAATGCCTTTCTCTTTGAGAAATCACGCTAATGGTCATTCCCTTTGCCACATCTCAGTAAACCTAACATAATATTTGTCACCTCTATCAGACCTGACTATCTTAATAACTTCATCAGTTTGTTTCGCTACTTCTTTCTTAAATTCTTTAAACATTTAAAAAATATCATATTTTTCATAAATCAAGTAGAGAAACATATACTGAGAATAGTCATCAATAAATATGATAAAATATCTTTTGCATGTGTAACAGGGGATAAATGGTCCATATACATTCATATGAACTATTTCCAATATCTCACTACTATGTTTGACACCCTTTTTATATATGTTTATTTGCTTAGCCTTTATACAATCAACACACAGGTCATTGTCAGTAAAATCCAGGAATTTCAAAATCTCTTCATTTACGAGTCTCTTTATTCTTTTTTCAGAGATATGACCCAATCTTCGATGTCAAAGCATGTAGTACTTATCATTAATCATGCTACGTTTATTCTCAACCAATGCATATTCAAAAGTCAAAGACTCCTGAGTTTGGATCTTCATGTTTAATTTGTACAAACCATCATAAACAAAAGCAGAATCAATTTCAATTGAATTTTTGTATATGAATAACTTGGAGTTTTCAAATTTAAAACAATATCCAACCTTGAAATTGAAATTAAATTTCTATTATATGATGAAACATAAAAAATATCACGAAGATCCAAATCTACGCCAGTATCTAAAGTGATCCTGCAGGTCCCAACACCCTTCACATGTTGATACATCTTGTTCTTCGAATAGATGCTCTTCTCATGCATTGTTGGTTTCTTTCTGTTTAGAAACGACTGTAAATAGTTGACAATATGAACAATAGCACCAGAATCAACCCACCAGCTATTTTCAGGAATATGTAATAAATTACATTCATAAGAAACAAACGATAAATTACCTTTCTTTTCTAACTATTTCTTGTACTTTATGCAATCTGTCTTCCTGTGTCCCTTCTTCTTGCAAAAGAAGCACTTTATGAGAGCAAAATCGGGTTGCTTGCTCTGAGATGACTTTTCTTCTGCTGACTTCTTAAATGCATTTTTCTCTGGTCTTACCTTGGATCTATGAGAAGCCATACGTGCACTTTGCACATTCTCTCATTTCAATCTTTCTTCTTCCTCAACACACTTGGACATAAGTTCATTGAACATTCATTCATCATTATGTGTGTTGTAAGAGATCTTAAAAGGACCATATTCCATAGGTAGGAATGCCAAAATTAAATGCACTAAGAATAAGTCAGAAATTGTGAACTTCATGTTATTCAGCTGAAACGCTATGCTCCTCATTTTCAAAATGTGATGGCGAATATTACCCCCTCTAGAATACTTCATATATGTGAGTTTTGACATTAGGGTACTTACCCTGACCTTATTCGAACTGACAAATTGTGCTTCAATGACACTCAGAAATTCCTTCACTATCCTGCATTGTGGGATAACACTACGAATATTCTTAGCCACCTTAGATTGCAAAAGCAACATGCTAAGTCTATCTGAGTGCTCCCACTTCTCAAAAATACTTTTTTTGTTTAGTAGTGCTTTGATCTGTCAGGCCAGCAGGCACATCCATTCTTAAGGTCGAATCCAAATCCATATACCCTAACGTGAAAATGACAATTTCTTTCTAATTACTAAAATTATATCCATCAAGAAAATGGATAGTACTCGAGCCATCTAAAATCACAAAACCAGAAACTGCATGGCAAAAGACATGTATCAAAAGGAAGCATATACGAGACAAACCTGATGGAAAAAAATAATAAATAAAAGGCCCTTGATATGCTTATTTTTGGGTGAGTGTAGGGGTCACCGGAGTCCTACTTTTGTAAGAGCTACGACACGCATAATCACTACGCCTACCGACCATAGTTGGTAAAACTAAAGTTCATGTGAAGCTAGACCATCAACACATGACACCTTTGGATACACATGTGCAATGTATCTAAACACACTTGCTTTATTTTATCCTACTTAAATTTTAAACATGATGAAACTCACTTTGGGTTACTTCATCATTTCATGAATTTAAGTACAACATTAATATTGAATAAAACTGTATGATAGAAATAAAAATTGACAACATACATGCATCCAGTTACTTTGGTAACACGAATTCACTAAGTTATCTAACTATCCTTGATTCTAATATTAGTCATACATAATGCATGCATAATCATAAATAAAATGCATGAAAAATAACAAAAACAAGCTCAAATGGGTAAAACCTAGGGTCCTCAAGCTAAAACCGATCTGAAATGGCCCCAAACCGATCATCAAAGGGGTTGAACCGGTTCTAAACCTTATGAACCGGTGCCAAGTATGAACAAAAGTTCATAAAACCCTATAATTGTATGTCAAAATCCTTGTATCTTCCTATATTTATGAAAATAGGGTCTTAACATCTCAGAACCGATGAAAAACTGGAAGGAACCGATCAAAAACGGCTCCAAACCGGTCCCGGAAAGGGCCGTATCGGTTCCTGATCTAGTTCAGGTGCAAATGCTATCTGGACCCTGTTATGGATTCAAATAGGATCTAAGTTTGACCAGATCCAAAGAGGATTTGGGCCTGACCTGATCCAAATGGGATTCGAGTCCTTCGGATTAGATCCAGACCCGAATACCTGATGGGTCCGGATCATAACTCGATCCAACATGATCGGACCAGATCTAGAACCAAATGGGTCCAGTTCTGATCCAACCGGGTTGGATCCGATCACTGAGCCGAACCCCAAATGAATCTGGATCCAACCAAGACCCGAGTCAAACCCGATCCGAATAGGACCTGGGTTTGGACCCGATCCTAAACCGGATCCGGGTCGGTCAGACTTGTTGGTCCTGACCCAACGGATCAGACTCAGACCTGGATTCTAAATGGGTCTGGGTTCGGTCCTGGGTGAGGACCGACCCGAAAAATGCATTGGCAGACCCATTAGGGTTAAAACAAAACACTGAAGCGATTTTCGGTTTTTGAAAAAAAAATCAAAAAATCGAAAATCGCCACTCGCATTAGGGGGTTCTGAAGAACCTCACCGGAGTCAGCAACCTCCGACAAGGCACCATGGAGCCATGGCCGTTGCTCGTCAGCAGACGTTGCCAGTGCGGCCGTGAGCCGGCGTTCGTCCACTTGACAACAGCGCTGGCGAAACAGACAACGACCGACGACCACCCATCTGAACCCATGACGATCCACGTTGTCATTTAGGTGACCCACGTCGCCCCACGACGACTGCCGCCACCAGCGGTTACCAGCATCGGTGACAGGCCAAAAAGTAGCAGGTGTCAAAGACCCCCACCAACCCTCAGTCTCTCCAGTGACAACAGACCCCCATCGAGCTCGACGATTGAGGGAAAATGACCGACGAAAGGGTCGCCTACTTCCCATCTACGACAATGCTCCAGGTGACGATCCCGGTGTCGGTCAGCCTCCCTGCAACCCAATGTCGTAGGTAAAACCCCTCTTATTTATTTATTTATTTTTTGATCTGATCTGCCACTGAGGATGTGAGACACCTTATGGCGACCATCGTCGCCTGTCGATGTCTGTCGCCCCATGGTGACTTCGCTGTCGCCATTCACCGACGACGAAGAACCTCGTTGCCCAATGACAAAGGAAAATTGAGAAGAGGGGTAAAAGGGTTTAATGATTCCAACGATGATCGGCTGGTAACCGATGAACCACATCGCTCCACGGCGATGATCGGTCAGTTACCTGCAACCCGGCGACCACACCCCTTTACCGACGACGTGTCGAGGTGACGATGCAAGCATATTCCCCTACAGCCCTACGACCACAGGTCAAACCCTCGATCCTCTATTTTTTTATACAGAGGGTCGCCAGGGCTGCAAGCGCCACCGACATAGGGCTGCCGAAAATAGTAGTCGCCCCACGGTGATAGTCACTGTCGACCAATGACCCTCATCGCTTGCCGACGACCCACGTCGCCCGCCAGCGATCGGTGAAAACATTATTGACCCGGTGGCAGAGGAAACACAGGGAAAGAAATAGGGTTTTTAACCCCTTTCAGGCACCGTGACCCATAACCCAATGTTGGTGCCTGCGCAAAAATGAGACGAAAAATACCTGAAGCAGTCATGTTCGTCTGATAATGGTCGATGAGTGAACCAGATCTATCGTCTCTGAGGTGTTTGTCTCCTCAGCCGATCGCAACCCTTGATGAGCGCAAACCCTCCAACAACGATGAGCAGGATCCCAATCCCAGAGCAATCAACTGTATTGATTATTTTCTGCACATGGTTTTCTCATCAATACTTCTTTTATAGCATTAACCTTTATTAGGAAACAATTAAGATAATTGTTCCCTCTAAATGGTAAGGTTTATCCGATAAGGACACCTTTAGGAGAGTCCTTATACGTGGGTGACTCTAACACTAAGGTCCCATGATTTTTACTCCACTTTGAAGAGGTTTTTCAAGTTAAAATTGCTGGTTTTTACTCTTCACTTAGAGGAGTTTTTTTTGCTTGTTATTTTTGTGCTTGTGGTTGATGTGATTTGATTGCCCAATTTAGGGTTTTATAATTTTTCCCAAATTGTTGCTTTATTTGTTTGTTTTGATTCCTACTAGGTTAACACAAGAGGGGATAACCAGTTTAGTTCAAAGTGATACCAGAATAATTAATATTGTGTCTTGTGTTGAACAATAAAAACTAATACAAGTAGAATTGTTCATTCCGACTGGTTCAAATTACCATGTTTGAAAAGAAAAAATGAAAGATCGAACTTTATTTCACCCTCAAGTGTGTGTGGGTATATCATAAGTAGGTAGATGATATTAATGTTTTGGACCATGTATGCAAAGAGACACACATTCTTTGTGAAACCAGCTTGAGCAGTTATATGCTTAAAAGACTGAGAATAATAAAGTGTTTTTAATAAAGCTGATGGCTTTGAAATATCAGGATAGAATTTCTCTAATAGATCACTTGAATGCATTCTAAAGAATTATTAATTAGCCAGCTGTAAGTTTGAAGATGTGGTACAAGGATTGTGACTTCTTGGTACACTCATGGAAGATGGCATCATGACAATGGATTTGGTTAAGAGTAGTATTATGAGAAGAATCATTAGGTTTTCTTTACAATCAGATGTCTTAGTCACAAAAAAGAGACAAAAGAGTAAGAGCAAAGGTCAAAAAAACAAAGATAGAAATAAAAGTAAGTTCAACAGGTTTGCAAATATTGAGTGCTATCACTGTGGTCTAAAGAGGCATATAAAGAAGCACAAGACAACAAAAATAATGGGAAGGAAAAAAAAATGATGATGACAATTTTCATGACAAAGTTGCTATCGTCACAAGTAACATCCTTCTTATTGTGTATGATGATGATGTTGTGAACCGTGCATGCTATGAGGCCAACTAGGTGATTGATAGCTATGCCTCCGTTCATGTTACATCTGGAAAGAATTTCTTTACATCATATACATCTGGTGACTTTGAGAATGTTAAGATGAAAAATAATGACTGTTAAAACCATTGGCATATGAGATGTGTGCTTGGAGACCAATAACGACACAACGTTGGTTCTTAAAAATATTAAACATATTCTTGATATTCGCCTGAATAAGATTTCTTAAGGTAAGCTTGATGAGGAAGGGTTTTGTAACACTTTTAGTGATGGTCAATGGAAGCTCACTAAAGGTTTTATGAAATCTGCTAGGGATAAAAAGTGTTCTTTGTACTTCATGCAAATAAAAATCTTTAATAAAAATCTTTAAGGGCATTATTAATGCAGTGAAAAATGAACATACAATAGAGTTATGACACAACAAACTTAGTCATATAAGTGAGAAGGGCTCGATGGTTTTGGCAAAAAAGAATCTTCTTTCGAGAATGAATAGTACATCATTCAAAAAGTATACTCATTGCTTGGCAGAAAAACAAACCAGAGTTGCATTCAAGACCTCTCCTCCTTCAAGAAAGTCGGATATACTTGATTTAGTGTATTATGATGATTATAGTCCTAAAAAACAAAAACACTTGGTGTTTCTCTCTATTTTGTGACTTTTATAGATGATCATTCAAGAAAGTTAGTGGGTTTATACCTTGAAGACAAAAGACAAGTGTTAGATGAGTTTATGCATCAGGACTAATAATGGGGGTGAATATTCTGAACCTTTTAATGAGTATTGTAGACAATAGGGGATTCAACATCAAAAGACACTTCCAAAGACACCTCAGTTGAATGGGCTAGCTGAGAGGATGAAAAAGACACTAATTGAAAGGGTGAGATGTTTGCTCTCATAGGCTTATTTGCCAACTTCTTTTTGGGGTGAGGCTTTGAGTCCAGTTGTAAATGTGTTGAATCTCACACCATGTGTTCCTTTAGATCTCGATCTTCCAAATAGGGTTTGGTTAGGAAAGGAAGTTTCCTATGATCACTTGCGTTGGGTGCAGGGCTTTTATACATATTTTCAAAGATGAGAGGTCTAAGCTTGATGTCAAGACGAGGTAGTGTGTATTCCTTGGTTATGGTCAGGATGAGTTCGGCTATAGGTTTTATGATTCGTCATAGAAGAAACTTGTGAGAAATCGAGATGTTGTGTTTATGAAAAATCAGACCATACAAGGTATTGAGAAAACAGATGAGTCAATGCCACAATGTAGTGACGATTTGATTAACTTGAATCCAGTTCATTTGACACGTGTCGACATAAGTTGAGGATGAAGTTCAGGCTGGCCTAAAGGGTATAAATGATAATATCCATGAGCAACTGCCAATACCAAAGGTTTCACCAAATGTTCCACTTAGGAGGTCTACCAGAGACCGACGACCTTCCACATAGTATCTTGTTGATGAGCATGTGTTATTGACTAACGGGGGAGAGCCCAAATGTTATGTAGAAGCCATGGAAGATGAACACGAAAATGAGTAGGTTGATGCTATGCACGATGAGATGAAGTCATGGCATGAGAATCACACTTTTGAGTTGGTGAAGTTGCCTAAAGGTAAAAGAGCTTTGAAAAACAAGTGGGTATATAAAGTGAAGTAAGATGAATACACTTCACAACTATGATACAAAGCTAGAATGATTGTAAAGGAATTCAGTAAAAAAGAAAGGTATTGATTTTGATAAAAAATTTTCTCCGGTTGTTAAGATGTTATCCATTCATATGGCTATGAGTTTAACAACTAGTCTTGATTTGTAGGTTGAGGAGATTTATGTGAAGGCTGCTTTCCTTCATGGTAACTTAGACAAAGAAATTTATATGGAGCAATCTGAGGGTTTTAAAATAAAAAGAAAAAAAATTATGTGCAAGTTGAAGAAAAGCTTTTATGGTTTGAGGCAAGCACCTAGATAGTGATACACAAAGTTTGAGTAAGTTATGGAGGAGCAAGGCTATCAAAAAACAACTTATGACCATTGTGTTTTTTTGCAAAAATTCTCTGCTGATGATTTTTATTATATTATTACATTATATTGATGACATGATTATTGACACAAATTCTTCAAGAATTAACATGTTGAAAAAGCAGTTGAATAAATCCTTTGCTATTAAGGATTTAAGGCCAGCATAGCAAACTCTTGGCATCCAAATTTATCGAGACAAAAATAGTCAAGAAGTTGTATATGTCACAGGAGTTGTACATTAGAAAAATACTCGAAAGGATCAATATAAACAAAGCTAAGGTGGTTAGCTCTCATCTTGCTACACACCATAAGTTAAGCACAAAGCAAAGCCTTTTTACAAATAAGGAGAAGGAAGATATGGGAAGAGTTTCATAAGTCTCAACAGTAAAAAGTTTGATGTGAGGTCAGACATAGCCCATGTGGTTGGTGTTGTTTATATATAAAATATAACAATTATTCAGTTGCTTATTCACGATTTACCGTATAGTTCATTAATCACGATATTCAAATAATTGACTTAATAAAAGTTGACATATGGGCCTGCCGTTTGGCTACTATAGTTAATAGAGCAAATTACACCAACTCTTGGCAACTCTGCTACAAGTAAACTGCTTATTTTCCCAAACTCTCAATCGTCAGACTTAATCCCCACAATGTCACTACTTCCATAAACATCCTATGCAGATTTCAATTTTAACATACACCAAATTTAAGGCTGGTAAACGAGTTGAACAAGAGGAGCTTAAGTGTTCAAGCTTGGCACATTCTTGTGACGAGCCAAGCCAAGATCAAGCTCGTAATCAGCCCGAGTTAAATGAGCTGAGTTCAAGCTGGCTTGTCTATAGAAAAAATACATTGTTTTAGAGCTGGAAGAAATAAAATTATAAAAAAAATGTAAAATATATTTCTTACTACCTAACAAGCTTAAAATTAAAAAAGTAGTAAAAAAAAGGAAAAGACAATTAATGTCCTTTTATTTACAATGGCTGCATCTTTATGTCATCCTTCCACATCATCTCAGCAAATCTTGTTATCAGGATTTCCTTGACAAAAAAAATCACAATAAATTGGGAAAATATCGATATATTTAAATCAGAAAGACATTAGAATATATAAAATATAAATATCATGCTAATAACACAATAATATGATGACGCAAATGTGATATCTTAAAAATAAGCAATTTTTTAAGTATAAGAGCTTTCCAGGATTTATATCAGTTTTTTGAAATTCTCATGATCATGAGATTTTCAAAAAAACGGCCGACATTTGTGATTATGTTTTCTCACTATAGCCTACTTAATATAAAGCAAAAATCATTGTAAGCATAAAGTAACAATTATTACAACAATATTACTTAATAACAAAAACTGCACTTGAGAAAAAATTGTACAACCCCAATGGAAGAGTACAAAATATCTATAGCCATCACTAATCGCGCACTCAAGAGAAGCACCACCGCCACTTCGGCTCTGTTTGGGAGCCTTGCATTGAGATGTGAAACACCATTTGTATGTGTTGTCGTTGTGATATTGATGATGGAGTTGCCAAAAACATCCTCTTGCAAATGATTTTGGGGCTGTCAACTTCATTCCCAACGCAGTGTTTTGGCAACACCACTGCTCCCAAACAGTGGAGTGTGAGAACCTGGGGAAACCACAACAAACCGCTGATTCAAGGCTCCCAAACAGAGCCTCAATGCAAGTCCAACATCATCATCCAAATAGTCTTCTTCTGAGCCCACAACCTCTTTTTCTTCTTCAAAAGCTATAGCTTTGACTTTGCCTTCTCCCTTCATATGCTACTAACTGCTTCTTTAACAAGTTGAAATGTGGAAAAGGGTCATCTCAGTGGACTCTTGTAGTATGCTTCCTTTAACTTGGAAGTGCTAAAAGAAGGTGAAAGAAAGCAATAACCTACCAAGAGAAACCCTAAATGTTGAGACGGCTTCTTTTTCTTCTTCAAAAGCTATAGTTTTGACTTTGTCTTCTCCCTTCAGATGCTACTACTGCTTCTTTAACAAGTTGAAATGTGGAAAAGGGTCATCTCAGTGGACTCTTGTAGCATGCTTCCTTTAACTTGGAAGTGCTAAAAGAAGGTGAAAGAAAGCAATAACCTACCAAGAGAAACCCTAAATGTTGAGACGGCTTCTTTTTCTTCTTCAAAAGCTATAGTTTTGACTTTGTCTTCTCCCTTCAGATGCTACTACTGCTTCTTTAACAAGTTGAAATGTGGAAAAGGGTCATCTCAGTGGACTCTTGTAGCATGCTTCCTTTAACCTGGAAGTGCTAAAAGAAGGTGAAAGAAAGCAATAACCTACCAAGAGAAACCCTAAATGTTGAGACGGCCTCTTTTTCTTCTTCAAAAGCTATAGCTTTGACATTGCCTTCTCCCTTCAGATGCTACTACTGCTTTTTTAACAAGTTGAAATGTGGAAAAGGGTCATCTCAGTGGACTCTTGTAGTATGCTTCATTTAACTTGGAAGTGCTAAAAGAAGGTGAAAGAAAGCAATAACCTACCAAGAGAAACCCTAAATGTTGAGACGGCCTCTTTTTCTTCTCCCTTCAGATGCTACTACTGCTTCTTTAACAAGTTGAAATGTGGAAAAGGATCATCTCAGTGGACTCTTGTAGTATGCTTCCTTTAACTTGGAAGTGCTAAAAGAAAGCAATGACCTACCAAGAGAAACCCTAAATGCTGAGGTTTCAAAGCTGAGAAAAAATAGCAACTTCTCTTTTGCTTGCTTATTTTGATGCAAATGAAGTAAAATGTTTTCCCCATTCCTTTATGTATCATTGCTCTTGAATAGAACTGCAAACAAACCTGAAGCCATTCTTGCACTTTGGTGGACCTATTTCGACTAAAAAGACCCTAGAAAAAAACCTACTATCAACTATTTATTGCCATGCCAACTGATTGACTGGGTTGTGGCTTTCCTAGGCACCCCCATGAATAAGCAGACTAAGCATGATACAAGAGTGACTTCTCTTACATGGAGCTGTGGTAGCAAGCAGCAGGCTAAGATAGAAACAACAAGATATACAATTGCATTCAGAGGCCATTACAGAGGGTACCTTTGGGTGTGAAATAGGAAATCACAATGAAACATTAGGGGTTTTTTCATATTGGTTGGCAATAGAGAACAAGATAACAGAAACTAAAGACTTGGAAGACAATGTATCCATTGATGGCAGAAAAGCTGACTTTGATTAAGCATGTGATAGGTACTAAGCCCCCTATCTTCTGTTTTTCATAACTTCAAAGAAAATGGAGGAAACGGCCTGAGAATTAATTTTCAGTTACACGTAGCAAAGAAATGGCAATGGAAAAGGTAGAAACTAGTAGCATTGAAACAGCAGTACTACCTATGAACCTTGGAGGATTAGGCATTAGAAGATTGGTAACGTATAAAACACTGATATCCTGCACTGCTTGGCAACTTCTGTCATGAAAAAGGCAAAGTTTTAAAGCCAAAGTATGACTTGAATAGTTGGCCATGATAACGGGATGAGTCATACTTGAAGGAAATCCAGATCAAGATCTAGTCACTAAAGGCTTTGAAAAAGAGAATTCAACCGGACCTTGGGAATCATTCATTTATTTTTGGAGGAACACATGGCCAGTGCTTATCTCATTTACCTGGAATGTTGCCAGCATTTTGTATGGGTGGCTAGAGCTATAAAGGATAAGGATACAAAATGCTGCTCATCGAATGGATGCTGAGCAGTTTTATTTTGCAAGGACCTTTTGGAAGAGGTAGACCAATGTCCGAGCCTAAGGGAAGAATGCTTGAGAATGAATCTAATTAGCGAGGATGAGAATTACCCCAGAAAAGAAGAGTTTCAATCTACAAAATCCATCATCCATCAAACGCTCTCAGTATCATTGTTTCCCATCTCCTGATTTAGCCATCTTGAACACTTCCAATGCAAGCTTAGCCCTTTCAAAATCAAGTTCCAGGCATCCCAAATGAACCTCTGACATCATGGCTTCCAATTTCCTCCGTTTCTCTTTAAATTCATTCACTTTCAACTGCTCCGCCAACCTGAGCCCCTTCTCAATCACCTCATCGAGACCCAACAACGTACACCCTAATTCATCCGGTAATCGCCATGATCTTGTGATTCCTAACCTGGTTTCAGACTTTTTCAAGATTCCGACATGATTCTCATCCTTCGGAACAGAAACAACAGGTTCATCTGGCTTCTGATCTGGGTTCTTGGTCTTGTTTTTCAACGATTTTGCTTCTCCATTACCACTCTCAGATTTACCCTTCAGAGGACGAACCTCCGACTTCCGACCGGATACCGCCCCTTTCTCCTTCTCGTAGCTACCCTCCCCTTTTACTCCCTTCTCCTTCTTCTTTCCCCAAATCTCCTTTGAGATCAAAAACACCTCTCGTTCATGGGGTGTCTTAAAGGTAGGTGTCTTCCCCTCACGTACCTTCCCAGCATTGCTCTGGAACCTACCCCTCAACCTCCGGACCTTGTCAGAAATCTGCCTCTTGGTGAATTTCCCCATCTTCTCCCTTGAGAACTTAAAGAAGCCATCACTGTCGTTCCAAGCCCCTCCCTTCTTCTGCGAGAATTCCAGAAGCAACTTAAGGAGCTCCGTCTCATCTTCGTCCCCCCAAACCCTCTGAAATAACTGCTTCTGATCTTTCCCCGTTTTGCCATTACCAGTTCGCTTCTCTTGGTCCGCTTCGTTGTCTGCTGCCAAACCCACCACCTTATCATCCCGATCTTTCTTCTTTTTCTTACTGCTGCCCGCTCGATCGTCGCCTGCGGGACGCTTCGGCCTCGGCCTCAAGGCAGCGGCCGAGGGTTTCGAGTTCTTCCCGTCCATAAGCTTCGAATTCGAGGGTTCGACAGAGGACCGCCCCGAGGCAGCTGCTTTCGACTGCGAAGCGCTCTGTAATTCGTCCAGAGGGTCCGGTTTAGCTTTCACTGGTTCAGCCTCATCCTCGGACTCTTCTTCTTCCTCTTCATTGTCATCTTCTTCTTCTTCCAACGACGATGAGGGTTTAGGCAGGGAAGTCATTATCGTGGAAGCATTTCCACTCTCTTCTTCTTCTTCTTCTTCTGATTCTGAGGAAGAAGAAGAGTTACACTCTTGTTGGGGAGGCATTTGTTTCTTGCTAGGTTGTTTCTCTCACAGAGAGAGAAAGAGAGACAGAGACGCCGTGGTATTTATAAGAAGAAGATGGTCCCTTTGAATTGGTTTTGGTTTAAGGGGACTTATATCCAAAACCGGATCCATTTGAATTCCTTATTATACGGGTTTGGACTTGCATAAGGAAACATGGGTGATGGGTCCACCAAAGAGAGGTAAATCATGACCGTTCATCTTGCAAGCTTGGACGGTCTATATCACGACCGTCCAACTTTTGAGTTATTATATTCAATCCGTTTTTTTTTCTCCTTAATGCATTTCAAATACGCTCTCGATGTAAAAAGCTCTTCTTTTTACTTGTGTTGCTAATACAGCTCAGCTTTTTCCTCTCTTTTTCAATCAAATAAAAATGGAGAGCAATTTAGCCATTTTAATTTGACGACGCGTGATTCAAGATGTACTCACCAAAATTTTTTTTTTCAAATAAGACAGAAGGGTACTGAGTTTCTTATTCAATAAAACTTATTTTTTGACATTTTATAATAAAATTTTCAATTTATTTAGATAATATGAAAATTGGCTAAAATGGCATGCCCCAATGACAGATTTTTAGACGGTGGTACCTCCTTGAAATAAAAATGAAAAGGTACGAACTGAAGTGTAATGACTGAAATTAGGCACCACTTTTCAAATATGTCATAAGTTGCATAATATTCTGTCACCCTCTTTTCTTTCTCATTTTTATCCTTGTGTATTTTTTGATTCGTGGAATTTGCTGGAATAGCGATCGAAAAATTCCTCCATCACAAACAAGAGATTTTTTTTTTATTTCGATAGACACAAACAAGAGAATTTTTTATGGAATTGAACTTGGCAATCTTTTTTTACTTAGGATACATAGCACATTAATCTGTTCAACCTAGGGCTCGTGGACACATTTTTTGGAAAATATAGCAGGTTTTGTTTGTGGGATTGAAAATCATTCCATAGAATGGAGAAATTCGGCTTAGTCAATGCTGCAAAGCGCGGAAACAGCAATTTATGAAGTCACAAGGAAACACTTTCTTACTCATTACTCAAAAGAGTGTTCCGTGCGGTGCGTTTGACACCACCCTGGACGCAACAGTCCAAGACACATTTGTCATCGATGTTGTGTCCCACGTTTGATGTGGGGCATGGGACCCATGATGGCAGGGTGGACACATCTTTTTTTTTTAAAGGCAAACTGGGGTTAGGCAGACCCCTACCAGATATCTCTTAAGCCCCATGTGGCAGAGGGATTCGAACCTGGGCCTACAGGTTGGCACAGGACCCCGCTTACCACATGGGATACCACCTCGGTGGACACATCCTTGTTTCATTCCCATGAAGTGAGAAAACACAAACAAATAGCAGCATGCTCCTACTCCCAGCTCCCAAACAGAGCCTCATACATAATGATGAAGCATAATCAAATATGAAAGCATCAGAAGAAAAGAACATAATCCCAGTCTCAAGTATTGATTAGTTATAAATATCAGCCACAGTTGTGGAAAGCGATTACCTTCTTATTACCATAGAATCCATGGAGTTCACATCCTCAACACAAGGCAGTAGATGGCATATCATGACCACAATTCTAGAAATTGGAAGATGCAACTTAAGGATGCACAAATTGAGTTTCAAGAGTTGATCACAACCATGCTCAGGTTTTCACTGGCTGCCATGGCTGATATCTGGTCCAGTCCTTCTGACTAGGGTTTAGAGTATGTCCCTTGGAATGGTATATGTAGTCCTCACCCTCCCCAGAGAAGTTCTCCCTGTGTTCCACTCCATACCTCTTCGGCTTAAGCATCAACAACTGAAATCACAGAGAAAAGGTCTAACTTACACCGCCAAACAAAACATCACAAAGAATGTTCAAATTCCAAGACTTAAATATCCTGGAATAGTGATACGACAAGTTATCATGCTCCAGATAGCATTGGATGAAAGATTATTAATTTGACACTATGGAACATGCAAAAAGCAATTAACCATATACCTAACCAATACTATTTTTTTTTTGTATACTGGATTAGACAGTGCCCAAACAGTAAGCAGGTGGGAACTTACTTCGTCACCAGTGTGGTCTGTCATGCAGTGTAGCCAACCGTGCCACTCAGCCGGAACTTGAGATGCATTGTATCTGCCCTTATCCGCATAATCCACCCACCTATGCCTCCCTGAATGACAAAAGTTCTTGCCATATCAATTACATCAAGCCTACCAAGCCTAGAAACACTGCACTGCATGTTTTTCTACTGTTGTGATTGTTTATTTACAACCACCTACTTGAGGGCATGCCTCTTTGCTTTCATGGTGACACGTGAATGCTTTTTACTATCATCATTCATTATACAGTGAATACACTCTGGATTTCAAGCAGAATTTCTCATGTTTATATTTAGTTTTGAGAGTTTTAGTGACAACAAAATCAGGACAAACCACTTAAATTTGATGAGTTCATGACTGGATGCTTGGCTTTTTAGCAAACAAAATGCATGTTTTAAACCAACAATATCACAAAGCCCCAAGGGGGGTTGGCGTGGTGGGGTGGGGCCTTGGCTGCTAGACGGGCAGTCAAGGTTCGATTCCCATGGGTGTCGCCCCTCTGCACAAGCCAACATGTAGCATAGGCCCCGGGGGCAGGGGTCCTAGCCTCGGAGTTTTACGCTATCGGCATAACAACCGTACTGAGCCAGTGCGACCAGGTCTTCGTGCCGGGTGTGGTTTCTTCAGGTTTTAAATAAAAAAAACAACAACAATATCACAATCATTTAACTAAATCATAGCCATTCCCCTAAATTGTTGGGCACTACTAGATTACTAATGATCAAGTCCCATATCCTGGCAAAAGAAGAATATCTACCACATATTTATGCACTGGGCACTTGACAGAATTAAGATTTTGAAGTAACCTATTCAATATAGGAATGAATTTCAGATGAAAATATTAGAGTAAGGACATGGTATTACATTTCAGGTATTGTCTTCTAAAATATACACAAATTTCAGGGGAATAATAATTATGTGTAGTTTGGTTGGTTCATGAGACCATTCTAGCCAATATTGTCAACAACCAGTCATTCAAAAAGAAAAGAAAAAGTGCTGTAACTTTTTTAAGGATGAAAAGTTTTACGTGAAGGACTGACCAAATTGTGTATTCTCCATGCTCTCAAAATATTTATTTCCATATTGGTCGATGCCAACAAGCTTTGCACCTATCGAATGCAACTTGGTTTGCCTGAAAATAGAAAAGTTCATCCAGAAGAACAAAAAAGAATAGTTATTTTTTTCAAACAAAAAGAGTGTGGGATAGTAAATGGATAAGTGAACAAAAATAGCAAAACATAGTGCTCATTTTACATGCCATGAATACCGATAGTTGATGTTGCCAAATTGGCAGATAAACAAGCAGATCATGGTTCTGATTATGAAATAAAAGAGGAACAACCACATCAGCATCAGTGCATCAAACAGCAACATTACATTGGATATGACACAGGCTAAGTAAGGAATTACCCTTTGGAAGCCTAGCACAGCACCCTAAGTACTTGCAAGCTAATGGGTAAATAAACAAGTGAAATAGAAATAAGTTTTTAAACACATCATGTGCCACAGTTAGATCAACAAGAAAATATGGCCTCTGAAATGTGATAATCTCATCAGCATCAGCATACCTAACAACATCCAATATTAAAAAGTGACAGTAAACTATAGGGAAACTAGTGCATAGCCTTAAGCTGCATATTGTGCCCTAACCACAACAACTCATAAACAAATAAATAACATAAAACAAAACTGACTGAAAATTTTAGCAGAAGCTAAACTAGAAATCTGGTGTCTGAAAGTGTAGCAAAAAGAAAAAAAATGCACACATAAGCAAGTATCCAACACAACCAGGACGGAATGATGATTTCTTGGTTACTTACGTTCAAGTAAAAAGCAATCGACACGAAAAAAGGAAGAAGAACTTGGATGATAATAGGATAAATCAAATCTTAAAGATTTTTTGGCTAATTCAAACAGCATTTTATGCATGTAAGAAATTGAAGTAAAATAGCCTTTTCTCTAATGGGAGACACTGACAAATTGCTCCAGTGCCACAAGGAAATACAAGAAAAAAGTACACATGGAAAGCTAGAAGATCTTGGAGAGCAGTTCGATGGCTGAGATTTGAAGAAATCAATCTCCGATTATGTTCCAGGGGAAAAAATTCATACTAAGCCAGCTAATTTTGATACATATCACAACATAGGGATTACTCCTGCACAAAGCATTTGAAAACACAACACAGTTGTGTTTCCTTATGCCCACAAAACATATGCAAATGTTCAACTTTTGTAAGATTATTATTCCAAAACAATAACCAGTTCTAAGTACAAAGATTAGAAGAGCTTAAAAGGCAGGAATTTTGCCCTGCATCTAATTTTTAAAAAAAAATCTATACATGGTTTATAATCTAATTGAAATTCTATTTTTGTGCTTAATTTAGTCCTAGTTGACACAAACAACAAACAGGTAACCTAAAATGACAATCTTTATCATAAGCTTATTTAATGTACATGTTTCACAACTGCCTTCTTCATAAGCTTATTTGACAGACAATAATTTTCATACACCAATAAGGCTATAAATTCGATAAGCTTATTAAATGAATCTAATACATCTGAAATAGTTCCAGACAAGCTAAGCTCATGCAACCATCCTGTTGACTGCAATAAAAGCCAAAAAAACATAGATGTGATCATAACAACAACAACAACAACAACTACGCCTTCATCCCAAAACAATTGGGGTCGGCGATATGAACCAACAAAGAAAATCATAATGTAACTAAAAATTTCAAAGCATGGGGACCTGTCTTCAAACAAACCACAGAATTCACGTGCAAAGACTCCTATTAAGATACACAGCACAATATATAACTGTGTTAAAAGCTTTCTTGAATGGATGGAAGAAAGGAGAACATAGGGCCCGACTGAGGAGCGGTTAACTTGACCTTGAATAACCTGATGTGTAAGGGGCAGAACAAAGAATATCACTTTCACTTCTTGTAATGATTACATCATATTTACAAGACTGCCACTCCTAAGTGGCATGAAACTTAATGCAACAATGTAACAGATCTTCCACCATAAAATGGTGGGAAACACAATGACAGTTGCAGCAAATTAAGATACCCATAAAATCCCAATGTTTGTGTACGTAAGCTCAAAATTAAAAAAGAAAAAAAAAGCCACAACAGAAGCAATAGATACATAAATAACAATTGCAAGGCTTGGTGAGTAGAAAAATACAACTGGAAATGTGTAATACATAACACAATTAGTTCAAGAAGTCCATGAATTGGGAATATGTGGTTAGGGCTTAGGCAAAGCATTTGATTGTACTTGACACAAGCAGCACTTCCCCCTATGTAGTAAAATGTCTTGAACCAGCTTCCATGCCCGATTGTGTCAATACAGGAACATATGGAGTAGAGTAAAAAAACAATTAGCTTCTGTGGCAATCTCTTGGAAGCAACATGAACATCTCTCAACAATATTTTTTTTTATAAGCGACATCTCAACATTGTTGATAACGCTAGAAACTGAAAAAACAAAACAAAAAAAGGACTTAACTTTATCATGTCTTTAATAGAAAAATTAAGGTGGCATCTCATGCTATGTCACAGGGGTACTCCAATCGCTCCTTTGTCTGTCAGCTTGTACAGTATTCCTAATACACTTACACGAAAACTAGTGTGACCCAAGACTTTTTCATGTAACATGGCCCTTGCTTTTATGTGTTACTCAAGCTAGAGACCATTGGTTAAATGTGTCACAAGACTCACAGCCCCAGCCATGATATCTGGCTCTTGAACTGATTTTCTCATGATAATATACAAAATAAAATAAGAATTAATAAAAGGATTGTTTTTAAATGCTAAAAATCCTACAAATTTCTAACATTAAGAAAATATCATGATAATGCTCCAATGATATCATGGAACATAAAAATGATTCATATTTCAAACTAATGTGATAAAATGCTTTTACTATCAACCATGAATTCATACAAATTCTGTACATCAGAAAACTTCTAACACCTCAGAGATATGTGCAGCTATAGTACAAAGAGAAATGGTAGGCAGGAACAGAGGTTTCACTATGGTCATATGATCTAGCATATATAACTTCAAACAAATAGACAACAAGAATTAGGAACATATACTTACAAAAGATTTCCATCCAGAAGACATTTCCTGAAAGAAACCCAATTAAAAAGAAATAAATTGCTAGGGTATAATTAAAGAATGAAAATCAACCAAATACAAAAATAGATCTACTCATTTTGTCAAATGTTCACAATCTGACTTAGTTGTATGAGCATCCGTTCATGCATAATGACAATCCATTCATCTAGAAGGCATTTTCTCAAGAGACTTTCAAGAAGTATTTTTCTTGAAAATTCTTGAGACATTATGAAGGATTTTTTAAAATATAAACATAAAAATGAAGATTTAAAATTTTGTAAAATTTTGAAGAATGTGATGGATTCATTTTATGAATTTTAGTTTAGAGTTTTTGCTGTTTTGACCAAAACTCCAATAAGAATGCAACAGATTCAAAAGAACACTGATATTTGTGATATGAGTTCGCATTAAAGAAACAAAAGACCAGAAAAGAAAAGAAAAGAAATAGGCATCACAATCATCAAAGTATAGCAGACAATGTTTAATAACTTTACATAAGCCAAGCCACATTTAAATGTTTAAGTTTCCTTCTCCAATGGTAATGTCACAAATACAGATCAGAAAATTGTAACTTTTGCATTTCACAATGTAAAGCGCCACCCCCCCCCCCAAAAAAAAAAAAAAAGACAAGACAATACACTGTTTGTTTTTCATTTTGGCATTGATCTTTTTCATTTCTAGGTTGCCTTCTTTCTCCTGTGTGGGTCTACATTGGCTTTATGTGTTCTCGCAATCACTGTTTATAGCTCTGTATCTCCTTAAGGCTGATTGATTACAAAAGAAACCCATACGCCTGACATGATAGAAGGATTTTCCAATACAAAAATACTTTTGTGGTAGACTTCAACATGATTTCAGATGCATAAGAAGACTCAGAGAAGATAAAATAACCACTTAGATAATAAATTTGCATGTCACAAATGAGTCCTTCCATCAACAATTAAATCGTATCCTCAAAGGATCAAAACCAACAAAGGTTCTTCTAAAGATAAAATAATTCATGTATTAAACAAGAATATAAGAATATGATTTTATATTTCAATAAATGCCAATCAAATCTTCAACAGCATTTAGAAAGTCCCCATAGAGATTTTCCTATAGATGGAGAAAGGAAACTACCAACACATCCATTGCAACTTGGACATTGATGAATCCAAACGTTCCAAAAAAAGAGGACCAAACAGGCCAATGCAGATGTAATGCTGCTGCTTCTTTTTTTCTCAATGCAAAGTTTAAAAAATGCTCATAAGTTTTAGGATTTTGTAAAAGATGCACTTTTTTTAATTTCATCAAACACAACTTTAAATCTTGTTAATAAAACACATACACATGCATATAAATAATTTAACTATTTATTTTTGCATCAGGTCAGCTGTTCTTGAACACTAAATGTCACTTCATGCTGCACTCCCCCCCCCCCCAACCCCAACCCAAAAAAAGAACTAACAGCATCACTGTGCACGTCTCGCAGCCTTTCTGTCCCCTGCTTAGTTGTAAGCAATGTTGTCAAAATTGTACCTGACCCTGAATCAATTTTCAAAACAGTTCAGGGAATCAGCAGATTCCAATTCTGAACTGAATCAGCCAATTTTTAATAATTTAAACTATTTTTAAAACATAATTAAAATAAGCCGATTCAGCTTTTTTATCAATACAATACGAATCACCCAATTTGCAATGATACTGACAACATTGGTTGTAAGGTCAGATTGTTCAGAGACATGGTAATTCAAAAGCACCCTTAAGTTCTAGGATTTTGTAAAAGATGTACCCATTTTTAAATTCTTCAAATAGGGTCCAGCTTAAAATCATGTTAACCAAAAACACATTCCATGTACATTTTCTTCAGGTAAGTTGTCCTTGATCGCTACAATTTCATTTTATGCCCCCTCCACCATCCCCTCATCTCTTCAACCGATCCCACATGCTATTTCTCTGCACACCATGTTTTAGCATTAATCTTGGGTACGTTTCTCTTTTGACCAAATTTCCACTCTTTGACTAGGACAAGATAATGGTTACTCTTACCACTCATCCCCATCAGCCAACAATTCTATCATTAAAGATAAAGAGTCCTTTGGATTCTTGCGCCACCATCAGCCTTCTCTTGAATGTTCCCCATTTTCATTTATGTTCTTTTTGCAAAGGCACAAACAAAAAGAAACAAACATATAAGCATAGTTTTCTCTTAACTATAATATCCTTTTCCTCATAAAAATTTCCAACAATGTGACAGGAAGGGTATAGTTTCAAGGGTCCCCAAACACTATGCACCATAAATTTGAAAATGCTACATTTATGTTACGTGAACAAACCAAGAGTATCTTAAAAAAAGAATGGAGTGTTGGTTTTTTTAACACTCAAATTGAGATATGATTTCCAGAGCTTAGATTACAAGTGAGAAGAAAAAAGAGAAGAGAGAGATAAAGGGAGAAGAAGATGAGGGCTTGTGATGTCGATCGGATCTTTGTGTCTTCTTGGGCTTCCTTGAATTTGCTTTTTCCTTTTCTCAATCTCCGTTTTTTCTCTTCTTCTTCAACTTACATAGCTTCTCTTTTTTATAGAGTTACTCCCTTAAGTTTAACACTTTCATCGTGGATACTTCTTTGCTGGATGGATGCCATCTGTACTTGTAACCACCTTCATGCTCCTTGTCTTTCTACTTTATGGGTACCAGAAACGACATGGGTAGATATTTGGGAGTTAGGATGATACGTGATTGACTAATTGCAACCAGCACAAGTTACCCTCATTTACCGTAACCAGCACAGGTTACCCTTTTTTATCGTAAGTCGTAACCAACACATATTACTTTCTTTTACTGTAACCAGCAAGAATGGTTAGAGAGGTTTACCATACCCTGCGTATTTATCTTGTCATGTGTAAATGAGTCTAAATTTGATAATTTTGACACACACATGGATTTAAATTATATATATATATATATTATATATATATATATATTGTGCAAACAATTTGCCCCTCGATGCTAGGAGGTGCTAGTTGTTCTTGAATAAACTCTTCATCCTCTTTGTATCATCTGTAGAGATGTGATGTACTCCATATTTCTTTTCCAACATGATGGTCTCTTGATACCCTATTCTCACTTTACCTTTTCGATTTAAGACTCCATCTTTGGCTAGGATATATTTTTCTCTAGGTCTAAGATAGGGCTCTACGGACTCAATTATTCCTCTAGCCTTTGAGCCTTGAGGGTTATCAAGGTCATATCCCATATTTTGCATCATCTTTCTAGCATTTTGACTATATTTTTGAGTAGGGATTTTGACTCGTTGAGGCTCTTCTTCCTTTTGGGGGTATTGTATATCTCTTATTACAGTATTTTTTTCTAAAATTGCCTTATCTTTCTTTCTTCTTAGAAGAATCATTATGGTTCGAGACTGGACCATTTCTTGATCCATATCAGTTAATGGACAAACTGCACTCCTTGCATTTTTAGATAATGGTTTTCTTTTATAAATGAAAAGGCAATTTCATAAAACTTTGCATCAGCGAAGTCAGCTTCAATTCCAAAAAATGGGTTAGGATCAACCTTCTCTATTTTCACGACTTCATTTTTAAGGAATTTAAAACACTGATCTAGTGAAGATGCCACCACTCCATTATCATGTATCCATGGTCTTCCTAAAAGTGCATTATATGATGTGGTAGCATCAATGACACGAAATTTAACCATTGATGAGAGCTCTCCAATGGTTAATTTAAGTTCAATAGCCCCAAGGGATTTTTGACCATCTTGATTAAACCCTTGTATCATGAGTTTGGATCTCATCAACTGCTCCACAAAAAATCGATCTGATAAGGCTTTTAAAGAGAGGAGGTTTACTCCGGATCCAAAATCAATCATGATTCAAGAAATCCTTTGTAATTCAACTATTCCTGTGACAAACAGAGGTCGATTATGCGGTTTCTTAACATTTTGAAAATCTTTTTAAGAAAATGATAGGCAGGCAAAACAACTTAATATCTCTCCAACAGATTCGTCACCATTTTCCTTAATTTCTATCATATAGCACTCTAGTTGACTAAGTGCTTGTATTAACGATTGACCTATCTCAGGAGATAACATGAGGGCATCATATACACTTAATAATGCCAGTATCTTTTTGAGATACTTGACATATGCTTCAACATTTTCATGAACTATAGGCATACGCCCCCTTCACTTTTGCCTTTCTTCTTGAACTGGTTGATGAGTAGGTGCTTCTCTTTCTGGCAATTGTTTGCCTGACCTCAGTTCCATAGCTCCTACTCTATGTCACATGGGTGCGGGTGCGGGGATTCGGCACTTCCAAAAAACTCGGGTGCGGGGGTGCGGCAGGGGCAAAAATGTAATATATATATAAGGGGGGTCCGGGGGTTCCCCCCGACGCGGGTCCAGGTATGGTGATAAATAATAAGATTAGATTAAGACCCGAATCCGGACCCGAAGGCCCAATTAATACATTGTCCCATGTATAGTTTGTGAAATTTTATACCAGACCCGAGTTCTAATTAAGACCCACATTTTTTCAATCTAAAAATTATAAAAAAATATGGTTTTACTGGGTATATAGTCCGGTTCTGATTCATGTAGTTCTTATCGGGTCCAAGTATGATTTTTCTTATAATGGACCTGATTAGACCCGGGTCTGGACCCGATACCATACCCAAAAAGCAGTTCCAAGTCTAGTACAACCAAGGTTCGAACCAAACCCGACCCGTTGACACCCCTAATGGTAAAATCATAATTGAAAAGTATTATGTAAAATATCAGGTCATTTTGTCTGTCTAAAACTATTAGGGTTGTCAATGGATTGAGTTTGACCCGGACCCAACCCATAAAAGACCCCATAGGGTTTGGGTTTGGTAATAAAGAAAGAGGTCCAACTAAAATCTGGGTCAAACCAAAGAGTCCGATTAGTATATGACACCAGGTATGGTTTGCAACATTTCTTACCAGACGCAAGTCTGACTCGAGCTCCAATTAAAACCCGTGGTTTTTTCAATGCAAAAAAGATTAAAAAATATTATTTTATCGAGTATGGACCGAGTCTGGTTCACATAATTCTTATAAGACACATGCATGGTTTTCCTTGTAACAAACCTGTTCGGACCCAGTATTAGTACCTCAAAGTCAGGTATGGGTTTGGACCGACCTGGGTCTGAACCAGGTTCCAAATGGTTGACACTCCTAAAAATGGCAAATAATTTTCACGACAGTTTCAACAATATCGTGATAATTTTCACACTGTCTAATAATAAACAATTTAAAATCCAGAAATTTGGGACATTACTCCAAAGTTCCAAACATGTATCGATGGGAATCTTTTGACAAAATGTTTGAAACTTAAAAACATCCATATGGCGCGATTTTTTGAAATATCATAATAAAAGCGTCTATATCATTATATTGCGATATTTCCCTTTAATAAGAAACGTTGCAAAAAATGCATGCAGCTAACCATTTTTCGGAATCAGAATTAATTAGTAAAGATCCATTAAATATCACGCATCTTTCTAGGCGAATTAATTGTTGCTTTAGGATGATTGGTTTGCTGCTTTAGGAAAAAGTGTTCCAAAAATGAAGCTTTGGAAAGTGGAACTTAATTAATTTTAATTAGAGTTTTGAACTAAAACCTTTAATGGTATTTACTTATTTTTTTCAATTTCTCCTTTTATATTTTAAAATTTGACTTAATTAATGTTAGCGAAAAATTTTCCCGAAAAAAATGCAAGAATAATAAAACTCTATAAAATCTCACAAAAAAAATATTTGCGATATTTTCCCATTTTAAACATGTCAATACGGTCGAAAACTGGAAATCTCTCTCTCTCTCTCTTTGTGTGTGTGTGTCGCTAAGAACAATGGGCTGCAACGAGGAATCAGAAGCAAGACCAACCAGAGAGCTTCCCCATGAGATCATCGTGGACATCTTGAGGAGGTTGCCCGCCAAATCACTGATGAGTTTGAGGTGCGTCTGTAAGCAATGGGACGCCCTCACCCGCGACCCTTCCTTCATCGATTCCCACCTTCAGTTCGCACTCCTCCGACGGCCCCCTAATCTCATGGTCACCCCCCAAGATTTTTTTTTAAAATTCCGCAGCCCATTTCATAGGGCAATTAAAAAAAAGGACCAAAATGACCCTGGGTGCGGTCAACGCACCCAGGGTCGGGTTGACCGCACCTGGTGCCGCACCCGCACCCACGTCGAGTCACGTCGACGCGGGTGCGGCACCCTACTAGCCGAATCCCTATGACATAGCTCCTACTTCAACCACATCAATATGATTGCATAGTGCGACGGATTTTGATCTATTATCTTTTGCTTGAATTTCTTCGATCTTTACATTGTGAGGTTCCATTTCAACTTCAAATTCTTCTCCCCACCCTATAGGTACGACGAGTTCAAAATTTTGTTTTTGACTTTTTTCAATCCAACCACGGATACGCTCTTGGTCTTGCGACTTTTGGGCATATGTTATATACCCTCGATTGTCGCCATACCCATCAGCCAACTCATCCTCTGTATATGAAGTAGTACCATAACTCTCATAGCATGAGTTCAAATCCCAACAATAATCGTTGTTTATTTGAACTTGTTGTGTTACTAAAGAATCTGGTTCTATTATAATTTGAAGTTCAGAGAGGAGAGTCGTTTGGGAATCAAGAGGTAGAATTGGTTGAGCCAGTACATCTTGTGGCAAATCTATTGGAGGAAGTGAACCAAATTATATGGTGGTCATATTTGTCGATGCTTCTTCTTTGGATGGTGTCCATCTTTCCAAGCTTGGCTCATTTTTATTGATACGTCCTTTAGAACAAAGCAATTTTCTGTCTTGTGACTAGTAAGACGATGATATTTGCAGTACTTAGGACTGTTTATCTGTTTCGCTTTCCTTGGTCTCTTACACTCTGGAAACTCAACCATTTTCATTTTTAACATGTACTTCAAGATCTCTTCTACATCATCATCATTAATGTCTTTACACTTTTCATTCTTAGGTTCATTAACCTTTGGTTTGAGATTCGAGATCGTTTCAGCTACATTGCAATATGTATTGCCCCTTATTGCGGGTATTTTTTCTCTTTTCATCAGTATTTATCTTAGACCTATCATAGGTCCTTTCGATGTTTTGAGCAATGTCTGAGAGTTGATTAAATGTTTTTGGTTCCATTGACATCATGTAACGTGAGATAGATGGTTGCAAGTTTTTCATAAACATCTTTAGAGCTCGTGCTTCCATCAATTGCTCTTCACATAAGACAATCATATCTCCCCATCTGGATATAAAGTTCATGAAAGGTTTATCTGGTCTTTACTTAGTTTCCACTAAATCAGAGGTAGTGATGATTCTTTGTAGGGATGGCAGTGGACCGGGGGAAAGTGGGGCCCCGCCTCGCCCCGTTTGGACCGGGGATGAAGGGTATGAAACGGGGATGGAGGCGGGGACGAAGGTTAAAATCCATCCCCGTCCGGGGGTGGAGGCGGGGATGGACGTGCACTTTTCCCCGCCCCGCCCCGTCCCCGCCTCATCCCCGCCCCAACCCCGCCCCGACCACTTTTCCCCGCAATATCCCCGCCCCGCCTCATCTCCGTTTGAATCGGGGATGGAGGACATGAAACAGGGATGAAGGCGGGGGTGGAGGATAAAATCCATCCCCGCCGCGGAGGCGGGGCGGGGGTGGAGGATAAAATTTTGAGGCGGGGCGGGGGTGGAGACCTTGTCCCCCGACCCGCCCCGCCCCACTGCCATCCCTAATTCTTTGTTGACTATAAAACCTAGCCAAGAATTTATTCTGCATTTCTTCCCAACCCATTACCGAGTGTGGACTTAAATGGCTATACCAAGAAAAAGTAGGTCCATCCAAGGACAAGACAAATTATCTTAAACAATAATCTCCATTATTTCCTGTGTCCCCACATTGGGCTATGAAATGGGCTAAGTGTTCTCTTGGACACCCCAACCCATTAAATCTCTTAAAGACTGGGAGGTGATAATTTGGAAGATAAGAGACCTTATCCACACGTTCTGGATATGGTTTAAAATAACTTTGAGAAGGTCCAAAAGTCATTGTTACCTTAAATTGCTCAAATTTTCTATTGAGCTATTCTAAGAACCTTTCTTCTGTAAGGAAAGATCCTCCTCTGGATTGTGATACTGATGATGATGCATGAAGAAGATTTGATGTTCCTTTTTTTCCATCATTTTACTAAGCAAAGCATTTATTTCAAGTTCTTTCTCTTTTAATTTTTTTATGAGTAATGCCAATTGCTCTTCTGGGGTTAATATTTGTTCTGCTCCAGCCATCATAATAGACACTGCCACTGGACTATTTGGAAGTGAGATTGGATCTTCTTTAAATAATGGGTTTGAATATTCAGATCTATGAGTATTTTTTCAAAATCCTTTTTTACATGGTTGGCTAGGAGTAAAATAAGGCATGGGATGGTAACTTTTGCCAGTTAATGCAACCTTGCATAGTACCTCCAGTTATGCAGGTGTTGAGAGACTTTGGTAAGTAGGTGATGTCATCACTTTGTACGTAAGTGTTGTAACACTTTGGCTGGTTAATGATGGCACCATTCTCAAGCCAGGAGTTACTTGGCTTTGGCTAGTAAATGACATCATATATACAACTGATGATCTCATCTATGTTGACACAGGTGCTGATGAAGTTTGGCCGATTGGTGATGTCACCATTGCTTTGGGTGATATTACTTTTTCTAGCACAAGTACCGTAGAACCTTGGCTGGTTGGTGATGTCACCTTTGCTTTAGGTGATGTCACTTTTTTTAGCACAAGTGTTATAGAGCCTTAGCTGGTTGGTGATGTCACTTTTTCTCTTGGAGAACTTTGACTGATTGGTGATGTCACCTTTGCTTTGGGTGATGTCACTTTTCTTCCTAAAGAACTTTGGATGGTTGGTGATGTCACATTTGCTTCGGGTGATGTCACTTTTCCTCTTGAAAAACTTTGGTTGGTTGATGATGTCATCTTTGCTTTGAGTGATGTCACTTTTCCTCCATGAGAACTTTGGCTGGTTGGTGATGTCACCTTTGCTTCGGGTGATGTCACCTTTTCCTCCTAAAGAACTTTGGCTGGTTGGTAATGTCACATTTGCTTCGAGTGATGTCACTTTTTCTAGCACAATTGCTGCAGAGACTTGGTTGGTTGGTGATGTTACCTTTGCTTTAGGTGATGTCACTTTTTGTAACACAAGTGTTGCATAGCCTTGGCAGGTTGGTGATGTCACCTTTGCTTTAGGTGATGCCACTTTTTCTCCTAAAGAACTTTGGCTGGTTGGTGATGTCACATTTGCTTTGGGTGATGCCACTTTTTCAGCCCATGACATTACTCTTTTGTTGGTTGGTGATATTATCAGCCCATGACATTACTCTTTTTCAGCCCTTTGCGTTGGTACATGTGTTAAAGGGGTTTGGCTGGTTGGTGATGTCACATTTACAAGCATGGATGTTGGTTTCCCTTCCTATATCACCATAAAAGACAACACACCAGATGCATTTTTAAGAAATGCCCTTCTTAAGGAACGTAATTTTTTGGGAACCACCAAAATCCAACCATCTTCTTCTTTCATGTTAAGGAAATGACTTTTATGTATCTTTTCTTGAACGTAAGGGAAACCTTTTGATATCCCTTTTTTTAAAAATATATAGGAGCCCTTTGGCATCCATTTTGGAAGAGAGTCTTTCGACATCTCATTTTTGGATAAAAGAGAGGAGTCTTTCCACATCCTTTGCATAGGAGAGCCTTTCGGCATCTCATTTTTTAGTGAAAAACAGGAGCCTTTCGGCATCCTTTACGTAGGAGAGCCTTTCAACATCTCGTTCTTCGGTGAAAAAGAGGAGCCTTTCGGCATCCCATTTTTCGCTGCAACGAAAATATTTTTCAGCATTTTTCTCTTTGGAGATGCATTCAATTTCAAGGCTAAGCCTTCCAAGCTATTGAAAGACATCGATGTGGCTCTGGCTTTGCTTCTAGTAAAAGGGCCCCTGTTTGTAGAAGTAGGCGAAGTGTTGGTGTCATTTAATTGGCTCGCGAGCACCTACTTGATTTTCAAACTCTTGTTTCTTCCCACTATTGTTGTAGTTCTTAGAGGGAGATGAGAAGCAGGCAAAGGTTCCACTGGGCATGCCAAACTTGAGTATTGTTTTTTTTTTACACTCAAATTGAGATATGAAAACTTCAAACTTATTTTGGGATATCTTCACCTTTACGATAGCCTCTGATTCTCAAAGCTTAGATTACAAGTGAGAAAAAAAAAGAGAGAGATAAAGCGAGAAGAAGATGAGAGCTTGTGATGTCGATCGGATCCTTGTTTCTTCTTGGGCTTCCTTGAATTTGCTTTTTCCTTTTATCTATCCCCTCTTTTTCTCTTATTCTTCAACTTACGTAGCTTCTCTTTTTTTATAGAGTTACTTCCTTAAGTTTAGCATCCCATGATGGAAGATATTCCATCACGGATATTGCTTTTGTTGAATGGATGCCATCTCTACTTGTAACCACCTCCATGCTCCTTGCCTTCCTACTTTATGGGTACCAGCCACGACTGTAATGAAATATGCGGAAAAGAAATGTATGTCCTACAATGGACATTCACACATAGAAATCAAAGAACAAGTCCAAAAGAGGACATACACAAAAGCCAATAATGGCTAGAAAGCATAAAATCTTATAAATGCACTAAAGGGCTTGAAGAAGCCACACATTACAAAGGGGGAGACCCCACTTATTTATAGGCAAGAGAGGAGTGAGGGAGAGTTAGAGAAAAGCAAGAGAGAGGAACCATTGGGAGTCCCAACAAGGAGTCGTTGGGGCCCCCAATGGCTGTGCATTAAATGCACAAAAAGAAAAATAAAAAAGACAAAAAGAAATAAGAAAAAAAGTAGAAAAAGAAAAAGGAAAAAAAATAGAAAAGGAAAAAGACTAAAATGCCCCTATTGGGCGAGTTTACAGAACTGTCCCTTATCGAGCAGTGAATGATATATTTATATATATATATATATATTACATATATTTTAACACCCTCCCTCAAGCTTTACGGGGATACAACGAAAAGCTTGTTGAGAAGAAACATGAAACGAGGAGCAGCAAGAGCTTTGGTGAAGAAGTCCGCCAACTGGTACTCGAATGTGACGTAGGGCAGTGCGATGGTTCCTTTTAGGTATTCATCTCGAACATAGTGGCAATCCATCTCAATATGTTTAGTACGCTCATGGAAGGTGTGGTTGCTTGCAATATAGATAGCACTCTTGTTATCGCAACACATCTTCGAAGGAATTGAGATGACGATGCCCATATCACAGAGGAGACTTCTAAGTCACACAAGCTCCATGGTTGTAGTGTCCATTGCACGATATTCCGCTTCAGTTGAGGACAATGATACTTTATGCTGCTTCTTGCATCTCCAAGAGATCATAGAGTCACCTAAGAAAACACAAAAACCAGTGGTTAAGACTCTATCATTGGGATTTCCTCCCCAATTAGCATCTGTATAAGCAATTAAATCAAGTGATGATGAAGAGGAAAGAAAAACTCCCTTAGTTATGTTATTTTTAATATATCTGACAATCCTTAAGACTGCACTCATGTGCACAGTTGTATGTGCATGTTGAAATTGACTGACGGAATGAACTGCATGAGCTATGTCTGGCCGAGTGATGGATAAGTATGTCAGAGACCCAACGAGTTGACGATAGGGAGTAGGATTCTCAAGAAGTGTCCCATCTTCCAGTCTTAGCTTTGCATTGATAACCTCAGGGGTTTCTGTCTTTTTATCGTCCGAAATTCCAGACTTGGCACAAATGTCAGCAGCAAGTTTCATCTGAGAGAGAATATACCCTCGGGGTGAATATGCAACTTCAATACCTAGAAAATATCTTAAGAAACCAAGGTCAGACATGTCAAAATTTTCTTTTAAAATTTTCTTAATATCATGGATTCTTTGCTCGTCACTTCCAGTGATGATCATATCATCAACATATAGTAGTAAAATAACTACAGAGGACCCTGCACTTTTCACAAATAACGCAGTGTCAGTATAACATGAACGAAAATTTAAGCTAGTCATCACATTGCTAAATCTGTCATGCCAAGCTTTTGGAGCTTGTTTCAACCCATATAGTGTCTTTTTTAGTTTAAGAACTTTGTTTTCACCAATAGATACTCTTGGTGGAGGATCCATATAGACCTCTTCACTTAGTTCGCCATTAAGAAATGCGTTCTTAACATCCAATTGATAGATAGGCCATTTTTTAATGGATGCAACGGCAATAAGAGTCCTAACACTAGTCATTCTAACTACAGGAGCAAAGGTCTCCTCATAGTCTATTCCGTACTCTTGAGCATATCCTTTGGCCACCAACCTAGCTTTATAACGTTCTAATGACCCATCACTTTTAGTTTTAATTTTGAAGACCCATCTACATCCAATAGACTTCTTTCCAGTGGGTAATGAAGTTATTTCCCAAGTTTTAGCCTTTTCAAGGGTATTAAGTTCAAGTTTCATGGCTTCAACCCATTGAGGAATGTTTTTGGCTTCATTATAGTGTAATGGTTCATGATAAGAGTGTAATGCAATTAGACATGCCCTATATTTAGGTGTTAGGGATTCATATGAAACAAACCTATTAGGAGGATTGGAGATTCGGCTAGATCTCCTTAAAGAGGTTTCTTCTATGTTGGAACTTTGAGAATATTTTTCTAAAGCACTTATGGGAATTTCTTGACCACGCCTAGCATAGGTTTGAATTGACCTATTTTCAACATCATTACTTCCATTTTCAACATTACTAAGAGGAGTATCCTCTAAATCATTAGAAATATCCTCTACGTGAGGAGTCACATCTTCTTGAGAGAGAAGATCAAATAAGAAAGCATATTCGCTTTCATCAATATCTTTATTTTTCTCAAAGCCGTTTTCATTTTCCAAAAAGGTAGCATCTTTGGATACATATAGTTTGTTGCTTTTGGGATCGAAGCACCTAAAACCTTTTTTATTTTCTTCGTATCCTAAGAACACACATTCGATAGCTTTGGGAGATAATTTATCTCTTTTATGTGTAAGGACAAAACACTTACACCAAAAAATTCTTAATCTATTAAAATCGGGTGTTCTTTCAAAAAGTTTTTCATATGGAGATATATTTTGAAGGGATGAGGATATCATTCTATTTATCAAATAAGTGGAGGTTAAGGCGGCTTCGGCCTAATAGCATTTTGGAATTTCTTTGGAAATGAGAAGAGTCCTAGTGGTTTCCAAAATGTGTCTATGCTTTCTTTCGGCTAGACCGTTTTATTGGGGAGTCCTAGGACATGACCTTTGATGACAAATTCCATTGGTTTCCAAATATTCTTGAAATTCATTTGATAAATACTCTCCACCGGAATCGGATCGAAGAATGGAGATATTAGTTGAAAATTGATTTTTGACAATCATATGAAATTTTTTAAAAAAGTTAAAAACTTCGGATTTTAAATTGAGAAAATAGATCCACACATATCGAGTGAAATCATCAATGAAAGTAACATAATATGAGTATCCTCCTTTTGATATGACCGGAGAAGGACCCCAAACATCCGAATGAATTAATTCAAAGGGTCTTTTTGACACAAATGTTCTCTTTGGAAAGGGGGTGGATTTCATTTTTCCAAAAATACAACTCTTGCAAACAAAATGTTTCTCATTACAAAATTTCTTTCCAAAAGGAAAGGAGTACATTTTTGAGAAGCTTGGATGTCCAAGTCTTTGATGCCAAGTTTCTATATTTTTATCTTGGACATGATTATAAAAAGAGTTAGTGGGAAGTTTCAAATTGGTCATGTAGTAGAGATCTCCCCTCCTATGGCCTTGCCCAATCCGCTTCCCGGACTGGAGATCCTGTATAAAGCAATCCTTGGTTGAGAAGGAGATTTCACATCCATGATCACATATTTGAGAGACAGATAAAAGATTTAAATTAAGTTGAGGTACTACTCTTACATTTGGCACACAAAAATCTTTTGAAAAATCCAAGGTTCCAAAACTTTTAACTTGTAAAGAGGTACTATCGGCGGTGGAGACAAAAGAATTTTTGGAGTTGCTACATACATTGGATAGTCCATTTTCAATAGGGGTCATATGAAAAGATGCTCCAGAATCAAGAATCCAAGAAGGCGTACCTAGAGGAGAAGAAGAGGCAATGGCGGCTCCCGAAGTTGATGGCGATTTGAGTAGAATTTGAAGTGCTTCGGATAGTTGAGCAAGGGAAAATGACTCTTTCCCTTTCATTGGCTCCTCCTTTGGGGAATTTCTTCAATAGTAGCAACTTTACCTTTTGGAGGCTCATTTATCTTTGGACAATTAGGTCTTATATGACCCGGTTCTTGACAATGATGGCAAATAGCTTTCCTATAATTGCCATTATAGTTATTTTGCCTCCCAAAGTGTGGAGGCTTATATGCTTTCATATGATTGCCGGGTTTAGACACGGCAAGAACTTCATCTCCTTCTTTAATCATGCCAAGACGTGTTTCTTCTTGGCATATTTCGGCTATGGCATCTTCCAATGGAAGCGGTTTTGATCTATGAAGGAGGGAGGACCTAACTTGTTCATATTCGGGCCTAAGCCCATGTAAAAATTGGAAAAAGTGTTCTTTCTTCATTTGTTCTCTTCTCATTTCAACATCCTCACTCGATACCCACTTGGGTTCAAGAAGGGATAGCTCATCCCATAAAGGTCCAAGAGTGCTATAGTAATCTCTTACACTCATTTCACCTTGCTTAATGGTACGAATTTTTTCTTGGATAAAGAATTGACGAGCAAGGTCTTTTTGGGTATACATACCTTTCATAAAGAACCATGCTTCATTTGCTAGGTGGAATTTAGCAATGTTGGCGCAAATCTTTAGCTCCACGTTGTTCATGAACCATGCAAGAATTTTTGCATGCTTACTTTCCCAATCTTCTACCTTGGATTGGTGATCTTCAATAGCCTTCATGCGAGCATTTCCTTCTACAGCCTTTTCTTGATCACCATCTATTTTCGTAAGTTGAAGTTGAGGTTCCCTAATGGTGCCCATCACATATCCCCAAAGCTTTTTACCTTTGAGGTTGTTTTCCATGGCGGCGGCCCACATCATGTAGTTTGTACCATTAAGCTTGAAGGAGAGATCAATCTTTTGTTCTCCTTCCATTATATAATCAAGAATGGAGGACAAACAAAGAGAGAGAGATAACTAGACAACTAGCTATATGAATCAAGAGCACAACCAAGGCTCTGATACAATGTAATGAAATATGCGGAAAAGAAATGTATGTCCTACAATGGACATTCACACATAGAAATCAAAGAACAAGTCCAAAAGAGGACATACACAAAAGCCAATAATGGCTAGAAAGCATAAAATCTTATAAATGCACTAAAGGGCTTGAAGAAGCCACACATTACAAAGGGGGAGACCCCACTTATTTATAGGCAAGAGAGGAGTGAGGGAGAGTTAGAGAAAAGCAAGAGAGAGGAACCATTGGGAGTCCCAACAAGAAGTCATTGGGCTCCCAACGGTCACAATTGTGACCGTTGGGGGCCCAACGACTCTTTGTTGGGGCCCCCAATGGCTGTGCATTAAATGCACAAAAAGAAAAATAAAAAAGACAAAAAGAAATAGGAAAAAAAGTAGAAAAAGAAAAAGGAAAAAAATAGAAAAGGAAAAAGACTAAAATGCCCCTATTGGGCGAGTTTACAGAACTGCCCCTTATCGAGCAGTGAATGATATATTTATATATATATATATATATAAATATATATTACATATATTTTAACAACGACATGGGTAGATATTTGGGATTCAAGGTGATACGTGATTGACTTACTGCAACCAGCACAAGTTAGCCTCATTTACCGTAACCAACACAAATTACCCTATTTTACCGTAACCAGCAGAGGTTATCCTCTTTTACTGTAACCAACACATATTACTTTCTTTTACTGTAACCAACAATGATGGTTAGAGAAGTTTACCATAACCTGCATATTTATCTTGTCATGTGTAAATGGGTGTAAATTTGATAATTTTGACACACTTGCACATGGATTTAAATTATTTATTCATGTATTATTTTATATATATATATATATATATATATATATTGTGCAAACAAAGAAAAAAAAGATTTAGGAAGAAAAGGCAAGCTACACTCATTGGGTGATTTACCACCATTCACCATTTATGACTTTCTAATAAGTTGGTTAATTTAATGCTTCATGGATGGTTAACCACACTAAAACCAAGAAGCATATTGTAACAAACTCATGGACTCCATAACATTTTCCTTTTTGTTGTAGATGTATACAGTATGCTAGTTGAAAGTTGAAAACTGATTTTTTTTCTCCCGGTGATGGTGACAAGGATCCTTTTCTTCACTTGCGCTTTATTCCAGCAGGGCAAGTCACTAGTGATTAGGCAAGAGAAGGACACGTACAGATCTGTTTAATTAACAAGATTTAGCAAATATTTACTGCGACATGATAGAAAGAAGAATGGGGAATCAAACAGGATTTATCAATTCCATCCATGAGATTCACCAAGGATTGCTAAAAATTTTATGAAACTCATTCACAACTCTGAATGGAGCTCACTAAATCTAGATACCAGCAAAAACGTTCATGTTTGTCAGTAATCATATAAGAAGATATCACAACAAGAACAAAAAAACAAAACAAAAACAAAAGGCTACCATTACCGAATCGAATTTACAAACATTCAAATAACAACGAAAAATGGGCAGACCAAAATCATTGAAAAAAAAACTATGTTATTCATTTATACATTACGAATCACGCAAGAAAATACGCAAAAACAAACCGAAGCTCCCAACAATGTCTAAAAACAAAAATCCCCAGATGGGTGCACCTAAATCTTGCATACGATCAAAAGTTACACGATTCCACCGTTTCCTCATCACGAATCGGAGGAGAACTACCAAACAGAGAAGAACAATAAACGATCGCGGTACCATTTTTGTTTGGAAAAACAGAGGAAACGTAATTGGGCACACCGAAAACTTCATTATCTGATCAAATTTTCACTATTTATTCAGATATCAATGCTTCTTCAAACGGGAAAAACGATAAGAACAACAAGAACAAGAGGAGAACACCAAAAATCAGAGAATTGGGGGGAGGAGGAGATATTACGAGTATCCTTCTTCCTTGAGCTCCCTCACCACATTGAGGATGCCCTTCTCTTTGATCGCTTTCAACGCGGACCTCAACACGGAGGCCATCTCTCTCTCTCTCTCTCTCTCAGAAGGAAAGCTGTTTGCTAAAGCGTGAAGGCGGAGTTAGAGGAAAATGGGCCGGGTTTGGGCTGCCCAAGCCCGATATGAATCGGGCCCGACCCAGCCCGTTTATCATTCGGGCTTAAAGGGCCAGACCGACCCACCTAGACTTGGCTGGATAATAATCAAACCGGGCTTGGGGCCACCTGGATCCATGTCGAGCCCTAACGGGTGTTGGGTCGGGCCATGACCTGATGCCCGCCCCTAATTTAAAGCTGCCCACAAGTCGGGTTTAGATCAGGTAACATAGACTTTCAGACCTGAACATGGCTTGAGGTAGGGGTGTCAATGGGTCGGGTTTGACCGAGACCCAACCTGTACCAAACCCTATAGAGTCAGGGTTTGGTGATACATAAAAAGATCCCACAGAATCTGGGTCAGACCCAAAAGGTCCAATTAATATATGCAGGCGGAAATGGTTTGTGAAATTTCATACCAGACCCAAGCTTGACCTGAGTTCCAACTAAGATCCTTAATTTTTCAATGTAAAAATGAAAAAAAATATATGTTATTTTACCGAGTACGATCCATGTCTGGCTCATGTAATTCTTATAGGATTCAGGTATGGTTTCTCTTATGATGGGTCTGACTGGACCCAAGTCCAGACCCAATATCAGCATCTCAAATCATGCTTGGGCCTGGTTCCACCTGAGTCCAAACCAAACCGGACCGGTTGACACACTTAGCTATAGGGAAGCAGAGCTGGAGAAAACCATATGTAGAGCATATAAGGTTCAAATCTGCTGGTTCCAACTCATAGGTGCTGGTCGGAAATAAATCTGGATTGCGACCTGTTATGGTGGATATGGATTTTTTTTAACCGGGTCCATATGTTAGTGTATAGTAGGGATGTAAACTGTCCGGATTCGGATTGGACTTGTCCAATACCAGATTTAACTAATCAGATGTTGGCCAAACGGATTTGAATTCAGATTCAGATTCAGATTCGGATGGTGTAAAGCTCATACCACATCCAGTTTTTTACACGCAATTGGATTCAGATATCCATCAAATGCAGATATTTGTCTAATTTGGTAGCAAAAAACCAAAACCATATTCGCATCCTATTATAATCAGATATCATTTTGGCTTACCAAATCCTACTAATCGGAGCTGAATTCGGTTGGATATCGGGTAAAACCCATATATTGACATTCCTTGCACTGTATAGAGAGGCCTTGGCAAGTTGGGTGTAGCTGCCTCATGGTCTCTTATTTGTTAGTTATACAACTTATGGGCTTATGGTGAGTACTGAGCAGGATCCGGCCCAGAATTTTGGATATGGATTGCAGCTTGGGCAAGGCCCGACCCACACGAAGGAATACATTTGTGAGAAACATTTCAAAGGGCAAGTTAGCGGGTGTGGAAATATCATGATATTTTAAATTGTTTGTTTTTCTCATGTTTTATAATCAGCAATATTTCTGCATAATAAAGAGCTAAAATATAAAAAAATGCAAAAAACAAGTCTGCATTTTAGTGATTTTTTTTCGATAGGCCAATATTTAGTGATATTTTCTGATATAAAAGTAGATATTGCGATATTTTCGTCTAAATGATAATGTCCCAAACTGAAATATTTTGGTCATCTAAAAGATGACTAAAATATCAATTTTTACGATATTTTCAAAAAAATATCCTTGGTGTTTGTCAGACTGTTGGGCACTAGGCCATTTACTGCACCTGTGAGTCTAGATGAGCTATTTTCTGAGCCAAGCAGATGGATTTTGGAGCATTTGGTTGGCTTGGTAAGTAGGGTTGCAAATGGGTCAGATACGGGCTGGATTATGGTTTACATGAATATAGATCATAATATAAGCAGCATAACTGAATCTTGATCTTAAACTAGATTAGGGCTGAATCTGGATTGAATTAGTGAACAAAAGCTTGGAAACATGGCTTTATACAGATTGGATTTCATCTGAGTCCAAATACGGTTCTCACTAAAAGATTGATTTGAATTCAAAATCCTTGGTTATAACCCATAACTGATCCGAACACATATTCAATCATTATTTCAAGAACCATATATAAGAGTCAGGCAGCACATTTGGGTTGGAAGCCCAACCAAACCTGATCCATCATGCCTTCTACATAAAAAAAATAGAATGGATTGGATTTGGTTCAGATACTAACATTGAACTAAAAGATAAAAAATGATTGTATTGTCCTTGTAAAATGATGCCTTTTTGAAAATGACTCACAATTTGCCGAAATCTTCCCCATGTCCAAAATTCTGAAATTGACTTTTAAGAACATTTTTACCCTTTTGCAAATATAGCACGACCTTCGTAAATCATTTTTGTGAATGTCCTAAAAATGTATGAACCTCTTTTAACTAAATACTTCTGACGTACGTCTGCAAATATAATATGACCTTCACAAATTATTTTTGTAAATGTCTCGAAAATATGCAAACTTCTTTTAACTAAATACTCTTGACATACATCTACAAGTATAGTATGACCTTCACAAATTATTTTTGCAAATATCTCCAAAATGTATGAACCTTCTTTAACTAAATACTCTCGACGTATATTCACAAATATAGTATGACCTTCACAAATCATTTTTTTATGAATATTCCTAAAATGTGTGAACCTCCTTTAACTAAGTACTTTCGATGTACGCCAACAAATAAGGCTAGAAGATACACACATATAGAGGGTGATCATGAAACTCTCAACGAACGTCAATAGGACATCCACAAATGTGATGTGTGAAAACATTCACATGTAGAGGTAAGGACATTCACATTTTAATTATATTTATTTTGTATTAACAAGAGTTCCACATATAACGCTTGTAGACATATGTCGAAAGCATATAGTTAAAGGAGGTTTACACATTTTTTAGGACATTCGCAAAAATGATTTACGAATGTTGTATTATATTTGTGGACTTTTGTTGAAGTATTTAATTAAAGAAAGTTCACACATTTTTTGGGACATTTGCAAAATTTGATTTGCGAATGTCGATATTTGCATACGTACATCAAGAGTATTTAGTTAAAAGAGGTTCACACATATTTAGAATATTCACAAAACTGATTTGTAAAGGTCGTACTATATTTGTGAAAAGGTAAAAATATCCTAAAAGAGTGACATGAGGAGGATTTTGGCAAATTGTAAGACATTTCTAAAAATGCACAATTTTAAAATGATAGTGCAATAATTTTCAGGAGAAAAGTTCGTCCAAATATAAGAGTTTTTTTCGTGTCAAAAAAATGCCCAAACAAATAAGTCTGAGTTTTATTCAAAATATATGTTCAAATATTAATTTAAGATCCATATCCAAAAATAATGTGTTGGATTCAAATAGAAAGCTTGGTGAAACCCAATCCATTTGTGCCTTGTGCATTACATGAAGTACAATCCAGATTTTGGAGCTTTGCTTTTAAATAAAAGGTAGTGAACCTCTAATGGTAAGGGAAACTTGTGAAAGTTAGCAAGTTGACAAAACATCATTAGTTCAAAACCCACAAAGAGGCTTTTCTTGCCATAAGGTTGAAGTTGGGTGTAATTAGCCCACAAGGGCTTCATTCATCTAGTAGGGGTGGCTTGTGAATGTCACAAAGTTGATGGGACATCACAAGTTCAAAACTTAGGGGTGAAGTCCCATAAGGTCGAAGCTGGGTATAATCCCTAATGGGTAGGGGAAACTTTAAGGGTTTTACTAACCAAAAGGCTAGCCAATGTGCCATCTGTGATGGGGGGTTTCTCCATGAATTATTAAAAAAAAAGGTTTGGCATAACTTCAATGGTTGTTCTTTTAACTTGAGGTCTGCTAATGTGCAGTTGGTGATTTGGAGGGAGGAAGGGTTTCCCTTTGCCTAACTATTTTTTTTTAAAGTAACAAAATTTCTAAACTCTAATAGTAATGACGATAGGAATCATTTTGGTTAATGAACTTGGTCGTAATATACTAATATAAAATCTTGGAGTTCACTAACCCATGGATGCTATAGGAAATTTTAAATATGAAAACACAGATTTTGGTGGGCTGAAGCATGCACTGTTACACGCAGAATTGTCAAAGAAGGTCCACACTTCTCAACCCTCTTCCACTGCAGTAACTCTCTAAAAAATATAGAATTTAATTGCTAGAATTTTGTATATCTCACATACTCATACACTGCATTTATATTCATGTAAGCGGTTCAAGTTTGAGACACATCCCTAGGAAAAATCCCTTCAGCCCCAAGAGACACATCTCTTTGCAATTCAAGCATATAATTGTATCTTAATATGCATTATTATCTTGTAACTTAGTTTGATTAGTTTTGTACTTTAATTATTATATGCTTGAATAATTGCAACTATTGGGGGAGAGTGACTTTTGGGATGGCCTCTCAATAGTCATCTTATGGCCACATAACCTTACATCTCCCACTTGGCTATGAGGAATATCTTGTGTTTCTATGCTTGTTTTCAACCAGAACCTTGCATACACACTTTCTAAATCACTCACCACTTAGACATACCTGAGTCCCATCTCACTCACATGTTTAGTGAAAATATCTTCAGCGACTGCTTTGGTTAGTGGATCTGTTACCATGTCATTTAGAGCAATATAGTCTGCTGCTATTTCATTTTTCATAAGCATATCATGAATATATTGATATTTAACTTTAATATGCTTACTTTTAGTGCTATCATCTCCTGTTTCTACTAGTCTTATAGTAGCTTTATTGTCGCAATAAAATTGAACTAGATCTTTTGTAATATCTAATTTCAACTAATTTAAGAAGTGATTTATCCACACACCAAAAGTGGTTGCCATGTTATAGGCAATATACTCAGCTTCCTAAGTATGTTGCGCTACACACCTTTGTTTCTTACATGACCATGCAATTGCCCCATCTCCTAACATAAGTACATAACCTGAGGCAGACTTTGCTTCATTTCTATCACTAGCAAAGTCAGCATTTGAATAACCCACAAGCTTTAGATTATTTGTCTGATAGCATAACTTAAGTTCCTTACTTCTCTTTAAATATCAAAAAATTCTTTTCACTACTTCCCAATGAGAGAGCCCATGATTACTTTGATATATACTTACTAGACTTACAACAAAACTTAAATCAGGTCTAGTGCAAAACATTGCATACATCAAGCTTTCAAATGCCTGAGCATAAAAAATATTCAACTTTTTTTGTGCATCTTTTAGACAATAATTCTTACTTGGTTTTAGACCTTTTACTACAGAAGTACCTTTTGCCTTAGTACTTTTCATTCTAAATTTCTTTAGAATGTAGTCAAGATATTTTTCTTGACTTAGACACAACAATCTTGATTTTCTATTTCTTTGTATTTTAATTCCAAGAATATATGAAGCTTTGCTCATATCCTTCACTTCAAATCGATAACTTAACTATGATTTAATCATATTTATCATATCTATGTCATTTTCTGCAAATAATATATCATCAACATAAAGAAATAACACAATAAACTTACTTTCACTATTCTTTACATATACACAGTGGTCCAGACTATTTGCCTCATAACCCAACTTGGTTATAGCATTATAAAAAGTCAAATACCACTATCTTGGTGACTACTTAAGTTCATACAAGGATTTATTCAACTCATATACTTTATCCTCTTGACCTTCGATTTCAAAACCTTCTAGTTGCTGCATGAAAATAAATTTATTTAGTTCACTATTTAAGAAGGTCATTTTTACATCCATTTAATATAGGTCAAGATCAAAATAAGCTACTAATGACAAAATAATACAAATAGATATCAGTTTTGTCATAAGAGAATAAATGTCTTCATAATCAATCCCTTCTCATTGAGAGTAACCTTTTGCTACTAATCTTGCCTTGAATTTTTCAATAGAACCATTTGCCTTGAGTTTTTTCTTGAGAACCCACTTACTACCAATTGCCCTATATCTATTAAGTAATATGGTTAGTTCTTAAACTTCATTCATTTCTATGTAGTCTAACTCATCTTTCATTACTTCCTTCTATATTTCAGATTTATTAAAAGCAACTGCATTTTCAAAACTCAAGTTGTCAAGAGTTTTATTAAAGTTCATGGAATAAGATAATTTCTCACTCAAGAATGTATAATAATCCTTCGAGTAAGATAAAGGAGTTCTTGTTCTTTTCTGTCCAACTACTAGTTGTAAAGTTTGCTCAGTATTCACAACTGAATCATTATGCTCTAACTCTTGATTAGGTGCTCTAGAATTATTAATGATATCCAAAATGACACCATCATCTTCAGGATCAAAATTACTTTATTTAGTTTCCAGAAATTCTATCACCCTGTTTTTTATAAATCCTTTCTTAGGATTATATAGACGATATCCCTTTGATCATTTTGGGTATTCCATGAAGATGCATTTGATAGTCTTGCTATCTAACTTGTTTTTCATCTAACTAGGAATCAACACATGAGTAGGTGACTCTTACTTTCGCAAATGACTCAAGTCTAGCTTCCTGTCAGTCCATAACTCATGAGGTGTAAGCTCTACATCTTTAGAAGAAACTTGATTTAAAATATACATGACAGTGCATATTGCTTCTCCCTAAATTTTTTTGAGAAGATTTGCATGTGCCAACATAGATCTTGTCGTATCCATTAGGGTTCTATTCATTCTTTCTGCTACACCATTTTGTTGAGGTGTATAAGGCATAGTTGTATGAGGAATTCTGTTATTATCATTACAAAAGGTCCTAAACTCATCAGAGTTATATTCATCTCCTCTATCAGATCTAATAACTTGATTTTTTTTTTCCTAATAATCCTTCAACTTCATATTTATATGCCTTAATTTTTTCTAAAACTTCAGATTACTTATATATTAGGTTTTTTATATGTATTCATATCTTGAGTAGTCATCTAAGAATGTGATGAAATATGATTTCTTTTCATGTGTTTTTACTGTTAAGGGTCCACATATATCCGTGTGTACTAAAATTAGTAAGTCACATGCCTTACTTTCCTTAAGAAAATGTTGTCTAGTCATTTTACCTCATATGCATGGTTCACATCTTTAAAATTATACATTTTTAAGATAAGGTAATAATCCTATGCGAATTATTCTTTTCATTTTATTGATATTTATATATTCTAACCTTAAGTGACATAAATATGCATCAACATTAAATGCACAATCAATATAACCAGAAACATTTATTGTATTATTTATAGGAGTTACATTTAAATGAAAGATACCATGATCAACATCATAGCGGCCCCTGAATTTTACTTTTTCATCTTTCCTAATAGTGACCTTGTTACCACGTAAACATATTTTGAATCATTTTTTAGCAAAGTATCCTACTGCTAAGAGATTCTTTCTCATGGAAGGTGTATAAAATACATTTGTCAGTAAAAGACTAGTTTCTTTTATTTGGAGTTTGTAGGTCCCTATCTCAACCACATCACTATAGGTGCTATTTTTTATATACATCTTATGATATTCAAGCTTCAACTCCTTCATCTCCACAAGTTCTTCTTTTGACTTAGATACATAGTGTATCACCCCTAAATCAATCTACCATCTTGGGAGATTGCCATCTGTGATCAATGATTCAGACATAGTGCATATTATTTTACATTTTCTAGTTACTTGTTTTCTTGGATTTTCTTTCTTGGTTCTATTTGTATAATTTTTCTTGAAATGACCAACTTTTCATAGAAAAACATGCTCCCTTGGTTGCAGTCTTTGAGTTTTTAGTTTGCACTGGACGCTTCTTGTTGAATTTATTCTTCTTAAAAACTTTGAAGAATGTGCTCTTAGGCTTGAACCTATGAGAAGTTGTTGGAAAGGATTCTTGGTTATTCATGATTTCTCCCTTCATGTCTTTTGACATGTGCTCTTACTCAAGAACCATCAGCAAAGGGATCTCGGTTAGAGAGAGACTTTTCTGGTTTAATCTTATGACAATTGACACAATCTTTCAAGTTGAAAGAAGGCTGTTTAGTATGATAGAGATTTGCATTCGTTCAAGAATATTATTTTCAGCTATGGTTAAGTCCTTAGCCATTACTAACATTTGATTCACATGATCAACTACATTGTTTGACTCTTTCATCTTGCATGAGTTGTATTATTTCAGAAGAAGTTGAATATGGGTTTTTAAAGTCATATCATACTTCTTTTTGACTTCTTTCATTGTTTTCTTTGTAATGTCAAAGTCTTGAAATACTCGGATGATGATATCTTGCATAAATGTTAGAAGAGTTGCTCGAGCAATTAGATCGTCCTCGATAAACTTATTATAAGCTATTTTGTTTTCTTCACTAGATTTATCATTTACTAAAGATTTTATATTATTCAATACATGTAGGGTCTTGTCACATTTCAAATTTCATCCCATTGAGTTTCTCAATTTTGAAAAACTCAACCATCACTATTCGGTTTGCCATTAGCCTAATTATAAACAAATATTAGGATCTTTTTCCAAGTACTATTGAATGTAACATGCAATTTTAACATAAAGCACGAAAAAAAAGTTTTAGATCATACAATTTCTAAGCAATATAAATATAGTACATTAATGTGAGGTTTTATGCAAGACAACTACTTTTTTTGAAAAATCAGAAAAGTAAAAATATAGTTTCTGTGTTAATACAGACTTAAAGGGATTGTGTTACAATTTTTTGAGTTAATAAGAAAAACTCACACCTTTTTCAGTAATTTTAAAAACTCAGTAACCTTTCCTTTGCATAAACTATATTTCAGAACCCTTATTCTGAGAATATGTGAACTTTCTTTTTTTGAGTTAAACAAAAAGTTCTAACCCTCTTTCTGTAATATAAAAAAGATAAGAGTCTCTGTTCTGCAAAAATTCAATAAAGCAAAACACCTTTTAAGATTTTTTTGAGTTTATTAGAAAAAGCAAAAGCACTTTTCTGTAATTTAAAAAATATAGAACGTGTTCTAGAATTTTCAAAAAGCTTGAGTACCAAACACAAAAAAGTGTTTCTTTGATAAATACTTAAAGGAGAACTCGATTAGGGTTCTTCTTTTTCAATTTTCTGAGGAGAGAAAAGAAAAAAATAGCTGGAGCGGTGAGGGTTTTTCAACAACGTTTCCCCTTTTTATTTTTATTTTTTTGTTCCTCTTCTCCGGAGATGAGTTCCTGTCGATAAAAGGGGTGTTTCGACGATGACGTCCTCCTGCCTTTCAGTGCCTGATCTAGTCACCAACGACCAGATTTGTTGATAGACCACCACCGCCCCACCCGACATCACCAGTTGCCACCACCGGCATCCGATTTGGCCACCACCAACGTCAGTTCTGATGGGTGTACACAGAGGTAATCCGTTAATTTTTAATTTTTTTTTGTTTCAACGACCTAGCCCCTACCCTTCCGTCACTGCAATCGATCTCCGACGGGAGAGCTTTGGGTGGATTCTTCTCTGACCCAGCTGAAAATAAAGAGAGGAAATTTTTTGAAGAGGGTATTCATCGAGTTTCGCCTTCTAAACGCTTTTTGGGGTTTCCTCCTCCAAACAGAGAAACCCAGTAAGGGAACACTGGTAGTTGTAGCTCCTTCTATGGCTTCCACTGACAACATAATTGCCTCTTATAGCACCATAGCTTGACCAGAACTCCACCATCTCCTGCCTCTCACCATGGTTCTTCCTTTTTCACCAGAATTCGATGGCGTCAGGGCTAAAACACACACTCTCAATGTAACGCTCCCCCATCGTGGGGGGGGGGGGGATTACGGAAGGAGATGGAGACGACGCCCCTTCCTCTCCCACGAATCAGATCGTATGAGAGGAAGCAGGCAGCCCCCATTTAATACAGAAGGAGGGAGGGGGTAACCAACCAACCCCCATGGCTATAAAAGCCATGGGGGGGCCTCCTCTCATTTCCCTATTCGATCACCAGAGGAGCAGAGAGGGAGCGTGAAGGGAAAATCGGGAGGAGGTGTTGCAGCCGTCACCGGTCGCCGTCAGGTAAGCCTCTCCCTCTCGTTGGTTGTCTAAATACGGGGGTCGCCGGCAACCTCACAGTTGCCGGTGAGTTGTAACAAAACAAGGACAGAGAGAACCCTGTCCCTGCCTTGCAATAGAAGAAGGAGAATGACAGAGGGGTTTCCCCTCTGTTGTTGCCTCTCATTGGTGACAGAAATGGGGAGGGAAGGATCGGCTGTCGTAAGGAGGCAGGAAGTTCGACCGTCGCCCTCATCACCACATGCACCGGCCCATCTGCAGAAGCTGCAACAGTTCGGCAACAATGATGTTGCCAAAACTATTACAGAATTAATACAGAGCAGAATCAATCTGCATTTTCTGCAGACTTAGTCGGCCATATTGCTCGGTTTGAGCATGACCGGATCGAGCTAGGTCAATGCAAACTAAGATAGGGTCTGAGTAATCTGACAGACCGACTCGGTCTTAACGAACCGAGTCGGGTCTATAGACCGTGACAAACCGTCTCAGTCTATTCGGATCAAGTCGGGTCTTGATTAGTAAGCAGACGGAGTCAGGTGTGTAATGGGGGATCGATTTCGTCCAAACCAAAGGCGAACCCAATATGGGTCAGACCGACTAAGTCTAGACCGAGATAAATCGGATGCGTGTGCGATTGATTCATCAAGTGCGGTGGAAAAATCGAGGTAGCGAAGACTCGATTTTTCCATTACAAATTGGATTCAGGTTTGGATCTCAGTTTGGACCTAAAACTCAAATGAATTCGATTAGACGACCTCGTTTAGATCCAGACAAACCCTTTTCAAGCATGTTTGGATCAAGAATACCAAATCCATGATCCAAATCATAGTTGAGTTGATGACCTGTGTGGTCAAATTTTATTATGTGTGTGGATCTTAAAGTAACATGAAGTAAAGATGACATAGAGGTCATTGAAAGAGCAAAAAGACCATTTTGCTCTTGATACGCCTACAAAGCATACAAAGCATGACTAAGTGCCCCGAGGTCAGATCCATGTGATTCTTGAATCCATGGATTCTACTGCTTGGGTAGAATCTATTAGTAGGGGATGTGTGAACAAACTCTGATAGAATGAAGTCAGAGTTTGACAATTAAGTTTAAGGGTGTTTTAGTAATTTTGATGATACGAGGTATTCGTTGTTTTTAGATGAAAGGTTGCAATTGAAATTTAAGCGTTCCAGGTAAGTGAACATTTGCAAATTCATCCTTAGTTGATTAAAACACATGCTAGTTAGTTTAGGCATTTTAGATATGATTCGAAGTGCTTCAAGTATGCTAGTTATGTTTATTATGAATAGACACTGTTTTTGCATGCTTATGAATCTATAAAATTAAAGTATGATGCTTAAACTTGATCATGCATAATTTCTGAGTTATGAAATAAGTGTGGCATGACATGATTGCATGTATGAGATTGATGTGTTATGTGAAAATGGAGGGTAGAGTTCCATAGTCTCAAGGTAGGTATTACCTTGGGAATGTCACACTTATGCCTTGGGAGGGGCGTTGTAAGTGTCGTGTGGTGGGTTGCCATCCTTAACAGTTTAGACATGTAAACATGTGTTAAAAAGTAGTTAGTGGATATACATTGAGGATTGTATAATGCACTGCCTCCAAGATGTGAATGTTGAGTAAAAGTTATGTATAGGATGACTACCCTGTGTTTAATTGGAACTCTACTAGGAGGCATGGTCTGGGGCAATGTGGAGGTGTGTACCTCGTGAGCAACCTAGGAATATCTCAGACGTTTCTAGGTGACCCTTAGGGGTTAAAACATTGCCCACTAGACACATGTAGGATGTAGCATGAACCACAAAACCTTGGGGGCAGGTATAGCTCCTTGAGACACCTTGGGGGCAGGTATAGCTCCTTGAGACACCTTGGGGGTAAGTATAGCCACCCTGGCTCTTCGGCTAGCTATCGTTTGAGTCCCTTCGCTCCCGGCTTGCAACCGACGAGCTGCTGCAGCACCTATGTCTGTAGTCTGGGCCGGTTTGGACTACGTTGTTTGTGAGTGGTTCATAAGTCTGGCCAACATTGTAGACTCTGAGTTGTCTACATGGGTTGCTACGCCCGAGGAGGCTATGTCCGGAATAGCCGATTAGAGTAGAAGAGGTGTTTGAAAATGATAATAGAGATACGGTAAAGGGGGTAAAACTCATAACTAACATGTGTGCATAAGTAACAAATTAAACTAAGACTAGGAGCTTAAAACTCACTGCAGTTGCAATGGTCGTATATATTTGTAAATGAAATCTTACTGGGTTGTAGACTCACCCCCTTCTTTTGGTTGCAACTGTATGTTCAGAGACTACTGCCATCACTCACAAGACTTAGTATGACTCTGCCACATCAGCCACATTAGAAGTATGGTTTCCGTTTACTTTTTATTCTGCTTTTTTCTTTGGATGGTTATGATACTGTAAATGTATGTATGGACCTTCAAGTATTGAATAATAATAATAAAAAAATTATGGCATGATCTTGAGTTGTTTTTGAGATTATTGAGTAATTTCTCTCTGAGAATTAACGTCCACGAACTCGGGCTCGAGAGGCCCCGGATCGGGTCGTTACAAGTGGTATCAGAGCCAGGTTTCAATAAGAAAATTTGGATTGTAGAAGAAGAATTTTGTTTGAATTTGAAATAAGTTGAAGGTCCTAAAAGAACGATAATTACAACCATCCAAAGAAATAGGTGACAAAAGAGTCATAGGAAGGTCTTGAACTTATGAGTGTCTCTTGTTAGCAGGAATGGATACTAACAATGAAAGTGACAACAAGAGCGACCATAGAGGCGGTAGGAGCTCTAGGAGACAAAGACATCCTGAAGTGATCCAGACGGATGAGATGGTTGCCGTCCTTTCGCTCTTCGTGACGACCATGATAGACGTCACTAGGGCAACAGGGAGTATGACACCTCATGTTCTTTCTCTAACCCCAGTTCCAGTCATAATCAACAACTGGGGGTACAATGATTAAGAGGAAGAGGTAGCACCACCCCAACCATCCGTTGGAGAATCGCCAAGGTCACGAGGACGTCCTCCATATAGGCACGTTCGAAGAAGTTCACTGGCAAATCGAGGTGGTAGGGGAGCTGCAACATGTTGCTCGGGCTGCAACAGGTCTCATTTCAGACAATATAGGGCAGGACCGAGCAATGCTACCAGTAGCGGGAAAAGTCATGAGCAACCCGGTGCATCCGGTCATGAGGGTGTTCAAGGGTCAATGGTGCAACAAAGTAGGGGCACTAATGTCATAGAGAATGAACAAATAAGAGAATCAGTGCAACCTCTTCTAGGAATGACCTTACTGAGGAGAAGCAGGGGACATATGAATAGGCACGCATACATACATGCTCTCAACAACATGGCAGTGCCATCACCAGTTAGGGTTCCTTTAGACTCCAAGAAAGAAGAAGAACCTACTTATACCCCTCGTACCTCGACACCTTAGTGTTTGTTTTGTTTAAATTATATAATAAAGGCCTATGGTTGCCTAGTGATACCAGTAATTAACGGGTTGTATTACGGAAGAACCCATGAAAAGTTATAAAAACGTTGTTTTTATTAATAAATAGCAAGTTATTACAACAAATATGCAAACCTGTGTGGAAGCAAATGTAAACTTTAGTAATCACTTTATTCATATTGCAGTATGAGGACTCGTCAGGGAACATCGTACCAGTCAAGAGGTTCTCAAGTAAGAAAGAGACAAGTAGGCCCTTCTCAAGCAAGGCGTGTGAGTGAGGGCTCTGCAAGGAGAAGTGTTGCAAGCCCCATTGGTCCTATGTCTCCACATGCATCAAATAGTCTACCTCCAAGGAGCATGCGAGCAGAAGGTGGAGGTGCTTCACCAGTTTCACCTCGACACGAACGTGCTACAGTTGGTAGTGGTGTGCCTTCCGGCTATACCACAGAAAGAATTTTGTATGAGATATTACAAAATTCACTGCATCAAAGTCAAAACCAAGTAGCGTCAGGAAGCAATTCTTGGGCTGAGAAGTTCAAGAATATGAGAGTGTCCACGTTCGACGGAACTTCTAGAGGAGTAGCAGCAGAGAAATGGATGATGTAAGCGAAGAAAGCACTGGATGCGATACAATGCCCAGAGGACCAGAAAGCATGGGTCACAACATCAAACTTAATTGGGGATGCTGAGTACTGGTGGCGATCCATCAGAGATGTCCTGAGAAGTGGAGAGTTTGTTTCCTGGATCACCTTTAGGAACAAGTTCTACAGACAATTCTTTCCCAGGATTGAGAGGACGAAGAAAGAAGAAGAATTTAGAAAGCTCAAACAGAGAAGTATGAGTGTAGCAGCCTACATCGCAAAGTTCAATTCATTATCCAGATTTGCAAAGGCTTTAGTATCTACTGAGAAGCAAAAATGCAAGCTATATGAGCGCGGATTAAAACCTGAAATTCTGAGGATGGTGGGACCTTTGCAAATTCGAAGGTTTGTCAGGTTGGTGGAGATGGCATCTCGGTACAAGTTTTGGGATGCTCGAACAACAAAATCGGAGATACAAGAGAAACCTAAGCAAGTACAACAAGGACAAACTAGTTCGTCGTCTCGAAGGTTTTTCAAGAAGGGGCAAGGCAACGACAGATCTTTGAAGCCATAAGAGAGAAGCAATGTAGAAAACAACAATAAGCAGCAGAGAAAGAAGCCTGAACAACCAGAAGCTAAGAAACCTCGATATCGAGGAGCGCCTTCCAAGGGCAACAACTGTAGGACTTGCGCCTTCAAGCATGAAGGTCGTTGCGATAAAAAGAATATTAAATGCTACAATTGCAGTCAAATGGGACACATTGCAAGGAAATGTCCCCAGCCAGTACAGGGAGAAGGAGCAAAACCCAGGGAGAAACCAATTGCTCCAGGACGAGTTTATGCAGCGACTCTGCAGAAAGCTTTGACTAGCCCTGACGTGGTGGAAGGTACACTTCAAATTTCTGGCGTTAGTGCACATGTTCTATTTGATTCAGGTGCTACAATAGTTTCATCACCCCTATTTTTGCTGCACTATTACCTGTTTCACCAGTACCTCTAAAAACAAAGCATCAAGTAGAGACATCAGTAGGAAAGTCGGTGTATATAGATGAAGTCATCCAAGGATGTATGGTACAAGTCGAAGAACGTCTATTGTCGGTAGCCTTCTAATACGGGACTTTAAGGGAGTGGACGTTATCTTGGGCATGGATTGGTTATCTAACCATCATGCAACAATTGATTGTCGAGGAAAAAGTGTCAGTTTTCAACACCCTGAAACCTCAACTATCACCTTTCAAGGCGTTAGAAAACTTGCAAAACCGACAATCATCTCATGTCTTCAAGCCAACCGGTATCTACAAAAGGGCTGGATTGGATACTTGGCTTATATGAAGACTGGGGATGATGATAAACTTTCAGTCACAGAGGTAGAGATTGTACGGGAATTCATGGATGTTTTTTCTGAAGAACTTCTAGGACTTCCACCAGATAGGGAAGTCGAATTCCAGATAGATCTAGCTCCAGGAACAACGCCCATTTCTATTCCTCCATATAAGACGGGACCTGCCAAACTCAAACAACTCAAGGATCAACTGCAGGAGTTGTTGGATATTGGATTTATCCGACCATCGGTATCACCTTGGGGCGCACCGATCTTGTTCGTGAAAAAGAAAGATGGGTCATTGCGTATATGTATCGACTACAGGAAATTAAATGCAGTGACAATAAAGAACAAGTATCCTCTGCCAAGGATAGATGATCTATTTGATCAACTTCAAGGTGCAACCTATTTTTCTAAGTTGGATCTACGTTCTGGATATCATCAACTAAAGATTCAGGAAGAAGATGTATCCAAGACAACATTTCGTTCAAGATATGGTCATTATGAATTCCTAGTCATGCCTTTTGGGCTGACAAATGCACCAACTGCATTCATGGATTTAATGAACAGAGTATTCAAACCATTCTTGGATAAGTTCGTAGTGGTGTTCGTGGATGACATCCTCATATATTCGGCCAGTAAGGAACAACACACAGAACATTTGAGAATCATTTTGCAAATACTTAGAGATCAAAAGCTATATGCTAAGTTCTCTAAGTGTACGTTCTGGCTTGATCAGGTGTCATTTTTTGGACATATTATCAGTAAAGAGAGAGTGATGGTGGACCCAGCAAAAGTTGAAGCGGTAACCAACTGGCCTACACCCAAGAATGCCACAGAAATTCAAAGTTTTCTTGGGTTAGCTGGTTACTACAGACGCTTTGTAGAAGGATTTTCTATATTGGCAGCTCCCATGACTAAGCTGACAAAGAAAGAAATGAAGTTTAAGTGGAATGAGAAGTGCGAGAAAAGCTTTCAAGAAATCAAGAAGTGATTGACCACTGCACCAGTGTTAGTTTTGCCTTCTGGCACTGTAGGTTTTACCGTTTATAGTGATGCATCACATAAAGGATTGGGTTGCGTTCTGATGCAACATGGTAGGGTTATCTCATATGCCTCAAAACAACTAAAGGTGCATGAGATAAATTATCAAACTCATGACCTAGAATTGACTGCAGTAGTATTCACACTCAAAATATGGCGACATTACTTATATGAAGAACGATTTGAGGTATTCACTGATCATCAAAGTTTAAAGTATTTGTTTTCTCAAAAGGAACTAGATATGAGACAACGATGATGGTTAGAATTATTAAAAGATTATGATTTTGAGCTAAAGTATCACCCATGGAAAGCTAATGTAGTAGTTGACGCACTCAGTCGAAAAGCAGAATCAGTCACGAGACTGTCTATATCAAGTCTGTTGGTAAGCATTGTAGAACAAAAAGTAGAAGTGCAATGTCTGCCGAGTCGATTGATGTTTGTCCAGACGACCTTAGGGTCAAAAATTTGGGACAAAATCAGAGAAAAGCAACTTTTAGATCAAGAGTTAGAAGGAATCAGGTCAATAGCAATTAATGGTGAAGATCCAAAATTCAAAGTAGATGATCAAGGCATGTTGAGATTTCGAGAGTGGGTATGTATCCCTAAGGATGAGGAACTTAGGAAACAATTGCTTGCAGAGTCACATCATTCAAAGTATTCCATTCACTCTGGAAGTACAAAGATGTACAAGGATTTAAAGAATAATTTCTGGTGGAATGAAATGAAGAGAGATATTGCTGAGTATGTTAGTAAGTGTCTAATATGTCAGCAAGTAAAGATTGAACATCAGAGGCCGGGTGGCCTATTGCAACCACTACCTATTTCTGTATGGAAGTGGGCAGATATAACGATGGATTTTGTTATAGGATTTCCTAAGACCAGAGAGGGAATGAATGTGATTTGGGTAATTGTTGATAGACTGACAAAGTCCGCACATTTTCTCGCATGCAAGACAACGTGTTCCTTTGAACAATTAGCTCATCTTTTCATAAAAGAGATAGTGAGATTGCACTGAGTGCCAGACTCCATTGTTTCTGATAGAGATTCAAAATTTACCTCTAAGTTTTGGCAAAACTTTCAAGAAGCAATGAGAACTCAATTGAAAATGAGCACAACTTTCCACCCACCGACGGATGGGCAGTCAGAAAGGACCATCCATATATTGAAAGATATGTTGAGAGACTATACACTAGAATATCGCAACTCATGGCATGATATTTCACCGCTAATTGAATTTGCCTATAATAACAACTTCCAAGCAAGTATTGGGATGACTCCCTATGAAGCCTTATATGGGAGACATTGTAGGACGCCACTATGCTGGGACCAAGTTGGGGAAAGAAAAACCTTAGGACCTGAATTGGTTCAGCAAATGGAGGAGCAAATCAGATTCATTCGTGAAAGACTCCAAGAAGCCCAAAGTCGTCAGAAAAGTTATGCAAATAAGAGGCAACGTGAGTTGGAGTTTGAGTTAGGTGATCATGTCTTCTTAAAGATATCACCGTTTAAATGGGTAATGAGGTTTGGAAAGAAGGACAAACTAAGTCCAAGATATATCGGCCCATTCGAGATTTTGAAAAGAATAGGTTCTACAGCGTATCAGTTGGCATTACCCCCATCGCTTTCCAGAATACATAACGCATTATATGTATCCATGTTAAAAAAGTACATGCTAGATCCTTCACATATACTGGATACAATGGAGTCGGTGTTAGACATCCAAGAAGATTTAAGCATTCGGGAAGAACCAATTAAGGTAATTGAATTTAAGAAGCACAAGCTCAGAAACAAGGTTGTCTCAATGGTCCTAGTGAGATGGAAGCATCACAGTAAAGATGAAGCTACATGGGAGAATGAGGCATATATGCACGCACAATTTCCTCAATTATTTTCGAAAAAGATTTGAGATGAATCTTTTTGTAAGGAGGGTGGAATTGTAACGCTCCCCCCATCATGGGGGAGTTACGGAAGGAGATGGGGACGACGCCCCTTCCTCTCCCACAAATCAGATCGTGGGAGAGGAAGCGAGCTGCCCCCATTTAATACAGAAGGAGGGAGGGGGTAACCGACCAACCCCCATGGCTATAAAAGCCATGGGGGGCCCTCCTCTCATTTTCCTATTCGATTACCAGAGGAGCAGAGAGGGAGCGTGAAGGGAGAATCGGGAGGAGGTGTTGCAGCCGTCGACGATCGCCGTCAGGTAAGCCTCTCCCTCCCGTTGGTTGTCTAAATACGGGGGTCGTCGGCAACATCACAGTTGCCGGTGAGTTGCAACAAAACAAGGACAGGGAGAACTCTGTCCCTGCCTTGCAATAGAAGAAGGAGAACGACAGAGGGGTTTCCCCTCTGTTGTTGCCTCTCGTTGGTGACAGAAATGGGGAGGGGAGGATCAGATGTCGCAAGGAGGCAGGAAGTCTGACCACCGCCCTCATCACCACATGCACCGACCCATCTGCAGAAGCTGCAACAGTTCGACAACAATGGTGTTGAAAGTGTACTAGGATCGAGACAACGAGCACTAGAAAGGGGGTGGGGGGTGGGGGGGGGGGTGAATAGTGCTTTTAAAAATAATCTACAGAATATTAAAGGATTTTGCACTTTGAAAAGCAAACACACAAAGAACACAAGATTTTATCCTGGTTCGGTCTATCCTGACCTACATCCAGTCCCCAAGCAAAACCCGCTTGAGATTTCCACTATCAACCTTGTTAACTACAAGATCACACACACCAAAACCGGTCCCACTTTCAGTAACAACTCTACTGAAAGCAAACAACTCCTTTAAATCAAGGAGTTCTTCTTTTTACAGAAAATAAGTAACAACTTACAATACAACCTATGAGCTTTTCTTTTGAATGCAAATGAGATGCAATTGGCTTTTGAGGTTGTTGAAATACTCTACTCACGAATTCACTATCTCTCGAAGGGATTTGAGTGAAAAACTGAAGTGAAAATATCAAGTGAGTGAGAAAACAAATACTTGAATGAATAGGAGTGAAAAGCAATAAGTAAATAATTCAAATTGATTGAATTCAAGTTGTTTTTGAGTGTAAAATGCACTCATATTTATAGTTAAAAAACTCCATACGTTGAGAGTATGAAAGGGTGTCAAAATAGTTCATTTTGAACGATCAAAACGTTTGAAAAATGAAAAGACACGCCTTTTTTGAAGTTTCAGGAAAATGACAAAATTAGTCGACTGGAACCGTAGTTAGTTGACTAATAGTTAGTTATTAGTAGACTGACAGTTATCGTCGGTCAACTGATCTGTTTATCGAGCCGTTTGAAAATCTGAACTTTTGAAACTTAGTCGACTAGAGAAAAATTAGTCGACTGATAATATCATCAGTAGACTGAAAAACCTTTCAGTCGACTGCTGCTAAAATCTTCTGAAAAACAAACATTCTGTCCGGTCGACTGATAAAAGCATTAGTCGACTGCTGCTAAATTTTTCAGAAAACACATTATCTGTTCAGTCGACTGATAAAACCATTAGTTGACTGCTACTAATTTACTAGAAAACAGACATTTTGTCCAGTCGACTGATAAAACCTTCGGTCGACTAATTTGACAAAAATGTCTTTTTAGAAAATATGGCGCAAAAAGATTAGTCGACTGGTAAGTCTATTGGTCGACTAATAAACACAAAAATTTAAGAAAAGAGTTTTCTAAAAAGATTTTCATGAGGGGTTCTTTTAGAAAAGTTTTTCTAAAGACTTTTAGGTAAAATACAACCTAAATATGCACTCTAAGTAAGGCTCTTACAAGAATCTAAGACTTTTAATGAATTAAACATTTGCACACTAGTCTTCAAAGATTCTTCATCGAATTCTTCAATTTCTTCATAGCCTTAGCTGAAATACAGTTGATTTCACTTGCTCATCATCAAAACCTTGTACTTGAAGTATCATGTATGACTTCATTGTCGTAACAATCTCCCCCTTTTTGATGATGACAAACTTACTCAAAGATGGAGTATTTTAGATGCATAGATGGAGATTTTACTCCCCCTATCAATATGCTGCAAAACATTAAAAAGTTAGTACTTTCAAAGTACATATATCACATATTGATTGGCTTGCATTTTCATTCATCATTACTTCATGCATTTATAATTGCATTCATTCAAAGCTTACTTTTTCTCTTAATTTCACATTTCTCTTGCAAGATGTCTTGCAATTTCAATTTAATGCTATCTTTTATCTTTTTCTCTCCCTTTGTTAAAATAAAAAAGAGTAAGGGCAGAAATAGCATAAGCAAAATAGAGATAGAAGTGTAAAATATTACAACCCATAAAGTATGAAAGTTTAGACAACAAAGATCAGAAAAGTGAGTTGATCAAATCCTTGATTGAAGTAATCTCTTTCTGAATAGATGATAGTTGTTGAGTCACATCTTCACGAAATTTGTGTTGATGCAGCTCCAAAGCTTCCAATCTCTGCATAACTTCGTCATTGTCTTGACTTGTAGATTTTTTTTTTCTTTTTGCATGAGATGAAGGTGTCGCAGAAGGTGAAGGTTCAGAAATTGATGGTTCAGTAGGATCAGATGGTTCAGTTTGATCAACATTTAAAGGAAGAAGATATTTAATTTTCATTCTATTAAAAATTGTTTGATCAAAGAACTCTTTTTGCTCAATATATTTTTCATTTGTTAAGGGAACTTTGAAATGTTTAAAAATACGAGTTAGAAGACAACCATAAGGAAGAAATGGTTTTTGTTTCCACAAATTTGTAAAATACACATTGGCCCAATTTACAGAAATATTTCCAAATAAAACATAAAGAGCCGTAGGTAGATCTGTGGAATAGTAATCAAAAGAACCAGTTTTAGGTAGAATATTGTGGGCAAGGATTCGTCCAACAATGCGTGCACGAGTTTGAAGATTAGTATTTTTGAAAGGAGGGCAGTGAGGTGCACCTAGAAGAAGAATTTGTTCAAAAATTCTTTCATCATTTAGTTCAACAATGTTGAAAGGAGTGTCTGAAGGTGGAATTTCTAGAATTTCTCCAAGCAGTTTAGAATCAAACTCGATTTCAACATCACGAACAAGAGAAGAAAGAACTCCAGTTTCATGATCAATTTGTAAATTTGTGTAAAACAAGTGAATCAGAAAAGGATAGTGAAGGGTATCTGCACAGGCATCAAAAAGATGTTAAATTCCAGGAAATAATTCTCTTATTTTGAAACGAGAAAACATGTGAAACAGTACATTTCGGCCTGGTAAAATAGGTAGTGCAAAAATTGATCCAAAACTATCATATAAAAGAGGATTTCAGAGTAATCTGAGTGAAAAACCATGTCTTGAAGAAGGTGTAGGAGGAGGAGAACCTAAACCTTTTGCAGATGCAGACTTAGTACGAGGCATGATTAAAAACAGATTTACCAAAAATGTTGGCTTCCAAATGACGTTTGTCAAGAGGAAAATGTTGTTCGACGTTCATAAACTAAGGAAGATACGGTGGCTGACGGCGAGTGTGAAGGCTGCCACAAGGGGATTCCGGCAATGGCTAAAGATACACCGTCACGCCAAGAGTGTTCCAGCGTGTTTTGAAGATGCGCCAGTTACTGCAAGAGGATTCCGACGTTTTAAGATCACGACCAGAAGATTCCAGCGTCTCCCTCTCACGGCAAGAAAATCTCGGCGAAGATCGAACGACACTCCGAGGGTTTTTCGGAAGAGAGAGAGGAAAGAGACCAAAAAGGGTTTTCGTTCCTTTAAAATAAAAACGAAAAGGTGTGAAAATGAAACGATGCCTATTTTTTTTTTTTAAAAAATGGGTGTAAAAAAAAATCCAAGGGGTATCGGGTCCCTTCATTTAAAATTAAAAAAAAAAAATTTAGTCGACTAAAACTTTATCGGTCGACTAAGAATGTGCGACTCATTCTAAAAACATCAGTCGACTAGAAATATATCGGTCGACTAATATGGTGCGATACATTCTAAAAATTTAAAGCATCAGTCGACTAAATTTTTATCGGTCGACTAATATAGTGTGATTTTGAGATTTTGTTCAAAAATTAGCATTTTTATAAATCCAAAAATGAGCAAATACCTAGTTCTCTCCCAATTCTCATAAAATCTTCATTTTTAAGAGGTTTAGTGAAGACATCAGCATGTTGTTCTTTAGTGGAAATAAAATTTAACAAAATATCTCCTTTTAACACATAATCTCTTAAGAAATGATGTCTAACTTCAATATGCTTAGTTCTTGAGTGCTGAACAGGATTGTTTGAAAGATTTATAGCACTAGTGTTATCACAATAAATAGTTGTTGTGGAGTAATTCAAACCAAAATCTTTTAAGGTCTGTTTCATCCATAGTACTTGTGAATATGCTAAACTAGCCGCTATATATTCTGCTCCAGTTGTTGAGAGTGATACTGAATTTTGCTTTTTACTGAACCAATAGACTAAAGAATTTCCTAAGAAATGACAAGTTTCACTAGTACTCTTGCGATCAGATTTACTTCCTGCAAAATCTGCATCACTATATGAAACTAAATCAAAGGAAGATGATTTTGGGTAAAACAAACCGAAATCTGAAGTATCTTTCAAATAACGAAGAATTTGTTTTACGGCAGTTAAATGAGATTCCTTTGGATTAGCTTGAAATCTTGCACACATACAAACACTAAACATAATATCAGGTCGACTAACAGTTAAGTATAATAGAGATCCGATCATACCTCTGTAGAGCTTAGTATCTACACTTTTACCATTTTCATCTTTATTAAGAGAAGTAGTTGTACTCATAGGATTCCTTCTTGATTTTGATGAGTCCATCCCAAATCTCTTGAGGAGTTCTTTTGTATACTTTCAACAACTCCATTTTGTGGAGCCGCTCTAGGAAAAGCAAAGTTGTGAGATATATCATGTAAATCATAAAACTTTAGAAAAGATTCATTTTCAAATTCACCACCATGATCACTCTGAATTTTAATTATAGATGTAGATTTTTCATTTGTAATTCTTCTACAAAGTTTAGAAAAATCCGAAAAAGCATCATTTTTGCTTTTTAGAAAAATCACCCATGTAAACCGGGAATAATCATCTACTATAACAAAAGCATACTTGCTACCATTCAAACTTTGAATTCTAGATGGTCCAAATAGATCTAAATGTAAAAGTTTAAGAGGACGTTTTGTTGAAACTATATCTTTTGCTTTAAAAGAACTCTTGATTTGTTTACCCTTTTGGCAAGCATCACATAAGTGATCCTTTTTATATGGTATTCTAGGTAGGCCTCTTACAAGATCATTCTTGGATAACTTTGAAATAATTTTAAAGTTAACATGTCCAAGTCTCTTGTGCCATAACCATTGAATTTCATTTGAAACAATAAGATATTTTTCATTAAAAATGGGTAATTCATCTAGATATAGTTCATACACATTGTTCCTTCTTTTACCTTTAAAAATGATCTTTTTAGATTGAAAATCAGAAATTAAGCATAAATCATTTTCAAAAGAAACATGAAAACCTTTATCACATAATTGACTAATAGATAATAAATTATGCATTAAACCATCTACTAAAAGAACATTTTCTATCAAGGAAAATTTTGGATTACCAATATTACCAATACCTATTACTTTTCCCTTGTTATTGTCACCAAAGGTGACGGTTCCTCCATCCTTATTTTGGAGGGTGGAAAATAACTCTGGCCTTCCAGTCATATGTTTGGAACAACCGTTGTCCAATATCCATTTGCTCCTTATGTTGTGTACCTACAACAAAATTAGAAAACAGAGCATTTGACCCCTTTCTATTTTCGGGTCCATGAGAGTTAGTCTTAGGAACCCATATCCATTTGGATTTTGGTTTCCTTTGATAATAAATATTCTTTCTATAAAAGAATTTATCATGTCTAGAATAATCATGTCTAGGCTTATAAGTATTATAGTTTCCATGTTTAGATGCATTTCTATTAGAACTAGAAAGTTTAGTTCTATTAACAAATGGTTGAGAATAATGTCTTTGATTTTTCACCACATAGTTTGGTCTATTTTGAGTATCAAAGAAGCTATATCCCAATCCGGTTTTATTAACCAAGCAACTTTGAGAACCAAGAAGTTTTTCTAGATTCTCTTGACCATTTGTGAATTTGGTCACTATGGAAAGAAGATCGTTTGATTTTTCATTTAGACTAGATATTTCTTTTTGTAAGAGATTGGTTCTAACTCCAATTTCTTTTATCTCAAATGCTTGGCAAGAGTTTTCCTTCTTGAGATCTTCTATCTCTTGAAGTAACACTTTATTTTGAGAGTCAAGAGTTAAATTTTCAGTTTTTAACTCTTTATTTTTAGAACTTAGACTCTTAAATTTAGCATATAAATCATTGAATGCTTCTAACAAATCATCATAGTCAACTTGACTTACCGAATCTTCTTGTGCTACAAAACACATGTTAGCAACTTCTTCATTTGATTCTTCATCGGAAGAGGAGTCACTATCATCCCAACATGCTTGAAATGCCTTTTTCTTCTTGAATTGGTCCTTGGGCTTGATTTTGAGAAGAGGACAATCTTTCTTGATATGTCCTGCCTTTTTGCAGTTAAAGCACTTGACTTCATTAGGATTGAAAGAATCTGCTTTCTTTATCTTTCTTTGAAATCTTCCCTTTTTGATGAATCTTCTGAATTGCCTTGTGATGAGGGCAATATCTTCATCTTCATCTTCTTCTGAATTTTCTGAGTCAGAAGTAGCCTTAAAAGCAAGAGATTTCTTCTTGAGCTCTTCTTCTTGTCTGTCTTGAAGTTGGACTTCATATGCTATAAGGTTACCAACCAAATCTTCAAGAGTGAGAGTGTTAAGATCATTTGATTCTTCAATAGCAGTGGTTTTTCTCTCCCATTCAGGAGTTAAACACCTTAGGATCTTTCTAACTAAATCCACTTGTGAATATTCTTTTCCAAGGGATTTCACAGTGTTAGTTATATCGGTCATTCTAGTTACCATGTCCGATATAGATTCATTTTGCTTCATCTTGAACAATTCAAATTTATGAACTAAAGAAGCAATTTTAGATTCATTTACCTTTAACGTACCTTCTTGAGTCACAAGAAGAGTATGCCAGATTTCATTTGTTGTAGAGCATTGAGAGATGCGATTGAACTCTACCTTGTCAACAACACAATATAATGCATTCATCGCCTTGGCATTAAGTGAAGCAATCTTCTTTTCTTCATCGGTCCATCGATTGAAATCAATTAATGGAGTTTGGTACTTATCTGAAACAACTCTCCAAATATCGAGATCCATGGATTGCAAGAATATTGTCATTCTCACTTTTCAGTATCCATAGTTTGTTTCGTCAAAGAGAGGAGGACAAACAGAGGAGCATCCTTTTTTGTGCTGAGATGTTATAGTTGTCATGCTAGATGATCAAATCAGAATAATATCAAACCTGCTCTGATACCAAATGAAAGTGTACTAGGATCGAGGCAACGAGCACTAGAGGGGGGGGGGGGGGTAAATAGTGCTTTTAAAAATAATCTACGGAATATTAAAGGATTTTGCAATTTGAAAAGCAAACACATAAAGAACACAAGATTTTATCCTGGTTCGGTCTATCTCGACCTACATCTAGTCTCCAAGCAAAACCCGCTTGAAATTTTCACTATCAACCTTGTTAACTACAAGATCACACAGACCAAAACCGGTCCCATTTTCAGTAACAACCTTACTGAAAGCAAACAACTCCTTTAAATCAAGGAGTCCTTTTTACAGAAAATAAGTAACAACTTACAATACAACCTATGAGCCTTTCCAAATACTTGAATGAATATGAGTGAAAAGCAATAAGTAAATGATTCAAATTGATTGAATTCAAGTTGTTTTTGAGTGTAAAATGCACTCATATTTATAGTTAAAAAATTCCATATGTTGAGAGTATGAAAGGGTGTCAAAATAGTCCATTTTGAACGATCAAAATGTTTGAAAAATGAAAAGACACGCCTTTTTTGAAGTTTCAAGAAAATGACAAAATTAGTCGACTGGAACAGTAGTTAGTTGACTAATAGTTAGTTATTAGTAGACTGACAGTTATCGTCGGTCGACTGATCTGTTTATCGAGCCGTTTGAAAATCTGAACTTTTGAAACTTAGTCGACTAGAGAAAAATTAGTCGACTGATAATATCATCAGTAGACTGAAAAACCTTTCAGTCGACTGCTGCTAAAATCTTCTGAAAAACAAACATTCTGTCCGGTCGACTGATAAAAGCATTAGTCGACTGCTGCTAAATTTTTCAGAAAACACATTATCTGTTCAGTCGACTGATAAAACCATTAGTTGACTGCTACTAATTTACTAGAAAACAGACATTTTGTCCAGTCGACTGATAAAACCTTCGGTCGACTAATTTGACAAAAATGTCTTTTTAGAAAATATGGCGCGAAAGGATTAGTCAACTGGTAAGTCTATTGGTCGACTAATAAACAAAAAAATTTAAGAAAAGAGTTTTCTAAAAAGATTTTCATGAGGGGTTCTTTTAGAAAAGTTTTTCTAAAGACTTTTAGGTAAAATGCAACCTAAATATGCACTCTAAGTAAGGCTCTTACAAGAATCTAAGACTTTTAATGAATTAAACATTTGCACACTAGTCTTCAAAGATTCTTCATCGAATTCTTCAATTTCTTCATAGCCTTAGCTGAAATACAGTTGATTTCACTTGCTCATCATCAAAACCTTGTACTTGAAGTATCATGTATGGCTTCATTATCGTAACAGGTGTTGCCAGAAGTATTGTAGAATTAATACAGAGCAGAATCAGTCTGCATTTTCTGCAGACTGAGTCGGCCATATTGCTCGGTTTGAGCATGAACAGATCGAGCCAGGGTCTGAGTACTCTGACAGATCGACTCAGTCTTAACAGACCGAGTCGGGTCTATAGACCGTGACAGACCATCTCAGTCTATTCGGATCAAGTCGGGTCCTGATTATTAGTAAGCAGACGGAGTCGGGTGTGTAATGGGGGATCGATTTCGTCCAAACCAAAGGTGGACCCAATATGGGTCAGACCGACTAAGTCTAGACCGAGACAAATCGGATGCGTGTGTGATTGATTCATCGAGTGCGGTGGAAAAATCGAGGTAGCGAAGACTCGATTTTTCTATCATAAATTGGATTCAGGTTTGGATCTCAGTTTGGACCCAAAACTCAAATGGATTCGATTAGACGACCTAGTTTAGATCCAGACAAACCCTTTTCAAGCAGGTTTGGATCAAGAATACCAAATCCATGATCCAAATCATAGTTGAGTTGAGGACCTGTGTGGTCAAATTTTATTATGTGTGTGGATCTTAAAGTAACGTGAAGTAAAGATGACATAGAGGTCATTGAAAGAGCAAAAAAACCATTTTGCTTTTGATACGCCTACAAAGCATGACTAAGTGCCCCGAAGTCAGATCCATGTGATTCTTGAATCCATGGATTCTACTGCTTGGGTAGAATCTATTAGTAGGGGATGTGTGAACAAACTCTGATAGAATGAAGTCAGAGTTTGACAATTAAGTTTAAGGGTGTTTTAGTAATTTTGATGATACGAGGTATTTGTTGTTTTCAGATCAAAGGTTGCAATTGAAATTTAAGCGTTCCAGGTAAGTGAACATTTGCAAATTCATCCTTAGTTGATTAAAACACATGCTAGTTAGTTTAGGCATATTAGATATGATTCGAAGTGCTTCAAGTATGCTAGTTATCTTTATTATGAATAGACACTGTTTTTGCATGCTTATGAATCTATAAAATTCAAGTATGATGCTTAAACTTGATCATGCATAATCTCTGAGTTATGAAATAAGTGTGTCATGACATGATTGCATGTATGAGATTGATGTGTTATGTGAAAATGGAGGGTAGAGTTCCATAGTCTCAAGGTAGGTATTACCTTGGGAATGTCACGCTTATGCCTTGGGAGGGGCGTTGTAAGTGTCGTGAATTAATCTGTGGTGGGTTGCCATCCTTAACAGTTTAGACATGTAAACATGTGTTAAAAAGTAGTTAGTGGATATACATTGAGGATTGTATAATGCACTGCCTCCAAGATGTGAATGTTGAATAAAAGTTATGTATAGGATGACTACCCTGTGTTTAATGAGAACTCTACTAGGAGGCATGGTCTGGGGCAATGTGGAGGTGTGTACCTCGTGAGCAACCAGAGAATATCTCAGACGTTTCTAGGTGACCCTTAGGGGTTAAAACATTGCCCACTAGACACATGTAGAATGTAGCATGAACCACAAAACCTTGGGGGCAGGTATAGCTCCTTGAGACACCTTGGGGGTAGGTATAGCCACCCTGGCTCTTCGGCTAGCTACCGTTTGAGTCCCTTCGCTCCCAGCTTGCAACCGACGAGCTGCTGTAGCACCTGTGTCTGTAGTCTGGGCCGGTTTGGACTACGTTGTTTGTGAGTGCTTTATAAGTCTGGCCAACATTGTAGACTCTAAGTTGTCTACATGGGTTGCTACGCTCGAGGAGGCTATGTCCGGAATAGCCGATTAGAGTAGAAGATGTGTTTGAAAATGATAATAGAGATACGGTAAAGAGGGTAAAACTCATAACTAACATGTGTGTATAAGTAACAAACTAAACTAAGACTAGGAGCTTAGAACTCACTCCAGTTGCAACGGTCGTGTCTATTTGTAAATGAAATCTTACTGGGTTGTAGACTCACCCCCTTCTTTTAGTTGCAACTGTAGGTTCAGGGACTGCTGCCATCACTTACAAGACTTAGTACGACTCTGCCACATCAGAAGTATGGTTTCTCTTTACTTTTTATTATGCTTTTGTCTTTCGATGGTTATGATATTGTAAATGGATGTATAGACCTTCAAGTATTGAATAAAAGAAATAAAAAAATTCTGGCATGATCTTGAGCTGTTTTTGAGATTATTGAGTACTTTCCCTCTGGAAATTAACGTCCATGAACCCGGGCTCAAGAGGCCCCGGATCGGGTCGTTACACTCAATCTCTCAACATTCTCTAAAAACATATTGGGTCTCAGATCTCCCCCAAACAATGTGTTTTCATAGAGGTCAATTGACACTGATGACCAAAGCTCATAACTAAACTCTGGTTGTTGGATCCCCATGGCAATCTCAATCGAGGTCATGACCACTAGGTGGAAATCTTGGGAGAAACCAAGAAGATCTCCACCTTGGAACGAGGCAGAGTTGGTGTTGAGGATGCTACCCAGAATGGCGCCAAAGAAGTTGTTGTTGGAGAGGTCGAGCACTTGGAGGCTATCGAAGGAGAAGATCGAACCGGGAAGCTTTCCCAAGAAGCTATTTCTAGCAAACAATAGCACCTGAAGGCCTACCCACTTAAGGAAGGCATCTATTTTTTTTCTCAGTGGTGGCTAAGTTTTCACAATACCCAAAGCCTCAACGAGACTGAAGTGCGCAACACCAAGCTGGTTGTATCCCTTGAACCAGTCGGGCTTGAGCTCGACCATCTCCTCAGCATTGGCTATGGCATCAGAGTACCTATGGAGGGAGGTGTAGGCAGTGGAGCAGTTAGAGTAGAGGACGTAGTTCACCGAAGCTAGGGCGATGGCATCAGAGAAATGCTAGATGACCTCTTCAAACTGCCCGACGGAGAACTCTGTGTTGCCCTTGGCCTTGGCCTAGTCTGCCATCGCGTACATTTTCGGTCTTTGATTTTTTTTTCTTTGCTTCTCTAGCGCTTTATCGGTCTCAACCGGCTGCTCCTCTTGCACACACTGGTACTTTGCTCTTATACCACTGTTGAATTTTGGACTGTGGTGTGCGCAGTGAGGGCAAGTTCTAAGAGATAGAGGAGAAGAGAATTAGGTTGTGATTAACCACCTATGGAGGTTTTCTCGATGCAATTATCGAGCTCTCTCAATGCAGAGACAGGGGCTGGGTTACTTCTCCTTTCCTAGGTAGCCATTACTCAACCATAATTGTCTCATTGAATTCCCAAACATGCTTAAAATCTAATATGATATGGGGCCTATCACTATCTCAATGGTTCATAACTCAATGGCTTGTAAAGTGGGTTATTGGATTTCTGGCCCACTATTCTGGATTCAATACTTAGATCCATATTTCAGGTACAATACCTGGATCTATCTTTGACTTATGGGTTCCATGTATGAGACCCAATGACCATATTGGATCCATACCAAGATCCAACGATTTGATCATGTTATATTTGAGTTTCATCTAGATTTTTGTTGTGTAAAGGAGCAGGTGATGGGAGAGAGCTCATACGGGGCAAGAGTAGTAGGGCCTCTATCAACTAAAGTCTGAAGCTACCTATCGGTTAAGAGATGGAAGTCTTGATGGGAGAGAAGACCAGCTTAGATCGGTTGCATCAATGCCTTGGACATCTAGCTTTCTGAGTAGTGAAACAAATAGTTAGCCAGTTTGGTTCGTCTTTCTTTTATAAAGTAGAGAACAATATTTGTGATGCATGCAAGGAAAAAATCATGCCTTGCCATTTTCTTCTTGTCAACATAAAGTTTCTGGACCTCGATGTGTGAGGCCTGACTCCAATATTTAGTGTTGATCATTATGGTTATTATGACATATTTGTTGATGTTTTTTCTATGTTCACCTGGATTTACATGATGACATATAACTCTAATGTTAAGCATGTCTTTCATCCGTTTAAAGCTAGCGTTGAAAATATTTTTGGTAGGAAGAATAAATGTTTGCAAACCGATGGTGGAAGTGCATATTAAGTTCTTGACTCTTATCTTCATAGTTGTGGTATTGCACATTGTATGTTCTCTCCTCACACCCATGAGCAAAACTATGTTGTTGAGCGCAAGCATCATCATGTGGTTGACATCGGTTTGCGTATCATGAGTCAAGCCAAAGTTTTCATAAAATATTGGTCCTATGCCTTCAATGTTTTTTTAATAAACAAGCTCCCTTCTCCCCTCAGGAAGAACATGTCCCCTTATGAAGTGTTGTTTAAGCATAAGCCTGATTACAAGGAAATACATCCCCCCATGGGGGGAGGTGTGACCCTGTTTACACAAGAAAACTACTTGTTAGCATTTAAATGATTGGGCCCCACCACCTCTTTCTCACAAGGTTGTTTGTTTTACTCCCATGTCAAAAAGGGGCTTTCTTTCCCATGAAAGAAGACTTTTTTCTTCTTCTACCAACTGGGGCTCTACTTGTCTGGCAGGAGCAGTTAGTGCACGTCACTTTGTGTTGGGATGTTGCAAGTTCATACCCCAAAAGTATATGGTTGTATAATTAGTAGGGGTTTGCCTGTTTCGTACATCCATATTTTTCACCTTTTTGTTTGTGATGTATATACCTCTTTGGCAATCTTGAGTGCTCTTAAAGGCTTTACGACTTACGAACCCCGTGTATTCAGACCTTTTTTCTTCTTTATGTACTTTGCTTTCAAGTATCTATAAAAGAAGCTTTATACATCCTTGACTCTTTGCTCTCTTTGTGATTGTGTATGCATGTATTCTTGCTTTCACTCTTGCGCATGTGTTGTGAGTTGTTTGTGCGCTTAAAATGCCTACTTTCAGTGTTTGCGATTACCCGAAGCTACGTTGTAGGGGCCTTCACTTCTAAGCCCATGTCAAGTTGATACTAGAGCCTTGTCGACATTAGGATTGACATTGGCGCTGAAGAAGAATGTCATGACTCCTTCAGGCAGTATGGTTTCTCCTGAAGAGGACTTCATGACCAATGATCGGGTGTCAGTCATCTCGCATGATGTTGTCGAGCTGACTGAAACAGTGACCAATATGGAGAAGTTGGTCAATGAGACTTGTACTGCTTTTAAGGATCTCAACACAGAGATCAAGACAGAGGTAGAGGGGGTGGAAGACTGTGAAAACTCTTGCCACTAGATTTGGTTATTCAGTGGCGGACCGTGCCACCAAATTTGATGATCTATTCGGTCGGTTCAACATCATGGTTGTTGAATTGAATGTTGTTTGACGGAAAAATGATCATTTGGAGAGACAGTTGAGGACTGCCCCAGCTGGCGACGCACGTGGATAAGCCACATTACAGGCTACTTGAGCCCGCAAAGTATAAAGGTATGCCAGACTCAAAGGATCTCGAGAACTTGATCTATGAGATAGATTAGTTTTGGAAAGTTGTGAGAATAGAGAAAGACGTTTATAGTCTGCAGACCGCAACAATGTATTTTTGTAGATGAAGCGACTCTTTGGTGGAGACATCGTTTGGGCAATGTTTGACGCGGGTTGGTTGCTATAGTCTCGTGAGAGGACCTTAAAAAAGAATTACGAGGTTACTTTTTGCTTAAAAATCAAGAGAAAATGGTTTGCAAAAGGTTGTTGACATTGAAACAGACAACGTCAGTGCATGACTATGTCAAGGCATTCTCTTCGATAATGTTGAAAGTCGAGAGAATTGATGATCAGGATCGATTGTTCTATTTCAGTAATGAGTTGCAAGAATGGGCAAACTTAGAACTCATTTGACATGATTCTTCAATGCTAACTAAAGCACTAATGGTTGTAGAGAAGCTTGCCGAGCTTAATAAGAACAACATAACATTTCAAGGCAAGCAGCAGGAAAATGATTGTAACAATCGAAGGGACAATCAAAGGAACGATCATGCATAAAATGATGACTGAGGAAACCAACAGAATTAAGGCCAACAGGATGGCCAAAATAATAATTAGAACATGAATAACTTTCAGGGCGACAACTATCATCGCAGTGATTGTCGTATCTACCACGATGATTATTGGGCCGATACATGTCCCAACAGGAATGGGGATAACCACGCACCTCGAGCTGTGAATGTCATTCACAGTGAAGAAGTTAATCAACCTGCAGAGGCACCAACATTTGGTGCAATACAGATGATGAATACAGTAAAGGTGATAGCTACTACAACACTGGTCTTATGCAAAGAACTGATGTACTTAGAACTTCTACTCAACGGAAGACTCACCAAGGCACTGGTAAATACATGTGCCACACATAATTTTATCTCGCGTGAAGAGGCAAAACAATTGAGATTACAATGAGAAAAGAAAGAGAGCCGCATGAAAACAGTTAACTCGAAAGCCAGGGCCATTTACGATGTTGTTCGTGATGTGCCAATGCAGATTCAGAACTGGTAAGAAAGGATTACGTTACCGGTCACACCCATGAATGATTTCAAAGTCATCCTCAGAATGGAATTCTTGAGAAGCAATAAGGTAGTGTCGATGCCTCACCTCAACGCTCTCAGTTTTGACGGTGAGAATCAACCATATATGGTTACTGTGATACCAGTGAAGCCTTGCGAGCGCTTAGTGTTCACGCTCCAGTTGAAGAGAGGCATGAAAAACAGTGATGAAACTTTTCTTATCATAATTCATGCTACATGTGAGGCGAAAGAAGCTACGGATGTCCCAGAGGCCTTAGCGCCAGTATTAAAGCAGTTTAGTGATGTTATGCCCGACAAACTGTCGAAGAAGCTACCTCTCATGTATGACGTAGACCACCAGATTGAGCTAGTGCTGGGTGCACGGTCACCAACAATGGCTCCCTATCGTATGACAATTTCTGAGCTACAGGAATTGCACAAGCAATTGGATGACATGCTCGAAGCAGGAATCATCCAACCATTCAAAGCCCCCTTTGGAGTGCTCGTGTTGTTTCAATCAAAGTACAATGGGTCGAAGCATCTTTGAGTCAACTATAATGCCCTAAACAAAATGAATGTGAAGAACATGTATCTGCTTCCCTTGATCGCGGACTTGTTTGATAAGCTCAAAAAGATAAATGACTTCTTTAAGTTGAACCTAAGATCTGGCTACTGACAAGTCAGAGTTGCGGATGGGGACGAGCCAAAAACTACCTGCATAACACAATATGGGGTGTTCGAATTCCTTTTTATGCCCTTCGGCTTGACAAAGGTGCCCGCCACTTTCTAAACCCTACAACAACAACAACAACAACAACAACAACAACAACAACAACAACAACAACAACAACTACGCCTTCATCCCAAAACAATTGGAGTCAGCGATATGAACTTAAAAAGAAAATCATTCTGGGTCTTCCACTTGAATCCTTCTAAACCTTGATGAACAAAATTTTTTGCTCTCACCTTGATAAGTTTGTTGTTGTGTACTTGGATGACATAGTGGTGCATAATGATTCTATCGAGCAACATATTTAATACCTTTGGATTGTGTTTCATACTTTGAAGGATCACGAGTTGTATGTCAAGCGAGAGAAGTGCCTATTTGGTCAGAAGAAAGTTCACTTCATTGGCCATATTGTGGGAGGAGGCACATTGAAGATGAACCATAAGAAGATTAAGGTTATTCAAGCTTGGGAGCGGCCTACTAAGGTTCCTGAATTATGCTCTTTCTTGGGGCTTGCAAATTACTATTGGCGTTTCATTAAAGGATATTCGCAGATCATTGTTGTGCTCACAGATTTGTTGAAGAAAGACAGACTATGGCTATGGTCTGATGCATGCAAGAAGGCTTTTGACGGGTTGAAGCACGCCTTGACAGAGAAATCAATACTAAGGTTGCCCGGCTGTCAGCGACTGTTTGAAGTGCAGACTGATGCATCTAACTTCACAATTGGAGGGGTGTTTCTCAAGGAAGGACATCTCATTGCATTTGAGAGTCGAAAGTTGAACGACATCGAGCATCGATACACTGTGCATGAGCATGGGATATTGGCGATCATGCATTGTCTCTGCACATGGAGACACTATCTTTTGGGGTCACAATTCATTGTGTGCACTGATAATGTTGTAATAAGCTACTTTCAGACTCAGAATAAGCTGAGTTCAAGACAAGCTTGCTGGTAAGATTTCTTGGCAAAATTTGATATGGTCATTGAGTACAAGCCTGACAAGACCAATGTTGTTTTTGACACCTTGAGTCGGAAGGCGAAACTTGCAACTTTGCTCGCTTGGGATAGCAGTGTGAGCCAACCGATGCGAGTTCTTCTCGAGCAGGTTCAAGAAGCTTTAAAGAGTGACTCGACGGCTCAACAGTTGATTGCATTGGTAATTGAAGGAAAGACACATAGATTTTGACTGGAGGACGATTTGCTCTGCTCAACGAGCGACTATATATATATCTCGTGACATGATATTCTACGAAGACGCTTGATGCATGAGTGCCATGATACCACTTGGGTGGGTCACCCAAGACAACAAAGAACTTTGGCATTATTGGAACGCGCATTCTACTGGCCGCAGATGCGTGACGATATGGATACTTATGTGTGAACTTGCTTGATTTGCCAACAAGACAAGCCCATCAATCAAAGACCCGGTGGGTTACTGGAGCCCCTACCAGTGCCAAGTCATACGTAGGAATACATAACCATAGACTTTATCATGAGCTTGCCAAAATCTCAAGGTTGCATTTCTATCTATGTGGTTGTTGATAGGTTTTCAAAGTGTGCTATCTTCGTGTCTGCTCCTGCTACCTGCTCAATTGTCGATACTGCTAAGTTGTTCATGCAAAATGTAGTTAAGCATTGTCAGTGATCGTGATGTCTGCTTCACTGGCAAGTTTTGGCGAGAAGTGTTTCGCTTGATTGGGATAAACTTGCACTTCAGCACAAGATTTCACCCTTAAACCGATGGATAGACGAAGACGATCAATGGCATGTTGGAGGAATATCTACGACACTTTGTTAATGCCAATCAAAGGGATTGGGTTGCTTTACTTGATGTGGCTCAATTCTGCTACAACCTTCAAAAGAGCGAGTCATCCGGCCATAGTCCATTCAAAGTTGCAACTAGACAACTTTCACAGACTCCACACTCTCTTGCCGCTCGAGGACATGGCAAAACGCCTTATACATACCAATTCATCAGGAACTGACAAGTTTAGACATAGTTAGTAAAGGCGTATTTGAATAAGGCGATCAAACACATAAATAAATGAGCAGATGAGAAGCGTCGACCAACAGAATTTCATGTTGGGGACAAGGTCTTGGCGAAGCTCTTTCACGATCACACAACTATCTTTTGGGGCCACCACCGAGGCCTTATTCGCAAGTATGACGACCCATTCACCATTATTAAGTGTGTGACAAACTTTGTGTACAGGCTGGACTTATCAACAAACTTTCAAGTGCATCCAGTGTTCCACATATGCAACCTGAAGTCGTTTCACGAAGATGAAGGAGACTCTCAACGGAGATTGCTTCAACGTGCTCCTATTTTACAACGCACACCATCAACGGTCAACGTCTCAGGCAGAGAACCTGAAGTCATCTTTAACCATTCTAACAACTACCTTGAGGAAGTAAAAAAGTACTTAATGCAGTGGAAGAAATCGCTAGAATGTGAAGCCACCTAGGAGAAGTCCACTAGCATGTTTCAACGTCAATAGCTTTTAGATGACTACCATGAACAATTGACGTCGAGGATGGTGCCAACGTAGGCGGAGGAGCGTATTTCAGACCACCATAATTTTTACCTTTTTGTTTATGATGTATATACCTCTTTGGCACTCTCGAGTGATCCAAAAGGCCTTACGGCTTAAGAACCCTGTGTATTTGGACCCTCTCTTCTTCTCTTTATGTACTTTGCTTTCAAGTATCTATAAAAAAAACTTTATACATTCTTGCCTCTTGGCTCTCTTTGTGATTATGCATACACTTACTCTTGGTTTTGCTCATGTGCGTGTTGTGAATTGCTTGTATGCTTAAAAGGCCTACTTTCAGTGTTTGCGATTATCCAAAGCTATGTCATGGGGGCCTTTGCTTCTAAGCCTGTGACACTGTCTAACCCCAACTTTCTCTATCGTAAAAATGAGATGACCTTTTTTATAAGAAAGAGAGTGACACAAATGCCCCCTAAGGCAAGTTTGTTACACATGCACCGTAGGAGCATGTTTTCTGAGGAAACTGCACTCAAACCATAAGAAAGTGCTTATCTCCTTCTTTTTGCCCTTTCTAACCCTTTAAATGGGGATTTCGTTCCCTGTTCCACATTCGCATGTTTGTTTCAGCCATACTGACAAACATTTTTTTGGCAAGATCTCATTTTTCAAAAACTTGCGAGAAATTGAAAATTTTTCATGAATCTCGCATATTTTTTTTAAGCATTGGCAGTTAGCCCAGATGGTATACCTATCGAGGCTTGGAAATGCTTAGGAGAGAAAGGTTTAGAATGGTTGACAAATCTTTTTAACAAGATTTGGCGGACAAATAAGATGCCTAATGAGTGGAGGAAGAGTACTTTGGTGCCTCTATATAAGAATAAGGGTGATATACAAGATTGCACAAACTATCGTGGTATGAAACTCATGAGTCATACTATGAAACTTTGGGAGAGGGTGATTGAGTCTAGGTTGAGGAAGATTGTCATGATATCGGAGAATCAATTTTGTTTTATGCCTGGAAGATCAACTATGAAAGCTATACATCTTCTTAGAAAACTTATTGAGAGAAATAGAGAGAGGAACAAAGATTTGCATATGGTTTTTATTGATTTGGAGAGGGCTTACGATAGAGTACCTAGGGACGTTCTCTGGTGGACAATGATGAAAAAAGGTGTTTCTCTCAAGTACATTAGTATAATTAAAGATATGTATGAAGGAGTAGTAACCAATGTCCGCACTTGTGGAGGGGTGACAACCAATTTTCCTATAACGGTTGGGTTACATCAAGGATCTGCTTTAAGCCCTTTCCTATTTGCTATAGTGATGGATGAGCTTACGAGATCAATTCAAGAAAATGTGCCGTGGTGTATGTTGTTTGTTGATGATATTGTTTTGATTGATGAGTCTAGAGCTGTGGTTAGTGCTAAGTTAGAATTATGGAGACAGACATTGGAAGCAAGAGGTTTTAAGTTGAGTAAGAATAAGACAGAATACATGGAATGTCGATTTAATAAGCAACAAAATAGAGATGGGAGTGTAGTGAAGCTTGGTGGGCAAGAAATACCGGTGGATGATTCTTTCAAATATTTGAGATCTATCATTCAAAAGTATGGAGAAATTGATGGAGATGTAAATCATAGGATAAAGGTTGGGTGGATGAAATGGAAGAGTGCAACTGGAGTGTTGTGCGATCGTAGAATGCCATTGCGGTTGAAGGGAAAGTTTTATAGGACAACTATTAGGCCCGCTTTACTATATGGTACGGAATGTTGGGCTGCCAAGAGACATCATATTCAAAAAATGAGTGTAGCTGAGATGCGTATGCTGAGATGGATGTGTGGAAATACAATAAAAGATAAGATTCGGAACGAGGAGATACGTAAGAAGGTAGGCGTTGCACCCATTGAAAATAAGATGAGAGAGAATCGTTTACGGTGGTTTGAACATATTCGACGAAGGCCTAATGATGCTCCAGTTAGAAGGATGGAGAAATGGGAAAATATATTAGTTAAAATAGGTCGGGGTAGGCCTAGGAAGACATGGATGGAGGTGATAAGAAAGGATATGAATGCTTTGAACCTCACCGAGGACATGGCATTGGATAAAAATGAATGGAGGAGAAGGATTCATGTGGAAGACCCATAATGATTTTCTTTGTTGGTTCATGTCGCCGACCCCAATTGTTTTGGGATGAAGGCGTAGTTGTTGTTGTTATAAAAAATATTTTTATAAGAAAATATTAATAAAAAAATTTAAAAATAAAAATACACAGTTTTTTCATGATAAATAGTTATTTAAAGCGTAAATATTGCATTTAAATCACGGCATTTATGTTTTTTCATAAATCTCACAATATTTTGGCAATTTCTTGCGATATTATCGCGAGTTTTTCATAAATATCACGGTATTTGTCACTATGGTTTCAGTGCCCATCATTAAAAGGCCTATTTAATTTTCATGACGAAAATGGCCCTCTTTCCCATGAGTTGGGTTGATACAAACGCAGCACAAGGGTTGTGGTTATAACCGTTCCACCCATGTTTCACTGTCTCTTTTAAGACCAAGACCTATTGAGCTCTTGGACAGAAGGGGGCGAGCCTGGATAACAGGGCTGCTTGGAAATTAGCCTGTGTTTCATTTGCCACTGTAAACTTCCATTAACTAATTGGGATAAGCTTCAATCACGTTGCACTTGAGCAACCTTGGGGTCCAACAGCAGATGAAGCGCAATCAGGTGCAGCAGCACATTGCATTTTTCTTTTGATACTTACATAGAGAAACCACCCTCAGGATCAGAGACATAGCCGCACAGGCTCTGCCTGCTGCGGTCACTGTCCCGGCAGAGTAAAACTCTGTGGGCTTACCCCTTGCCTCCAGGGAGTCACCACGCTTCGGCTTGCGCAAAGGGTGATGCCCATGAGATTTGAACCTAGACCACCTGACTAACAGCCTAGGTCTTATCTCACCACACGGAACCTCTTTTTGGCGCAACACATTGCATTTGACCCGTCCTCCTATTCACAAACCGTGGCAGATGCATGCCCAAATGGCCTAGCAGTGCTCAAGGACAGTGACCCATGTGGATTGTAGCTGCCTTAGTTGCACTTTCAGGATAAGTTTGCTTTTGCCACCTACCATGAGATTCTGAATCAAATCTTGACTACAGAACCACAAGAGGCTGACAGCAATTGTAACCCATTTTTTTTCGACAGAGAAAGCTGGGGTTAGGCAGACCCCTACCAGTTATACAATCATATACCATTGGGATTCAAACTTGCAACATCCCAACACAAGGTGACATGCACTAGCTCCTGCCAGACAAGCGGAGCCCCATTGGTATCCACAGCAATTGCAACTCATTCAATTGAGAAAATGACTTTCCATGCTCCATTCATCGTTTGCTTTGATGTGAGAAAATGGAGCCAAATAAAATCATTCTAGAGAATGATTTTCTTTGAACCCCTCAATTGGGATGGGTGGAGACTGCTACTAGCCACAAAAGGATTCAAATGAAAGAGTGAACGCCAGTCACACAAGTTCTATTTGATGTAGACCCTCCAGCCAAGCCAAGTAGAGGTTAGACTGGGCTCTGTTTGCGTGTAAGCAATCAGGCATGACCCTTTGCAGATCTATCTTACAACCAATTTGTTTGAGTCAGCACGTTTGGTTCAGCACACCGTCTTGGAATTGGTTGGTGAAGAAGAAAAGGACATGATGAAGATGATGGTGAGGGTGAGTTAGATGATTTGCATCATTATAGCGACATACACCAATATATTTCAAAAATTCTTTCTTTCTGCCTGCTATTTTTATGTTATTTATGGAGGAGAATCTCTGGTTCATGTGGTGGGGTAAGCTTTTTACGCTGCTAGAACCACAATAAGTATGGCAGGCAGAGCCAACCGGCCCAACCTTACTAGGGGGTGGCAATCAGGTCGGGTCGGCGGGTCAGCATACCTCAACACAAATCCGACCCATTTATTAAATGGGTTGGCTGTGGCAAACATGATCCCGACCCATTTATTAAACAGGTAACCCGACACAACACGGTTAACCCGTTTAATAAACGGGTCAGGTCGGGTAAACGGGTTGGCGGGCTAGCGGTCGGGTCGGGTTCGGATAAACGGGTTGGCGGGTCAGGTTTGAGTAAATGGGTAAACGGGTTGGCGGGTCAGGGTTGGGTAAACGGGTTGGTGGGTGGGTTGGCGGGTCAAGGTCGGGTAAACGGGTTGGAGGGTCAGATTTGGGTAAACAGGTTGACCCGCCCACCTAACCCGTTTATTAAACGGGTCAGCTGGGTTGGCATACCCCTAACACAAACCCAACCCGTTTAATAAATGGGTTAGGTGAGTCAACCCATTTACGACACAAACCCGTTTAAGCCAAAATCAGATTTTGCCACCCCTAGCTACTACGTCTCTCTGATCCTGAGAGGGGTTTCTCCATGTAAATATCAAAAAAAGGTGGTGAGGTGAGAGATTGAGCCTTGTCATATTTCTACCTACACGTGGTTGAAACTTCTCAGCAGACCGTTAGCTGTTTCTGTCTTTATGGCTAGAGACGCCCACCACAAATACCAACCACTTGACATCTTTTGACTTGAATGCTTTAAGCCAACCCACCTAACCAAGTATGTGGAACCACACTACCAACGGGGTCTCCGGGTCTCCGTGTGGTTGGTAGGAGCTGTCAGTGTAGGTTTCTTTGTGATGTGACTTTGCAGGTTCAAACCCCAGTGATACCTGGAATAATAACTGGTAGGTTCTGCTTAACCCCAGCTTGACTTCAAAAAAAAATGTGTGGAACCACACCCCCCCACCTAACTATTCTTCTTAGCAAGGAAAAATCACCTCTATAGTTTAGATCAATGTTCTCAAAATAGAATCGGTCTTAGCTGATTTGAAATTGGGGTCGTCTCGACCCATTTTGACTCGTCTGAATAGGTCAAAATTGGTCGATTTTTCATTGAATTGGTTCTGATTAAAAAAAAAAAAAAACATAAACACGTGTAAAGTGTAACATGTGTTTTATTTAATGGGCTGTGATGCTACTCTATTATTTTGTTATTTTTTCATTTATTTTTTTAAAAAGTTTCTGTTTTCTATTTTTGTATTTTTCTGAATTTTTTAATAAAAAATCAAATTTTAAATGCTTTAATTCATAAATGATTCAATTTTTTTTTTTTTAAGAAACCGACTCACTTATTGAACCGATTTTAACAACACTGGTTTAAATATCTTGTTATGGGCTGAGAGGTGTCACATTGACTGTGGACCTGACATAGTTTCCCCATTTGACTTAAGCTTTGCAGCAAAGGATGCATATCCTAAAGTATCAAACTTTCAACCACCTTCAACTTGAAAGCCTTAAGCCGATCCACTTGATCAGGTGTATGGAGCCCTTGTAATTTTTTTTATTTTTTGTTACTCCAATAAAACCTTTCTCCCCCCCAAATCATCAACCACACATTGGCTGACCTTCGGTTCGTAAGACCCTTGAGGTCTCTTTTTTTTCTTATATAGAAATGGGAAAACCACCCTTACCCCTTGACCCCAAGGAGCCACCAGCTTCGGCTTATGCAACCGGAATAACGCCCCCAAGAATTGAACCCCGACTGCCAGTCTAACAGCCGAGGCCGGTTCCAACTATGCTACCCCTCATATCATCTTGAGGTCCCCTTACCCACTAGGGAGTACACCCAACTTTGATCTTCTTGCCAACTATGTCACCCGCGTGTTTTGAACTTGTGATATCCTGTCAACTTGGTGCCATTTATAAAAATCACCCCTAAAATCAACCCTATTAAATGAGTAGAGCCCTTGTAGACTATATTTAAAATATTTTGGATTATATTTCAAATGTTTTACTAATACAAGAAACCAAAAATTTAACTTATTATGAATGTGGATGATATTGACAAAATTGCTCACTCAATTGACATTGTTGTCAGAGTTTGGAGATCTTGTTAGAAGGGGTTGCCTGCCTTAATTTGCCTTCCCACTCAACTTGGAAACTGCATGCTTTTGACAAAGACTGCAAAGACCTCTGGTCCTTTGATAAAGTCATCCATCATTTTTTCTATTTATCATGACTCATTGGAGTTCATCAACTTTAATCTATTTCACATGTTTGTCACCAAGGTGAATATGAATCGAATTATTTACCAAATGCTTACAAGGGCTCTGCTCATCTGGTAGGGGTGGCTTGTGAAAGTCATCAAGTTGATGGAACATCACAAGTTGGAAACCCATGAGTGGTGTTCCTTGCCGCAAGGTTGAAGCTGGGTGTACTTAGGGATGGGCATCGGTGCGCGGGCTTTTGCCCGATTCTTAACGAGCTTGGGTTTGAAGAGCAGCCCATGACCTGACACATCGATCCAATGTGCCAATATTTAGCATGTGGGGCCGGTCTGCTAGACCCAAGCCCAACTAATTAGTGTAATTAATTAGGTAAATAATAAACAATTAACAAGTTTTCATGTACTCAACCAATTATCTTTATAGTTTTTACAAAATTAATACAACTAACTAATTAGGTAAATAATAAGTTATTATACAATTAATTACTTTTTTTAAAATTTTATATTATTAAAAATTAATAAATAGCTTAGGCGGCCGGACCCGGTCCTACAATATCAATATTTTCTTATGAATTATTGGTAATTTTCCTTTCGCCAACCAAACGACTTGCCGACGTCAAATGTGACCAATTGAGCTCTGCGTTGGCTTTATCCTCATTGTCACAATCTTTATACACAAAAAACAAAACGGCCAACCTAAAATCTCAAAAGAGCCCTGATGAATTAATGAATAGTTCCATAGAGGTATGCTTGGAACATTCACAGTTTTTGAGGGTATCCCTTGAATTATGAATAAGGGTTGGTTAGGTGAGCCATCTAAAGATTTCCCTTATAAATGGAATTCCATGATGGCCTCGAGTTGTGTGGAAATACCAACAAAGTTCCGATAACCATGGGAGCTCAAGATGAAGGCAAAAATGCAAGAGATGAAGCATATGTCTCTTTGCTATACAAGGTAAGCAACTTTTCTTTCATATATATCTTCTTGGTACTTGGGCATTCTTAAGCTAGCATAATTTTTCATGGTTTCAAGTGAAGGAAAAAGAATATGATGAATTTTGAAGTAGCTAGTTGTTGATTTCATGATGGCATGATCTTCTTTGAACCAGGAAGCTGCAAAACCAGAATCTTCTGTTTAAAACAATATGAAAAAAAACCCATAGTCTACATTCCTTCCATCTTTTTGAAGACTATGCTTTTAAAAATCATTGGTTTTTCAAATTTGCTTCCCAAATTGGCAGATATGGTTCTGATTGTAGCCATGCCATGGTCACAACAATTGGATACTGCACACCAGTTTTGGGTTCAAATGGACCTCAGAGAGAGTTCATTGGCCTGATACAAGTCAGTCCAGGTGAACAGAGTAACAGACTACAAGCCCGAGCTCTTCCAAGTCCATTACCTGCAGGTTGTATGTGATAATTGGATTGGTAGAATGCACACCATCTTAACCAAGGTGTCTGAGATTTGAATCTCACTTGGGGGATTATTCCCCAGCTTGACTATAAAAAAAAAGGGCCTCCACATTTGGGAGTCTCTGGATTATGATTGAGGATTAAATTGGTCAGAAACCTATCGTTTTTTACACCAAATTTAAGTGTACAGACACCCCAGTATCCCAAATTCTACAGAATCACTGGTAAATATAGTGATTCACAAATTTGGGTAGTTTTCACTTCTGACTGAATTCATTTTGATAGTGTCTGGCCAGCACAACTTTTTGGGCCTAAATCCAAAAAGTCTGCTTCAATCATCAATCTATGATCAGACACAGTGTCAAAATTCAAGATGGTTAGGTCTAGCCGTCTAGGTAAGCCAATTTGAGTAAGCCATCTGAACCGTCAATCTCCACATACCAACAGAATCAGGTCTGCTCATATTGGTTGCTGATTAGGTGCAAACCCAACTACCCCACTTATAAGAAATGGTTGATGGCTACTTTTGTATGTGAATTTTAGCATCATAGGTCATGTCAAATATTCAAAGTTGGACACAGGGCCCACAATGGTTGGTAAGGTTGTTTTATTTAATTTTCTGATCCATTGTGTGTGTTCCAGGATGTAAACGAGGAAGTAACCGAGGATGGTTCCGTTGACATACGTGGAAGACCTGCTCTCAAGTACAGAACCGGCAATTCAAGGGCAGCTACAATGATTCTAGGTGAGGACTTCTTTGTTATTATGATATTATTGTTCTAAATGTTTGGTAAACTTCTTATATAGTTATAGGTCAAAAAACACCACGCATATTTCTCTCAAACCCCACTGAAATATAATCAGCCTTCGTGGTGTGGGAGAGGTGGTGGTGAGGGTCTTGAGATGAAGACACTGGATTAAACCCCACTAGTATACAGGTGTGTTCATAGTACGTAGAACCACACTAGTATACAGGTGTGTTCATAGTACGTAGAACCATAGCCGGAGTTTTCTCGTTTTTGGAGATCGCAAATCACACGTGATCTGTCAAATCACTTTGACATCTTCACCGTCCACAAGTACCTCACACTTTTCTTTTGGCATATCTGGTGTCTTGCTTCGGTGAGAGTTCCTCGTCATTAAAAAACAAGAGCTGACTGAAAAGTAAGAGAGCTCTTCTGTCGACAAGTGATGATCTGGGCCTTTGTTGGCAAGTCTTTTGTCACGTTAGGTGGTAGAGACGTGTTGCACTCTTACAATTTCCAGGGGTTGGTAGCGTGAGCAGGTTTTGACTCCTCACTCTTTCTCTAATCATGAGGGGTGCCATATGGTAAGAACATGGAAGTACATGGCTTTTAAGTTTTGATTGAAATAAGCTTATTTTAGCAAAAGAAGCTTAGGATTTTGACCTGATCTATAAGCATACTCTAGCACTAGAACCAGTTGCTGACATGGTCCTCTCATTGATCTGTGGATGATGGGTCCCTCTAAAAGTGGGTATTGGAAGGGCAAACCTTCGGACCGGTTTTCCTTTGATTGTAATACGTAAATTGTTATCCTCATGTAACTAGTCCGGTTCAGCCTAACTCCAGCTTATCAATCCAAAAAAAAGAAAAAAGAAAAAATCTCTCGAGAAAAGGTTTTGGTTTGGTTTTAATTTAGAAAATGGAGCACCTAACAATGCATTTTCTCCGCATCAAGAAATTAAAAGCAAAAAACAATGGCATTGATGATGATGGTGATACTTCATTTGCAGGGGTTGAGTTATTTGAAAGCCTAGCTGGTTATGGTGTTTCCTGCAATCTACCAATGTATCTGAGAAAGGTACTCCGTGAGGGCAACGCTTCAGTTGCATCAAGTGTTACAACATGGACAGGGACCGGCTATCTGACACCCTTCTTGGGAGCCCTCCTTGCTGATTCATACTGGGGGAGATACTGGACTACCTTCAACTTCTTCTTTGTATATGCCATGGTATGTCCAGTAACTTTGATTAGTTCTGTTTCAAAATTCAACACTAATAACACATACCTTTGTTTCATGGGGTTCTATGAGAACAATCAAATTTCTAATATAAATTTTGTTCTCTCTATCTTCTGAGTGTAGGGTATACTGATTCTCACTCTATCATCGTCCCTCCCTCTATTAAAGACTCCAAGTTGTGAAGGAATTGAATGCCCTTCAGCAAGTTACATTCAGAAGTTTGTCTTCTTTGCTGGGTTGTACCTTGTCTCGTTTGGGTCAGGATTCATCAAGTCCTCATTGCTGCCACTTGGTGCTGACCAGTTCAGTGATATGGACCCCAAGGAGAGTGTGAAGAAAGGGTCCTTCTTCAACTCGTTCTACTTTATCATGAATGTTGGTGCTCTGATTGCAAGCACTGTGCTGGTCTGGATCCAAGAGAATGTTGACTGGTCACTGGGATATGGCATCTCTTTAGGGTTCATTATCTTGGCCATTGCCATGTTCATCATTGGCACTCCGTTTTATAGGATACAAAGACCAGGAGGCAGCCCTCTAACAAGGGTAAGCCAAGTCTTGGTGGCCTCTTTTAGGAAGATGGCTTTTCAAGCTCCTACTGATGGCAAGCTCCTCTATGAGGAGGAAAACAAGTTGGCTGGCAGTTCCCACGTCCATCTGTCTCATACTGACGACTTCAGGTTTCTCTCTCTCTTACTGATGACTTCAAGTTACTTCACAAATTTCCTGTTTTGAGTTGTGCATATAAACTAAGAATGAATTTCTTCATGTATTCAGTTTCCTAGACAAAGCGGCAATCATATCTGATATGGATATGGAGGATGGAAGTTCTAGGGATCCATGGAAATTATGTACAGTTACACAAGTGGAGGAGATAAAGTTACTCTTGCGCTTGCTGCCTGTGTGGTTTACTGGCATCATATACTCTGCAGTATATGCTCAAATGTACACAGTCTTCATAGAACAGGGTGGCACCATGCAGACGAAGGTTGGCAACTTTGACATCCCACCTGCAATGCTATATGCCTTTGAGGTACTCACTGTCATATTTTGCACCCCAATCTACGACACCGTTATCGTCTCAATCGGACGAAAGTTTTCTGGCAATCCACGCGGGTTCTCGGAGCTACAACGGATGGGGATCGGGCGGTTCTTGATTATTCCCTGCATGGCAGTAGCTGCACTTGTGGAGATGAAGAGGTTGGAGAATAGTAAGGATGGCAAGTTGATGAGCATAGCATGGCAACTTCCTCAGTACTGTCTTATAGGTGTCTCTGAGGTGTTCACTTATATTGGGCAGTTGGAGTTCTTTTATGATCAATCACCAGATTCTATGAGGAGTGTCTGCACTGCCATGTCTTTGCTAAGCTTGTCACTTGGTAACTACCTTAGCTCTATGACTGTGGCCCTTGTGAATTGGATTACCGCAAGGGGAGCGGGGGCAGGGTGGATACCTGATGACTTAAATCAAGGGCATCTGGATTATTTCTATTGGGTGTTAGCTGGGGTCAGCACAGTGAACTTGTTTGTCTATCTAGTTTGTGCAAAGAGATACAAGCTCAAGGAGCTAGCCCATGACCCCAATATGCTATATGTAAGTTAGTAGACAGATGTATCATATTGGTCACACACAATGTAGAGAGATACATCATATTATTGGTCACACAAAGAGGTGTATGTTCAAGGCGACCATGACTCCAATTTGTGAGTTAATGTCAAGTTGTAAAGAAACGTGGGCCGAATATATCTGGATCGACAGATCCAGAATCACAGGCTCCAATCTCACTGGTGGCTGCCCCCAGCTCTACTGAGAAAAAAGAAAAGCAACAAAAGAGTGACAGATATCAGAGAGATTATGTAAGTATTTTGTTGTATTGCTCATTTCAAAAGTGAAAGCAATCAGAATCCCTTATTTATGATGAGAACTGATATTAGGACCTTGCGAGGAATGCTGATACAGATGCGAGCAGGGGATTTGGGTAATTAGCTTAAATGCTAATGTGGTAAAAAAAATTGAAGCTCATGGTGAATACCATTCAAGTAAGGTGTACAATGATATAATTCAGGTCTACACAAGCCCATCTTGGGCTAAGATTCATTTGGAACATATAAGGTGTTCCATAGTTTACAATGTGTAAAGTGGTGGTTACATCACCTCTTCAATGACAGGATGGATGCACTCCTGCACGTCCTGTTTGAGCTAGCCTTGATGCACAACCAATGCTAATTGCCTATATCCGAACCTAAACCGGATCAAGTTTGAAGATGCAGCCTCAAACCTGGACATTTTTTTCATCTTTTTTCATTTGGGTCTTCAAAAGCCAAACCCAAGCTTTCAGGTCCAGGTAGGTCAGTTCGACCGACCCCATTAATAGCCCAGAACAGATACATGGTTCACATGCTTAAAAATCAGATCGTACCCTAGCTGCAATTGGATTATATATGATAACAGGCTTAACTATGAGTCTAATAAGAGGATCACAGATGCATGATAAATGTTTAATGGTAAGAACCTGCATTAGTCATTGCCCGGTCCCCTCGATGGTAATGGCTTTTTTGCCCAACCATAAACATAGTTCTAAAAGCCTTGAGAATAACAAAGGCCAACAATTGATAAGGTACTAGTCCTGGGAAATAGTCACCCGTCCAAGCCATTTCAAGAATAACCAATGTGCTTAAATCCCATCGCTCATTAAGCATTTGAACTGTCATAAATCCCATCGCAGATTCTTACCTACATCAGTTTTCTCAAGGATGCATGAATTTACTTTTACATAGTATCTCCTGTGTTTATCAAAAAGGTTAAAAAAAAGGACCTTGATCCCTCGTGGCAATCTCCATGTTAGACATACCATGAAAGATGCAATACAAGAACAGTATCCAATACATGACTCTTCTCTTGTTGAAAATCTATTCTTCTGTTTGCCAAGGCAATGCGTTCTCTAAGCAGGAAGTTTGAGCTTCTCATGGTTTCTCCAACTGATTACATGCAGTAAAAAGGTTAGATCAAGTTTGAGAATTCATACAAATAATATAAAACGCAAATAGCCTGATAACCGATTTACCTCTTAATATAGTAATAGAAGAAATCAGCATAAAGGGCAGTCTGAATCAGACCTGAAAGCCAAGCTATAACAATTTGGAAATTGTTCAGACAATAGCACATGGTCTGAACCAATCACTAGTTGAATTACAAGGAAGAAAATGAAGACAATTCATAGTCAGCAGAATAGACTTACGGATCCATCTTGTCCTGTGAATCTCAGTGAAGTAACGGTAAATCCAGTTGAGCAAATATAGCGCTCTGTAAGCCCTGGTAATAAGATAATGCGTAAGGTATCATTAGCTTCAGAAAGACGAGCATAGGAAGTACTGATATCATCCATCCTACTAGTTTATACTTGACCGACTCCCTGCATTTGGTAGTCTAGTCTTTTGTTGTTTCCTATCTTATACTATACATGCATATGGTATTCCATGAAAGTCGGGAGAATATAGCTCTCTTGCCTTCACATTCTGGACAAAATCATTGGACAAACCCAAAGCGCAAATAAATTGTAGGACAAAGCACTAATTGCACATACAGAAATGTCTTGGTCTCTTAAGAGTGTGAATATGAACTTTAATAAAACACAGTTATTAGATGGGGAATGCACTTTTTCCTGCTTCCTACAAGCTGAGTTTGTTCCAGCCATGACCTCAAACGAGAATGTTTGCTAGTCTTCATATAAAATAATGACAGTATCTGTGCCTTAGCTGAACTGCATCAATTTGCAATGTTATCACTGCAGGCATGATGATATGGAGTTTATTTTTTATTTTTGGATGAGTTTAACAAAACACAACAGCATCATAAGCCTGAATGAGGTTTTACAGTTACTGCACAGTGGTTAGCATTGTAGCTAATCGTCAAATAAGTCATGTTCCACAAAAGCAAGAAAAACCATAAGTTCCAAAACATGAGCTGTAACTCAATGATTTCCCCCATTATTTTCACATGTTTTGAAATGTAAAAGAGAACAGTAAATTAATAAAAAAGTAGGGGAAAAACTAATAGAACATACCCGAGAAGGAAAACATAGTTTCCAGTCAAGTTGTCAATGTTACTAGATCTTTGCAGCAACACAAGTTGAGGAAAGATTGCAACTGCTTCAAGATACAAGGAAAAAGTCCACAGAACCTGTAACATAGGCCCATTTTGAATTCAATATTTGAAAGCAAGAACTGGTACAAAAGGATTGGACACCAACCAACAGTAAGTGGTACAAAGAAGATAGCAACCAGTGGCCATTAAAAACCTGGTTGAAGAATTAACAGACAAATAACAAGGTTCCTAAATAGATAAGCCAACAAAAACACGATCATAAATGGGAAATGAACACCTGAACTAAGTCATGCTGGAAAAACAAAAATTTTTGCTACCACCTGTAAAGTTCAAGCTATTTTCTGAAAGCCAGCGCAACCCTTTTTTGAATTCCTTCAATGCTTCGTGGCATTGCAAACATAGCAGAACCACTACGTTTGCTCTTGCTTTATTCATAGAGTACTAGTGTAGAATGTATATCAAGAAATGAAATCCCATGTATGCCTTTCTATTGATTTAAGTGACATTGAAAGTTTTTTATATCTAACTGGTTCCTACCAGTAACTTCTGAGAGAAGGTGATGGCCTCAATTTTTTCTCTTCACACACACACACCAAAAGGAAGAAAAAAAAAAGCTTCTTAGGAGGGTTTATCATTGGAAGGTGATTCCGAATTTCAAATGAGCTATTGGTGTTTATATTCCAATCAAGACAAAGGTAAGAATGCGATACGTAAGCAATCATTTGCACATCTGAAGATCTATAAACACAAATCTACAAGGACTGCATGAATCAATCCATAAAAAAGTAAGAGATTGTACTCATAGCTAAAAAAATGGGAGACATAAGAACCTGTGTTCAACAGTGAGCAACGGTCACATTCTGAGCACTTTAAAAAGAACAGGTCATTTACAATCACAAGATAACATTGTCATATTAGTCAAAACTTTTATTCCAAAGGTGTAAATTTTAACTAAAAATAAATGAATGAATAGATAATACATAATTTATTGAAGCTGAAACATACTTCAAAGCATTTAAATATTATTATATAATACATTTTAATTCAATAATTTAAACATCTCTCCAAATGCAGTTCCTGTTTCAGTGTTTCAATCCTTAATCTCTCATCATATCTTTTGAAAACTAAAAGCTAAATTGAGTGAATGTATGTGTAGGCAAACTGTCTCCAATTTGAAAAATCACATTTTGTGCTCGGACATCTCCAAAGAGTAACAAGCAGAGTTAGCGGAAGTGCCAAAGGGAGTGGGGAAGCACGCTTCCCCGAAGCGCGAAACATCATGCTTCCGAAACGTGCTGGGCGTTTCGCGCTTCCGAAACGTGCTGGGAAGTGCAAAAAAAATTGGGAAGCACACTTCCCCCTTTTTTTCAAATTTTTTATTTTTTTTTATTTTATTTTTCTCTTTTTTTGCTTCCCCCTCACTTCAGATTAGCTTCCGAGACGATTCCTGGTTCGCTTCTAAGTCGTCCCACGTTTTCTGCTTCCTAAAATTTTGAAAATGCCTCGCTTCCCGCTCTTGCTTCCTCGACTTGCAACTCTGGTAACAAGCTCTAAAAATTAAAAAAGAATCTAGTTTCTATAAGAAAAAAAAGAAAAATTATAGGAATAAGGTTTTAAAGGGTTCACAAATCAGCATTCAAAACATAATAACAATATACTGAAATTCCATAACTTACCGCATTTAAGATGGAAAGAAATTCCCTTGATTAAAAAAAAGTGCAACAGAATACATGTAAAACCCGTTTAAAAAAATCCCTTGTTGGGCACGTGCCTGTTAAAATATGTGTACTCGTACACATATATGTATATATATATATATATATATATAAATATATACATATATGTGTGCAATACCCGATAGGGGTATTTTTGTCTTTTTGCATTTGCTATATAGTTGGTTTTAGAAAACAATTATTTATTTTTTAGAATTAGTTTATATTTTATATTTTTTATATTTTTTCTGTTTTTTATTTCACGCAAGTGGGGGGCCCACATAGATTCGTTGGGGCCTCCAACGGTGACAAATGTGACCGTTAGGGGCTCCCAACGTCTCTATGGGGAGCCCCTTTTGGCCTCTCCTTTTCCTCTCTTCGTGCATAAATAGAGGCTTTCCTCTTTGTATTCACCACTTCTTGTAGGAGCTTTTGCTCCATTGTAATGGGTGTTACACCCTTCTTCTCTTCAATAATATTAACTTATGCCTTATAGACATTTTTGCCCCTTTCATGGGTTTATGTGTTAGCACATTATGTGCTTGTGTTTTCCCCTTTATTGGGTATATCCGCACTTCATGTGCATGTGTATTGGTTCATTATTGAACCTAATGTATTCAAAGTCGTTTCCTTATATGGTATAAGAGCAAGGTTGGGATCGAGTTGCTCTTTGTTGCATCGGAAAGCATGCTATTCAAGAAATTTTAAAGAAAAATAGTGAAGTCCTCATTTCTCTCTTTTGTTTCTTAAAATTATTCGGTATGCATTATATTTCTTTAAGTATTGTGCATTATGAAGAATTAGATATGTTTTGCATATGTGTTTTCTTTGTCATTATGAGTTTGGGTTCTTAACATTTCATTGAACTTTTTTCGTATATTATTCTTTTTCGTATGTCTTTTCTTGAAAGTCTTTTATTGGTTAATTCTAAAACCGGTGAACTTGTTTTTCGAATAATTAAATATGTGATTGCTCAAAACATGGTCTAATGGGTCGATAAAAAATTATGACCATTGGAATTTTTGAATTTATACCTAATTTTGGTTGTAAGAAAGTTATGTTAAAAGTAAAATGTTTGTGAGATATGTAGCATTGCTCACATACTCTCATCATAATTGTTGGTTCATATTAAAGGTATGTGTTTATCCACTAAAATGTCCTATATGAGGCTTTTCATAATATCGTGTGATTGACATATATTAACTATGAAAAATTCCTTATTAATTTTTTATTTTCCTACCTAATGAGTTCTTTTCATATGAACAATATTTAATTAAGAAGGCATTTTATAATACCGGTTGAATTAAGTTTTAAAAATGATCTCATGAAATATAGTTATTTTCTTTACATTCTTCAATTCAATTTGAAGAATGTGTTTTATTATAAAATTTATGGTCTTCATTAATGTTTGTTGCATACTTATTACATTAGGAGTTGGTTATAATCTATTAAGTCATATGTTTTTAATAATATTATGAATTTTTGTTTATAGATTTATGCCATAACGCAATCCTATTATTCTTTTTGTTGGGATTTTCTCCACTTTAATGAAGTTTTCCCTCTTCCTTTCGTATGTACCCTCTTTTGGGGATTTGTTATTGTGTTGGATATCTCTTTGAGAGGCCTTTTGATCCTTGTGAATCTTCTTATGAGTATATACTCTTTGAGAAGATTTCATGATTGTTATAAGCTTCTTTTTAAATGACAATATTGGTTTTTATGAGATTTTTTAAATATTACCATCTTCATGAATGCTTGGGAGCTCTCTCTCTTTTTTCAATAAGAATTGTTTATATTGTCTTCTTTAGGGCTTGTGTTTGTTTTGTCTCTTAGTGGACTTGTGAGATTGTTTCTTTTATCGTTGCAAGTGCTTCCGTAATATCTTGTTATATGTTGTCCTAAATTTGTTATTTGCTCATTTTAAGATTATTGTCATTTGACATCTTGTATTGCGTAAAAATGCATCTATTATCATTTGATGTGCATATAATTGCACTTTATATCTATCATAGTTAAAGGTTTGATTTAATTCTTGGATTATTCCAAATCGGTTCTTACACATGCCGTTGCTTAATATTCTATGTTGTGTTTGTGGCATAAATAAGCCTTTTGATATAAATGACTTCTTTTTAAAGATTTGATCATGATTAAGCATAATTCGTGTTTATGCAAAATTATTGTTGTGATTGATTATATTGGACCTTTGATTTGATTTTTTCAAATCGACCCGCTTTGTAAAATCACGTATTTGGAAAATGATTTCCTTATGTGTTCTTTGCCTTTTTATGGCATTCATTTTTTATATGATGCATCAATCCTTTTTGGCCTCGTTATTGTTATATTAAGAGATGTTTGTTGAGGTGAGTTATGGACACCTAGTGTTATGTCTTTTTAGGTTGTCAACTTGTAGTTTGATCCTAAAATGACTTGTTATGTGATCTCTAATTATGAGTGTGTCACTCATTTTTTGCCATTATTTTTATGGATGCTCTTTATTATGTGAACTTGTGATAGATATATGATTGTTGGAACCTTAAATGTTTTAAGGTATATTAAAATTAATGTTTTATTTGTTATATGTTTGTCATTATAAGTCTTATTGTCTCAAAAGTCTTCTCCTTTTATAACTCTTATCTAAGTGTCATCATATGTAGACAAGATTTTTATTACACCTTTGTGTGTTGGTAGCCTTTTGGTGGTTTTGTTCTCTTGGTCTAGTAGCTGAACACACTTGTCTTGAGTGTTATTATATGTAGACAAGGCACGTTGATTCACACCATGATGTGTGATTTTAGTCCATGTTGGCATTTGTGTTCTTGTTCTAGTCGCTGAAATGTATGCCCATGGTTGGCTTCTTTCACTCATTTCAAGTGTCATTTTATGTAGACAAGAGATGTATTGTGTTTTAACCCATGGTTGGCTTGATACTCTTGTTCTAGTAGCCGAACATACATGATTTTGAGTGTCTTTTTACGAAGACAAGAGATGTTTTTGGTCCATATTGGCGTGTATTCTTTTATTCTTGTCGTTGATACACTCATTTCAAGTATTATTACATGTAGACCAGAGGTGTTTATACACACCTTTGTGTGTGTCTTTTGGCCTTTAATGGCATTATGATTATGTTCTTGTTCTAGTAGCTTATACACTTCATTTGTGGGTTTTGGAGGACTAATGAGGTAGTTGCTTGTAGTGGATGAACTATTATTGAAATTTGTGAAATTTCATTCATATTTTGTCTTTTTAAAGATACAAGTGAATAATATCATTAATATGCATATTTTAAAATCAAATTGATTTTTTGGCATTTAATCTACATACTAAGTGCTTATGGTTTTGACCACCTTTGTATTTGATATGCAAAATGAGTTTTTTGCAATCATTTGAGTGAGATGTTCCTAAATATGTAAGGTTCTCTACTCAAATAACATTCATTCTTGAATCTTGGGTGGATGTTTTAATATACTTAGTCAAATCATGCTTCTTATATATGATATTTGTTTGACATAGATCTTCTCCCTAAAGATGTGAAAAACTCTATTGTTAATCTATGCGTGTTAAATATGCTTTTATAAAGCCCCTCTTATTGAAGTTCATATTCGTCATGCCTTTGGACATTTGTAGCCGTGTTCTTTTGTGCCCACACTTCTTCCTTTCAAGTATTGATAAATTCCTTTGAGTACTTATTGGGCCTTTGTGCAAAACAATTTGTGGAAGTTGGTGCACATCATATACATTGTTTTTCTTGAAGACTTTTTCACATAGTATTGAAATGATTAAATAGTTTTTTTTTAATTATCCTATTATGATCTTCCATTTAGATATCCTTTTTTTTTGGATTTTGTTTTAAATGTCTCTTAATAGACATATTTCATCTTAGTAAATCATGATTTACCGTCATCCTTAAGGAATGTTGTCTCTTATCTAATGATTTGAAAAGTTTTTACTATCTTATTTAAAACCACTCTTGCTTGTCAATATATTATTGTTGCAATTCTTGGGTTAGAATATTTTATTTTTCTTGTATACTTTGAGTCTTCTCTTGGTTTTTTTTTTTTCTCTACAGGATCGCTAAGATGTGGTACCTTAGATACATCATGGATTCGATCAATGGAGGTACTATGGGGATAATTGCCAATAAAGACATTTTTTTGAAGACTTACATGTGAAAGCATATGTTGAAGAATTGGACTTGAAGACTTAGCTCAAGTGTCATAAAGATGGAGTTTTCCCTTGAAGACTTTTGAAGAATTGGACTTCTTTTCAAGACTTTCTTTTGTTTTTCCAAACTTTCGGGTTTTTTTCCCCGCAAAGTTTGAGGGGGGTGTTAAAATATGTGTACTCGTACACATATATGTATATATATATAAATATATACATATATGTGTGCAATACCCGATAGGGGTATTTTTGTCTTTTTGCATTTGTTATATAGTTGTTTTTAGAAAACAACAACAACAACTACGCCTTCATCCCAAAACAATTGGGGTCAGCGATATGAACCAAAAAAGAAATTCATTTTGGGTCTTCCACATGAATCCTTTTCCTCCAATCATTTCTATCCAACGCCATGTCCTCGGTGAGGTTCAAAGCATTCATATCCTTTCCTATCATCTCCATCCAAGTCTTCCTAGGCCTACCCCGACCTCTTTTAACAAATATATTTTCCCATTTCTCCAACCTTCTAACTGGAGCATCATTAGGCCTTCGCCGAATATGTCCAAACCACCGTAAACGATTCTCTCGCATCTTATTTTCAATGGGTGCAACACCTACCTTCTTACGTATCTCTTCGTTTCGAATCTTATCTTTTATTGTATTTCCACACATCCATCTAAGCATCCGCATCTCAGCTACACTCATTTTTTGAATATGATGTCTCTTGGCAGCCCAACATTCCGTACCATATAGTAAAGCGGGTCTAATAGTCGTCCTATAAAACTTTCCCTTCAACCGCAATGGCATTCTACGATCGCACAACACTCCAGTAGCACTTTTCCATTTCATCCACCCAACCTTTATCCTATGATTTACATCTCCATCAATTTCTCCATATTTTTGAATGACGGATCCCAAATATTTGAAATAATCATTCACCGGTATATCTTGCTCACCAAGCTTCACTACACTCCCATCACTACTTCGTTGCTTACTAAACCGACATTCCATATATTCAGTCTTACTCTTACTCAACTTAAAACCTCTAGCTTCCAATGTCTGTCTCCATAATTCTAACTTAGCATTAACCCCAGCTCTAGACTCATCAATCAAAACAATATCATCAGCAAACAACATACACCACGGTACATTTTCTTGAATTGATCTCGTAAGCTCATCCATCACTATCGCAAATAGGAAAGGGCTTAAAGCAGATCCTTGATGTAACCCAACCGTTATTGGAAAATTGGTTGTCACCCCTCCACAAGTGCGGACATTGGTTACTACTCCTTCATACATATCTTTAATTATACTAATGTACTTGAGAGAAACACCTTTCTTCATCATTGTCCACCAGAGAACGTCCCTAGGTACTCTATCGTATGCCTTCTCTAAATCAATAAAAACCATATGCAAATCTTTGTTCCTCTCTCTATATCTTTCAATAAGTTGTCTAAGAAGATGTATAGCTTCCATAGTTGATCTTCCAGGCATAAAACCAAATTGATTCTCCGATACCATGACAACCTTCCTCAACCTAGACTCAATCACCCTCTCCCAAAGTTTCATAGTATGACTCATGAGTTTTAGAAAACAATTATTTATTTTTTAGAATTAGTTTATATTTTTTCTGTTTTTTATTTCACGCAAGTGGGGGCCCCACATAGATTCGTTGGGGCCTCCAACGGTCACAAATGTGACCGTTGGGGGCTCCCAACGTCTCTATGGAGAGCCCCTTTTGGCCTCTCCTTTTCCTCTCTTCTTTGTGCATAAATAAAGGCTTTCCCCTTTGTATTCACCACTTCTTGTAGGAGCTTTTGCTCCATTGTAATGGGTGTTACACCCTTCTTCTCTTCAATAATATTAACTTATGCCTTATAGGCATTTTTGCCTCTTTTGTGGGTTTATGTGTTAGCACATTATGTGCTTGTGTTTTCCCCTTTATTGGGTATATCCGCACTTCATGTGCATGTGTATTGGTTCATTATTGAACCTAATGTATTCAAAGTTGTTTCCTTACAGTGCGCGGTTGGACTGTCGTGTCGGACCCGGATCCAAGCCCAACCCGGATCTGAGCCCGACCTTGGACCCGGCTTCTCGAACGATCGAGAAGTCTGTGTCTTTAAAAAGACACAGGCGCCTCGAGCGAGGGGCAAAAGCCCTCGCCCCTTCTCTCTCCTCTGCTCTGCCTCTCATCTTCGGTCCCTTCCTTGCGGACGCCAGCGATCGGAGCTGCCGGCGGTCTTCGAGCTCTGGCAACCCACCACCCCCTTCGACTGTCGCCACCTTCTCCCTTGCTCTCCAGGAGCCTCCCTTCGCCGCCATTCTTCTCCTCTGGTAAACCCCCCACTGTTGCTTGTTGTGTCAGCAGGGGGCTTCGCTCCCCCTGTCCCTCTTTTCTTGTCGGCAGGGGGGCGGAGCCCCCTACCGTTCGTTGTGTTGATAGGGGGCTTCGCTCCCCCTGTCCCTCTTTCCTTGCCAACAGGGTGTCGTTCGTGGTGTCGACAGGGGGCTCCGCTCCCCTGTCCCTCTTTTCTTGCCGGCAGGGGGGCGAAGCCCCCTGCTGTTTGTGGAGTCAACAGGGGGCTCCACTCCCCTTGTCCCTCTTGTCTTGCCGGCAAGGGAGGGGCTCGGCTCCGCTCCCCTTGCCGTTTGTCTTGTCGACAGGGGGCTCTGCTCCCCCTGTCCCTCTTGTTTTGCCGGCAGGGGGCTCCGCTCCCCCTGCCGTTTGCCTTGTCGACAGGGAGCTCCGCTCCCCCTGTCCGTCTTGTTTTGCCGACAGGGGGCTCTGCTCCCCCTACCGTTTGCCTTTTCGACAGGGGGCTCCGCTCCCCCTGTCCCTCCTGTTTTGCCGGCAAGGGGCTCCGCTCCCCCTGCCGTTTGCCTTGTCGAGAGGGGGCTTCGCTCCCCCTGTCCCTCCTGTTTTGCCGGCAGGGGGCTCCGCTCCCCCTGCCGTTTGTCTTGTCAACAGGGGGCTCTGCTCCCCCTGTTCCTCTTGTTTTGCCGGCAGGAGACTCCACCTCCCTTGCCTTCTTTATCCTGGCAGGCAGGGAGCCCCTGCTCCCTGCCTCTGCTGCTTTTTGCCAAGCAGGGGTGAGGCCCCTGCCTCTGGCACCCTTGTCGGCAGGATGCAGAGTTCCTGCCTCTGCAACCTGCAGGCAGGAGGCCTTGCTGCCTTTGTTGCCTTTCTGCAGGGAGCTGAGCTCCTTACCTATCCTTGTGGCCCGGTACTACTGTAGGTGTTACCGAACCCGCTTTTGGCTTTCAGTTTGCATACTAACGTTCTAAGCATCGCATGTTGAACGGTGGATCCTGCTCGCCCTCTGTGGCTCGAGCTCGTGCTTACCTACACCGCAGGCGTACGAGGACCTGCAACCCCTCAAGGTAGGGGATTCTTGAGTAAAAGGATAATGAACGGATAAATGTTAAAATAAGGAAAGATAATTAAAAATGAAAGAGGACGATCATATATGTATACGTATAAAATATATACGTATGTCTTTTAACTTAAGGACGCGGTTTTGAGATCTTTGTCCTCTTTACTTTTCTTGCACTTTCTTTTTCTGTTGCCGCCGTGCTATATGTGGCCAGGCTTTTTAATTAGTCTTTTCTGTTCCAGCTTTACTTCCAAGATGCGGTTTCACAATCCCGGTCCTTCCTTATGTTCTTGCACTTTTTCTGTCTTTTTGTTTCTTGTTGCCCCGCGCTTTGCGCCATGGCATTTACTTGTATGTGTATGTCATTTTAATTTCAGGACGCGGTTTCGCGAACCTGATCCTTTTTAATTTTTGCATTTTACTTTCCTGTTTGTCGCCGCGCTATATGTGCCCAGGCTTTTTACTTGCAGTCTTTTCTATTCCTTCTTTACGTTCTCGCACTTTACTTTCTACATTTACTTTTGTTGCCCCGCGCTTTATGTGCCATGGCCTTACTACTACTTTTGCTCTTTGTACCTTACTTTCCTGTTGTCGTCGTGCTTGCTTTTGCACTTACTTTTTGTATGTGTTGTTCGGCCTTACTTTACTGCCACACTTCGTGCATATGCTTTGCTCGTGCATGTGTTCTTATCTCTGTCGTATGCTCCTTTACTTGCTTACGCTTATCGTTTAATCAAAATACGACTTCGTGCCTTGCGAGTCATCTTTGATACTTGCTTAGGGTACGAGTTTGTACCTTGTGAGTTGCTTACATTTTTGTCTGCTTGTGTGTTTCGATGGTCGAGGTATGATTTCATACCTCATGTGTGGTTTGTGTGTTTTACGTTCGAGGTGCAGCTTCGCACATCGAGTCTTGCTCCTCGTTTTGCCATTACATTATGATGTGCACGGGTTTGCCTCTTGTCAGCTTGCACTCCTTGAGTGAAGCTTTGAGTGTATAGTGTATACTGTTTTGCTTATTTGTTTTAAAAGGCACGATGCACACTTATGCACTTCGGTTCTCCAAAAATGGTCTTAGGTGCAAACCTATTTTCAAAGATGTATATCTTGTAAAACAGATTTCGAAAGCCTTTTTGCAAGATAGCGGTTGAATCTCCCAAATCGATGTATTTGGAGAAGTGTGTTGCAACTTCAGTTCGCGTATTCGATACGACTCGAATAACCTTGTTTAGGAGCATGTGCATGAGTTGGGCGAAAGTTCTATTGAGATACTTGCACCATCACTAGATCGACGCTACATCACCTCTGATGCAAGACCTAGTTTCTAGGATTTTTGTCAAACTAAGATAGTTGGCGTACTTTCTTCTTTCGCGAGATTATTGCTGATGGATTTCTCCTCCCCTGGTAACCGTACCCTTAGTCATGTACGATATGTTTGGACTACGAAGAGCAGGATGCGAGGTCTGTAGTAACCTCGAAACGTGTATTGACACTTTAGGGTAATCATGTAATGTTGTTATTTGCCTAATAGGCAAGATGCTCATAACTGTCTAAAAGATCCGAGCATGATAAGTTGAAACTCGAATGAGTTCACTGTGAACTTCTGTAAAGCAGATGTGTTGGGGGATTTCCTGCGAGATATCCTTACCCCTCTCATCGTGGTTGTACTTTTGAACATGTACGTTGCGTACTGCGGTGAGTAGGATGAGAGGTGTGGTTGCCTCGAACGCGCAATGGCGTGTATAATTCTCATAATGATAATTATGCGCTTTCATAGGCAAGATGCTCGAGCGGGTCGAAATACCAGAGCATGTAGAATGGGATGGCGGTTAAGAAACTCCCGTCGTGCCCGTTCGACATGATTCATCAAGAGAGAGGATGGATGATACAAAACTCTGATGGACAAGCCATTAATGGCTATTACGGGCAAATGACTCTGCTTTCTCAGTCATCAGAATTAGGGAAAATGCTACAAAGATAGCCTTCAGGCCACTTCTGCAGAAGTTTGGATGCATCCATAGGCCACTTAGACCTTTGGGGACTTACTCTCTTAGTCACTGGCTGTCCCCTTAGGAGAGGACTCAGTTAGTCATTCGGGGTAGTATAATATACATAGCATAATCAACCCCCGAATCGATCTCGATTGTTTCTATACTTCGTGTCTTGTACGTACCCACAATGGCCAACTAATAATGAAAACAAATATAATCTACGCACAATACTATTGAGATGTGCGTACTGTGACATGACTCGCTTGTGTTGCCTTATAGTTCAGTGTACTACTCGTTGATCTATGCATGTCAGTTGTGGCGCTGCTTTTGGTTGAACTGCTTACGCAGCCCTTGGCTAATATCTAGCTGCCCGTACTAGTTAAATGCTTGTGACGATAGCATTATGCTAGTTGCCATATATTGGCATATGACTTGCTTGGTTGAACTGCGTGGTGCTTATTGTAATATAGCATTTGCTAGCTTGCGTCTCTTATGACGAATGTGATTGCTTACAGCTCGTAATCTACGAACTGATTATATGACGAATGTAACTACTCACAGCTCGTAATCTACGAACTGGTTGCAACTAGGACTGATGTAGCCACTTGTCTTATAAGTTGCTTACATATTATGATATAACTGTTGTCGTATGATTGCTTATCATGTGTAGCTTATAAATTACTTATGATGCAATGACTTGTACCTTACGATTAATATAGTTACTTGCCGATTGACTGAACCATTTAATGATAATTATATGTATTGTGAGCATTGTTATGAATGCTTGTCTTATTCAGTTGCTTTGTTTGACTGTTGGATAGAGTTAGTTACTCTTTTCCTTTAGAATCAGTTGGATTGTTATAGTTGCTTGTTTAGCACTATGGTCCTTACTGCTCTCGTATTTAGCTACTTGCTTATTCGAGTTTTGCTTGCAGTACTTGTCAGGGTTAGCTCTGCTAGTTTTGCTTATCCTGTTTAGTTTAACAATTATCTCGCTTATTGCAGTCTTTGTTCTTTCTTGTCTTTGGCACCCCTACTAGTTTCTCGCGAAATTGACCCATTTCATGGGCAGGTGGTGAACAGGTTGATACAGCTTGCGAGGGCACGATGACGTGATGCGTTCAAGGTGAGACCCTTTCCCTGACGTTACGTTCCTGAGGATATTTTGGTAAATATAATATAGAACTTCTTTGAAAGCCTCTCTTTTGATTAAAACTTTGAATTATTAAAAATGTATTACCAAAACTTCGTTCTTCTTTTCATTTCAATAAATATGTATTTGAGTTGCAAATCGGTTTGTAAAGGAAAGTTTGCGTTGTAATGCGCCCAAGTCCAGAGACTTGCTATTCTGAACTTGATTTTTCGCTGAACTCCTATTTTAAACTCTGATAAATAACCGATTTCAAAGCTTTCAACCTTTTTCATGAAAGGTTTAAGTCCAGGATTTTGGGGTGTTACAATACACATGTTAGGATTTTAAAGAAAAAAGAAAGTTGGGAACAAACAACATAATGTCAATGCCATTTTATTAAGAAAAATGTAAGAAGAAGTAGGCATTCTACCACTTTTTCCCGTTGATTGGAGAACCCACATTAACATCGTGATTTACCATCCTAACCAACCAATTGACATGAAAAAAACACACAATCTTAATAACATCCAGAACTGAAATGTGCATTGTCTCCATCAAGAAAGATTGAGACGACATCGACTAACCTCACACTATCATCAACAAGATTGAGGGAATTCTCGATCATAGTTAGCAAGATTCCCTTTAAACTCACCTTTTTCAATAAAACTTCCAAAAAAATGAAATTTTCCCTTGAATGTTAGCGTAAAATCTTTCTTTCTTGGAAGATGTGTTTATTTTCTGTTAAAAAAAATTCTAAACATGGATTCGATTTATTGATCTCTGGTTTGAATCACATTCGGCCCTACACTCGAATCCCTCAGTTCTACACCTAACTTGGTCTTATTCACCTATCTGAATGCAAAACATTTATAATCATGTAATCATTCTTTAAGGAATTTTTACAGTTTTTCACATATTGTTCACTATGTTCCACACAACCCTATTCTAATATAAAATAAGAGCTTGCAACCCTTGAACAATAAGAGTTGCAATACGGTCAATCTTGATGATTCATTCCTACAAAAAAGAAATGTAAAACTGAATGTAGTAGAGATCCTGCAAAACCAAATAAGAACAGACACCATAATAAAGAATAAGGCAGCACAAGCATCCTACAATGCACAATGCAATGTCAGGTAGACATCAATATGGGACATGGATGCATAATGTTTAGGACAATTAGAGACATGGAAACACATACAACAACACAAATATTTAATTCATTAAAGTGTGACAATTGATACTTTTTATGCACAAATATACTTATGACTAGGCAAGACTCAAAGTGCTCAAGCATAAAAATACAAACGCAGGTCCAAACTCAAGATTATTATGAAAAACACAAAGAGAATAACGAAAAGTAGCAAATGATAGAAAAAAGAAGACCAAACACATGATGGTTTCTGACGTGAGAGTATCATTGTATCACATTCTATGTCACTAGCCATCTGGCATAAAACCATCATGTCCCCATGAAATAGGCATATAAGCATGAGGATACATATGATTTTGAACATTTGAAGTTGTATGCAATATGAAAATTTTGTGAGATTCACACACTCATGCAGCACAACCATATCATCATGGCAGATGCCTTATATGGACCTAAAAAGAACATATACTGGATTGGTCCCTTGGGCTTGAGGTTGAGCTTCAGCATGGGATACCATTTATTCATAAATGCTGTCACCACATTGTGCCTTGTTGATACACCTCAGCCGGTTGAACAGCAGGACCTCTTTCAAGTTGTAGTCTTATTTTATCTTACAAGGTTCACCAACTGTTGCTTAAAAATCCACAAATCAAGTTCCAACTCACTATGTATTTCTTAGATAGTTGCTACCTAAATTTTGAAAAAATGTTCCAAATGCTATTCTAATTTCTAATGCGGACCTAGCAATTATAAGCAAACAACCAAAAGTTAGCCCTAGCAAGCATTAGTAAGCAAGTACTAGAGCACCTTTTCTATGTTTGTTGGGGCTAGAAGAAGACAGGAAAATAAGCACTCAAGACAAATGTTCTCTACTAGCCAAACTCAAGCAAATCAGACAACTGATCCCTCTAATAACAGCAAGGCTGAAGCAAAAATTTAGCGTTCTTTTTCATTTACTCCTCCATGATCACAAAATTAACCACCATTTACTACCAAAAGATTTTCAGCTCAAAAATTTCCTCAAAGGCATCAATTATCATCTTGGAGTGTTCTCCTTGACCCTACGAGCGTGTTTGATACCACAGACAAAAAATCAGCAGGGATATTTGTCCAGTATTTACATGGGTCCAGCGGTCTGAATCAAATACAGGACATTTTGTCTCCGTCTGTCTTGCGTTTACAGGACTAAAAGTTCCCAAAAAGTTGATAAAAAAAAGTTGGACCCTTGGGTCCAACTTTTCTCTGCTAACTTCTTGTCAGCTTTTTCATGCTGACTTGTTGTCCTAGTTATAAATTGTGCCCCAAGAATCTAAACAGGTGCAGATATTGCATAAAGTGAAAAAGAAAAAAAAAAGAATAAGAGACTTGCCTGATTGATTAACATATAAAAACTTGCATGAACAAGATACGAGTTGTTATTGCTGGAATTGAAGTCATCTTACACATATATAGGGGTGAGAAGTTGTGTGCCATCCCCAAAAGCCAAGGTTTTCCTTTTGCTGATTTCTCTAAATCGGTATGGATGAGTGACAAACAAGTGAAAATCAACAAAAAATAAAAAGTCTTCATTCTGGTAGTGTGAGCATCATGTGTTAATATGAGGCAGAGTCATCAGATCATATTTTTTTCTGCCCATGCCTTGCATTCCACTTTTTATTTTAATTGGCTCAGCTGGAGCTGGTAGGTAGGGTTACAGATCGAGGGTTCTTATTCTGCATAGGAAAAGAGAAAAAATTCTGTTGGAAGAACATCTGGAAATGGTGGTTGATGCTGCTTGGTGGTTCTGGTGGCTAAAGTAGAATCAAAGAATCTTTGAGCACAAACAATCTAATGTATTACTTGTAAATAGGAGGATTCATAATATTACTCCACACAAGAAACAAGTGGCCAAAAACCGATATTTCTTGGATAGGAAGTTTCAGTGACTTCTTGTCACATTTTTCATGACTAACGAGTTCTTACTTCCAAAAGAAATTCGATTAACGAGAGAAGACAAACATGATGAAATGAAAAGATGAACTTTAAGGATGAAAGTGATAACAAAAACAAAACGCTTTTATGTCGCTGTATAAGATGATGGGAAACATGGAGAGAAAATAATGGTCAACATCAATGAGACATGGTTCTAGAAGCCTCCTACCATGAATAAATTTTTACATGACTTTCACACCATCTACTAGGTAACTAGGGGGATAACAATTCATTTGTGCTAATAAATTTGCACTTTTGATAGAACCAAACAACTAAACGTGTGCAACTATAGCCACTATATTGTAATCTGTAATTTTTAGTGCACTTGATTATAGCTTGCCACAACACTAGATGAAATTTTTAAACAACTGCCAAGTGATCTTTCAGGAAGTAGTAACATCATCAAGGTACTTTAGGCCAAAGCAAATAGTACTAAAACCAACAGTCCTTGACTGTTGCTTGGGAATTGAATTCCATCAATAACTTGCCATCACAATGGAAATAATAATGACGAGAAGAGAAACAACCACAACAGGAAGTGTTGGTCAAAACTTTCAGAGTGCCTCCCCGGTTTCACTTTTGTGAGAATATGTTTGCCTATATTGAATATCAATTCTATATATTCTCCATCGGTGCTGTTTGCAGAAAGTTCAACAATGTAAGAAATTCATGTCCACTTTATAGTAACTGCTCAATGACTATATCTTATAGATAAAAGTCCTGGGTCAGAAATAGATAATAGAAGATGTCACCCACAAAGTGGCACACTGGAACAAAAATGCAAATAGCAATCACGATGGTTTATGTAAGTATACAAAGATCAAACTAAAGTTCAGGCATGTGTATATTTGGATAAAAGACTCTTAGAAAGTTCAGCAGAATTTTTTCAAGAAAAAAGAAAAGAAAGAAAGAAAGAAAGGGCATACCTCCATTATAGTGAAAGAACGATGAATAAGCAGAGCCAACACAAAACATGGCAGGATGAGAAAGTAATGACGGAATGTATCTTGATCCTTGTTGTATGTCTGTTTGACCACCTTATGGTGCCTCATATACCAAACTATACTCAACGAAGTACCCAAGAAAACAAGCTTCATCACCGTGTTGTATAAAGAAACATAAGTTGTGAATATGTCTAGATACCGAGTGACGAAAACAAGAACATATAACTCCTGTGTTTTAAGAGATATACCTGGTCCAAAGCAACAAAAAATTGCAACGAAAATCAAGAAATTCATCCATAAAAGAATAAGCAATGCTGTAAGAGAAAGACCAATATATACATCCAAGATGAGAACAGGGGCAAAAACAAGAATATCAAATTAAACAAAACACTTCCAAAGATCGTCAATTAAGATAAACACAACCAGAGGAAAAGGGATTATAGCCATTTAGAATAAATACCCACATACCAAAGTTAATGAGCAACGAAAATCTGGGTATTCATGAATTCATAAAAAGGATGAAACCCACATATACGGAATGTGCCTATTAGTTTGCCTAAGGAAAATGGAATGGATATTCATAATTAACACCCAAGAACCCCCAAACCATGAACTTTTAGCACACCCAACACAATTAATCCGAGCAAACAAAGATGAAGCTCAAGAAATACGAAGTTGGGTGCACTCATAAAATAAAACCCAATCGTTCATTCAAACATTTGCAAGAATCAAAGATAAAAACAACAGATCCACAAGTCCAAACAAATGAAAACCATGATTTTCCCCAAACCAGAAGCCAAAAAAAACTTGGGCATTCATTGGAGAAAAGTGTAAGGAAACATTGGGAGGCATTGAAAGATACCAGCACAAGATTTCATGGTGCGTATCTTGAGGAGGAGAACGATGATGCTGAGCATGTGGGTCACGTCCCCGGCTAGCCTGAAGATGTTCATCTTGCATCACACTCTGTTCCTTGCAAAACCCCACCAGAGTTTGTTCGGTCTCAATGCTCCTGAAACGGTGTCTTCTGCTCTCCTTCCTTCAGGATCTTTCTTCTCACTAACGCTCACTGGTTTTGCTCTTTGGCGTTACTTTGCGCATAGAGGGCACTGTCCCAAAGGGTGCCTGGTATTAGAGGGTAGGGTATCAGAGTGATGATAATACCAATAGCAAGTTGACTTGACGAGGGGTGTGGGTTCGTGTGGATCATGTCTAGGATTCAGGAGTCTACCCTTCGGAAACATAGAAAAACAACAATCCATGAAGAAAAGGGGCGAGCCCACGGAGTTTTTTGTTTTTTATGAATTTGAATTCATTCAAATCCCGATATTTGTCAGATTTGGTCGCCAAAAAATCAAAACTATATAAACATCTGATTATAATCGAATATCGTTATGGCTTACCGGATCTGAGATTCGGTCGAATATCTGATATAATCCGATCCACTGGCATCCCTACATCGGGGGTTAGACCTTGAGTCCAAGTCCAGAAGAATGGTTTAGGAGCGGATAATGCATAAGCCAAAATGCTCCCCCAAGTCTGATTCTCTGATGCAATTTTGTGTCTAACTCAGAGGAGATCCAAATCTTGCCATGTTTCCCATGTGAAAAAAATGGACATTTTTTATTTATGCATTAAGAGTAATTTCCAAATTGGCAAGTAATATTTTGGCATAATTCAAAAAGCCATATTATTTTGAAAATTATTGAAAAATGTACCTAAACTTTGTTACATTTTTGGCATTAAATTTATAGTGAAATAACAAATGTAACCTTTAAGAACGAATTAATCACCAATAACTTTTAAACATAAATAAAATAAAATGAAAATTTGAGGGAAGAAGATATTAAATCAAAAGCCACTTAATTCATATATCTCGCAAGCCTAGGTTGGCACACATAAGACCAAGAGTAAATTACAATTGTTAGAAGGAAAAATGGTAATATCTTTGTACTAACCTAAAGATATTTTAATAGCAACTGCATTTAATTAAAAAATGCTTTTTGTTGTATTAAAAAAAACTTCGTTGACTTTTTGAAAATTTTCAGATATTTTTTTGAGAGGGGAAACTTTCCAAATATTAGGTGTATTCTTCAGTTAGATGCCAAACATTTTGGTGCCATTTTGAAAATCCTCCCTCCATTAATTTGAATTGTTCAGTTCGGGTCGAGATTGGTCAAGCCTTGATCCATATTGGTTTGGAATGGGGCCCCGTCTTATCTGCCTATGGCCCATTACCAGTGCACATTTAGATGGGTAACTTGGTCAGTCTTGGGATGGTCCAGACCATTTCCCAGTGAAGACATGTTTTTTACCCAGACCCGAACCCAGCCTGGTTTACTGTTTGGACTAGGCTAGGCTCGTCATATTAGGTTTCAGCATGCACATGCAGCTGAAAGCCTGTCCCATCTCAGGCAAGGCACACATAACTCCTACCCTTTTCAAGAATAGATCTGGGTTTGGATTTGAAGCACCCACGAGCCACCCCTTGTTTGCGTTCAGAGTCCAACAGGTCTGAAAAGAATACAGGCCTTATGTGGATCCAAACTGATCTTTGGCCAATTTGGATTGGATCAAAATATGTAGCACCAAGTCCTGATCCAAATAGCTAATCAAGTACATTTTATATGTATTCAGCTTCATATTATCCGTCCAACTCAATCAGTTCGAATCGGATATAGAATTGCATAAGGAATTTAGATCCAATTACTGAAGCGGTGCCATGTATTTTACCAAATCTGACTAAATGGATTCAGATTGGGTCAGATATCAGACCCCAAACCAATCTGTTGGCATCCCTATGAATCAGGATTTACCTAATTGGGGCAGGGTCCGATGGCCTATCAGGTTCATTAAACCAAATAATAAGTGTCAGGGCCCAGGCTCAGTGACCTGTATAAGCGGTTAGGCTATACCATTGGGTTTTGAACTTGCAACGTCCCAACACAAGGTGACGTGTACTAGCTGCTCCTACCAGACAAGCAGAGCTGCCATTGGTGCCCCCACCAGTTATTATTCAAAGTACTATAAGTGTGATTGCTAATCTCACCCAACGTTTGACAGGATCTGCTCTCCCAAGCAGCCTATTAGTGATAGGATATTTGGGCATTTTAAGCAAACCATGAGAATGAGTAATTCTACATGTAAATTGTGTTGTAAATTGCAAAGTATAACAAACCTCATAGTTTCATCCTAATGAGGTTGCATATATAAGTATTTTATCAGATGTGGATGTTATAAGATCTCCACATTGAAGGGACGTTAGCAGCATACCCATGACAGTTGAAGATGATTTGTATAGTACACTTATTTATATTTTTTATTCCATGTGAATGGGAATCAACATTTCTCTCTCCATTCGTTCTTCTCACTTACTATTTCACTCCTTTGCATTACCATTTCTTTACATAGTATCAAAGCAAACGCGACACCATCAACGGTAATTGTTTCTCTCATCGTACCGTGGTGGCTCATCATCCAACCTGGATGTGCTCCTTGCTGCTCTCTCTACATTTGAAGGGACGTTACCATAAAGTAATGTACCTGCATAATCATTAGTCAATAAACAATAATCAAATGGTTTATGTACGCCAATATATGCAGAAACTAAAAATTTCATAAGATATGCATAACAATTTATGCCAACATTCAATAAATCATTTAACCATTGGTAAACCTGATCTAATGCATTATTTTTCTTTTCTTTTCCGAAGGGTATACACTCAAGACCTAATCTTGACTCAACAATCAGATAGAAGTTTATTATGCTATGTATTTTAATTAACCAATCGATTCGAAGAGTCAGGCCAAACATCCGCTAAAATGATCTTTAACCGAGAGAGAAACTTACAGTGGTCTAAGAAATCGATTCATATTCTACAAAGTGTGACTGTCTACCTATGATAAATTGATAACCCCAACACCCTACACCAATGATTGGGGGCTCAAGAGGTGTCAATGCACTCAAAACGTGTCAGTCGGTGAGTGTACCTCCTATCATCTTCAAGGTAGGCCACTGTAACAAATGAGCTATTAAGTATTATTTATATTGGGTCCAACTAGCAACACTAGGTGCACTCAGTACCAGGCTCAATAGCCCCAAGATCTACTAAGGATAGCTCAGCAAACTATGGCCTCATAAGGCACACACCCACACCTCCTACAGTCACTGAGGTGTCCTAACATAGCTCATCTTAACCCAACTGAAGGTATGCATTCAACTTAAGGAGCACTCAAGAGTATCTCAAGATATGTACTCACATTAAGGAGTACTCAAGAGTATCTCAAGGTACATACTCAACTTAAAGAATACCCAAGAGTCTAGTTAGAGTGTGTGTATATAAGCATATATAACAAAGCCAAACCAGGTACTCACAAGCACCCCATTGGTTCTACCAAACCTGACTCGCATTCAAGCCCCTTGTATGCATGCTTCACAAGACTTATAACATATCGCATACCACATACCACACTCCATGATACATGAGACTCATTTTAATTTAGCATGAACCATAAATTTCAAAGAATAACACATGCATGATCATGCATACCATCTCGTCTAATTATCATGCTTAATTCTCATGTTTAATATGCAGTCTCATATGCTATCATGCCCAAATAATTCACATGCATACATACAGCATATTCAAGACAAATTCCATATTAACATATGCATGATTAACATCTCATATAAAAATCAAACACATGACTTTAGAAACATAATTTCACAACTCAAGATATTATCTAAAATCAAGAACTGTATAATATCAAAATTTGCATGCTATTCACGAGCCTGACAGACCATCAAAATGAATAAATATAACTCTATAAAAATTCATCGTCATGTCAGAAGATATTAGCTTTCAATTTCAAGTGGTAGATCTAAAAAACATGATTTTGTTTGCCCCCAAAAAATCACGGACTGAAAACTAATTTTCTATTCTTGACAGAACCTGCCAGAATTTTTTTTTTCTAAATAAATAATTATCAGGCCCAATTCAGGAGAGATTTCGTCCTCCCATTTTTTTTTTTAAAACGTATACTTATTAGCTTTCAGAATCATTTGAGTTTGTCGAAAACCTCTATCATATGAATTTTCTAGGTTTTCTATACCGAACCCTAACTGAGACAGTTTCAGATCCAGGTTTTTTGCAAAATCTTTAATTTTTCACGACTTATGTGAGCCTTCAAGATTTACAGAAAATGAAATATATTTTTACTTTATTTTTCTCAGATCTATTCATATGATGTAAATGACATATCAAAAAATCAGACATTCTCGAAAACATTAATTTATTAGATTTTTTTACAAAACCAACTGTCAAGAATCACTTTGCACGCATGACAGAATTTCTGTCATGGGTTGCAGCAACCATAACCCTCACTTTAGTACTATCAATAAGGCTCAACATTTTTCTGAGACACCTCCCTGATGTTTGAAAGGTCTCCATGAAAGGGTTTGGCCATTGATGATCCAATTTGAGAGGTAAAATTATTTTACTATGATGAATCAATCAAAAAAATCAGAAAAACATGAAAAATATACTATAAATCATAAGAAAAACATGAAAACTCAAACATCATCATAGAATAATGATTTTTAATCATGCATCAACCCATGGACAGTATCAAAACATCATCTACAGTCATAAAGAGATGTCATATGATCATTATACATGCCTTGAAATCAAAACTATCAAAATAAATCATGTTTTTGCATAAAATAACTAGTTTAAGATGCTAGCATGTGAAAATACCATGAAACACATAAAATAAATTTGCAGAGACATGGTTCATAATGTAAACACATAAAAGAAAGCAAATACACATTCATTCATGCTAGAAATAAAGATTTAACTATCTAAAATTGCATAGCCCATGGATTTTTTTATTTTTAATGAATTTTACTCAGAGAAACCGGCCCAGGCCCAAAGCCTTAGCCGCGCTGGCTCAGCCTACCATACCATATCCAGTGGTATTGATTAAGACCAGAGAATGGAGCCGAATTTGAATTCGGTATGATGAAAAGCTCCTACCATATCCAGGTTTTTTATATGTGATTAGATTCGAATATCACTCAAATCCCAATATTTGTTAGATCCAGTCACCAAAAAATCAAAACTATATAAACATCTGATTATAATCGAATATTGTTATGGCTTACCGAATCTAAGATTCGGTTGAATATCTAATAAAATCCGATCCACTGGCATCCCTAGATCTGGGGCTCAGTCTGCCGATAGAACAGGTTAGACTTTGAGTCCAAGTCCATAAGAATGGTCTAGGAGCGGATAATGCATAAGCCAAAATGCTCCCCCAGGTCTGATTCTAATGCAATTTTGTGTCTAACTCAGAGGAGATCCAAATCTTGTCATGTTTCCCATTTGAAAAAAATAGACATTTTTATTTATGCATTAAGAGTAATTTCCAAATTGGCACATAATATTTAGGCATAATTCAAAAATCCACATTATTTTGAAAATTATTGAAAAAAGTACCTAAACTTTGTTAGGTTGATCAAGTAACGTAATTACAAAATTGGCATTAACTTTATAGTGAAATAACAAATATAACCTTTTAAGAACGAATTAATCACCAATAACTTTTAAACATAAATAAAAATAAATAAAATGGAAATTTAAGAAGATATTAAATCAAAAGTCACTTAATTCATATATCTCGCAAGCCTAGGTTGGCACACATAAGACCGAGAGTACAATACAATTGTTGGAAGGAAAAATGGCAATATCTTCGTACTAACCTAAAGATATTTTATTAGTAACTATGCATGATTGAATCACCATGAATTTTTTTTATAGCATTATAACACATATATGAATGATTGAATCACTATAATTTTTTTTGGCAACCTCAGAACACATATATGCATGATTGAATCACTATAAAAAAAAATCACAATCTTAGAACACAAATATGCATGATTGTGTCACTATAAATTTTTTTTTACAGCCTTAGAACACATATATGTATGATTGAATAACTACATTTTTTTTACAAAAAAGCCGTATTTATATTTTTTTTAAACGCAATCAATTAATTAGCTTCGTGCTTTGAATCGGAGAGCGATCTGTTGCATCGCAGCATAGTGATTTGTGGGTATTGTTCGAATGTCTAATCACACGTGGAAAACGTATTTTTGAATATTTAAAACTTAATGAGCGGCATGGAAAGACGTATTTTTGAATACTTCGAACGTAAGCATTTAATTTGGCGCGGTTATCAAAAAAAGGCGGCATGCGAAAAGCCGTATTTATATTTTTTTTAAACGCAATCAATTAATTAGCGGGCTGTTTTCAAAAAATGGCTGCACGTTAAAGGACTTTACCTTTGTAGGTGAGGACGGCGTTTCAGTATCTCCGTTGCAAAGGTGCCATCGATATCTCCGTCCAGGCATGGCGCCGAAGAAGGGGACAATCGGAGCAGTACGACCAGCCATGGCGGACAAGAAGAGGACTAGTGGAGCAATACGACCCGGCACGACGCCAAAGACGATGGGAGCACTACGACCGGGCACGGCGGCAACGGAGAGGACGATGGTAGCAAAACGACCAGGCACGACGCTAGAGGAGTGGACGAGGGGAGAAAAACGACCAGGCACGGAGCAAACGAATAGGAGGATGGGAGCTAAACGACCAGGCACGTTGCCAATGGAGTGGACGATGGCAGCAAAACGGCCACGCACGGCTCTGAACAAGAAGACAACCACATCCACAGTACCAGGACTAGCGCTTAAGAGGTATATTCTTTGAAACGTCTGAGCGGTTTAGTGAACATTTGGCTTTTCATGTCGTATTTGGACTAGTGTTGTTTACTGTAGACAATAATTTCAATGTCCAATCCTGAATACCACGCTCATGGTGCACTCAGTGCAACATCCACAGTCTCGGGTGGGCGGCAACGCCCTGACGAGTTCGTAGATGACATCGAGCAGATGCAAGATGAATTTGCAGATGAGAACACTATCAGTAATTTTGTAAGTATTTGTCCACTATCAATTTCTAGGTCATCGGTTTGCATGTTCTGAAGTTCGTAACTTTGTGCAACCAGACAATGTATGATTTTATCAATTACATTCAGAGCAACCCAACGAGCAATACAGTACGCATCATCAGTCCGTATTTCATGGTATGTCTGTGCCGCTGTTGTTCTGTTTGCTTTCATGACGTACTCATGTTTCTTGGTGGTTAAACCTTGCTATTTCGTGCAACAGTTGTACGTCCGGTGAAAGCCATACGGCATAGGATTCGAAGATGCACTACCTTGTTGGAACAGCGATGATGAGTGCATAGACATTTCGAAATTTGGAAAGGTAAGTGAACAAACCTTTTATCCAAGGTTTATTCGTAACATCCCCATCACGATAAGTCTCTGGAACGAAAAATGATTTTATCGATTCGCAGATTTTACTTCCTACACTCTGGCAACATCCAGACCATTGGGTCCTATACGAGATGAATTTTCAGCTAAAACAACTATGGTGCTACAACTCATTGGACTGCCACAGTGGCGTAGAACGCGATGCTATGCATTTGGTAAGCTTGTACCCAAAGGTGAAGTAGCTATTCGAGGTGGACCGGACTGTAATATATTATCCCTTTTTCACAAGCGGGATTCCTTAACGGGCAAATGAGTGTCAACATTGGTGAGTGGATGTTGCTCTGTGCTGACGATGCTCCGTTACAAAGTAATGGGGTCGATTGTGGCATATTCGTAATGAAGCATATTGAAGCAATATACAATGAATAATAACCTTGTTTCCACGCTGTATGAGCTTCGTATCCGATGTTATTGGGTATTCCTGTTATATATTGGATTTCACATTACCTGTTTTGTTGCAGGAACATATTCCGGTAATACGCGACGAAATATGCGGAAAATTGATTGAGTTTAAAACAAACGGCAGACAGAATAATATAAAGTGAAACCTATCGATTGCTCTGTCTGTACAACCTAACGAGGCCCTCCATCACCGTTCTCGCCGTCCTCCTCGACAGTAACCCAATAGGTGCAGTCGCGCTGAGGGTGGCCAGCAGGAGCTCCGCCAAGTCATGTAGTGTATAACTGTAATGTTTCAAGGTGTTAGTGGGTATCTAAATTTTTGTCATGTAGTGTAAAAGAGGGTCGACCCCTATATGTTGTAACCTTTTCAGGGTTTTTTGCTAATGAAGCTTAAGTTGTCTTCCCTCTCTATTCTCCTCTCTTCTCCTTTTGTTCTTGCTGGTTTTCCGATTTCAATATGGTATCAGAGCTCTATTGAAAATGAAAGGGTGCTTTGTTGAAGATCGGTGAGAGGAAGAAGCTTCATCTGGATCGGTCGTGCTGGGAACCACCTCAATTTGTGTTCTCCACAGCTGACGTCCGTACCAACCTTGAAGTCTTGAACTTTTGGTCGATTGATGTTGGATTCCATTAGCTCTTGATTTTTGTGATTGAATGAATCAAGAATTTTAATGGTCGGATGAAATCTCAATTTTTAGTGGATTTTCTTGTATTTTCTGAAAAAACTGATGAACAGTACCCTGAATGCAAAAAGTTTGTGATTGTGATGCTATCAGTGGGTTTTGTTTGCCCAAATCAATTGTAATCTGGTCATTTTTTGGTGTGTGATAGATTGGGACTGATTTGAAGGGCTATTTGGGTGTTTGGGTGCAATTTTGATGATAGATTTGGGTTCCTAGTTGAGGCGGTAACCCATTTTCTGTAGTTTTTCTCTGTTTCGACCAGCATATTGTGTTGGGTTGCTGATGCTTTCGACCAACACAAGTACGACCAGCATATTTTTCTCTGGCGAAAGATATTTCTAAATATCGCATTACGTGAACTTATCAATAAGACATGTTTGTTCTTAGAAATCGCTGTATTGATGAACCGACGGTAATGTACACCTAAGGCGATTTTTTTAGATGTACTAGTGGATTTATTTGAGACCCAAGGATTCAGTCCAATCGCATTGACTACCATTCAGAATAGCCCTCTGGCATGACATTGTTTTCATTAATGCGGAGTGCTTTTTTATTTAAGATTTGCTTTTGGTTTAATGAAACTGACGTATATACTCGAAAACTGACGGAGGGTGATAGGACATGTCATTAATATTTGAAAGACACAACACACAGTTCCACTTTGCTTCGCGAATAAGGAACCGACATAATCGACAATTCCCGCATAAACGACTTATTCTTGAATCGAGTGCATAGGCGGCTTCGACGCAGTTGTCGTATCCGTCTATACCTTTTTCATAGGTCTGTAAGATCATAATTGAAGAAACTGTTGTTTAAAATTCAAGCAATTTTCAAATGCTGGCACAGGTTTTCATGGTCGTAGCAGTGTAGTTTGACGTTAGACCACCAAGCGTATCGCTTTGTACTATTCGTAAAATAAGAACGCGACATTAAAGCGATGTTTAAGCATACAACATTTCATAGCGATGTTGAATATTATCATTTCGAACATTAGAAGTCTTTGTTCATTGCACACATCGTAGTCTCACCCTGCGACTGTCAATCCCGCGGGTTGAGCGCACATCTTTTATCAATTACAAGCCTTTTAGATTCTCGCCTCCGTCAGTTTCTCCTCCGAAATTAGAAAGGACGTCAACTTTTTGCAGAGTTCTTCGCGGAATCCGGGTATATCAACCTGCAAAAACAGATTGTAAACTAGAAGCAATAGACATGCCCTTAATTGCCAATAATAGAGGCCAAGGAATGGCATACAACGTCGAAACAGGGTTTTGCACCATTGTATATCGCTTCAATGTACTTCATTACAAATACGCCGCAATCAACGCCATTATCTTGTAAAGGAGCATGGTATGTCGTGCGATAGATCCACTCGCTGACATCGACTCCCAAAATGGCTATGAGGAAACCGATCTGAGAATAATGCGACCGAAAGTAAATTCATGACCCCAGTACACTACACTATACTCATATAGATGGAATCTTACGAGATGAGAAATGTCTAGCCGTAAACCACTGTCAACTTCCTACGAATTGTAACACCATAGTTGTTTTTCGCGTAAATCCATCACGTATAAGACCCAATGCTTTTCAGACTGCCAGAGTGTAGGAATCAGTATCTGCAAATAGATCGAAAAAATGTTGTTACCACTGTCACGCTGTAATATTACACTGTAGGTTTGTTTGCTTACCTTTTCACTTGTCATAAGGTCTTTGCAGTGATTACCGTTAACCCAATAAGGTTTGCCATCTTGAAATCCACTGGAGTATGGCAAACGGCGTAATATAGTCTGCAAACCGAAAGAAACATTGCTAACACCAACGTTAACATACGAATCAATTGGACTAAATCAATAATGAAAAGCAACATAAAATACAACCGATATACCATGAAATATGGGCTGACGACGCTCACAGTCTGGCTTGGTGCGTTGCTTTTAATATAATTTACGAAATCGGATATAGTCTGTTTGCAGCAAATATGGTGTTGTATTGATCATACGTACACATGGCTTACGTTTATAGACAACTACTACTAGTTTAATACTAACAAAATTACTGATCATGTTGCATTGTGCGAATTCACTGCGCATTCGGTTGATGTCCTCCAGGAGTGATTGACTAAGTTTTCGCCCAACTTCGTCGGTGGATGTTCGACTGAAATGAATGCGGACATTGCAACGACCGATATTTAAATTACATTATATAGTACACCAAAACAAATCGCAAAAAACGCATGAAAGAGACGGATTTTGCTGAACATGTAGACTATGTGTAGGCAATATACCCAGGATTCACCATTGTTGGTCGTGTAGCTGTCTTCGTCTGCCTCACCGACTATAATTTTCTATGTTCGAGGGCGGATCTTCAGGTTTATGAAGGAACCGTCGGTTTGGTTGTTGCTGGTTCACGAAGTAGAAGACAAACACACCTTCCAGTGCTTGTGCGACTATTTATGACCTAAAAGATGTATTGCTCAACCAACATGATCAATGAATATTGTACGACAACTCAAACATTTATGGGTATCCGTTGGAAAATACACATTGAGTAGCCTTTTATTTATAATATATGGATACAACTTTTCACAAGATAACAATAATGATTTCAAAAGGCAAGTGGAGGTGTCGGGAACGCGAAAGATTTGCTGGAGAAGAAGTTGACTGGAGGTGTATGGCGATTTGTGGTTATCGTTGAATAGCGATTTGTGGCATCGCAGCACAGTGATTGACAGTCCTACGCTGCGATGCCACACATCGCAGCACACTTGAACAATCATTCGCATCACGCTAAGATTGACAGTCCAACAATAATCAACAACGTTCTACTCTGCGATGCCACATATCGCTATTCAACGATAACCACAAATCGCCATACAACGATGTCATCAATCGCCTTCCTGCAGAAGCAAAAACCCGCTATCTATCGATTTGAACAAATTCAACCACGAACAGCAAGTCGTCAATGACAAACGACTATAAACTCTCCAAAAATCTGGCATTGTGGAGATCGGGTCATGCAAAGAGGCATGCCAACTAAGTTAATAGCCCACACGAGATTCCTGTGTCCCAAACCTATCTGTCGACTGCATCGTAGCCTGTCATGAAAGAGAAAATATTAGACACTGAATTAAGTTTCACAAGAAATGCCTACCTCCTCGCAACATCGATTACATACCAAAAGCCTTGTAAAACTGTAGCGATCGTTGCCGGAAATCTGGTCAGGAGGAATGTAGGTTTGAACGTTTGTCGGTACTTCTGCAGGGTATTGCTGCATGATGGACATTACACGAGTTAGCTATTTGACAAGCTTCACGCAATGGGGAGCAATATAATGTTTTACATACCTGTTCATTCGAAGGGCTTTGTTGTTTTTTATTACAGGTTGGTTGTTTCTTAGTCCTTTTCTTGCCAACCAATTCTAGTGCACCCTTTGCCCTCCGACGACTGCGATCAGAGGCAGGTTTTCTTTTGATACCCTTTGCTTCATGAATATGTCCATCATAATCAACAACGTTCACTACTGACTTGTTGAAGATAATGTTTACGCTTCGGCGCAACTTCTCGGGAGTGTCAAGCGAGACATGATTTTGACCTACATTGTTCGATCCCATTATCTTCGGCTGGTATTCATTCGCTGCAAAAGACTTAATGTGAATTAACTCCACGTTTTCAAGTAACTCCGTTGCAGCTTTTCTCGCACATGCATAGCCTTCTTCGCTTCTCAATGCCAAATCAGCAACATGCATGAATGACCTACACAGTTGTTGGTAACGGGAGGCTATGTGGCACTTCTCGTCAACACCAGATTTACTCGCATTGTCCATAACGAGCATTTCAATCTTCGCGCGTCTCGTCCATCTTCGCATTACGTAAGACTCAGGTATTTCTTGTATCTTATCTTGATTGAGTGCCTTTAATGCATGACAGCATAGGATACCTTTGAATTCATACATTTTGCACGAACATTCTACCCTTCCGTTGTCGACATTGTACGTGACATGCGCTTCTTGCCTTTCCTGATGCTTTTCGCCCTGACAAAAAATATGGTATTTGTGTATATTCTCGGTTTGCACCAGTTCTTCTATTCTGCAATTCATGACGTGCAACACATCTTTCTTGATCCATTCAAATACAGTTAGTGTATACAGTGCTGCAGGTCGCATCAATATTTTCATGCCAAAAGTTAGAGGTCGTGTATTGAAGCATTTCACGTTTTGTTCAAGCTCATTCTGTCTTAGACCGTCTACAAATAATTCATATTGTTCCATGAAACGAAACATTGTTAAACATGAATACAGGGTTTTCTTCAGCGTGGCATGCATAGATTCGGCTCTTTGTGTGCTTATCATACCTGCACAAAAGTATTGTCTTCCATATGCCAATGCCCACTTCTCTTTTTCTGCATATAAATTTTATAACCACAGACAGTCAGCAAGGTCGTATGTCTTAATCATTTTGTCCCAATCTGACTTAAAGGTGACCTCGTCTACGCTATGAAGTACACACCTTGTAAAATGTTTGTCAAACCCTGTATTCTGATTAAATGTGTTCTATGTTCTTTGCTGCATTTTAAAAGATATGCCACAAACACAGGCGATGGTGTGCATCTGGCCACACATGAAGCACTGCAGCCGCAATTGCGTGATCACCATCTGTAAGTACAGTTTCAGGATGCTTCTCGTTCATTGCCTGTGTAAATACTCTGAACAACCACTCAAAGGTTTCCTTGGTCTGGTCATACACAAAAGCACCGCCTAATATACAACTCTGTGCGTGATGGTTCACTCCCACAAACTGCGCAAATGGCCACTGTTCAGTGTTAATCTTTACTGTAGTATCAAACACAAGCACATCATTGAAGCATTCATAATCTAATCTAGACCTTGAATCTGACCAAAACATATTCATGGCATATCCATCTGCGTCCACTTGCATTGCACTAAAGAAACCATGTTCATTACTTGATTTATTCTGTAAGTAACGAACCAAACAACATATTTCTTCGTTCTTCATGTTATCTGTCCTCTTCCTGCTCAAGTGGTTTCTAAGATCCAAAGGTGTGAATGGCACATTTTCGCGACCACCATCAATGCGGGTAAACAAATTGTATGTCTTCCTTGGTGCAATGCTGGCGCTATCGGCTATTTCAGCCATTGCAGCATGAGCTACAGTTACTTTACGATGTGACCTTAGCATAGGAGTCATAAATGATGCAGATAAATCATGATTATGATCACTGATTAAAGTACGCACGACAAATTTCCCATTCGGATGTCTTCTCAAAACCAATCTCGCCTGACATCCACATCTTGATTCTGGCGTGCTCCTAGTTGGATTTTCCATTGATTTCTTCCAACCTTGCTTGGAATAGACATATGTCTTTCTAACCAAGACACCCTGTGCATTTTTTGACCAAGAAAACCTTCTCACACTGAAGACAACTTTTAAGGCATAATCATTGTAAAATTTATATGCATCTTCTTCGTTATTAAAATGCATTCCTTCTACAGGAACATAGTCAAGTGCAATTCCATGTACATTCTCAGTTCCTACGGTTTTATTAAGTGTACTGACATCAAAATCAGGATCATTATTGAATTGCATTTCTTCTCCTGAAACATTGAAGTCAGGTGTACTTCCGTGTACATTCCTGGTGCATACACTTTTATTATGTGCGTTGTCATGGTAGTCTACCTCATCATTGAATTGCATTTCTTCTACTGGAACATTCAAGTCAATAGTGGGTCTAATGCCTGCACCCTTCTTTTCATGTGCATCGTCAGTGCAGATGTTCAATTCTTCAGTTGGGTCATAAGCATAGATATTCAATTCTCCAGATCTTTCTATTGATTGAGCTACATCGTCTTTATTACAACCTGATGATAAGCTCAATAATGTTTTAAGCAATATATCAATTTGTGTTTGCAGTAACATGGCAAACAAGTCGATATTATCTCACAAAAACAAGAGTCTGTTACTAATACAGCGGTTTGAGATACAATGCATATGATGAGTGAATGTAGGATACCTGATGGGGTAGAGGCCCTTTCTAGCATCTGCAAACAAGCATTCCTGTCAACAGGTCCCAGCGTCTTACAAATATCGATAAGTTTCCAACCTTCGTAAAAACAAGATCTACCTGCAATAACCAAACAAAGCCTTAATGACACACAAGACGACATGCCTTCTTCATCGATAGCATGATGCTGGGAAGCTACTCATGCCGCTTTGATGGAACTGGTTGGAATGTTTGTGCATCATTGCTTTCTTCCTTAATGCCTAACAACAACGACAAATAAAAGAAGACAGTGGAATGTTTTGTAAGCAATATATCAATTTCCATTAGCAAGCGGCATAGGTTTACTACGATTTAATCAGGATGCATATAAGAACGGATACCACTAGGGTTACGCAAGTCAAAGCAACGATTTAATGAATGAAAGTATCAAAGCAAGTGTGGTTTGATGTTTGCTTGTGCTGAGCATCGACGTGTCGCTTACCATGCCAATAAAATAAACATGCCGTACATGTGTGTTGACGATAACGCTCTCATAATATCCACGAGGCTCTAAAGCGAGTTCAATAGAAGTCGCTGAGAGAGCAACGATATGCATGTGAAAATCGCCCCGCCATGCGTGTCAAGATGTGTTTCTGCACCCAAACATTTTCAAAGTCTGTGTACAAATATCTTACAAATACATATTACAAAACATATAATATCTTACAAAACGATATGTATAGCGATTTGTCAGATATTGAAAATCGATACTGCAGTTCAGTTTTTATAACTTATAACTCGACGATACAAAAACATACTATCTAAAAGGTCGATAAATATATCGCACAATAAATTACAAATCGATAAGGAAGAACTTGAACATAATAGCAAACAAATCGATATTAACTAACAAAAATGTATCGCACAAAAATGAGAGTCTGTTACTAATACAGCGGTTTGAGCTACAATGCATATGATGAGTGATTGTAGGATACCTGATGGGGTAGAGGCCCTTCCTAGCATCTGCAAACAAGCGTTCTTGTCAACAGGTCCCAGCGTCTTACAAATATCGATAAGTTTCCAACCTTCGTAATAACAAGATCTACCTGCAATAACCAAACAATGCCTTAATGGCACACAAGACGACATGCCTTCTTCATCGATAGCATGATGAGATGAAAAGCTACTCACTGTGCCTTGATGGCACTGGTTGGAATGTTTGTGAATCATTGCTTTCTTCCATGATGCCTAACGACAGCAGTAATGAAGAGAAGACACTGGAATGTTTTGTAACACTGGAACGTTGATAATGGGAGCACTGTTACAACAGATGGCGCAGGCGAACGTCTCCATTTTAAATGGTTAACATCAAACTTTCTGGAAGGAGGACTTTTTTGTCCTTTTCCCCACCCGTCGTTTCACAACTTTTAAATGGAGGATATTTTTGTCATTTCCTCAAACCGTCATTTCAGGGCAAGAAAAGCAAGTAAGGGTGATTAAGTCTTTGCAACAGCACCAGAGTCCGATGCAAAGCTATGTCAACATACACGGGAATACGAGACCCATGTGCATAAATACGTGGCGCTCATTCGATCCCCCGAACACGGACGTGGGATTCAGTGAATCATCGGTGGGCTCTATTCTTGAGTTTTAACCTTTTATCGAAGGTTGACACTAGTGTTTCTTGAGAAAATCAGAATCTGCAGAAAAACAGAGACCACTATGCCTCATGGACAGCATTTTTGGGTCAAAAAACAGTGTGCTTATTCTCATTTCTGTATTCTTTCCGCTTTTTTAGCTTAGTAGTCTTCTGCTTTGCTGTAAAATCCAGTGCTGGATCAGAGTTAGCATCTCTTTTTCTCACTTTTGTTGCTTATTAAGATAGATCACATAAATCACGGTTAAAATTGGGGTAGAAGTTCACTTTAATCCATTTGTTCAATGGACAGACAAGGTTTCTCCTCATTCTGCAGTTTTGTTTTTGGTTGTTTTGTGGGATGTTCAATGAAATCCATGAATATTTGAATGAATGAAATCATGATTTTGCTATTTGAATGAATGAACTATATATTTGTTCTCGCTTGAAATTGTAACCTGTTCATGGCTCGATTGTATCATTAGCATTTTTGGTTATAAGATGAGCACATCTAATACTGGATGCACACACTCATTTTCACACTCATTTTCTGTATATGATGTTGGCATAGATGCACAAAAACCTCAATATTGTTGAAGCATGCATCTTTGTGTATGGATATCCCTGATGAAGAAAGGTGTTTCTCTCAAGTACATTAGTATAATTAAAGATATGTATGAAGGAGTAGTAACCAATGTCCGCACTTGTGGAGGTGTGGCAACCAATTTTCCTATAACGGTTGGGTTACATCACGGATCTGCTTTAAGCCCTTTCCTATTTGCTATAGTGATGGATGAGCTTACGAGATCAATTCAAGAAAATGTGTTGTGGTGTATGTTGTTTGCTGATGATATTATTTTGATTGATGAGTCTAGAGTTGGAGTTAATGCTAAGTTAGAATTATGGAGACAGACATTAGAAGCAAGAGATTTTAAGTTGAGTAAGAGTAAGACAGAATACATGGAATGTCGGTTTAGTAAGCAACAAAGTAGTGATGAGAGTGTAGTGAAGCTTGGTGAGCAAAAAATACCGGTGGATGATTTTTTCAAATATTTGGAATCTATCATTCAAAAGTATGGAGAAATCGATGGAGAATGTAAATCATAGGATAAAGGTTGGGTGGATGAAATGGAAAAGTGCAACTGGAGTGTTGTGCGATCATAGAATGTCATTGCGGTTGAAGGGAAAGTTTTATAAGACGACTATTAGGCCCGCTTTACTATATGGTACAAAATGTTGGGCTGCCAAGAGACATCATATTCAAAAAATGAGTATAGTTGAGATGAGTATACTTAGATGGATGTGTGAAAATACAATAAAAGATAAGATTCGGAACGAGGAGATACGTAATAAGGTAGGCGTTGCACCCATTGAAAATAAGATGAGAGAGAATCGTTTACGGTGGTTTGGACATATTCGGTGAAGGCCTAATGATGCTCCAGTTAGAAGGATGGAGAAATGGGAAAATATATTAGTTAAAAGAGGTCGGGGTAGGCCTAAGAAGACTTGGATGGAGATGATAGGAAATGATATGAATGCTTTGAACCTCACCGAAGACATGGCATTGGATAGAAATGATTGGAGGAGAAGGATTCATGTGGAAGACCCAAAATAATTTTCTTTTTTGGTTCATATCGCAGACCCCAATTGTTTTGGGATGAAGGCGTAGTTGTTGTTGTTGTTGTATAGGCTTAGTAGCGATAAATATATATTTCACCAACAGGGGCTCTGCTTGTCTGGTATGAGCAGCGAGTTCACGTCACCTTGTGTTGGGACGTTGCAGGTTCAAAAAACATTAATGGTACAGTTGTATAACTGGTAGGGGTCTGCCTAACCCCAGCTAGCCTTTCAAATATATATATATATTGCTGCTATAGCTTATAGTGGCAACTTTAAGTCGCCGTTATAGGCCAATAACGGTGAGTTATTTCTCACCTTTATAGGATATAACGATTAATGACGACTTAATTGTTGCCGTTATAGGCTAAGTCGCCGCTATTGAGGCGTACCCTTTAACATTAACCTATAAATGTCGCTGTTATTACTCAGTAGATGCCAAAACTAGATGGCCACTTTTTGTCGCTGTTATAGGTCTATAACGGCGACAAAGAAAGTGATAGCAGCGCCTTTCATCATGACCCTCATTCTTATAGTGATGACCATTGCTTGCAGACATGGATCATCAACCTCCGCTACTAAATCATGGAAGAGTTTCCTTTGCACATGACCATCCAATGCTTTCTTTTAAGGTAACGACCCATAACTCTTTTGGGGAATTTACGTGCCTAAATTATGGCAAAATTAGTTTAGTTGCCTATGGCTTAAGACCTTTAAGAGGCACTTATCTTTTTAAGAAATTGGCCAAATGACCACCTATGTCACTTTTTCTGTCAAAGTTACTTATTTGGCCTTAATTGTACTACAACTACAAAAAATGGCATTCAATCATCTAAAGAAAGAAATGGTTAAAATGCCATTTTAAAGAGTCAACTATAGTAAACTGATAGAAAAACTCAAGGTGGTCATATGAGCAATTGGTTGAAAAAATATGTGCTTATCTGAGAAGTTTTGAAAAGTGGGCAGTTAAACATAATTTTTGCATAAGTTAGGTGCCTATACTTAAATTTCTCTACGCTTATTTATTGTAATATGTAAGTGCCTTGTCAATACAAGCGTTTCAGACAGTTTAGGGATTGCCTACTTTGGAGGATAGGGCATGGAGATAACGAAGATATCATCCACCCCATAAGAAGCAAAAATAGCTAAATATTTGAAGCAAGGAAAACCACTGCATGGCATTGATTTCTCAGATTTCCCCACTTTAGAGTAGGGATGGCAGTGGACCGGGGCAGGGGCGAGGCATAGGGTCTCCACCCCCGCCCCGTTTCAAAATCTGAACCTTCATCCCCGCACGGGGATGGATTTCAATTTCCACCCCCATCTCCATCCCCGTTTCATGTCCTCCATCCCCGGTCCAAACGGGGGTGAGGCGGGGCGGTGCCCCGTTTCCCCTTAGTCTATAGTCATCCCTTAAAGGATTGGGGGTGGGGTGGGGCGGGGTGGGGATTGAGATGGGAACGGGGAGGGGAAAAGCTTAAGTCCATCCCTGCCTTCATCCCCGCACGGGGATAGATTTTAATCTTCATCCCTGTTTCATGCCCTTCATCCCCGATCCAAATGGGGTGAGGTGGGGCGGAGCCCCGTTGTCCTCCGGTCCACTGCCATCCCTACTTTAGAGGCCAATGATTTTAGTACATGGGGAGAGCCTACAGCTAACTTCTCTCAACTCCTTCCACCAAGTCTCTCAAATTCAACTGTATGATGAATACAGAACATGAATAATTCTTCCAGCTTCTTTTTTAAATTAAAATATATATTGAAATCTAGACTTTGCAGGATCAACTGGCAAAATTCAATCAAGAAGAACATGGATCAAGCAAGCATGACAAGAACCAAGATAATCATCAAGGTGGCAGCAGAGAAATGGTTGATGGGGAGTAGGCAAAATTCGGAGATCCCAATATCAGCCATATTGGTAGCAACAGTTTGTTATGGCTTGATAACATAAGCTTAATGCACTCTTACCTCTCTCTTCCCATTTTTGCTAATAGAGACGGTGAAAACCAATTTACTCTTAGAGTGCCTTGCACTTTCCTGTCCTTGCTACTTTTTTTAAACAAAGGGGCATGTTTGCTTTCAAACAAGAAAAATCATGAAAAAAGTTTAACATGAAATTTTCAATTACAAGTAATGATTTCAAGAAGAGGCTTGACAATAAAAAATGTTTTAAAGTAGTTGAAATGTCTTACTTACTATTAATGGAAAATGATCATACTTTATGACAAATATGAAGTATTTCTTAAAATGTTCTGAAATTTTTGGTATTCTCTCCTTCCTATGTCCAAAATAGTCAATATCCAACTTTGTTATGATCTTTTTAACCCTTGCATGTGCGAAACTGGTGAAGTTTGCACGATATATAGCTCTGATCCTCTGATAACACAAACTCCTGCTTAAAAAGAGGTTAGCATGTTTTTTCTTGCAGACATTAGGAAGGTCACATAAAATTTATGTGTAAACTTCGTCTTAATCTCGAACTTTAGAACATCACACATATGTTACGAAGTTCGCACATAATTTTATGTGAACCACGTTGTACTCTCAAACTTTTGGAATATTGCATATACCTGACGAAATTCGCACATATGTTACGAAGTTCGCATAAAAGTATGTGTGAAATTGTTTAGGATAAAAATCGAAACGCCATACCTTAGAATCTTTTCGCATAAATTTTTAGGGTTCTTTGTAGTCCCCAACCTGCTTTCCAGTGTTTATGCGAACTTTGTCAGTTTGAGAGTAACATAGGTTCGCATAAAATTATGTGTGAACTTAAACTCCTTTTAAGTGAGAGTTTGTGTTGAGCAAAGAAATATATCGTGTGAACACCAATTTCGCACATGCAAGGGTTAAAAAGGTCTCAACGAAGTTGAGTATTTGAGATTTTGGACATAGAGAGAATAGCAAAAATTTAAAGGCATTTTTAAAAACACATCAAATTACTCAGTAGTCATTTTCTGTACTATTAATAAGCACTACTTCCCTTAGTGTTACTTTTGGCAACTGGTAAGATGAGTTGCCAACATGAAAGTTTTCTTGTGGACAAGTAGGCCTGCAAGTGGGTTTGATACCCATTAGGTCATGTTTGGTTTGATATCATATCCATTTAGCAAAATGGGTCTGGATATGGATCCAGACCAGAATTTGATCTGAACCTTACAATGGTCTCAAATCTCTCTTCTTTGGTAGAATTGGTTGTCACCACACGGATACCAAAGCTCCCTGTTTGAAAGGAATGACCTTCAACAAGAACGCTGGGTAGTCAAGATTATGTTACCTCTATCTATAACTATCCACACCTTCCTGATGATGACCTTTTGAGTCTTAAAGATGTAGTAAAAATCAAATGCCCCAGATGCACTTCAGTGGGCTTGATGGGATCACAATCATGACTGCCCATATGAGCATGCATTTCATCAAAGCGTAGCTGAGAGGGCTTCCATAATACTTGACCAACTTCTGATACGGAGAGCCCAAGTTCATGCAGCATTATCAGTAGCTGAGGTCGCCACTGACATTGCAGGTTTTGCAGCAAATAGCGGAAGTAACTGAGACCCAGCCTTGGCTTCGGCAGCTTCACTAGTGGCTGCAGTGTGCACAAAAGCTGCTGAGTCGATGGGCGCTGATTAAACCCTCAAACCCACGTTTCTCTGATTATCAACTCAGCTGCTAGTAGCCATTCACCAAATGATATCCTCACACTCACTGCCTCAGCAGCAACATGCAAGTAATAAGCATTGATGGCCAAACACTTTCCAAAGTTCACAGTTTCCAAATAATGAACACATAAAATGGAACACTAGCCAGCACTGCCCTTGGAAATAGATTTGTTGTTCTCCAACTCAAAACATCTACATCGTCACCATATAGATGTGTCCTCATGGTCATGGTCTTGGCATGTCTGTTTTATCCATCTTCATGCAACTTCATAGCTATTTACATAGTTGTTTTCCCCATATGGTGGGGCGGATCCTGTCATGCGATCCAAAATGAAGTTATCTGACCCATTATTCATGTGTATTCAAGTTGTCCGCACAAACGTAAATCAAACGCTGGACATAAGGAACAAACGCTGGACATAAGGAACACAAATTATGTGTACAGTCAAAATAAATGCTGGACGGAATACAGTTGTTACATAACGTTCTGTCTGTTCTGTTCTATTGTTCCGTCCAATCTTGGACAAGACATCAAACACACCCTAACTGTTCCACCAGAAATTGTAAAATGACGTTCCCACCAAAGCAATGATCGAATTAGAAAATTGATTATTCAACACCTGGAGTGCAAATCCAAACATAGTGAATCGTGCAGACATCAAAACTTGTTTAAAGCAGAACATTGAATAGTCACCAGGAATACTGTGATTAATGAGGCGTGTCAGACAATAAATAAACAAATTTATGCAATGTTGGAAACTTGGAATGGTTCCGACACAGAAGAACACATGCAGCGATGGATCTACGACAACATAAATAATGAAATCCCTAATGCAACAAATAAAAAACCAATCAAATGCATACTTTCTCAGTCAATCATCATACACAACTCCACTTACAGTAGGGCTTAGAGAATGGGCAACTCGATGCCCAAAATCAGGAAGATTTATAGCCAAGTAGTTTCCATGGCCATAAATTGCAAGTTGCTAATGAATAAACTATTCAAACACTCATTAGTGAATACAGCGTTCAATGAAATGCAACTGATCACACAAACTAAAACAACTAAAACGCTTGTACAATCTCGAAAGTCAATTAACATAAACGGACATATGGTCAGTTATACACTGACCTCAAACTCAAATCTTCACACCATTGGAGATCATTATGGTACAGATACTTGTGATCTTTATCTAGACCATGATACAGCATCTATTTCGTCCCTAGCTGACTTGTACAACTCAAGCCTCTTGGCACACTGTTGTCTACGTTCCATGAGTGCAGGGTCTTCATCCAACAAAGCCGCAAGTTGTTTCCCCTGCATAAAAGGTGTCAATTTCATTCAATATATGTCAAAGACACGTGAGAATGAGGGTGCAATATGAACCTCCACCCGACTCCCAACACAGAAAACCAAGAGAAGAGGGAAAATAGAAGCACCTCCTTCTTCCCAACTTGTGTGTAGAAGTGATCAAGCAATGATCGCTTGGCCTCTCGGACTTGACAATGGACAACAGCCTTCGGAATGGAGTGCTTCAGTGTCTCGCATACCATCCCCACATAAGCAGACACATTGGAACCAATTCTTCGCAAATGCCCCTCAGCATATCGATCCATAGTGGGGGCAGAAGGATTTCCTCCCTTTTCAATCTCCTGTGGGAGTTTCCGGAAAAAGTCAACTGTGAGATATGATGACTCCATTTCTACTAACCGTAATGTTGTCTTCCGACCATCTTCACGAAATTTTTCCAAAGCCTCATAAGCAGCCGCTGCTATCTCAGCTTGCAAGGTCGGGAACCGCCTCAACTCCTGTCAAGAATTAAAGAAGGAAAACAGAAGGGTCACATTGCAATAGATTAAAAAACATGCAGCACATCCCATGGTTGCACAAGACATAGTTGTGGTGTACCTGAGTTTCACTTATTGACTTTCTAACAAGTTCCTTCAGGACGAGATGCACCTGGCAGTAATTAGAAACATTAGTACTATTCAAAACTGCTCCAGGATCAGTTATAATTGTAAGTCTGTATCCACTGGAAGATATGAAGATATGAAACAACATAATCTTAGGGAAGGAAATAATTACTGCATCAACTGATGCTTCAGCTGGTCCCTTGAAATAGTTAAGAGCCCCATCTATCAGACGCCTATATCCCTGCTCAGGAGCAATCAAATGAGGTTGATAACCATCAGCCTCAGACACCACTTTTCGCACATTTTGCAAAGACAGATGCCGATCAAATGGCAGTTTTCTTAAAGCTGCAGGAAGTTGGTTGTCAAAAACTCCATATATCCGATCGCCGCCAGGTCGTCTAAGAAGTTGAACAAAAAAAATAAAAAATCAGAAAAAAAAAGATGCTGTTAAAACCATGCCTTCTGTAGTGTCATCAGAACAAGAGCCACTTCACATGTAGGTACTGACCTCGGGAAGAAAAAATTAAAAATGGCACCAACAGTAAAGAATTAATTTATTGAAATGGGGAAAGCAAACAAAACACAAATGACAGAGAAGTATCAGTAGGCATTTCATGTACATGTCTATAACTGTTAATCATATTGCATACTAGTATTAAGATAAGTATTACAAACTCTAAAGGAAGCATATATGCAAGAGAGAGAGAGAGAGCAGCCCATTCTAACACAAGCACATGCAAAGATTAAAGGTTATCTCCCTTATTCTGGCTATATGATTATCAAAGAGAAATGAACAAAAGAAAAGTTGATGCCCCACCCGCCATCAAGATGCTCTTTAAAAATACGATCAAACGCACGACAAAGCTCCAAAATTGTGTACAATTGGGCCTGAAGAAAACACAAATAAGGTTTCAAATTACAGAAATGCTGTCAAGCTCCAATTTGTTGAAATGGAGTGAATAACAATCATAACAGCAACAATAACTATGACAGAAATAGCAATACCCCAGCATCAACAGCAATAGGTCGACCAAGATGGTCCATCTCTGCCTCCAACTCATCGATGCTTTTGTTTATCAGCAATGATATACTTGGTATCCGTGCCCTAATTACAGACTCCAAGTGCTGCAGAATGAATAAAATTATCAAAAAACTGCCACAGGACACCTAACAATAGTTTTGCATATGCAAAAAGTTGCATTACCCTTGAGAGAAGTTTTGCAAGATATTCAGAGCCCATTTTACTTGCTAGGTGCCCGTAGTCAGGGCTTGTTACAAAATATTCCCTCTCCTTGCGTCGTGCAGCAATCATGTCAACATTCTTGTTGATATCTGCTTGTGAACGGTTCACTATCCCAACCCAAGGATGTTGTAATCTGTAAGCTCTTCCTTCAAGAACCTGAAAAGCGGAGTAGGAATTCAAAAAACTCAAAACAAAAAAATATTTTTGGGAGGCAAATGCAGATTCTTTCATAAAACAAACAGTCAAAGGATATCAATAAGAAACCATAAACAGATATCAAATTGTCATACATCTAATGCGTTTGTTCCCTTGTCCATTAGATCAAGCTTGGTCAACACTCCAAATGTCCTTTCACCTAAACATCACCAATTTAAACAAATTTCATCACACTGATCAGTAAAACTAGATGCGCAACAAGTAAACTACAAGAAATCAAGAACGTGCATAGGCTCAACAAAATGGATTTTGACCAACCAACACCACCAGTCACCTGTTGGATCAACTTCTCTTGCAATTTTAATAGCATCAGATGTTGCTATGTCCTGATTTGCTGGTGATATCGCCAATATGATGCAATTTGGCTACATAAACAGGTACCGTCATTGCACACAACAAAATGAACAACCAACAACAACAAATTGACCAAAAAAGTGACATCATATATATTCTATTTCTAGCAACAGGATGACAGGCAGCATTTACATGTGTGTGTACTTGTGTGTTCATCTCTGTACGTGTTGTGTTTACTATTGTGGACTAGACAAACAGACAGGTAAAGAATAAAAGTATTAGTGATGAGCAACAGATCAAAATCAGTAGTGTTATATTTTGTATGCACAGTGCAACTAGAAAATAAAAGGAAGGTGAAAAAAGATGTGACAAAGTTACTCATTCAACAAAGTTAAAATGAGGAATGGGCTAAAGGAAGCTGTCACATGCAAAACCTCCACTAACAGTAAAGAGATGTTACCCAGGGAAAAAAGGAGAAAAGAACCCTGCCCCTGCTTGTAAAATACTATTTTGTATGTCATTCCTAAACTGGCAATCAATTTTCCATCTCTATTAACATTTATTATAACCATCCATAATAAAATAATACCATGTACTATTTTTCAAAAGAAAAAAAAATCAAATTTTGGAGCAAATAGGTCAGTGAGGTGTTTCCTGTGTTATATCAAATTCAGATTTTATTTTTTTTGCAGCCTCTTTTTTTTTTCCAAAGCTATTATACAAAATAAAGTGTCCAAAAGGTTGTAGTTTATGGCCAGGACTTTTGAAAAAGAAATGGTGCATCAAAGCACAACCTTGACTCATGCACCTGACTTAAGCCTCAGGCAGGCCATGGAAGGTGATAAGGACATATTCAACACAACTTTGGTAACTGGCATTAGCTAACATTATACATTGAAATATTGACAAAATCAACAACCTCAAATTTCAACAAAGCCAAACCAAGTCCACTCAGATTCACCAAAGCTTCAAACATGAACACAAAACTTAGAATAACTACATTACATGTCATACATTGCAAAGGAAGAATGATAAACATGTGACATGCAATCACCTTTTCAACATATGACCGCACCATATTTTCAATTTCTGAAACAACGCTTTCAGGTTGTCCCTCTGCAGAAAAATACTCCATAATTAAACTCAAGGTACAAATGATAGATTCATCTAGTTCACAAATTATATTAGAGAACATTTAGCCGCAACATTAAAGAACATTACCTACAGCAACCTTTGTCAGACCAGGCAGATCAATCAATGTTAAGTTGACAACTGCCAAATAAGTGAATCAAAGTAAAGCATATTAGTGATTTATACAAACAAAGAAAAGCAAGCCTAAACTGATGCAATCAAAGGAGTATGAATCATGTGACACGACCACATAAATCCGAAGTATTAAAACTGGGCCAATTTTGGTTGCAATCGCAAGAGCTTAAAGAGAAAAAACCCACCACATAATAGTGATATGTAACCAGAAAATAAAAAATCAATCTAACTGTCAAAGGGACGGTTAACTGAATCAGAAATGTTGAAAGGATGAGTGACAAGAGGCAAGGGTAAGAACACCAGAAGGTTCCATAAAAAGAGTCTAAGGGTCAAGGCATCTGAGCTCATCCATTTTTAAGATGGGGACCTCAGGGACATTGAGAACAGTTTCAGGGGCATCCTTAATCATAACTCAATAGAAAATAACCAACTTTGCTTAAAGGAATCATCTCCTTCATGTATGCCTCCTATGGAAGCAAAGGATAAGGTTTGTTAAAGACCTGGGTGCTCACTCGCAGCCATCCACTCCTCTCTTCTTCTGAAATACTTCCCCCTAGCCTTATACATTGTCTACATATCAGGTCCACATCAACAGGGGATGTGGAACCTATGTCACATGGGTGCGGGTGCGGGAGCGGGTGCGGGGATTCGGCACTTCCAAAAAACCCGGGTGCGGGGGTGCGGCAGGGGCAAAATGTATATATATATATATATATATATATATAGAAGGGGGTCGGGGTGAAGACTTGTTACCCACGTTCTGCTTGTTGTGTACTTTAGCTCAACGGGACAAAATTGATGAACCGAAAGGATTGGCAATCTGATCGACCCAGCCTGTTGCGTTCTGCTGACTGTCATGATTCAATCATGTCTGAAACTCCCTGGTCTTCACGAAAAAAAATATAAGCGAAAGGTTTGACGTGGTTTGTTGGAGAGAGAGTCTTCACGAGGCCTATGATGCCACTGCCACGCCACTGCCTAGGGTTCTTCAAATTTCATTTTATATACAGTTGCACACAGATGACAGCTAAAAGAAATTTATTGGATTTGACATGTGGAAAAGAGAGGTCTACACAAGGCTACGGCTAGAGCACCTCGTCAAGAGAAAAGTGAATACTAATAGCCACCAAGGCTCTACTCTACCACCATCATTATCATTTATTATGGAGAGAGAAAATCCTTGACGAAAAAGGATTTGGTTGGTTGAAGCATAAAGACTTCAAAAGGCTCATAGTATGTTTTCCAACGCTGTGAATTAATTGTTTGGAGGCAGGAATAGCATGGGATGCCAACAAAGTTCGTCAGATGTTGTGGACACAAGTGCCCCTTTATAAAACAAGAGCAGCAGCAGCAAACAACTGTCCAGAAATTTTTTTTTTAAAAATTCTGCAGCCCATTTTGTAGGGCAAATTTTTATTTTTTTTAAAAAAAATCCAAACAAAAATGGACCGAAATGATCCTGGGTGCGGTCAACGCACCCAGGATCGGGTTGACCGCACCCGGTGCCGCACCCGCACTTGCGTCGAGTCGCATCGACGTGGGTGCGGCACCCTGCTAGCCGAATCCCTGTGACATAGTGTGGAACCAATAATCAGGAGTTTTTTTTTGTAGTTTAATCTCATATATTTTCTAGTTATTTCAGTTATGTAATCAGTTTCTTAGTATATTATTATATTTTAACTTTTGTTGGTTAATCTCGTATATTTTTCAGTTATTTCAGTTATGTAATTAGTTTCTTAATATATTTTAACTTCTGTTGGTTAATCTCATATATTTTCCAGTTATGAAATCAGTTTTTTAGTTACTTTTATATGTTAATCTCATATTTTTTAGAATAATCTCATATATTTTAACTTTTGTAGGTTAATCTCATATATTTTCCAGTTATTTAAGTTATGTAATCAGTTTCTTAGTATATTTTAAATTTTGTTGGTTAATCTCATATATTTTCCAGTTATGTAATCAGTTTTTTAGTTACTTTTATATGTTAATCTCATATTTTTTAGAATAATCTCATATATTTTAACTTTTGTTGGTTAATCTCATATATTTTTCAATTATGTAATCGGTTTCTTAGTATATTTTATCTTTTGTTGGTTAATCTCATATATTTTCCAGTTATGTCAACAATTTTTTAGTTACTTTTATATGTTAATCTCATATTTTTTAGAATAATCTCATATATTTTAACTTTTGTAGGTTAATCTCATATATTTTCCAGTTATTTCAGTTATGTAATCAGTTTCTTAGTATATTTTAACTTTTTTTGGTTAATCTTATATATTTTTCAGTTATGTAATCAGTTTTTAGTTACTTTTATATGTTAATTTCATATTTTTTAGTACTTATTTGAGATTTTCTATTTCTTATTGGTTGTTATTTCATCAATAAAGCATTTCCTTATTTATTTGTATTTTTAGATATTTTTTTATACTTTTTTTAAACTTTTCAAAAAAAAATATTTGAGGCTTACGCTTTACGCCTCGCCTCGGTTTTTGGTGGAGCACCTCGCTACGCCTCAATGCTTTTCACAACACTGGTCTCTCCTTTTGCCAAAAGGAAGAAGAGGCAGGTATTCTCTCTGTCTCTCTCTAAATGGTTTATATGATTTTTTTCCTTTTAACTACGAATTAAAATGAACCTTGTTGTAATCAAGTCATGTTTACTTTCAGTTTCTTTATGGAGATGCAATTTGCATAAACCTTTATGACCTAGGATTGGTTCATGTTTAGTTGGTACACAATTTGGATCATTTATAGAGTTTTCAATGTTTTTTGTAGCACATGAACTTTTCTGTAAATATTTATCAAATATTTTACTACAGGGAAAAGATGTATATGATCGATTAACAATTTAACATATATGGCATATGCTTTACACAATAATGTGGTGATACGCTTTTATTGTTACAGTTGATTTTTGTTTTCCTTCTCCCACCCCCCACCCAACGTTGTTAAAGGTGTATCTATTCAATAAATTGCTAGTCTTTGGTATGATCATAGTTATGAATGAGTTTTTGTGGTGAAGGTAGTATCTTCATGAAGTTTATCAACCACTTGTGGTACATCAGAATTTCAAATCTGGAGTTAGCTTTCTCTTCGTAAATGTATTAGAAATTGGAATTTGGTTTGTGAATGTTAAAAAAGTGCAAAAAACATAGGCTTTCTTTTCTTTGAAAGGATTTTTCAGATGCCTATAAATACTTCAAAAAGAGCATGTGATCTTAAGAAGGTAGTTAGTTTTGTACGGATGTGATCTGGTCACTTGCCTGTGTAATATATGTTGGTTCTTATTGAGTATGAAACATATTTTATTTGTTAGATACTTAGATAGATTAATTTGTTGCATTAATGTTACTTTTACATGTTAACATCATATTTTTTGGTATTTATTTGAGATTTTCTATTTCTTATTGGTTGTTGTTTCATCAATAAAGCATTTCTTTTATATATTTGTATTGTTAGATATTTTTCTAAAGTTTTTTTTTAAGTTTTCAAAAATATTTTTTTGAGGCTTACGTTTTACGCCTCGATTCATTTTTGGTGGAGCGCTTCGTTGTGCCTCAATGCTTTTCACAACATTGCTCACTACAAAACACTCAAACGCACACCATACCTATACAACAAAAGGATGAACAATATATAGAGGAAGACATAACCTAGCTTTTAGAGCAAATTCCAACAGCTAGTTTGACTATTCAAACTATTACAAACCACAACAGTTGGTTGGTCAATCTCATTTGACCAAAAAGAAAAGTAAATAAGTAAATAAAATTACAAAATTTAGTCATCTTAAATAATGACTAATAATAATAAAAATAAAACCCCTATTCTACCCTAAAAGTATACAATATGTATACTTATCCTAAATTATCCTTTTACTAAAATCTAAATCATAATAAGTATACTTTAGCATACTTGGAATTACAATGAGAAAGAAAATACAAAAGAAATATAAAGAAAAATACCTATAAGTATACCTTAGTATAATTAGGTATATAATACAATGCATATATCTTAGCACTGATGAACATACAGTTTAGAACTAAGAGAACAAGATTAACATAGTGAAACAACCAATTATTGCACTTTAAGGGATGATTATCAGGTCCACCACATACCATTTGGAGAGTAAATGCTGAGATGGATTGGAACAGGAGAGATCATTTTAGTTTTTCCAGTCATTCTGTCCGTTTCATCCTGAATTTCCTTGCGCACAGCAGCTGCATAATCACATCAGATGCAATTAAATCATACATCATGTGTGGAAGAAAACAAAACTTTCGTGAGCAGAAACCATACAAAACAATGGCAAGAATGACCCTCTGGTTCACAAGACTGTAATCAAGACTAAACAATATTTGCAAACCACAAATTCAGCATAGCCTTGAAGAATCAATTTGATCCAAGCTAACAGTAAATGGTATTGCATGCTAAGCACGACATTGAACAAGGGACAATACTGATTTAATTAAGAAGACAACAATGAAGGCATCCACCCAGGAGCATATCTGACAACGGTGCACCCATGTTCTTTCTACACCCCTCTTAACATCCACAAAATCCTAGAAAGAATTGTTGCTTCAAAATGGAACACTTTTTAGTCAAACTACCCTTGAACATCAGAAATGCATTGTGTATTTCACCTGTCACATAGACACAGACATATGGGATGATACGCTTGGTACAACAGATGAATTTTGTAAAACTAAGATATATGTACACATCCATACAGTATGTATGTATGTATGTATGTACGCATATGATTGTGCACATACAAAAATCTTTACCTAAAAAAAAAATAAAGCATAAATATCATTTTAAGTGCAAATTCTTGAACAAAAATTCTAAATCATTATAATTAAAAATAAATAATAAATCTGAATTGAAAAAGTGAAAAGGTGAAATGTATGTAATCAATGACAACTTTTAAAAGAATACAAAATATACATCAACAACATAAAAAGAAATAGATGAAGTTAGGGAGATAGTGTGGACTGTGACTAACACAGTTTGACTCTGCGCATGAATACATTGCGGTTCACTGGTGTCATATAACTCATATCCAATGTTGTGTCACGTCAACACAGGACACAAAGGATAAACAAAGTGTCTGTGTGCCAGTATTTGACCTATAAGTTCAAATTTTCTTTCTCGAGTCAAAAATGAAGCTTCATTGAAGATAAAAGAAACCTCCAGTGAGAGATTCTGATTCTATAACAGGAATCTCCCATGAGAAAGTATCAAGCTCCTGCTTGAATGTATTTCCAATTACATAAGCATGTCTATCTGCAAGAAATGAATATGTAAACATGGCAAAACAACAGCTATACGGATGTGTGCATTGCAACAGTAAACAATAAAAGAAACAGAAGCCCAAAGTAATAGATAATAAAACAGGAAGCATGCAAGAAATCATGGAGTCGAAGAAAGCTCCAGTCAAAGAGATAGCAAACATGTGTACATGGTCTAACAGCTACTTTCGTAATAAAGAAAGCTTAGGAACTAACTCTCAGATGATGCTAAGGCCAAAATCATCAGCACTGACACCATGAACTTAAGTTCAAGATAGAAGTAAATGACAAGGAACCTATCTCCTCCTTGCTCGAATGACTGCCAACCAAATATCGTGATATAATGTCCCATCTACCCAAGTCAAAAAGTAAGAGTGACTTCACTAAAGCGTCTACAGCAGAAAGCATCTGACTGATGTAAAGAAAGGACCCTTGAGATATACCGGACTATTTTGACATAGAAATGCTGTAACCATTACATAATAGCACTTCAAGAATCATTTGTTCCTTGCATCTGATGTTCTCTCAAGATCATATACACTTTTAGCAACTTATTCTAGTGCACTCATTTCCAAGATTCGATATGTGTAGTTCTTGACTACTCTCAGGCATGTAAGTAGCCTGAAAAAAAAATATATCCATTAATTAGCCATAGATGAATGAGCTACTACCTAAATTCCAGCTGAAAAAATATCAACTTCCACCTTAGCAGCAAAAGGATGTATTCAGAAACTGATTGGAAAGACGACAAAATAGTACATGAAATAGGGCCTTTCCTTTTTTTCTTCTCATTGCTTTTATATCATATTTAAGCCATAACAGATAACACCAGTCTCCAAGCATCCAACCTAAGCAGCTAATTCGTAACTGAAGCATAGCCAGCTGTTCAGCCTTTCCACGTCAAAACATCTTCATATCAAATTATTTTTTTTGCTCTTCCATTCATCAAAGTTGGTATGCTCAAACTTCAGCCATCTTATAAGAATTCAACCTCCCAAATAACAACGATGCCAAAATATTAACAAAAGAACCACTCCTATTTCAACTCCAACCATCGTCACACTACCCAATTCACTTCACTGTTACCAAAAGTACACCAAATCCTTATTTATTAAAGAAAAAACCCACCATGAATTCCTCAAAAAGGCAACCGTAAATTATTCAAAATAAAGTGCAAATTCAGTAACCAATTCATATGAAATGCACAGGAAATGCATCAAAATAGTGGAAAAGTGAGGACAAAAGGTGTATACCGAAGTCGGTGAACCTCTTTTTCGGCAAGTGAAGGAACTCTGCGTACTCTGTCTGCCCTTCCTCCGTCTTATGCAGTTGCAACACCAAAGGCCGCCTCGTCACAATACCTATCACCAATCAAATCCCTCAAAAGAGTCAAAACATCCGCCTGCGAGCAACCGCTGCGAAAAGAAAACCCCAAACGAAAAAAAGGAGATAAAGATATCAAAGATCTCACCGGATCCTCTAGGAAGGAAATCGCGGCCGACGATGCTCTCCAGAACCGAAGATTTCCCAGAACTCTAAAACCCCACAAAAAACAAAAACGCAAAAGAGAAAACCCGTAAGGAATGGAGGGAACGAAGCAAGAACTGCCGGAAAAGCGACTACCCACCTGACCGCCGACGACGGCGACCGAGGGGAGGGCCTCCCAGAGGGTGGGCAGCGCGTTGTCACCGCCGTAGTCGCCGAGGACAGTACAGGCCCTCTGTATCCTGTTGACGAGCCCGATCAGAGACTCCATCGTCGTCATCTCCCCTTCCCACAACAAACCAAACGATCGATTGATTGATGGATGCTTGCCCGCTCGATACTCTGAGAGAGGGACGTTCTAGAGAGAGAGAGAGAGAAATGAAGTAAACTGGAGTCAGTCCACCGCTACCTTCTATTTGTTTCTTTATCTTTTTAGTTTTCACTTCCTCACGAAGCGAGAGGGTGTTTTTGCGAAAACAAAGCAACAGAGACGAGGGTTTTGGTAAAGAGAGAACAGGATCAGGTGCCGTCAGCCGTCACATGGCACACTTTGCAGAGGCACACTCATAGTGTGATCGCTTGAGCCAGCGATGTGTTTGAAAATTAGAGTTACATGGTAGACAAATTTACTTTTTGTTTTAAGTAAAGAAGTAAACTTATTTTTCATATGAGAAAAAGATATAAGAAAACTTTAAGATTTGTACACATTTGGATCGGATCCAGTTAGTAGTTATCTTTGCACACTACCGCAGAAACTGATAATCAACATGTAGATGCATCATTATAATAAAAATAGAAAACTGAAAAAAAAAAAGTAAAATTTCACCAATCGTCCCTTTGGATCGGGCATGAGTGGTGCCCACCCTGACTGACCCAGGGCACTGCCCACCTGCTCCATCAGGTGACCCATGAACTCTTAGAGGATTTTCTGTGAAAACAAAATGAAACAAACACACTGTTTAGGGAAAATAAAACTAACAGATAAATGTAATTATTAAAAAATTACTAGTAGCTTTAGTAAATGGCTGATAAGTCAGGTACCTTTAGGTAAATTTTTCTTTTTTATTCTTTCGAATTTTTACACAAAGACATTGTGTGGCACGTGAGGGTTTCGTTAGCTTTCAAACAGACTATGGAGCGTGCACCGACTCTTTCTCTCTTCTTCTTTTTTTTTTTTTTTGTGGGACCCATAATTCAAAATATGTCGTATTTGATAACACCAAAAACAGTACGTCTACCGTTACTTTTCAAATTTTGAATATAAGTGGATCCACTTGGGACAGTATCGGTGCTTATCGGCAGAAAATCGATACATTTCACATCGTTTATTTTTTAATAAATATAAAAAATACTTAAAATTGTTTTTTAATATTATTTTAATGGATTCAACACGTGTTACGTTCTGATTAACATGTATTATTTTTTTAAATTAATTTTTGGCCGATTCAGAATGATTCACTTGAGTATGGGTATCGGCCGATCCACCTGAATCGTTGGCCAAACGATACAGGGCCTATAATGATACTGACAACATTGCTGTTTTGGACCACGACGGGTCCGTGAACATAAGGGAAAATGGGGCCCACTAGATTGCTTCCTATTTATTTATGGTAATATCAATACGAAGCTCATTTAGATCAATTATGGGAAATGGTCTGCACCATATGCGTCGTCCGTTTGAATCAGCGTATCCCTCGTCCACCACATTACATGGTTAATATTCAGCTTAAGGTGTACACAAGGGTTCGAATCAGCTGTTAGTGGTGACTTGTGAATGTTACCAAGTTAAGGGGATGTCATAAGTTCGAATGGTGGGTGGGACGAATTCAGAACGATCCAATCGAACAAAAGAACCCCATATCCAATTTAAAATGCGGAACCGAATCTGTCTTGAATTCGAAAGTAGGGATGGCAGTGGGGCGGGGCGGGGCGGGGGACAAGGTTTCCACCCCCGCCCCGCCTCCGCGGCGGGGATGGATTTTATCCTCCACCCCCGCCTTCATCCCCGTTTCATGTCCTCCACCCCCGCCCCGTCCCCGTCCCCGTCCCCGCCCCGTCCCCGTCCCCGCCCCGTCCCCGTCCCCGCCCCGCCCCCGCCCCGTCCCCGTCCCGACCCCGCCCCCGTCCCCGACCCCGCGGGATGAGCGTGCTCGTCACCGGCGCCGCTGGCTTTGTCGGCACCCACGTCTCGCTCGCCCTCCGGAAGCGCGGTGACGGTGTCGTCGGCCTCGACAACTTCAACGACTACTACGACCCCTCGCTCAAGAAGGCCCGCCGTCGAATCCTCGGCGACCACGGCGTCTTCGTCATCGCCGGCGACATCAACGACGCCCGGCTCCTGGCCAAGCTCTTCGACCTCGTCGCCTTCACCCACGTGATGCACCTCGCCGCCCAGGCCGGAGTCCGGTACGCTATCGAGAACCCGGCGTCCTACGTGCACAGTAACGTCGCCCGGCTCCAGGGTTAGGAAATTAGGGAAGGGAGTTAGGGTTAGTAAACAGTTCATCTGAGTTGGGGGCGGGGATGGGGCGGGGCCGGGACGGGGATGGGCCGGGGGCGGGGCGGGGATGGGCCGGGGCGGGGCCGGGGCGGGGATGGGGCGGGGCGGGGCGGGGCGGGGGAACGTGCCAGTCCATCCCCGCCTCCACCCCCGGACGGGGATGGATTTTAACCTTCATCCCCGCCTCCATCCCCGTTTCATACCCTTCATCCCCGGTCCAAACGGGGCGAGGCGGGGCGGGGCCCCGCTTTCCCCCGGTCCACTGCCATCCCTACTCGAAAGTGATCTGATCGAACAGATCTGAATCCAAAGTTGGATTTAATATCCAACCCAAATGCATTATTTTACATGTAAATAGTTTCTTTTTGTCCTATTTTTTAATCCAATATTACCATCTCCTCCAAGGGTTCTGCTCAGCTGTCAGGGGCGACTTGTGAATGTCATAAGTTTGAATGGTCGATGCTGGTTTTTACTGCCGCGTGTGTGTTTGTGTGTGGAACGGGGGGACGAATTCAGAATGATCAAAGTTCATTAGCCCCCGACAATTGAATCCGCTTCTCAGTCCTTTAAAAACCTTCTAGTTCATGAATGTGGATGATGAAAGGTGTTTATAAAAAAATTTTGAATGGAGAAGAACTAAACTTACCCAGATTATGCAAACTCCTTTTGAAATTGTGGGAGATGTTGTATATGAGTCTAGACCGTCCTTTGTTCGAGAGAAAGGTAAAGCCAAGAAAAGTTTTTTCATTCTTTGTAGCACAATTTATATCATCGAGATGCTTGAACATGAAAAACATATCAAAATGTATTAGTATCCATTCTTTAAAACAATCAAAATTAAAATAAAAATAAAAGAATGAATGATCCGAAAATCACTTTTTTTGGGCTCGAAACCCATTAAGCTTTCGCGTTCTTTTTCGATTCCTACTATGCTTCTGCATTGGGATGGAAAAGTTGCAACTTGGACAGTATTTCGGTGCAAGTAGGTTGGCTTGCAAGAGGGTGGTATGAATAGGCTAGGGCTCATTCTCAAGGATCACAACGTAGACCGAGAAATTTTAGATGTCTGGGTCCTAGGGGTCATATCCTATTTATAAGATTGAGAGCACTCATCCAAAAGAGTCTTCTTGTATGAAGACTCATCCAAGAAGTGTCCTCTCATTCTAAAAAATGTGCAGGGTGGTTGGAAGGAGATAAGGATAAACCATTTGACTTATCCACATGCGTTTGGTACAACGGACTGCGAAACAACTATTTTGTTTCCTTATTAGATGGCACTCTATGTTCTACCATTTAGTCACGGACGACATTCTAGTTTTGTCGTTCATTAATGGACGGTGGTCCATCCTTCCATCTTGTGCGAGGGTGTCCAATTATTTTACCTGCAAGCACTTATCTCAAAAATCATTAACATTTGAGCATTATAAAAATTTGGTATCTACAGATGCCCCTCTTTGTCATTAATCGATATGATTCCTATGTCATGTAAGGCGACAATTCCTATGTCATCCTAGGGACAATTCCTATGTCATCCTAGGGGCATTGCTTTCATCTTCCTTCAAAACATTAGCACGACCTCGTTCGGCGAAACTAATCATTGTCTTGGCAACCCGATTTTTCTTCTAAAAATACGCTGGCCCGACTTCACTCAACGAGATCTAGACTGTCTCCAAAACCTAGTGGTTCTTTAAATTGGCCAAACCTCATTCGGTGAGACCAATCATAGTCTCAACAACCCAATTTTTCTCTAAAAAAATGTTGGTCTAACCTTGTTTGCTAGGATCCAAACGGTTTCCAAAACCCAGTGGTTTTTCAAATTGGCCTGACCTCGTTCAGCAAGACCAAACATGGTCTCGACAACCCAGTTACGTTTTAAAATTTTGGTGTATCTATTTCTTTGTCATAAATCGAATCACATCGATTAATGACAAAGATGGGCATTTATAGACACTAAAATTTTATGATGAACAAATGTTAATGCTTTTCGAGATAAGTGTTCATAAGTACAAGGATTGGACACCCTCGCACGGGATGGCAGAACGAAAATGTTGTCTGCAGCTGGACGGCAGGACACGAAGTATTGTCTAATAAGGGGATGACACAATGGCTTTGTTGTTTGCTATACTGAATACGAGTGGATTGTATACAAATGGCCAACCAATCAGAATTAGAAACTCATCTCGCACTCAAAATGTTACCAAGATAAGATGTTGGTCATTGCACAGTCACCTCATGTAATATCGTGTTTTTTATACCAAGTTAAATTTTGGCTAAGTGTTATAAAAACATTGGTTAAATACTCGATATTAAGTGGCGTCAATTGAATCTGAGCTTGGCCCAGGTCCCATCGATAAAACCTAAATGAGCCAATTGAAATATGATAAAAGCTTTTATTTTTTACAATTAAAAATAAGTGAAATTCAGGTTAAATTGAAAGACAAAATTCAAGTTCTATATCATTAGTTGCGCCTCAAAATTATAAATTCAACAATATTTTATTTTTCTGAATTTGGGCTATGGTTGGCCTGAAAATCATATTTTTTCAAAAAAAGGCCCACCTCGATGTGATTGAATCTGATCCGATCTGATCCAATTTGATCCATATGATCCAAGTTAATATGGATTTAGACCCTCAAGACCCATATTAATTAGGATATGATCCAGTTCAAGATCTATATGGATATTAGATATAAATTTGGATCTTAGATTCAGATCCAGATCCAATATCCAAGTCTAACAAAATTAAAGTTTTAAATTTAATATAAAGCTTTAATTTAAGGAGAGTTAAAGTTAAAAAGACTCTTAGAGGGGTAAGACACCCTCTAAAATTTTCTAGATGCTTATTAATTAATAATTAATTAAATTATTATTAAAAATTAATTAATTCTGAAATTGATTAGATGTGGTAGTTACCAAATAATTAGGGTCTCTAGAAGAGCCCAATTTGGTTGAGTAAACAAAAAAACAATGTAAGTATTAAAAGGGGTAGTAAGTAAAAAAAAAGTCAACATAAAGAAATAAGGAAAGAATGGTTGGAGATAGAGTCTCACATGAGAAAGCTCTATTCCCAGCCCATATGGGAAGATCCTAGAGGGGTGTCACCCTTTAGAGGGCCCCTTCTATTATAAAAACTCAAAAGAGAGAGAGAGAGAGAGAAAGAAAGAAAGAGAAAAAGATATAGAGAGAGAAGGAAAAATAGTGGGAGAGGAGAAAGAGAGGAAAAGGAGAAGAAGAAAAATGAGAAGACCCTCTTCCTCTCTGATCGTTCAATTTTTTTTCTTTCGGTCTTTTTCAAACTTCAACTAAAGTACGAGTTCCTCTTTTGATTCAAATAGGAGAAAACAATCTAAATTAAATTTATGTGGGGTTTTTAGAAGGAAACCATGAATTTGAATTTGATTCTGCATATTCAATCAATGTATTGATGCACGATAGTAGGAGCCATGGAGTTCGTTGTATGCATGGCTTGTGTTATGTATTTCAGATTTAAACTTTTGATTTCATGACAAGAACATGCTTTATACATGATTATGCACATATATAAATTAAGTAAAGATCATGAGACATACCTTCAACTTAAGCTTCACGACACGTTGAAACAGGGTTGCAAATGAATCGAATATACTCAGATATCCAACCCGAACCCAACCTGAAATTTTTAGATTCAGATTTTTTTCAAAGTAAGATGTGAATGTGAGTATAGTTCAGATCTAGTTCAATTCGAATAAATATCTGACTTTTCGCAGGATGTAATCTTAGCATAATATGGACCCATTAACATGTTGATTTCGGGTGGCTCATCAGACCCAACCATGAGCTATATTGGGTGTTGATCATACCTAATAAATTGTTGTTTTCGAGTGGTTGATTAGACTCGAGTACATGCTATATTGGGTGCGAACCAAACCTGAATGTATGTTGATCGGTTTTCTCACAAAATATGTCATCTTTAATAATTATGTTGTATAGTTGTAGGCATACATGATATTTTCCATGCACAAAGATGCATCAGCATAGCTATGGCTTGATATTTATGTTTTATATTCTAAGCTTGTCCGAATAGGCAAAAAATATTTGTTGTTTACATATGCTCATGAAATCTAGTATTTTTTGGCATAAATATGCATATTATGAACACGTGAATTCTAAAGTTATATTGTTGTGGTATTAACATGATCATGTGCATGTTTGTATATTATGCATGAGAAGAATCATGAGACAGAATGCATGTTGCAAGCATATGTTCATATGCATATATAAATTACTTTACATGTATTGTAAAAACCCACGTTTTTTTTTCAAAAAAAAAAAATTATCTGACCCGGGCCGGGCCGGGTCGGGTCCGGACCCGACCCGGGCCCGCCTGCGATAGGGTTTCATAACCCGACGCAGGAGAGGTTTTGTTTAAAACAAAACCCCCCTGTGCGCCGCATCCCCCCACCGCGCCTTCGGCCCGATTGGGAAACCCATCGGGGTTTCCCCTTTTGTCGCCCCTCCCCGAGCTCTTTAAGAGCATTGCGGGAGGGGAGGAACGATGCCCCGCCCCCCCTTCTAGTTCCCTGCAGGCGACAACCTCGCCGGCAACCCCGACCGACGCCTCCTCCTTCCCTGTGCACGCCGCCGACCGCCAGCCACCTCGCCTCCTCTCCTTCCAGGTATGCAGCCTCCACCTTCTCCTCCTCCCCCTCCCATCTCTCTCTGTCACCTCGCCAGGACGCCGGCAGGCGGCGCACGGCCTCTGCCGCGCCCTCCCACCTCCCTCTTTGCCCATTGGAAACCCGACAGGGGGCCTACAGGGCCCCTGTCGTCCCCTTCTCTCTTGTGGGGGTTCGCCGGAGTGCCGGCAGGGGGGCCAATGGCCCCTGCGGCACCTCCTCACCCCTGTGGGTGATAGGGAAACCGACGGGAGGTCGGTTGCCCCCTGTCACCCCCGTCTCGAGCTCTCTCTCTGGCAGGGGTTAGCCCCCTGCCTCCTCTCAATCTCCGGTGAGCAGGGGCAATGCCCCTGCCGTTTCCTGTTTTTCCGGCTGGCAGGGGCGATGCCCCTGTCGCCCTTTGTTTTGCTGGGTTGGCAGGGGCTTGCCCCTGCCGCCTCTTGGCTTCTGGGAGGGCAGGGGATATCCCCCCTGCTGCCTCTTGTTTCTCGGCACGCAGGGGGCTTGTCACCCCTGCGGCTCCGTGGTTTTGTCAGGCAGGGGTCGAGGCCCCTGCCATTTGTTTGGTTCTACAGGCAGGGGTCGAGGCCCTTGCTGTCCCTTGATTCGTCAGGCAGGGGCTGGGGCCCTTGTCATTCCCTATTTTTGTCAGGCAGGGGCCAAGGCCCCTGCCATATCATGTTCTTCAGGCAAGGGGGCCGAGGCCCCTACCGTTCTCTGTTCTGCAGGGTAGGGGTCGATACCCCTGCCCTTCATTATTCTGTCTGGCAGGGGCCGAAACCCCTGCCATTCTGAGCTGGCACGCAGGGACCAGTGTCCCTGCCACTTGTTACCTTCGTGAGGCAGGGGCCGAGGCCCCTGTCAGCTGTTTTGTCAGGTAGGGGCCGATGCCCCTGCCATGCGTGACCTTGTTTGGCAGGGGCAGAGGCCCCTGCCCTTCGCTTCCTCGTCAGGCAGGGGCCAAAGCCCCTGCTATTTTATTGTTCTGTCGGAAGGAGCCGAGGGCCCCTGCCGCCTTGCTGTTTTCGGTAGTGGCTCGTCCCTGTCGCCTAAACCTACCCATGTCCTCATCGCACCATTAATTAGATTAGCTTAATTAAATGTTTCACACTCTTGCAGATTTACGCAACAGGTCTCGATCGTGCTCTGCGGCTCAACCCTCATATTATCCTCACGCGTAGGCGTACGCAGTTGCACGACATCCCAAGGTAGGGTAAAGTCGCACAAAAGGGCAATTGATGAACGTATTTAAGTTGAAACAATTAAGATGCCCATGCTAGATATGCTTAGATTTATATTGCTTCTGCGTTGCATATTTTCTTGACTGCATATTTATGAGTCGATGTATGATTTTACTCTTTGAGTATTAATTTGCATATTTGCTTATGTGGTTGAAGGTGGTTTCGTACTTTTTGCAATACTTATGCCCTTAATTGCTTGCATATATGCTTGCCTGTTCGTTCCTATGGATCGATGTACAATTTCATTCTTCGATCATTATTTTGCATAAGTTGATTATGAGATTAGGTGTGGTTTCGTATTTCTTGAAATACATATGCCCTTGTTTGCTTGCATCCATTTTTGCCTGCACGTTTCCTTTGAGTGAGGTACGATTTTGTGTCTCGTGTATTACTTATGACCTTATGTGTCTGCCTGTCTAAGTGGTCAATGTATGGTTTTGGTACCTCGTGTATTACTTATGTGCTTTTCCCTCGATGTGCGGCATCGCAAGCCGAGAGCTGTTTGTCGTCATGTTATAACCTGCATATGTTGACACTTATGGTAAATATGTACCTACATAAATGTAGTCTTGTGCCCATCCTGATTTCACTTGTTTTCAAAACACTAGAAGTTGTGCTTGTGCATTTCAGTTCTCTAAAAACGAGTTTCCTTCTGCGAACCTGGTGCTCTTCAAAATGCATAACTTTTGCAATGTATGTTTAAGTCTCGCAGGATGGCGAAGTCACGTTTGGCCCTCCCAAGTCCACACACTTGGGAGAAATGTTTTATAACCTTGATTCAAGTTGCGGCTCAATTCGAATAACCCCGATTAGGGGCATGAGCATATGAATGAGTGGGGTTCTGTTGAAGGACCCATTCTTTATGTATCAATCTAGTGTCACATGTCGATACCAAGATAAATTTTGAATGTAAGATTGATAGTGTTGTGTCTTGTGTGAATGACTTAATGTGGCATTATAGCTTTTAAGGATTAATCGTGCCAAATGAGCACTCCTATATTCTTTGAATGGTTATGAAGTTGGGTGTTGGGTATTCCGTTTGAGAAACCACAGACCTCCCTTGTTCAATATAGCGTACTTTTAGACATGCACAACATGTTAAGTACTTTGTTGATCGGACGAGAGATCCAAGATGACCTTGCATCATGAAATATGAAAAATGTTGTTGAAGTGAATTTAAAACTTATCTTGCCAGGTTGTGTTGTATTAATTCTTTTGCAGATAATATCTGTTGGGGTTTCTTTTGTGGAACCATATCCCTTTCATCGTAGTCGTACTTATGACATGTACGATCGTACTTTTTGACAAGTATGTCTTCTTATGTTGCGATGATTGGATGAGTAGGTTGTGGCAACCTCGATGAGTGCAAATAACAAAATGTTATGATCACCTAAATAAGTGATGTTTTCGCCTTCACCGGCAAGATACTCGAGTGGGTCGAAAGACTAGAGTATGTAGAATGGGTCTTCAGTTAACTACCCCTGATGTACTCATTCGAATCGCTGACTCCTGTCAGGAGAGAGGACAGGAAGGTACAAAACTTCGATGGACAGGCCATTAATGGCAGTTACGAGCAAAAGACTCGGCTTCCCCAGTCATCGGAGTTAGGGGAATGGGACTACCATAATTATCCTAGGTGGTAGCTCTCCATGTTTGGGATGCATCCATTGTTTATGCTGCTTCGGGGATTTCTCTCTTGGTCACCGACCGTCCCCTTAGGTGCGGACTCAGTCAGCTATCCGGGTTATCATAAAATACATAGCATAATAAACCCCCGGATCAGTCTAGGCTGTTTCTAGAGTCGTGCCTTGTGCGTACCCGCTTGGCCAGTTAATATCGAAACAAAATTTAAATCCGATCACACAATGTGTTCAGTTATGCACGTATGAAAGTTATAGGGTACAACATGTTCAATACTTATGGAAGTGTGTGTGTGGTTGATGAAGCATGGTGTTTTGCTAGTTAACTTTCTTGTGCAGTGCTTTGCTTGTAATAGTTAGCCTACTTGTGCCAGTAAAATGCTTGTAATAATTTTAGCATTGTGCTCATGATAGTTGCTCTGTGAATCTGTTGAAATTAAATTGTTATATAATTGTCTGTCTACTTGACATATTAAATTATTCTGCTTAATTATGTTCAATATTGTCCTGTCTGTGCACCTACCAGTTTTTAGTGAAACTGACCCATTTTATGGGCAGGTAATGGATAGGTAATACTGTCGCAATGGCATGATGGCGTGATGAGATCAAGATAGAGCTCTTTCCCTGACGTTTCGCTCCTGAGGACATGTTGGTAAATTTGGTATAAAGTGTGTTTCAAAATTTCTCTTTTATTAAACCGTGAGTTAATAAAACTGTTTTAGTAAGCTTCTTCTTGGTTTCAACAAATGAATTCTCAATTATTGAAACTCTGTTTCTAAATCATTTGATTTCAATGGTTGTGCGGGATTTGACAAAAGGAAAGTTTACGCTGTAACGCGCTCAAGGTCCATTGACTTGTGGTTTTAAAAATATCATTTTCCGCTGAAGTATTATTTAAACTCTGATAATTGTATGATTTCAAAGCTTTCTAAACTATTCTAAAAAGTTACAAGTCCGGGATTTTTGGGGCGTTACAACTTGGTATCAGAGCGACAGGGAAAATAGTGATTCTTGACCATCCGACATCTGCATCGCACGGTAAGTGCTATTGATTTTGTTGTTTTGTACTTAATTTGATTAAAATATTTTGCTTCGATTTAGATGTCGTTTAATGAGATGAGCGAGGCAATAAATGTTTTGACCGGAGCTGTTATTCATCTCCAATCTATGGTTCAGAACCTGAGTCATAGTGTGGCTTGCGAGAACACCTTCAATGGTCCGTGCAATAAACAGATGGATAACCATCAGGTTCTCCCGAATCTATCGTACTCCCGAAATTCTATTGTTTGCTCTTTCTGTGGTAAGGTGGACCATTCAGGGAAAGAATGCTGCCATAAGCGAAAGTACGACGGGTGGCAGCTGACCACACAAGGCTTGGAGCAACGGAAGCAAGTTAAAGATATTCAGAACAATAAGTCAGTTGGTAGTAAGGAAGTTAGCAAATGCCGACTTGCCGAGGATAGAATGCAGGGATCCCCACCTAAGAAACAAAAGCAAGGCAGAGGAATCAAACTACATCGATCGTCTAGTCGTAAATGCTCGAAGTGTAATTATGGTCATCCGGGACAACTATGCCCTCGAGACACATGAGGTTGTTTCTATTGCGGAAAGATGGGGCATTTCGCCAGAGTTTGTCGCAAGAAGGAAGTAGATCTGAAGAAGCGAACCGCGAAGGAAAGTCAGCAACAACAACCCAAGCTGCCTCACTAGTAGCAATTAGAGTAGTGAACCATGTTTATTTTCATCATAACAGGTTAGGTAGAGAATTGACGAATAGACACTTTAATAAGTTCGAGTAAGACTTTTTATTTTCCAGTACGGATCTTGTCAAGTAAAAGTTTATTAATGAAATTACGTATGAATTTTGTTCAACCTAGACCCTTATGATTACGATGCTTATGCTGGTAAATGACATGTCACGGCTACAACTGATTAGTTTTTGGGTAGTTAACTTGTTACGCCTACAAATGATTAACTTTTAAGTGGTTGACTTATACGCCTACAAATCATTAGTTAGACTATTTAGAGGAATGACACCTCACGACTACAAACACTTAGTTTTTATGATACATCACACCTACATAGCCGTGTTGTAGAGGGTTGCATTATGATTGTTTGTGAGAATATATCATACATGTATAGCATGATTGGCGGATATCATATTGAACTAAAATATCTTGTAGATCTGTGCGTGTGTTTCATACTGATATGGTCGAATGCGATGTGCTTTGAGGTAAAATTATATATGCATATGATGGTACCATGATTTGGATGTCTTAGATGCATATAGAATTTGAATTCTGTGTACGTAACTCGAACTACGTAGAAGTTACGTATCTGGAGGTTTAGTGGATCCTTGTTATATACATGATCACATTGTATAGAACTCATGCTTTGAGGTTAGATTTGGATAATAAAATGCTCCTGGTGGCAATGATATAATGCATAGGATAATATGCTTTTGTATGATATGATTGAAATGCATGTGACCTCAAATTTTGAAAGTATGGAACCTTATTGGTGAAAGGTGTGATTTTTGATGTATGTGCCATATGAAGTGATGTGATGCTCATTTATGATATATATATATACTTTTGCCCCTTTATTGGTGGCTATCGACCCTGTGAGTGGTCGTTTGTTTGATGCATGTATCATTGATTTCGGTACTTGTTGAGGACCTTGTCCGCAAAGGATTCTCTGTGAAGGGTATGTATGATCAAGATCAGGTAATCCGACTAGAGTGGTGAATCTCTGTGAGGAAGTACACTGTCCAAGATCGGGTAGCCGCAAAGATAGCAAATTCCTGTGAGGAAGTATATTGTCCAAGACCAAGTAAACCTTCTAGGGCGGTATTTCCTTGTGAGGTCGTACATTTCCCAGACCAGGTGATCCAGCGTGGAACTCGTAGATTTTGATTTCGTAGAGAATTATGGTGTGTTTTGATGCTCTTCTGAGAGCATTTGATATAACCAGTTATGAATATTTAAATTTGGCTTTCTGTTGTAGCATGATTATATATTGGTTTTAGATTAGAAAGTTGGATCCTTGCTGATTCTAGATCTTGATACAAGGATATGTTTTTGTCTTATACTAAAGTTAGGGCCATTCTACGAATGATAACTTAAGCGAAGATAGGACAACTGGCCATATAAGGCCTTGGGTTATGGGGATAAGTTGAGGCTATTCCGGACATAGAGTCTGTTAGAAATAGTAAGGGTAACGAACGACAACCTGATTATGATATAGGACAGAAACCTCCGTTTAAGGAACGTAAACAAACTAGAGCAATGACTTGTTGTGTCTCTTCATTCGTATCAAATCTAGTAGAAGGTGACGAATAAACATTCTTACAGTCTTCTGCCAAGCCCTTTTTGTGACTCCGTATAAACTCTTGCGAAGACATAAATTATTAACAATTTACCCACATTTTGTTCGATCGAGTTGTTGGCTTCGAACCTGTCTCAGGAATTTATTATGTGCTATCTTGATTACTTTAATAGCATACGTGATTCAGATCACTCACACATATAGTGTATCCTCGTTAACAACGATTAACTAAGAACCAGATTGTCGCAGATAATCTTTTAATAAATATTTCACAGACGAAATTCTTTTAAGAGGGGTAGGAAGTAAAAACCCACATTTTTTTTTTCAAAAAAAAAAAAAAATTATCGAACCCGGGCCGGATCGGGTCTGGACCCGACCCGGGCCCGCCTGCGATAGGGTTTCATAACCCGACGCAGGAGAGGTTTTGTTTAAAACAAACCCCCCCTGTGCGCCGCATCCCCCCACCGCGCCTTCGGCCCGATTGGGAAACCCATCGGGGTTTCCCCTTTTGTCGCCCCTCCCCGAGCTCTTTAAGAGCATTGCGGGAGGGGAGGAACGATGCCCCGCCACCCCTTCTAGTTCCCTGCAGGCGACAACCTCGCCGGCAACCCCGACCGACGCCTCCTCCTTCCCTGCGCACGCCGCCGACCGCCAGCCACCTCGCCTCCTCTCCTTCCAGGTATGCAGCCTCCACCTTCTCCTCCTCCCCCTCCCATCTCTCTCTGTCACCTCGCCAGGACGCCGGCAGGCGGCGCACGGCCTCTGCCGCGCCCTCCCACCTCCCTCTTTGCCCATTGGAAACCCGACAGGGGGCCTACAGGGCCTCTGTTGTCCCCTTCTCTCTTGTGGGGGTTCGCCGGAGTGCCGACAGGGGGGCCAATGGCCTCTGCGGCACCTCCTCACCCCTGTGGGTGATAGGGAAATCGACGGGAGGTCGGTTGCCCCCTGTCACCCCCGTCTCGAGCTCTCTCTCTGGCAGGGGTTAGCCCCCTGCCTCCTCTCAATCTCCGGTGAGCAGGGGCAATGCCCCTGCCGTTTCCTGTTTTTCCAGCTGGCAGGGGCGATGCCCCTATCGCCCTTTGTTTTGCTGGGCTGGCAGGGGCTTGCCCCTGCCGCCTCTTGGCTTCTAGGAGGGCAGGGGATATCCCCCCTGCTGCCCCTTGTTTCTCGGCACGCAGAGGGCTTGTCACCCCTGCGGCTCCGTGGTTTTGTCAGGCAGGGGTCGAGGCCCCTGCCATTTGTTTGGTTCTACAGGCAGGGGCCGAGGCCCTTGCTGTCCCTTGATTCGTCAGGCAGGGGCTGGGGCCCCTGTCATTCCCTATTTTTGTCAGGCAGGGGCCAAGGCCCCTGCCATATCATGTTCTTCAGGCAAGGGGGCCGAGGCCCCTACCGTTCTCTGTTCTGCAGGGTAGGGGTCGATACCCCTGCCCTTCATTATTCTGTCTGGCAGGGGCCGAAACCCCTGCCATTCTGAGCTGGCACGTAGGGACCAGTGTCCCTGCCACTTGTTACCTTCGTGAGGCAGGGGCCGAGGCCCCTGTCAGCTGTTTTGTCAGGTAGGGGCCGATGCCCCTGCCATGCGTGACCTTGTTTGGCAGGGGCAGAGGCCCCTGCCCTTCGCTTCCTCGTCAGGCAGGGGCCAAAGCCCCTGCTATTTTATTGTTCTGTCGGAAGGAGCCGAGGGCCCCTGCCGCCTTGCTGTTTTCGGTAGTGGCTCGTCCCTGTCGCCTAAACCTACCCATGTCCTCATCACACCATTAATTAGATTAGCTTAATTAAATGTTTCACACTCTTGCAGATTTACGCAACAGGTCTCGATCGTGCTCTGCGGCTCAACCCTCATATTATCCTCACGCGTAGGCGTACGCAGTTGCACGACATCCCAAGGTAGGGTAAAGTCGCACAAAAGGGCAATTGATGAACGTATTTAAGTTGAAACAATTAAGATGCCCATGCTAGATATGCTTAGATTTATATTGCTTCTGCGTTGCATATTTTCTTGACTGCATATTTATGAGTCGATGTATGATTTTACTCTTTGAGTATTAATTTGCATATTTGCTTATGTGGTTGAAGGTGGTTTCGTACTTTTTGCAATACTTATGCCCTTAATTGCTTGCATATATGCTTGCCTGTTCGTTCCTATGGATCGATGTACAATTTCATTCTTCGATCATTATTTTGCATAAGTTGATTATGAGATGAGGTGTGGTTTCGTATTTCTTGAAATACATATGCCCTTGTTTGCTTGCATCCATTTTTGCCTGCACGTTTCCTTTGAGTGAGGTACGATTTTGTGTCTCGTGTATTACTTATGACCTTATGTGTCTGCCTGTCTAAGTGGTCAATGTATGGTTTTGGTACCTCGTGTATTACTTATGTGCTTTTCCCTCGATGTGCGGCATCGCAAGCCGAGAGCTGTTTGTCGTCATGTTATAACCTGCATATGTTGACACTTATGGTAAATATGTACCTACATAAATGTAGTCTTGTGCCCATTCTGATTTCACTTGTTTTCAAAACACTAGAAGTTGTGCTTGTGCATTTCAGTTCTCTAAAAACGAGTTTCCTTCTGCGAACCTGGTGCTCTTCAAAATGCATAACTTTTGCAATGTATGTTTAAGTCTCGCAAGATGGCGAAGTCACGTTTGGCCCTCCCAAGTCCACACACTTGGGAGAAATGTTTTATAACCTTGATTCAAGTTGCGGCTCAATTCGAATAACCCCGATTAGGGGCATGAGCATATGAATGAGTGGGGTTCTGTTGAAGGACCCATTCTTTATGTATCAATCTAGTGTCACATGTCGATACCAAGATAAATTTTGAATGTAAGATTGATAGTGTTGTGTCTTGTGTGAATGACTTAATGTGGCATTATAGCTTTTAAGGATTAATCGTGCCAAATGAGCACTCCTATATTCTTTGAATGGTTATGAAGTTGGGTGTTGGGTATTCCGTTTGAGAAACCACAGACCTCCCTTGTTCAATATAGCGTACTTTTAGACATGCACAACATGTTAAGTACTTTGTTGATCGGACGAGAGATCCGAGATGACCTTGCATCATGAAATATGAAAAATGTTGTTGAAGTGAATTTAAAACTTATCTTGTCAGGCTGTGTTGTATTAATTCTTTTGCAGATAATATCTGTTGGGGTTTCTTTTGTGGAACCATATCCCTTTCATCGTAGTCGTACTTATGACATGTACGACCGTACTTTTTGACAAGTATGTCTTCTTATGTTGCGATGATTGGATGAGTAGGTTGTGGCAACCTCGATGAGTGCAAATAACAAAATGTTATGATCACCTAAATAAGTGATGTTTTCGCCTTCACCGGCAAGATACTCGAGTGGGTCGAAAGACTAGAGTATGTAGAATGGGTCTTCAGTTAACTACCCCTGATGTACTCATTCGAATCGCTGACTCCTGTCAGGAGAGAGGACAGGAAGGTACAAAACTTCGATGGACAGGCCATTAATGGCAGTTACGAGCAAAAGACTCGGCTTCCCCAGTCATCGGAGTTAGGGGAATGGGACTACCATAATTATCCTAGGTGGTAGCTCTCCATGTTTGGGATGCATCCATTGTTTATGCTGCTTCGGGGATTTCTCTCTTGGTCACCGACCGTCCCCTTAGGTGCGGACTCAGTCAGCTATCCGGGTTATCATAAAATACATAGCATAATAAACCCCCGGATCAGTCTAGGCTGTTTCTAGAGTCGTGCCTTGTGCGTACCCGCTTGGCCAGTTAATATCGAAACAAAATTTAAATCCGATCACACAATGTGTTCAGTTATGCACGTATGAAAGTTATAGGGTACAACATGTTCAATACTTATGGAAGTGTGTGTGTGGTTGATGAAGCATGGTGTTTTGCTAGTTAACTTTCTTGTGCAGTGCTTTGCTTGTAATAGTTAGCCTACTTGTGCCAGTAAAATGCTTGTAATAATTTTAGCATTGTGCTCATGATAGTTGCTCTGTGAATCTGTTGAAATTAAATTGCTATATAATTGTCTGTCTACTTGACATATTAAATTATTCTGCTTAATTATGTTCAATATTGTCCTGTCTGTGCACCTACCAGTTTTTAGTGAAACTGACCCATTTTATGGGCAGGTAATGGATAGGTAATACTGTCGCAATGGCATGATGGCGTGATGAGATCAAGATAGAGCTCTTTCCCTGACGTTTCGCTCCTGAGGACATGTTGGTAAATTTGGTATAAAGTGTGTTTCAAAATTTCTCTTTTATTAAACCGTGAGTTAATAAAACTGTTTTAGTAAGCTTCTTCTTGGTTTCAACAAATGAATTCTCAATTATTGAAACTCTGTTTCTAAACCATTTGATTTCAATGGTTGTGCGGGATTTGACAAAAGGAAAGTTTACGCTGTAACGCGCTCAAGGTCCATTGACTTGTGGTTTTAAAAATATCATTTTCCGCTGAAGTATTATTTAAACTCTGATAATTGTATGATTTCAAAGCTTTCTAAACTATTCTAAAAAGTTACAAGTCCGGGATTTTTGGGGCGTTACATGTATATTTGGATTGTGTATGAATGAATGCACATTTGTGGAAATGTATTAATAATTGTGCGATCACATGTTCACTGTGATTTTTGCATGAGATGTATCAGTGGTCTGATGTGAACCACTGTAGGCTAAATGGGCCACGAGCAAGTGTTGCTCTAAATATTATTGTATGCATTGCAAAAATCTATTTGAAATTTATTAATTGCAGTCTTTCATTTTGTAACGAGCTAAGATCTAGTGTTGTGTTTTGCATGTTGATTTGCAAAACAAATCTTTTGTAAGGAATCTGACTCTTGTTAAAAAGATAAAAGCGATAAAACAATGTAATTATTATTGTTCTTTTCTGATGTCCCTTTCACAATGTGAGAATCCTGGATGGTGGTTTTAGGGAGCCGTGAGGATACTAAAATTATGTGTATGATTATGCCCCTGAACCTAATATGATGGTTCACCTCTCGAACATGATTTTAGAGAGTTTTTTGCCACTTTTTTTGGGGGTGGTATGTAGACACAACTGTTGTTATCAGTATATCAAGAAAGTAACATCAGTAGATATTGATTTTCCTGGTGTCACAACATTAGATGATTTTTAATGTTTCGATGAATGATGTTGATTTTTTATATCGGTTGAGGGACAAGTGTGGAATCCAACAATAAAATACAAATGCAAAAAAAAAATTGTGTTAAGCTATAAGTGGAAACCTATCTTGAATTTCGATAATTGTTGTGATCGTTTTGAGTATCCGAAGGTTTTAATGAAAAGCGAAAGTAAATTTGTGTGCATTTAATAGGGGGCATGCATAAAAAAAAAACTTTGATAAGAATTTAATAAGTTACTCATACATGTGCATTGATATCATGCATATTTACTGTTCTGCATTAGTTCATATAATTTTACCTATTTATCTCCCTAGTAGCTATTGTCATTGCATGATATTTAATCTTGAATGTCTGGATAACTATTGAGTTGTGAGATTGTTGTAGTTATGTTTCTCTAAAAATATTGCATGGATTTGATTTATACTTTTCTTGCCTATTTGGATTTTTAAAGAAATTCGTATGTAAGATCTTTGATTCTGACCCTACGCGCTTTATGTTTTTCATAGAACCTGAAGCCTAGTGATAAGGATGTCTGCTATATAGGGCTTACGAGACTGCGCGACTACTTTCTGATATTTTGTTTGGGACAATGTGACTCCATTATTATTTACATTTATTTGATAATGTTCTTATACTTTAATTATTGATTAATAAAGTTAATTAGTTGATTGTTGGATTAATTTAAGATCCCTTGTGGTTTGGATTGTTTTATGTTTGTAAAGCCTCGGATCTCTGTGTTTGGTTTTCACAATTGTTAAAAAAAAAAACACTTCTTAAAAGTAATGAAGGTAGATGAATGTTTCCTATCAAGAGAAAAATTATTTTTACACTCGCCACTACCCATCTCACCATCACCACCACCCACCACCCTCCTCTCTCTCTATCATTTTCACACTTTTTCATTTTTTCTCTCATGCTACACAAACAAGCGAAAAACTTTCTTTCGGAAAACTTCTCATATAAAAAAAACTCAGGCAAAACTTTCTTTTCCTATGATAATTCTTTTTCTTCCAAACATGCCCTAAAGGTAAAATGAGATGGCAGAACCTTTTAGGACACTATCATAAGCCATAGCCAATGGATACGCTCCCTTTATCTAGAAGTCATAATTGAAACTTTACAAAAATGGCCAAACCCTGAATCCACAGCCATATCCATGTGACATAAGATATTGGGTTTAAATCCCACAGGGGTTATCCTCCAGTTTGACCATAAAAAAGAAACAAAGACATATACTAACTAGGGGTGTCAATGGATCGGGTTTGGTTTGAATCCAGGTGGAATCAGACCTGGATCTTATTTTTAGGTATGGTATCAGGTCCGGACCCAGGTCTAATCGGACCCACCATAAGAGAAACCATGCCCAAACCCGATACTACATGAACCAGACCCAGATCATACCCGGTAAAATAATATTTTTTAATCATTTTTACTTTGAAAAGTTGCAAGTCTTAATCGGTACTCGGGCCGGGCCCGGGTCTAGTATAAAATTTGACAAGCTATACCCGGATCCACATATTAATTAAACCCTTCATGTCTAGACCCGGGTCTTAATTGGGTCTTCATATTTATCACCATACCCGAACCCTATAGGGTTTGGTAGAGGTCGGGTCCGGGTAAACCCAACCCGTTGACACCCCTAATACTAACCTTGTTATTTATTCCAGCTTGAGTAGAGCAGCAATTGCAGAAACTTGGCTTCTCGGTGTGATATGGATCTGAAGTCTCTGGGGAAACTTGCTTCCCCTCGTCAATGGAAGATACAATCCTCCAGTATTCAGCTTCTTCTTCCACCGTTAGATCTATGACTTGAATGTAAGTTGATAACAAACGCTGAAATTGGTCTAGCTCCATCAGATTAAACAAATCAGATACTATCAATCTCGTGAATTATAGTGTCCACTGATTCATCTAATTTTATGTGAAGCAAACTTTTTCTTTTTTGAGTAAAGTAAAATCGAGTTGTATAAACGGTGTGTGTTTTAAACACATTTATTGACCATTGGAAGTATAACCAAGTAAAATCAACTTGGATTTGGATAATTAGTATCCACATTCAATAACATGGATCAGGCTCAATTCTGAACTGAACTTGATCCAACTTAACCAGACCAGCGACCCAAAACTTAGATAAGTATCATCCAGAACCAGGATGGATCTCTAACCAATTTGCAGGCTTACCAAATTGGTAGGTGACCTTCAAATCTTTCTTTGTTAGGCTTGTGCTTTTTGACTAGTACACCAGGTTGGGCTTGTAGCTCAAGTAATCTCAACAGACTGTAGTTTAAGTCATTACAAAGGCCTCAAAGAGTGAATTTTGGAATATGAAGAGTTTAGGTGTTAATCTAAGATTTTGAAAACTTACATGTTTTTTATTAATGCTAAAAAGTTAAAAACACTTTTTGAGGGTAAAATGAATTTTTTAATTAACCATGAAAATTGAATTTATTTAATATTAAACACAACTAGTTTAATGTTAGATTAACTAATATATTTATGTGGGTAATACATTCATGCTAAATATGTCATGGTATTAAATGAATCATTTTATTAGATTTATATTTTTTCTGAAATTTTCATCATACAAATGTGTTTAACATTATTGATTTACTAAAAATCAACACTTGAATCGTGCATTTTGGATGAAAAAAATGGGATTTGAAGTCTTGAAATTTATGAAAATCGTAGGTCATTGATTTTTAAAACATTATAAAAACCTATTTGTGCATTGAATCAAATGCTCTAAGGACTGATTCCTATAAAAATAAGCATATAGATCACATATGTCTGCAAAATAAAATATGCTGAATGGGTTTTGGACTTTTTCAATGCTTTTTTTACAGTTTGAACCCTATAAATGTGTTGGGCTTGGTCGATTTACTAGGAGTCCACACCTAGATCATGTGTTTTTAATGAAAAAAATGATATTTAGAGCTTCAAAAATATACACAGATTTTAGACAGTTGATTTTGTGAACCTTATAAAAACCCATCCATGTGTTGTAATTGAACGCTTCAAGGGCTGATCCCCCACAAAATCAAAACCCATTTAACACATATGTATTACCCCCCCCCCCCCCCCACACACACACACATATATATATATATATATATATATATATATATATATATATATATATATATATATATATATATATATATATATATATATATATATATATATATATATATTAGAGAGTAGTTGCCTACAAGGATATGTGCTAGTGCTACCTTTGAGGCTTTTGAATTATTCTTTTCTATGTTTTTCTTGAATCTGACCTTACAAATATGTCATACGTGTCTGATTTTATAGTAATGAACTCACATCATTTGATTTTGACGTGCAAGTAATTTTTTATAAGGTTTGAAAATAGATGGTGTAAAATTTATATAATTATCATAAATATTCAAGGATTAAAGGAAAAACAACTTGGAAACCCCTTTGGCTCTTTCTGTCATGGTAACCTGTCACAACTATTTATTTTTCGCTCTTTATTTATATATATATATATATATATATATATATATATATACTACAACCGTTTTTTTTTTTTCTATTTTTGGTTGTTTTTATTAGTGAGAATTAGATCTTACATTAATTTTTTTTCAAAGGCAAGATCTTACATTATTTGATCACGACAAGTATGTTGGTTTTTAAAAGGCTTCAAAAATCAATGATACTGTGTTGAACATGTCAGATCTTACATCATTCAATCACGAGAAATACGTAGGTTTTTATAAGGCATAAAAAATCAATGATACTATTAAATATGCTGAATCCATCTATTAGCTCCCATCGGATCAAAACAACCTGCGCCCTACAAACGTTTATATATATATATATATATATATATATATATAATTTTATATATAATATATTATCAAAATTTGAAAAAAAACACTTGAAAGCAAACATTTTTTTTCTTTTCCAAGAAAATGAGCCAGCTCGTGATCTGCTCATAGAGTGTAACTCTGCTCATCACAAACTCACGAGCTCAAACAAAGGGTTTACTCTTAACAAGGCGAGCCCGAATACCAACTCTTAAGGCAAAGAGGGGGAAGAAAAAGAAGAAGAGGAGGAGGAGCGAGAAGTTCGGGAGAAGGGGTAAATAATTTCGTCAATTATATTTAGCGTTTTCTTGTCCTTGTTTCTACCAAGATGTCTTGCCTTTGCCGTCTCTCTTTTTTCCCCAAAAAGTTTCCCATTTTTTCCCTTAATTCTTAGGGAAGATCCACCTCTCTCTCTCTCTCTCATTTTTGGTGTTTATCGTTTCTGTGACCTCTTTCTCTCACAGTCTGCTTTTCAGTCTAATTTGGTTCTGGGTATTGTTACAAACTATTTGTTCACAATAAATGAATTTTCCCATTGGTTGCTGAAAATCACCATGATGCATGTATTTAAGGAAAGGTTGAGTTTAGATGGTGGTCTCGGTTCGGTGAATTAGCTCATCGCAGTCTGAGTTTGTTACATGCGAAAATTCTGTTTGGTTTCAATATTGGCAAGATTTTTAATGCTTTAACAACTCATGTCGAAACAATTTTGTTGTGCTCAAGAAGCATTTCGTTATGCTGTAATTGCAAACTACAATAGTAAATATTCTTGCGAAGGTTATGTATTATACTTTAAGATGTGGAATTGTTGGGAACTCATTTACGATAAAAGGTTATATACTGTGCAAATTGATTAGGGGAATGGGCTGGTCAGATCTACACTGAAGACTTGGAAGGAGGCAGTTAGAGGTGACATGAAAAGTTTGTACAGTGACTGAGGTTTTAAACATTAATGGAGAAATAGGACTTCTAAAGCCGACCCCATGTAGTTGGGATAAGACTTGATGATGATGATAATGATGGCCAGATGGGTTGCCTGCGAAAATACTAGGAATGGCTTTTCGCTCATTATTCTGACTGTTTTTGGAGAGGCTATTGTATATAGGAAAGTTTTCTAGAAGGGTAAGGATTGGATGGAGCTTTTAGAGGATGTGAATTTTAGGTTTTATTTCCTATTAGGAGGCTGATTCTTTCACTTTTTATTACAATCTTTAAGGATATCATCAACCTTACAGAGGAAATTTCTAGATTTCCATGACACATGGTAACAAAAATAGAATATGCACTTTCTGAAAAAAGTTCTCCATATAATACTTCTTACTTTGAGTTCATCTAGGATTCCAGTTATATGTTTTTGAAGATTTGGGTTCACCAAGTGAATGTTCACATGCTTCAAGATGGCTATCTACATCCTCCAGGTTTTGGCTTATTCTAGTTTCATTTTTATCTCAATCTTCAGCGTGAAGTTTGTCTTCTATTCAATTGGTGTTACTATTGCCTGACCTAGCTTGACCTGGATTGCTCAACAAAAAGAGGGAAAGGAAGAGAATTGTCACAACTGTTAAAAGAATCTCCTGATAATTCCCTCTTGACTAATTACTTGAACCTTTTTTTTTCATTCTTTCAAAAATAGTATGACTGTTTAATTTTCTTTTTTTTGTTGGTTTACATTTCCCATTGCTTTCTCGTCTGTTTTCTCCTCTTCTAAAGTTTTAGACGTTTTCCAGCTGTGGACCTGTACATTTTCCCCCCTTCACCTTCCTTATTCAATTGGATTTTCTTTGTCTAATTTTTGTTCTTTATTCAGTAAGTCTGTAGTCTTTTTTGTATATGCTTTTTTCGATGAGAACTGGAGAAAACCACCCCTGGAGTAAGAGATCTGGCCTTGCTGGTTAACCCTGCCAGCCTACAGTTGCTTCTCCGGCGGTGAAAAACCAGGGCTCACCCCTCGCTCCCAGGGAGTCGCCTTGCTCGTGCATATGCTACTTGTGCTAGTTCACTTAATATTTAGCGATGTTGTCAGAAGGCAATAGGTTGGTAGGTGGTTGATAGCATAGTTGGCAAACTCGTGACTTGGGCTCGGATCACCCAATCCTTGACTCGCGAGTCAGCGGGTTGACTCGGACGAGTCAGGACTCCATATTTTATAGTGTAAGCACATGAATAAGACATGGAAATAACTAAACTTCAAGCTAATATGTCAACAATTAAGTTATAAAAACATATAATTATACATGATTATTAACTTTTTCATTGAACAATATTAGATTCTTCGTAACAAGTGACTTTATATAAGAAGTGTCCATTAAAATCATAAAATATATGATAAAAAATTATAATAGGCATTAGGATAGGTAACCTGAATTGGTGACCCATTAGGGGTCCAATTCTAGTCGACTCGGGCGATTCCCGAGTTGACTCACTGGGTTTGCCAACTATGGTTGATAGCATAATTTGTGCTTTAATTCAGGAGCCCACTGTCTTGAGATTTGCTTTATAATGCATATTGAACCCCATACCTCTGCAAGCAGGAGCTCAAAGCCAGAAAGTATGTCTAGTACTCTTGGCTTCATGGCGTCCTTCCAGCTTGTTTCCACCATATTTTCAGTGCCTAAAGATGCTAGAATTAAACAAAAGCCGGTTAGAGCTGTTTCAGCATGATACAAAAAACTGCTAAAACTCTATAATGTTCGAGTTGAAAGGAAGGCATCAGCTGAAAGGCATGAAGAGTTGGGAGTTTCAAGATGGTCAATATGGAAAACTGGAAAGTGCAAGTTGCCATGGGACTGGCATGTGGATCAGCAGGTTTACATTATTAAAGGGAGTGTGAAAGTGTTTCCTGAGGGATGCAAGAAGTGCATGGTCTTCAATGCTGGTGACCTGGTGAGGTATCCTAAATGGTTTGAAGCTGACCTTCACTTTGATGGACCATATGAGGAGCATTGCAGATTCCGAGCATATGGTGACCATTGAGGATATTTTTCTGAGGTCTAGTTGTTTCTGTGTCTATCTGTACTCTTTGCAAATAGCCTTCCTTAGCTTAATATCCAATGCAACATTTACTTCTATTTGTGGTGTAGTTGTGCTGCTTATTTCTGAATGCTAAAAAACATATGGTGATTATGGCTGCCAGGATCTCTTTTGAATTTTAGATATTTTGTTCCCAGTTTTGAGTGCTAATGGAAAACCTGGCACAAGGGATACCTAGTCGTGACAATTTTGGCCTATCAGCCTCTGCCTATCAGATTATTCCCACCTCTTTCCACAGGTCAAGCTCTTGTACATGTGTTGAAGGGGATTTCGATTAGCATAGTTGTGTTAATTTTTAAGAGAATTTTCTCACATTTCATCCCCTTCAGAGGCATAGGGCATAGAGTTTTGGTCACTCCTTGTGTTTCAAGTTCTTGTCAAAATGGTGGGATAGTGTTGATGCCACCATGCAAGAGGATGGACAGTGCCCAAAAGGAACTACTATTTTACACATAAAGTAGGTGATTTTGCCAATCCGGAATATGGTTCCCCAGTGGGTTTCAAACCTGATGTCTCTGGCAAAATTCGCATCTAATTTATTGATTCATCTCAGCGTATCCCTTTTATTTGGTTTGATTGTTTGTCTTGCAATTCTGGGTTGTCGCAGCATGATTCCGATTGAATAGTTGGTGAAACTAAAAAATTTGCATTGTATTTTCCCTTTGTTTGTTCTCCAGATAACAAGGATTTGGGTGCCAGATCCCTCAGATAAGATGTCATGTGGACCACTGCCTGAACTGGAATGAACTTTCTTTTACATTCTCTGGATTGACAAGGTTGAATTTTAACTTAGGATACCTTTTATTTTCAAAGCATGATGAGAAGTTCTGTCTGCTTAGATAGTTGAAGTTATTAAGGTGTTACCTGGAGTGATTAGGTTTATCAGAACCCTATCATCCCAGGCTATTGCCATTCGGCAATTCCTGGGTGAGCCTGTACACATCCATGACTGTTAGGTTGCCCTAAGCAACTAACACGGAACAACCTCTCTTTCCTTTTATCCTGTAATTTCTTAACGGCCCAGCAAATTATATGTTGAGAATTATAATCATATTTTGCTGCAGGTCATTTCACCAACATGGGTCACATGGTAGTAGTCTAAACTACAATCTTTTAATGGAAATTGATTGTATTGTCCTTTAAAAATGATGCACTGTCGCAAAACCCCACAAATATGCCAAAATGTTTTGCATGTTCAAAATCATTGATTCCTAACTTATTTAAGACCATTTTACCCTTCACAACATATTTGTACAGACCTCAAATATGTTGTGAACCTCCTGACATTCCTACAAATATGTTTGAACCTCCCGACGTTTGCACAAATATTTGTGCGGACCTCTTAACGCTTACACAAATATTTGCGCGGACCTCCTAACACTTACACAAATATTTGCGCGAACCTCCGAATATATTTGTGTGAGCCTCCTTCGCACAAATATAGTTTGCACAAATATGTTGCGAACCTCCGAATATGATTAAAATCATTGAGAAAATTAACAATATATTTATGCGGACTACTTGACGTTCATAAAAATATGTTGTAAACCTCCCAATATGGTTAAAATCGCTCAAGAGATTTGCAACATATTTGTGTGGATATGTTATGAAATTTCAAATGTGGTTAAAATCACTTAGAAAATTTGCATAATATCTAAACAATTTTTTTGACATTCACACAAATATGTTGCGAACTTTTGAATATAGTTAAAACACTGAGAAGATTTATAATCTATTTGTGCGAACTTCCTTGCGTTCACTTAAATATGTTGCAAACTTTCAAATATGGTCAAAATCACCAAGAAGATTCACAACATATATGCATAGGCCTCCTCACGTTGAAAGATGAAACTCATTGAATCTTTCATTCCTATTTATGCAGATCTCTTAATATTCACACAATTATCATGTGAGCATTCAAACATGGTAAAAGTTATTAAGAAGATTTTCATGATAGTTGTGCAAACCTGTATCTCGAGTGGCAAAGAGAGTCACAAAAAAAAATATTTATAAGAATATGAAATCATGTGACTAAACTTTCGGTGGTTTATAAGATATTTTATGCACATAAATATCATGTAAATCTTCTTAGTTTGATTTTAATCATATTTGAAAGTTCACAATATATTTATGCGAACGTCAAGAGATCATTGCAAATATGTTGTGAAGGATAAAATGGTCGCTAATAAGTTGAGAATCAATGATTTTGGACATACAGAGAGTTTTGGTATATTTGTGGGTCTTTGCAAGAACTCACTAATTTTAGAAGACAATATGATTATTTTCCAATCTTTTAAAGTCATTCAAGGGAAATTTGAAGGAACCATGAATGGGTGCTTGCCTTTCGTATGCAAAATGCCAAATTACTTAACAATCAAATCAAATTTCTACAAGGGGGTAATAAAGAAAATCACATTCATCCTAGCCATCTACTTTATGACCAACATTATTTTTCCTTTTGAAGAATGTGCACCGTGAGATCTTTGTTTATGTTTTCATTTTTTAGGATAAAAACTTATATTAATCATGACTTCCAAGTTGTCAACATTTCATTTTCCACAATCAGAGCAGAAATGACCTCCCAACTGTCAGTCATAGGGGTATATGTTCCATATCAGCTGAATTAGTGCACTCTTTTTGCAGACATTGACTTGGGCAGTTCGGGGGATGCATAGTAACCAAGCCGTTATTGTCTTGGCCTTGAATTGGGCACTTCAGACTGTATATTTTGCACTATCAGTCATCAAAACTGTAGATTGGAATGATTAAATGAGTTCGAGCTCCTTGGCAGGTGCTTTAGTGGGTTATTGGCCTGCTTTAGATGGGATGTTGCGTTACAACAGATTAGGTTTAGGTGGGTCAGATATCCGACTGAATTCGAACCCCATTAGTTAGATTTCAAATGGCACTTTGCATCCGAATCCAAATGGGATGGATAATCCAAATCAATTAAATGTAAAATATATCCGATTAGCTAATTGGATTCAGTAACACATTTTCATTCGAAACTGAATCCCATTAGGTGGGATTATAGATCTGAAGTGAGTCTGACCTGTTTACATTCCTAATGTGAAAGGACCAATGGCTTCATGATCTGCACACAGGCACCAATTAGATTGATTACTCCATCTTAGCAGCAGAAACTCTGCAATACATGGGCAATGCGGCAACATGGAGATCTAGGCTTCAACTAATTGGCAACTAAATGCACCACGCTTTGGTTGCAAGCCTTGGCCTAGCCATAGGGCATGGTATCACCAAGAAAACAAGGTCTAAATCTTTTGAATTTCATCAATGAACATTAAATGACATGAAATTACCAAAATGCACTAGCCTAAATAAATAGCAAAATGGAGTGCCTGGCACAACGGCTCTAAGTATGTAAGCTAATGAAATAAAGGAGATATCAAATTTAATGAGATTAATGGGGTATCAATTTTTAAACACACCTATAACAACCCCTCATGAGAATTTTTTAAATACAGAATAATTTTAGTTCTTGGTATTCAAGCCTTTGGAAATTTGGCCCACAGAGTCAGGCTTGGAGGAAAAACAGACGTGTGATGTAATTTTGGAAGCAAATTGAACCAATTATCCAATAAAAAGGTACATATATGTCAATATACAAGCCCCCAAAATGAACTGCTATATAATTGACAAATCTGGCAACCCTGCATGATACGGTGGTTGCAATGTCAAATTGGAGGGCCTTCCCGTGGCACAGCAATCATGCTTAGTCTTTTTTTTTCAGGATGAAATACAACACCATCTGTCTCATCCTGATCACAGAATGAAAATTTGAGAATCTAAAAATGCATCTCTGCTGCTCACGGAAGCTTTTCTCATATTTTAATCATTTGATTCACAGTAACAGAGAACTAAAGTTAACAGTAGGCAGTAGGTCAATCATGAGAGTCTTTTATCTGGCACAGGATCGATCAAGTGGTTAGGACAAGGTATATGATTAAGAAGCTGCAAATGTTCTCCCCAACAGATAGATACTGTAGGACAATCATAGAAAACAGCATGAATTATAGGTCAGGTACAAGGATAATAGAAGAAAATTGCTAACAATTACACTAAAAATGAAAGACTTCCTGCATTAGGAACTGCAGATTCAATGAGGTTTATCCAAAACCAAGTTTCTGAGCTATAGTTGCAAGAATTATACTCGATAGCATGCCAAACATTTAGAAAGTAATCTGAAAATAGTGGATAACCTGGCAGTCTGAATTCAGAATGTGGAGCTACCAACTGAGGTGGAATAGCCAGCAGCTTGCAACTCCTTCAGGGTGTTTGCTAGCCAGTCTAAACCCTCATAAAGGCCTTCTCCTTTGATAGCACAAGTTCCCTGGATATGCCATCTTCTGTTCTTCAGATCATAAAGACCAAGCCCTTGACAAACCTCCATTGGAGTCATGGCCCCCCTCTACAGATTTCAAAGGGCATCACACCATAAGGAGAGCAAAGATATTTCAACATTTAGTCCAAGTGTATATCTATCTTTGTGCATGACATGCTAAAGAGTGTACATGCCAAGAACCAGTCTCACAAGAGCATCCACCATAATATGCCCGTAGGACTAGAAATGGTATTATGCATACCTAAATATCTAAATAGCACCAGCCTTATGGAAATACAAGCATCTGTATTGAGTGAAAAATCATGTGCTGATGCATGTTGGCATGCATAAGGTCGCACAGCTTCCACCAGTACAACTCAGCAGTCAGCTGATTGTGCAGTAGCATTATGCAGATAGACTGGTGAGCTTCTTCTGCATATGTTTGCATATCCACAATATTACCTGAATTACTGTGTTCAATTGTTCATGTAAACAACCATGGATGCATGTATTACATGTGCAAGGAGGATGCTTTCACTTGAATGCAAATGACATTTGACCCACCATGTCTTGTTTGTTTGCTAATACCAAGATGACACTGTTCAGCATGAAGGGATCGCTAATAATGGCCTGCCAACAGATAACCAAATCAGAAGCCGTGTTGTTGGTAACTATTTTTCACCTTCATAAAGTCATTATGAGGTCACTGCTTACGACAGATTAATGAGACAAAGAAGCAAGATAACCTGAAACTCTGCTTTTGCTTTAACAATCCGCTCTCTGTCCAACGAATCAACAACATAAATCTGCAGAATGCAAAGAATGTCACTCCAAAATGTAATATCATTTCATGACTTTCCTACCCATTACCTATAAAAATGAGAGTTTATAATTAAGCTTCTTAAAGGGATAACAACTTCATTGTGGCAAGAAGCCAGCATAGACACTTTGTTGTATTTTATTGTGCATATATAACTAATGATAGGCCAACAAAAAACAAAAATACATAGAGAAGCAGGCAGCTGTAACTGGGTTATTTTTATAGTACAGGAGGTTAGGAATATTCAGCAATTTGATTCCTTCAACTGATTTGTGAGAAGAGGGTTGAGATTGTTGTGTGTGTGTGTGTGTGTGTGTGTGGGGGGGGGGGGGGGTGGGGGGGGGGGGGAGGTGGGGTGAAGAAGTGAACAGTCCTGTAAAAGCTGTTACAGTACAGGACCTAAAAGGTCCCAATCTGACAGAATACACCACTGAAACTAGCTTAAAAGGCACAATGCAACTGTATCTTATGTATCATACAATACCATGCAGTACATAAAATGTATATTAAAATAACCATCTAAGTCCCAGAACTAATTTTCTAGCACTTTTCTTTTTTAATAAATTTGCTCAACATTCTGGTCACTTTTTGCTGGACTTTCTTGGCTTGTTATCATTAAACCCCTATACTGGTCAAATTCATTTACAAGGTTTAAGAGAAGCTTTTAAGGTTTCCAAGAGTGGAGGTCTTAGGTCTTGTGGAAGTACCTTCTTCACTGATTGCTCTAAAGGCAAGCTAGGCCTCGAAAAGGGATGTTGTACACTAGATTTTGGCAGACTAATGTAATTTCTCAACCTAGTTTGCAGCTTCCTCTTATCAAAGGCAAGTCATTTTGATATTTTGATTGGAAGGAAATATAATATATATAAAAGCAGAGAGATATCTGGAGTTGTAAATGAGCATAGTACCAATCCACTCTTTCACAACAGTTAAATGAGCTACTTTTACCAATTAATCACTGCCACTGGTTACTGATTACAACTATGAAAGTAAACATTCTATACAAAAAAAAAACTTGAGCTAAGAAAGAACTCATGCAATTTTAGCAGTAGCAAGTAGCAACTACTATTACTTGAGGGAATGGCCACAATTTTGGCATAATTTCAGCTTTGCTTTGAAGCATCCCATATTGCTGAAAACAATACTAACCAACATTACCAGCAAAGAGATAAAATAGTACCATCATTACCAAGAAAAGAGATAAAATAGTACCAATTCTTACCAGCCCATCAGTATTGTTGAAGTAATGCCTCCATAGAGGCCGAAGCTTCTCTTGGCCACCAACATCCCACACAGTGAACTGTACATTTTTGTACTGAACCTTCTCTACATTGAAACCTACATAAAAAAAAAAGAAAATCAGACCATAAGGTTGGCAATCATGTACTTGATCATATAACCCCAGATGAAAATGTTTAATTGAGAGATGTTTCCAACACGTGCCATAAAAAACTTGACTAATAAGGTCTCCAGCAGTTTTAAAATGTTAAACTTTGCTTGAACTGATTATAGACAAAACCATCATCTATAACATATTTCTGTAAACCATATATGATACAATGATATATGCAAACTGTGTTAAAGGACTGATTTCAATAACAAGAGGCAACTCTACGGGTGTGTTTGCATATCATGGAAACGGTGGGGTTTCTGCAGAAACGCACAAAGCACAAAGCATTTCCGCAAGCCCCACCGTGGCAACACAAACAGAGGGCGAGAGCCCCAAAATCGACGTGACCACTCCCCTTTCAGCAGAATCGCTTCCCAT